>NC_140584.1:949901081-950566081 GCF_964204655.1 Triturus cristatus
GTGAAAAGTCCAGCTAACTATAACACCCCTGAAACCTATGGTTTTTTCAGTGAATTTCTGAGGTTTTTTAAATGCTAATTTCTAACTATGCCTACAGAGATAGGACATGTGAAGAAAGAAGAAAAAATGCACAGAAAGAAACAAAAGAAGTGCAGAAAGAAGCAACAGAAGTCCTCAAATACGAAGATAAGTGCAGGAAGAAGGATAACGTGCAGAAAGAACAAAAAGAAGAGCAGAAAGAAGCCTTGTTGCAAAATCATCCTGTACCCTCAACTTTTTCAGACGGATACTGGTGGTAACTGAGTCTGACTAACCAGTCCTAGAGCCAGTGCTATGTTAAAAGACACTTAGAATACAGTGAAAACGCCTACATACACTAGGGAACATTATGCGTTGGGGTCCCCCTGTGATTAGCATGACCTCCTCTGTAAGCCCCTAGTATATAATAGGGCATGGGGATTAAAACTACCTCTTAAAACAGGCCACAGGGCGTTTTTGCACACGTTAACTCAGGCCCCGTCCCCTCCATTCACGACTGTGTAAACACGCCCTGTGTCCATTTTTAGTTGGGAGATTAAGTTCATTTGAATCCTGAGGGTCCCTAGGGTCCAACTAGCCCACTAGGTACCTCCAGTAAGTGCCACAGAGCTGCGTTGCAGAGAGGTGTAAAAAGTGGCACGGCCTGGACCACCTCTCTGCAATGCAGCTCAGTGGCGCTTACTGGAAGCACTTGGTGGGCTAGTTAGCCCCCAGGGGCCCTCAGTATTGAAGGGAAATTATATCCCCAATTTAAAACGTGCCATAGTGCGTGTTTGCACACGTCACCTCAGGCCCCGTCCCCTCCCTTCACCACTGTGTAAACGCGCCCTGTGGCTGTTCTAAGTTGAGAGATTAAGTCCCCTTGAATCCTTAGGGTCAAACTAGACCACTAGGTACCTCCAGTAAGCGCCACAGAGCTGCGTTGCAGAGAGGTGTAAAAAGGGGCTTGGCCTCAGAACACCTGGCTGCAGCGCAGCTCCCTGGCGCATACTGGAGATGCCTGTTGGGGGCGCGTTTGCAGAGTGCTGCACGGAGGGGGCATGGCCTCCGGCACGATGCCAGTCTTTTATTTATTTTAGTTTTTTAAGAAGGGGGGCTGTTTGGTTCCCCTTCTTATTCTAATTTATTGGCCCTGATGACCCCATCCCCCAGGGCCAGTCTCCTAATTATATTTTTTTGACCCCAATCCCCTGGGCCGGCCACTGTTTTTTATTATTTTTAAAAAATATATATTCATAGACACACCTAGGACATGCTGGACAAACCGTACGTACCTATCACCATGACGATTTGCGTGATATTCATTAAAAAGCGACTATGCATGCAATGAATCCACGTGGAATGTATTTACACCACTAGTGAAGCTCTGACATGTCTGATGCCCTACTGTGCCTAATCCTGGTAGACACCCTTGTCGTTTATTTATACAAACATTGGTAGCTATTGACGGGCACATTTAATACACATGCACACCAAGCCATTCAAAGGGGATTCGACAAAAATTCGACCAAAACTATGCAAGAAACCCCCCTCACGGTTAATAAAACACACATCCACTGCCGGATGTGTAATACTTTTTATTTTACTCTCTGGAAAGGGGACGAACATCACTTGAGAGTCACAGCGTGCTCCTGACAGAGCCCAATGCTGTGTTACACCCACCATTGCCTGCCGAGTGCCACACACCTCTGTGTTGTATTCCACTAGCTAGTGCATATGCTATGACACTCTCTAGCCCATGTGCACTGTAACACCACCCCGTGAATATGTCATGCCACATTTGTCTTCGCACGGGTTATATTGCCCCATCTAACGTGCCTTTCTCGATGCCTATATTATAACGCACAGTGCTATGCCATACATATTACAATCTGGGATCCATATCTTTGTCACAGTGCATATGCAACGTTACACTCCCCAGCACATATTTTATATTACAACTTTAGAGACTAGTTAGGTTACACAACACTGCCCTGTGCATATTACACTCCAAGGCGCATATCGCATAGCACGCGCTAGTGCCTGTGCTATCTCGCGCTCTCCAATGAATCTGTCATTGCGCACAATGTATTGCATATTATATTTCACGCCCGGTTCATCTTATATCACACTTTTTGGTGCATAGTTTATACCATACACTATATCTAGTTTTCATTTTCAATCGTGCTCTCAGGACTATGTTCTATATAACACTGTGTTCACCTACCCTTTTCACGGGCATTACATTTTGCGATAGGGGGTGGAGGGTCAGGGGGTGTTTCTGCCAAGTGAGCCCGGAGTCACAGTCACAAACGTCCTCTTCTTCCTGAATAAAAGTGAGATTATGCTGCATACTTGTTCATATTTTAAGTAGTTCGCACAGACACAATGTTTTAAAAACAATAAAGTTCCTAATACCCGCCTTCTCTGAACAGTTAGCTTGCTGCCCCATCCCCTTCCTCCCTATCCTCTGTTGTGTGAATCCATGGACTAGCCTCCTCCCTCCTGCCATGCATGGTCTGATGTGCTGCCACTGCCCTCAATTTAGTATGATGTACCAGTCCACTCCTCCTGCCCTCCATTGCCCAATTCTATGCCCCATCATTGACCTCCTGCTTAAACTCTGTGCTTAGCTTGCTGCCCCTATTCTCCTTCCCCCTGCCCTCCGATGTCTTTGTGCATGCCCCTGCTCCATCCTTTTTGCCCACCATGTCCCATGGACCTGCCACTCCTATCTACTCTGAGTGTTCTGTTGAGCTGCCACTCCCCTCCCACCTGCCTAGCATTGTCAGATGACTGTAACCTGTCCCTGCCACCTCCACCCTGCCTGTCCACATGCCATGCCCCTATCCTCTTCCTCCTGTCCTACATGGTCCATTGTACTGCCACACCCTTCTGCCCTCCCTGGTCTGTTGTGCTGCAACTGCTCCTCCTGCCTGCCCCGTACGGTCTGTTGTGAGGTCCCTTCCCCTGAACTTTCTTGTCTGTGCACAGGTCCTGACCCTCCCTTCTATCCTCCATCGTCCTTTGTGCATGCCCCTCCACCCTCCTTCTTGCCCATCATAGCCATTGTGCTGCCACTAACCCTCCCACTTGCCATGCATGGTCTTCTGTGCTGCCATGGCCCCTCCCACCTTCCCTGTGTGGTCAGTTAGCTGCCCCTGACCCCCTCCCACCTTCCCTCCATGGTCTGTGTGTATGCCATCACAGTCTCACTGTTGCTCTTCATGGTGTGTCTTGCTTCTAGTGCCCATCCTGCCTGACCTCCATGGCTATCTTGCTGCTCCTGCCCTGCCCCCTTGCCCCCAGCCCTACTCCCTCCCTCCTGGCTTGTCTGTTCCATTGTAATGCCCCTGATCCGTCCCTCCTGCCCTTTATGGTCTGTTATGCTGCAGCTTTCTCTCCTGTCTGTCCATTATGGTCAGCTAGCTACCATTGCCTCTTGCCCCTCTGTTCTCTGTTGTCCATGTGCATGGTCCTGTCCCCTCCCTCTTGCTTTCTATGGATTGTTGTGCTGCACTCCCGTCCTGCATGCCCTGTGTGGTGTATTGTGCTGCTGCAAACCCTGATGCCTGCCCTGCAGGGTCAGTTTGGTGCACCTCTCCATGTCCCTCCTGTCCTCTGTTATCCAAGTCCATGTCCCTATCCCATTTCCTTCCATGATCCAATGTACCATACTTGCGAACATTTTGAACTTGGTAAGAGGGAGATTTTGAAAAAAAACTGGGGTATTGATTTTCCCCTTTGAGTTACATTGAAAAAGAGGATATTGTAGACAGGAGACAGATCAAATAAAGCCCATTTGAGCTTAAAAACATTGGACGTTTCCTGGCTGAATCGGGTCTGTTGGCATGTATGGTTGTACTACCATTGCCTCTTCCTTCTGCCCACAATGGTCTATTACATTGCCACAGCCTTGAAGGAGGGTAGATTTTGTATCACAGGGGGCCCCTGGCCCGTTCTGTCCACACCTGAAGTATGAGACCCTTGTCCTTGCCCTGCCAGCTGCATTTGTAGGCCGTATTAAATTGACCAGCGGGTCCTGTGTTGCTATATAATTATCCTGAGACATCCTTACCACTCAGCCAGCATAAAACCCCTGTGTAGGCCCTTCTGTTCAATATGTAGGCCTCTTTGTTAAATTGACCATAGCTCTGCAATTTTAGTGTATAGCAGTCTGAAGGCAGGTCTGCGAGGCCTTCTGATCCAAACTAGTAGCCCCCACCCTACCCGAGTGCTCCGTGCTCGGTATCAAAGTTCAACATCCCCCTGAAGCTGTCGACATACAGTAGGCTGCATCCTGGACTGGTACTTGCTTCCTGGGCAGGTTTCCCGCTTTTAAGGAAGTGGCAACCGCAGAGCGTCAAGTTAGGAGAACTGAGGAGATTTTATACATGAATATATTGAATTCCCGTACAATACCCATTATTTTCTGCTTGCTCTATGGAACTTACGATAAGCGATTGGCCTGAGAGACTGACCTTTTCACCCAGTCCATTGTCAGCATTAAGTGGGTAAATGACGAAATGTCTGGTAAAATCTGCAGACGAAGCTTTTGGGTAGCATACGTAGGTAGATGTAGCGTGCAAAGGAGCCCACAAAATGATATAAAAAGGGAGCACCCACAGATATCGACGGACTACCTCGCCGTCTGTATGTAGGTTAACAGGCAGTGCAGGTTTTCCCCAAGAGCTGGGAGCTCTTGTCTTCCTTTGCTTAAAATGTCTTGCTCTGCTTTGCTTGAAGTATCTTATTCTATTTTACCTATATGAAATGTCATGTTATGTTTAACCATTGTTCTCTTTACTTTTGCATTTAAAAGATTTTGTATTGTAATTGCAGGAATGCTTGCTCTAAGAGTAAACGTGAGTGTTCCTAGGTAACATTTTCCTTGGTGTAACTTGTTTCTCATGATGCATTTATAGATGTGTTTTCTCTCTCTCTCTGTCAGTACATTAATTGAGATACAGAGAATATTATGACAGCTGTATGATTATCTGGATTCTGTATTTTGTACTTTATGTCTCTATTCTGCGGTTTCTTTGAAGTTGCATCTTCTCATTAAACTGCCATTGTATTCTGCCTCCAATTCCATGTCTCATATGTCTGTTTTCTTCATTTTTGGAGCAAGCGTTCCTAGGCACCCCGGCTCAAATTAAGGTGCCCCTTTTGTCCCTGACTCACTCTCCTGCTCAGTTCTGTGGTGGCTCCCAGGGATCTGGGGACCGCCCCTAGCTTCCTTGACCCGTAATAGATCTTCCCTCCAACAGCCTCTCTTGCAAGTCCTGTATTGTTGGTTTGTTGCCCCTGCCCCCCTTTCCACTGCCCTCCATAGTCTGTTGTGCTTCCACGGCCCTTCCTGCCTGCTCAGTGTGGTTAAATTGTTGCCTTTGCACCCTCCTACCTGCCTTCAATTTTCAGAGTCCGTGCCCCTGGCCTCTGCCTCTCAACAGTATCCTAATGAACAACTAGATTGCTAACATTCTATATTTATTACAAAAGTGTGGAACGCCTGACATCATCTTGATGTTATCAAAACTGTAATACCTAGAGCATTTCCTTTAGAAATTACATATATGGGAGGGTCTTATTGGCATCAAAATTATGGTTAGTGCTCTAAAAGACTAAAATAAGGACATATTTTCTGAGTTTTCAAATAGCGACAAAGCACTTTTAAATTATTTGTTATCTTTATGTTTTTTTATCCAGTTGACCACTTGATTAAATGTTGCACTTAGGGGAGAGGATGTGGTGTTACTTCCAGAACTGAAGACTTTGCAACTGGGGAACCAGGTTGGAGTTTCTGCTTCAGCTCGACATTCTGTGATTCTGGTCAAATCACTTAGTCTCCCCATGTCTACAACCAAAATGAATTTGTTCTTGTGTGATGTAACCAATGCTCATGTAAAGCACTCCAATACCTGACAAGTCTGCACTATATAACACTGCAAAAACACAAAATAATAAGTGTTTTGCACACTTCTGTCATTGGGCTATATTTGGGCTACATCTGGGTGATTTTGGGCTACATTTGGGCTCTTTTGTCTCCGGTGGCCATCTTGGGAGATTTATTTGTTATGAAGTTTCCTAATTTCCTCATGTACTGCAGTCTCCTCAGTAAGAAATGCTTTCAGTTTTTTACTTTGATTCCATCATGAAGGTATTCAGATATGTCACACATTTGCCATAAATTCTGAATGTTAGCACTCTAGTTGCTCATTAGATCACTGTAGTAAAACTACTGCACCATGGAAGTCTGCTCCTGGTATTAAAAGTGCATGTTTCAGTCTGCATGTCAGAATTTTTTAATGAAATAGAAGAGGATTTGAGAAGTCACTCAAAATGTGCCCTCATTTTCTTTCTTCAGCATTAATCATAATTTCTATGGCAAAATGAACCTCCTCATTGTGTTCCTTTTTAAATTAAATGTTTTAAGTGTTACCAGTTTATTCCAATCAAGATGGCTTCAGGTGTGCCATACTTTTGTCATAATGAAGACAGAAAGCGCTCTAGTTGTTTTTAAGAACATTCTGGGACATTCTGTCATTGGGCTTTACTTGGGCTACATCTGGGTGATATTTGGGCTACATTTGGGCTCTTTTGTCTCTGGTGGCCATCTTGGGAGACTTATTTGTTATGAAGTTTCCTAATTTCCTCATTTACTGCAGTCTCCTCAGTAGGAAATACTTTCAGTTTTTTACTTTGATTCCATCAAGAAGGCATTCAGATGTGTCACACATTTGCCATAAATTCAGAATGTTAGCACTCTTTTTGCTCATTAGATCACTGTAGTAAAGCTACTGCTCACCAGGGAAAACTGCTGCTGGTATTGAAAGTGCATGTTTCAGTCTGCATGTCAGAATTTTTTAATGAAATAGAAGAGGATTTGAGAAGTCACTCAAAATGTGCCCTAATTTTTCTTTCTGCAGCACTAATCATACTTTTTATGGAAAAATGAACCCCCTCATTTTGTTCCTTTTTAAATTAAATGTTTTAAGAGTTACCACTTTAATCCAAGCAAGATGGCTTCAGGTATGCCATACGTTTATCATAAGTAGGACTGTTAGCGCTCTAGTAGTTCTTTGGAACACTCTGGGAAGCTGCAGTAGAACACAAAGGAATCAACTGACAGTCTCTGCCCTTGTTGGATGTACATGTTTTACTGAGAATGTCAGACTTCATTCTCACATGACTGAGAAAGATAATGTGAATTTACAGAAAATAAGCTCTCAGTTTAGCCTATAGATCACCTTCCAAACCTCTGTGGTAAAAGCATGAGAAAATATTTTTCTCTCAATCATGATATCCCAGCAGAAGGCTTTTTCACATGGTGAAATCACCTTAGAACATACCACAATTCCTAAAATGAGTATGGTACCATCAACAAATGATTTATAATGTAACTAAAGTCTTAAAACCTTCTATTAACTGCAATGCTTTTTAATGAGGTGCTATCATGTATATTGGTCCCAAGATGGCTGCCAACACTTCTTGGATGAAGTGCTGACAGCCAATCAGATCTCAGGATGAGATGTGTGGTTAGGCTCCGCCCACATATATATATGCTTTTAAATGCTATTTTCTCAGGAAATACTGAACAGATTTACACCAGACCTGCAAAAGGCACTTCCTTGACCTTATGGCTACCTCTCTGCCAAATTTCAAGTAATTCTGTTCAGCCGTTCGGGCTGTAGCTGTGTCTAAAGGTCCTATGGAAAAATGCATGGGGAAAACGCGTTTTGGGACCCCCCTTTTTTCTCGGCCCCTGCTTGACGAATCCCCCCGAGACTTTCAGGGTAGGAGCGGAGCGTAGCGCCCCACCTATTTTGAAAATTTCGCGAGGATTCGTCGACCGGCGCCAAAGTTATTCCAAATAGAATGTTGCGGATTTCCTATGGAAACAGGGTCCTAACTATAACTACCTACTGGCGACCGCCAGTAGGTAATGTATGTATGTATATATATATATATATAATCCAAGTCCTTCTAAAGTTAGCGCACAATAAAGTGTTTGTGCGGTTTCCTGGTGTGCTGTCCTTTCATTCCTGGAATCGATACGGAATACAAGACTTGGATTATACCACAGTGGCTGCTGCCGCCACTGACAGCACCAACGTTGCAGGCCTGGGGCTGCTCTTGCAGCAAGCTACGGACACGAAAGGCTGTGGAGCTCTGTTTGTCAGACTTCGTTTGGATTTGCTAAAAGAGCGCCCGCCGGCTGAAACACTTGTCATGGACAAAGGTTGAATGGAAGGGCCACTGTGAAAGGTCCGCCTCACCGAGGATGTGAGCACTTGAATTAGCCAGAGTCTGCAAAAGGGATTTCCCTGAAGCACGTTGTGCAGATGGATTCTACTCCATTGAGGCAAGGAAGAACGGGTTGAAACTAGGGTGGTTGTGGAATTCTACAGTGTCATTGTGGCCATCGGATGCAGCCATAACAAGGTACTTGACCAAGTAAAGGCTTTTGAAGCATTTGGCAAACAGTGACATTTGGGAAGTTTTGCAAAGTTTAACATTGGAGAGAAATTAAGAGGCATTGTGGGATGTGCAGTCCGATAAAAGAGTAAGGAAATACATAAAGTACCAAAGTTACGGTGAACTTGATGTATTTGAGAAGAAACTTTCTTGCATTTCAACAAAAGAATAAAATAAGTACTCGATACCGTAACGACACAGAATGAATTGAAAATGTAAAAACAGACTGCCTCTTTAAATGAATGGACGTTAGTCCTCTTTCAATGTTTAGGTTACGTTTGAAATAGCTGACGATCCCACCCTCTCAACTGTGCATATGATTAAGAGGTATCTGACCTCGAAACGCGTCATGCTGTTTTGCCCGGAATAAAAGACTTTAAAAGTACGCTGGTGTGGCCGGTTTCACGCTGCTGTGGGTTGGCGTGTGCTTTGTTTGGATATATATATATATATATATATATATATATATATATATATATATATATATATATATATATATATATATATATATATATATATATATATATATATATATATATATATACTTAGAGCAGATGAAGATCCTCACCCTGCCTTCAATTAGTGTTGCTTTCACCACATCTGCCCCACCAAGTGTGTGATCAATTATTGGTGTAAATTTAATTTAGTCACACCTCAATAAATCACACAGCCCGGAGGTATAGGGTTAGGGTTTGATGAATGGTTGGGAAGGGGTATTTGAAGGAAAGGTTTGACAAAGACAAACACTACACATGGACAACACACAATCTTGGTAAACGACCATCATATTCATAAATCTGTTAAGGTAGAAAAAGGAAATGCATGCATGATGATGACTTGATGGTTAATGATAAGTAGTACTAAGTAGACTAGTAGACAGTACAGGGCAGCATTATATTATTAATTATTATTATTATGCAATTGCCTTGCCTGTCTGCCCTCAGAGAGTCCCAAATTACATACATGTTATTTATGTTCTGTTGTACCGCGCTTCCTTTTAAGGCTAGCAAAGAAAATAAAAAAAATAGTTGTACGGATATAAGCAAAGACTAGGAGCAAACATAATAAACAACAACACACAGTCGTAATGATTGAAGAGAAAAAATTAATCAAATTAATTAAAAGATGATGAATGACACTAAGTTACTGTATGTTATTATCCTGGTCAAATTGAGGAGTTGCATCTCAGTATTCCTCTGGGTCCTGCCTTCCTTGGAAGCTCCGTCTGATACCTTGGGTGCCACGACCTGCCTGGCGGATCAGATTGGTGAGGTAAGTGTGAGTTGCTTTTCCCAGTATAGCACAGGGTGAAGCCCGGCCTGTAAGTGTTGATGGAAAAACAGAAGGGATATTGAAAAATCAAGGAAAGAAAAAAATGCATAAATTACAGAGGAGTGCAACAAGAACGCTTTCAGAGGCGGCATGGCTAAATCATGTCTACTCTGTTTCCAGCATTAACCCGGCTACAACAACACCAGACAGGACAGAACAGGCCCACGACACCCACCCAACCTCCACTTAGCTTAGATTTTGACTGAGCCAGACAGAGCACACATATACAGCAACATAGCATTTTCCGAATTAAGTAACTAAATCAATGCACTGCTGTCAGTCATACCACTACATTCGACTCCACCACTACACAGACATGTAGGTCTGCTGCGGTTGTCATTGACTTGTTTACCTTGTATGCCACTTCATGAAACACCCGAGTTATTCCATCAATCTTCTCCAATCCTACTGACTGACTGCGAAGAGTACAGTATCTGATCATCATGGTGTTCAACTCAGTCTGTAGTGTACCGAGTGAGTCCAGATTCCATATTCAAAATTGCAATGGATCGGCCTGCAGTAGAAGGACAATTTTGTTATTAAACAACAAGAAGGGAAATATTGAATTGAGTCACTTTTACTATGTAGATTAAATACTAGTACACTTCATGCACAACAACAACAACAACACAAACACCAATCACTCAGAGTCAGTGTTAAATGCATGCCATCATTGCCTGTTCTCATCTTAAGGGGCAGTCCTTCTCGGCTCGAAAAGGAGGATAGAAATAGTCATGTTCTTTTGAAGGGTCTCGACGAGGCAGGCATACATTTCTTGTACTATTCTCCATCCAATGTCTGGTTTGAGGGAAATGGATTTTGGGTGAATCAGGATAGATGGAGCAGGACTCGGAGGACTGGACTACTTTAATAAATGCACACAGGTGCAACTCCAATAGTACGGCAATAAAAAGACAAGACGTGGTGATGGATTTGTTGTGATTTGAACCAGAAAGACAGAGACACATACAAATAATACAAGTAAATAAGGAAGAAAGAAAGTAACAAGTTGAAAGCCTAGTTGTCAGGGAAGTACAGCTCGTACTCTGGTGATTCACCCAGATGTAGGTCATCTACCACACTACTTCCGTCACCTAAGTCACTGTCCTCCTCTTCCTGTTGCGCTTCAGGTATGGTGTAATCGGGTGGTATAAAATGCTGATTCATTTGGATTATGATTAACCTCTCCACATTTTGGAGCGAGAGACTGGTCCTTTCACTGTTACAATGGCACCAGCAGCACTGAAAACACGCTCAGAAGATACACTTGCGACAGGGCAAGCCAGATAGTTTTTCGCCAGCCTGCTGAGCACTGGCCAATGGAGACTTTTCCCATACCAATACAGCAATGGGTTTTGATCAATGTAGACCTCTGTTGGGTAATCCAGATGGGCCTGGACCATCCGCTCAATGCTCAGGGGTGCTCCGCTTTGCCCGGCCTCTTGTGCCTTGCATCAGCATGGGACCTAACAAGCCCTTGCTGTAAAAACCGTTCCTGTGCTGATTTTACTGGGGCTGATGATCCTGTTGTTGCTGTTGTTGCTGTTGTTGCTGTTGTTGATGTTGGTGGTTTTGAGTGTTGTGAGCAAACGGCACTGCCCTCATGCTCTGAAGTTGAACTTGACACCAGCTGCTCTGCAGTACTTGTTGTGGGCTGGAGTAGCGTGCCTCTAATTTCCAGCCGGTCTTTTTCAAAGCGACTGGCTACCGCAGCTATCCAAGTTTTGTACTTGGCAATATCCACTTGTGAAAAAGGAGTTAATGTGTTAGTGTTCAATACTGCTTTGTACCGTGGATCCAGAATTGTGGCAGAAATGTAATGGTTGAATGTCACAATCTCAGTTTGCACCCGTGTATTTTCAGCTAAGCGAAGGGATGCGCTCTCCAACAACTCATATGCTTCTTTTTTTCCTCCACACCTGCGTACGTTGGAGATACAGTACAGTCCTCCTTGCTGACTTCATATGTGAAGAGCTCGAAAGGAAGTAGCATCTCTGTTAGGCATTTAAATAGGCCCCATTGGTCCATTTCAACGGTCATGCCTGTCACAGTAGCATCCCCTAGTCTTCGCATGACATATTCATTGATTGGTCTGTACTGCTCAAACAGTCGTTCAAGCATGTAATAAGTTGAGTTCCAACGTGTTGGCACCTCCTGTAGGAGTGCTTTAACTGTCACACTATACTCACGTTGAATGATCCTCAGCTGCTTCCGGGTTTTAAAAGAATGGCTGAAATGTGTGCATATTCTTCTGCAGGTGGTCAGTAAGTTGCTGACTCAGTATTCTTTTTTCAGAAAGTCTTGAACAATGATGTTAATGCAGTGCGCCAAACACAGGACCCTGAAATAGCCATAATTGCACATGACCTTAACTATATTACTGCCATTGTCCGTGGCAACAAACCCAATTTTAAGCCCTCTTGGGTGCCGCCATTCAAAGACCTTGCTGTTAAACACTTCCAAAATGTTTGCAGCAGTATGAGATTTCTCCATGGCGAACATGGTCACAGTTGCCGAGTGGCATTAAAAATCGCAGCAGTGTCAACACCTGCAGATATCTTTTCTCTAACCCACACAAAAGAGATCCAGTGTGCAGTGATGCACATGTAATCAGTGGCTTGGCAACTGGTCCACATGTCTGTTGTCATGTGGATACTGTGAACAGCAGTCTGCCACAAAGCTTGTCCAAGCAATTCTAGCACGTCGTGATGTAGTGCTGAAACAGCAACTTTGGCAAAATAGGACCATCTAGGAACCTTCCATTTTGGGCAGATGGCTGTCACAAATTCAAGAAAACCCACCCCTTACACAAAAGAAAAAGGGAGAAGGTCCAGTGCTAACATTTTAGCAAGCTTCGCATTGTACAAAAGTGCCGTTGGGTAGATTGCGTTCGTACTGCCCCTCTGACCTAAACATGCTGAGAAGGGTAGGCTGAATTTTTTTCCTTTGTGGTGCCACTGATGCAGGTGACGTCTTGACTCCAGATGTTGTTAGGAAAAACGCCTCACTTTTTTCACTGCAGTACTCTGTTGCCTTGGTGTCTCACTCTCCACCTGACTCTTACTCTTGTGCCACTGAGATGTTGCTGAGGCTGATGAGGATGTGGGCAGTACCACTGCACTGCTGGGGACAGGGCTACTTTGTGTTCCAGAGAAAATTGGTTCCTCTTGTTTACCTTCCACCGCAATCGTATCTTCTACTTCTTCATCACCACCAACTGCAATGGGTACAGTTTTTTGGCCTTTAACTTTAAGGTGTTCCTCAAACTGGATCAAGTGGTGTGCTTTCAGATGGGTTGTTTGGCCTCCGGTATAATAGTTTGTACCAAGCTTACACCGACTAACACCTTGTTTACAAATGGAACATATAGCAATGTTCTCCTCCTTACTGCTAAGAAAAAAAGTCCCAAACTGGGGAGGTGAACTTTCTGGAGCTGCTGGAGGTGCCACTTGCAATGCCGGAGGGTGGGTGTGGAATCTGACTCTGTACACCACTACCTACTTCTACTGAGGTGGTTGTGCTGGATGTAGGTCACTGCTGGGCCTTAGCAAATGCAAATATGGAAGCTGGAGGTGGTGTTGGTGTTACCTGTGTTGGTGGTATCCATGCCACATCCCTCACAGCAATTTGAGATGGGGTAATGTTGGTCTCCAATGGGGTGGGACTGATGTCCATGATGACTGGCTCGTCATCATCTTCCTCTTCTAAATGTACCTCCATAATTCTAAGGCTTTCTGGAACCTTCCTTTCCCTTAGCCTTGTCTCGTGGCATCTCTCATTCTCAGACTGAGGTGGTGGCTTCCAAGTGGCATCTAGACCATCAGAAGGGGGGCTTTCAGAGGAACTCAATGGACTAACCCTCCTTTTCCTTTCTGGAGATCTGGAAGACAATGGATCTTCTGAAAGAGTGGTTGCTCTTCTTCCTCTGCAGGAAGCTCGATTTCCTGAACTGCCCCTACTTTGGGAGGAACAACTACTATTGTGTGTGGTGGTTGCGGCTGTTGTTGTCCACTTCCTGCGTTGGTTGGGTACTACTTTGCGATAACGACAAGTCAATTTCAATATCGCTGCTCATTGGGGTTGTCGTGATGAGACTGGCTCCCTCTGCGACAGACAGAGACTTGAACCTAGGTTGGTGAGGTGGGTCCACTGATGCGGGGGTGCTGCTCCCAGCTTTATCCACAGACACCGCTGCTGCAGGTGCAATTTTTGGTTTCCCAAAAAAGATCTTGGTCGGCACAGCAGAAGTGCTAAGTGGCACTTCCTTCTTCTTCTCACTGGCAACTTTCTTGGTACTGGAGGACTTGGTACCTTTCTTTGGGGCCATCTTCTTCAGATGTCAGCAGCACGCAGTGGCACTAGTTGAAGAGATGTCTGACTGTGGTCACACGTCACGTGACGTCGTGCACGGCAGAACTTCTGTATGGTAGTACAGTGGGTGATGACGCCTCCTCCTCTTTTGTGCACTTAAATCCAAAGAAGCAAGAAGAATATCAGTGAAACGTGGCATTTATTGTTGTGGTTCAATTTACTACTAACACAAAAAAACAAATATAATATATAACTTAGTGTGTGGTCACACTTGTAGGTGTTATTGTTAGTATTATTACATTTTATTGACTCAGTGATTCAAAAAACATAACAACAGTGTAGCCATTTGTGAGACTTTGACAACAAGAGCTTTCATGGTGTACTGTGTACACTCAGGAAGGATAAGAAGAACAAAAACAAAAACACAAATGTAATGGAATTGGCATTGTGAATGTGATTGTGCATCACATGGGATGCAGCATCATTCAGGAAGCTGCAGCTGGCAATGGGGATGGAAGCAGTAAACAAAGAGGAACAGAGGAAAGACATGCATGCCTATGGCAAAATCAGCACACTAACTACCATCACAAAATGGCCACCAGCAACATGGTCACTCACACAACAAAAGCAGGAGGCCTGTAAAACAATTAACTCAAGCAGGCCTATATGGCCAGACAAAAGAGGCATGCTAAACAACACAGCTTTAATGCAACAATACAAAAACACAATCCACAGGGGTAAAAGAGGTTTGCATGTTACACAACAACCACACCACACACATCCAACAAAGGCAATTATTTAACACACACGAAAAAATACCCCAAAAAGAAACACATTTTGCAATTCAATCCAATGCCATCCATGCCCTAAATGATGTTTAAACATCATAGAAACAGTTGTTTCATGCACACATGAGTAGCTCTGGGCCTACTGGCTAAAAGGCCTATTGGTAGACTACTGGGCTGGTGAATTAAATAAATGTTGCAAATTGATTGCAAAAGTTGGAGAAAATGTAGTGAACTTTGCAACATAATTCCTTGATAAAAGATAACTAGTAGAACAATTACATACAAAGAAAAACAACTAGGCCCCTACTGAAACTACAGGCCACCCACAACAATATATTTTAAAAAAAACAATGAAAAGTACAAAAATATTTAGGTGCAATGCCCCAATCAAACAAACAACACCAATTTTCCAACTCACTTCTAAAATCTCAAATCCAAAAGTCCTCAAACCCAATGATATATGATGCAGCATACACCAAGAGTGATCCATCCAGCTCCAAATCCAAATGAAAAGTGAACAGGACATGGGACAAATTGCGGGGAGGAGCCTGCTTAACAGGAACAGGAAGTTGGAGACTCTGGGGCACTTCTTTTCTCCTACAAAAAAAGTAAAAAGCAAAAGGACTCCTTGCACAAAAAAGTACAGCCAAATGTCAATCTGGGGAGTTTTTTTCATCTAAATCATCATTTCGAGAAGGTTTAATGCTGCTCGAGAGATATTCTTCTCCAGCTTGCAAATTCTGTGTGTTCGGCATTGCGATCTTCACGGAACATCTGCAGGAAAGTCCGATGGCGTGTCCGAATGACGTGTTCGGGATCGCACACTGTCGCGGGACCGTGCGGCCGGCTACCAAATCTCGTGGCGCACACGAACATAGAGGAAATCTCATCAGCGAACGCAGGCATCACGGTAAGTCTCTCATGTGTGTGCGAAAACGCATTTTGAATGTGCAAACAAAAAAAAAACCTCGGCTCCGTTGTGGAGCGCAAAGTTTTCAGTAACTCCGCGTTCTACGCGGAACGCGGCGTTGCCAAAAATCTGCAAAGTCCACAAGCGGAGCGGAGTTTTCCATCCTGGGCTAGAAATAAGCAGATAACTTTTCAGTTATTCAAAAGTTTTTAAGTTCAACTTTTTTGGTCCTGATGGCACTGACAGTATTTAAATCTTCAATTTTAGCTGGTGGGGTGACACAAATGATTTTAGACAATGAAAAAACATATTGAGAAACGCATCTGTAGCAGTTTGCCCGGCGATCGCTTAAATAGTCACAGAGTTAAATTTAAGCCCAATTGATAGCTTAAGAAGCAACACTTTGGGACTCCCAAACAAAGTTTTTGTAGTCCACTGAATTAACACTGTAGAACAAGCATTTGCAATGCAATAAGTCTTTATGCAACTTTAATTTATTAGCATTGTAAATGCCAATGCCTTTTATTTATGTTCTAAAAACCAAAACATAATTAATAGGCCTTTTCATTTACAATGCCAATAGGTCAAACTCGCGTAAATGCGAAACCTATTGCATTGCAAATGCTTGTTAAATTTGCACTTGATATCCTAAAACGTAAAACAAATAATGTTATGAAATATTGCTCATTTTGTTATAAAGACTACTTTGGCCTATAGAAGTACCAAAAATTAGCAGTGCAAAAAAACCTCTTTCTAAAACTATAAAATAAATTTTCTTATTTCTACCTCAAATACATTATAGAAAATGTTAAATAGTAAAGGGTACACATTTACAATTACTACTCCAATCTACACCACACTGGGGAAAGTGTTGGACTCTGAGGGGGTAGATTTACTATAGCTACTCCAATCTAATTCAAATTGGGGAAAATATTGACTTTGAGGGAACTAGATTCACTACTTCTACTCCAATGTAAACCATTTGAGAAATACCCAAACTTTATAAAATATATATGAAATAGTTCACATTAAATACAAAACATAATTATAATAATAATATACTGTATTTTAAAGATGTACCCAAAACAATTAAATAACACTTAAAATAGTTTTAAAAAATTGTCATCAATCAATTACACTAAATAATGTATTAGAAAAAATGTTAAATTGCTTTTTTTTTTTTAAATGAAAGTAAATTATGGAATTACTATCTTACAAACACAAATAATAAAAAACGAAATTATGATACACACTGTACAAAATTGCAATTTTAAAAACTTAGAAACAAATAGTCAAAAATTTTACAAAATAGCATACAAAACCATTTGATGTAAATGAAAAAATCTTTACCCTAAATCTAACTATTTTCATCAAATATTTTTTTATAAAATCCAAGTAAAATGTAAATTCTTTTATTACAGTAACAAATAATACCTAATTAAAAAATATGTAAGCATATAAAAAACTAAAATGCTACAAAAATGTAATATTTTTTAATAAAAAATTAATTAATAATGGATGAAATTAGTAAAAACTAGTAAACTAGTACAAATTAGTAAAAACGAACATTTGAAAAATATTTGAAAAATGTAGAAACAAATATAAATTAAGATTAAAATATTATTTGGGGGTGACCGTTCTGTAGCGCTCTCACGCCACACCAACCATCTTTCGGTAACATCAGGCGCTGTGCTGCAATGGAGCGGGCTCCTGAGAGAGTAGGGGTGTGTGGAACTGGGGAATGGTGGGCCACCCAGGTGTTCCTTCCCTTGCCGGACATGGGAAATCAGGGCCTGCTCACCGCGGACCGGGTAGAGGAGCAGAGGTCAGGACGGCACCTCACACAGAGGGTTGTGGCCTCCCTCCTGGAGAGGTGAGGAGACATCAGCATTGGGGAGTGGTGGCACCAGGGAGGGGGCTCTTGTCCTACAGCATGTCACAGGGGTCTGAATCCGGGGCCCCCTCAGCACCCCCATTAGGACACTAGACAGAAGGAGCTGCTCATGCTTCCTGCCTCGTGGAGCAGGGACCGGGGACTGGGGGCCTGCTGAGGGTTCCTTTCGCTTCAAACTACTTGCCTGTGGAACCTGGATCCCCCAAGACAGGAGAACCACTGTAAAGACAGCAATCACGGCCATGGATAAATCCCCGATTATTCCAGGAAATCTGGACAAATCTACCAAACTCCTGGGGCAGGCACAGCAGGAGAATGAACCTGAGGGGGCGGGTACGAGCAAATCTGGTAAAGAAATTATCTCAAGCACGGAGGCTATTCTTCGAGTCATCGAATCCTCCCGCCTAGCCTTGGAGAACAAAACTAATGAGGTTTGAGCAGACGTGGCCCGACCCCACCAAGAACTGAGGAAAACCACAGGCCTTGTCACCAAGGCTGAAACCCAAATAATGACACTGGAAGCCTCCGTGAAAGACTTAATACAGATGGAACAGAAGTTGAAAACAGAATCAATGGGACTAGCGGCGTGAGTTGAAGATGCTGAGGGGTGCTCCAGGAGAAATAATTTGCAGTTCCTGGGGTTTCTCAAAGGACACCGCCCGCAGAAATTCCTTTGAGAAATGGCTGAACTCCTTTCTACCCCAGCCCTAGCTTTCATTGTGCTTCTTTATAGAGTAGGCGCACCGCGAGCTGGGTGAAAACCCCATCTGGTGCTGTCCCAAGGCCGATGATTGCCCGCTTCTTGAATTATGGGGACAGAGACCTGGTCCTGTGAACCGTTATGTCTAATTGCATCCTTGTCTTTCCTGACTATACAAAGCTGGTACAACTGCAACTGAAAACATTTTAGGCAGTGAAGCAGAAACTACGAGTGTTGGATATTAAGTACATGTTGCTCTACCTGGCAAAGATGAAAGTGATCTTCCAGAGACGATCCTTCTTCTTTGACCACCCCAAACGGGTCAATCAATCAATCAATCAATACATTTGTAGAGCGCGCTACTCACCCGTGAGGGTCTCAAGGCACTGAAGGGAGGGGGGGGGTGCCGCTATTGCTCGAATAACCAGGTCTTGAGGTGTTTCCTGAAGGTGAGGTGGTCCTGGGTCAGTCGTAGGTGTGCGGGGAGGGAGTTCCATGTCTTGGCCGCCAG
The DNA here is from genome assembly GCF_964204655.1 of Triturus cristatus. Classification (NCBI taxonomy): domain Eukaryota; kingdom Metazoa; phylum Chordata; class Amphibia; order Caudata; family Salamandridae; genus Triturus; species Triturus cristatus. Next base: position 949,920,024 of record NC_140584.1, read on the forward strand.
GTAGGAGAACGATCTTCCTCCTGTGGTGGTTCTGCGATTCCGTGGGACGGTGGCGAGGGCTAGGCTGGTGGAGCTGAGCTTGCGTGTGGGGGTGTAGAACGAGAGGCGGTTGTTGAGGTATTCAGGGACCATGTTGTGGAGCGCTTTGTGTGCGTGGGTGAGCTGCCTGGGGTGTGGGAAGGGATCGAGGAGCGCCCTTTGCAACGCCAGGAGAGAACAGACAATCTCTCCCACGGCCCTTTGGTCGTGACCGGGAAGGGAAATGTAGAGAGGAGGAGAAATCGAAGGGGACTTCGGAGCCAGGTAGGTAGGCGTAGCTGACTGAGCCGGAGGGCTGGGACGAGGACATGGCCTCCAGGGAGCAAGAGATGGGGGATCAATCCTCAGATACAGATATTGGTGGAGAGTTGAATCCCTAAAGATGGACAGAGTCCAGCATGAGGGCCTTGGATACTTAAACCTAAACAGTGCCTGAGAGAACCATATGGTAAAGATGAGATAAGAGGTGTTCATGAGCTGAGTGTGTTTGTGGAGATGCCAACTGAGGGTATTGTTTAATGTGATGGGAGATTAATAGTTGACTAAGGGGCTGATTACGACTTTGGTGGTGCTAAAGTCGACCCCCGCTGGCTTATATGTTGTAATCCGGGCGGGCAGTTCTGTGGCAGCTGGCCCACAGTGTTGCCTTCCAAAACCTCATAGGAGAGCCTTAGCAAGGCAGCACCATGGGTCAGCTACAGTGACTTCCAGCATGGTATAGACTGTAAAGTCCATGCCGTGTTGGAACTGGTGGTGCATACAGACAGGGGGGCACACCTTGTACCCCCCTGCATGCACCGTGCACCAGGGGGGCCTGTAGGGCCCCCTAAGTTTCCTCACTGCCACCTTGTAATATGCTTGGCGATGTATATTGTAGCCTCACACCGCCACGTCACTGCCAGAGATCACGGATACCTGGCGGTCGCAGCAGTTCTATAGCGGTCTCACCAACATAATCAGAATAAGGCGGTCGAACCACTGGTGCGGAGATCCCCGACCTCCATTGCACTGCCCCGCGTGTTCGGAAGTCCTATGGACCTAAGTGTTCCATGCAAGTGGTGGGCAACACTCTTTTCCCAAGTTGGGGGAAATGGGTAGTTTGATAACCATATCAGGGTAATGTGGGGAGGGGGGAACAATTGAGGTTGTTATTTCAAGTTGAAATACAATTCAGCACACCAGATCACATGACTCCGCACCTCCACCACGGCACCCAAGGCAGGGTAGGAAGATCTGGATGACTGCGCAAGGCTCTGAACCATTGTCAACCCTAGTGTGGAACATCAATGGACTTGGTTGTAAAATTAAAAGAGGGGCGGTCATTCAATATATTCGTCAGCAGGCCCACGATCTGTTCCTTCTGCAGTAGACACACTTGATGGGCAACATTTGCTGCTGGCTGCAGTGAGGTACATACACTGTACTGGCCCAAGCTAGGTGCTCATGGAGATATTGGGACAAGGATAGATATTCCCCACACCAGACCCCAGCTAGAGCACCAACAGACTTAAGCGCTGCATTGAAGCGTTGGGCTTGGGAGACGTCTTGAGACTACTCCATCATGGAGATAGGCAGTACTCATTCCTTTCCAGTGTCCACGGGACTTTGACAAGGCTAGATTATGGGTTTGTACCTCTGATGGAAATGACATGGGCAAGGTAGGCGCAATACCTAGCTAGGGCAAATATCAGATTGTTCACTGTTGTTGGTCCACCTGGGTCCCTGACAGAACAACAGATCCCAAACTGGAGACTTGTTGCTTGGGCCCTGAAGGACTTCGACATATCAAACATCGATTGCATACCATTGAGAGATACTGGAGAAGAACCTCTGTATCAGCACTTATTAGGTTGCCGTACTGAGGTTATTCTTCCCTGGGTCTCCTCATTTGTTATTGACCTCGTAAACTGTTTATATTTATTGGATCGTATCTTATCTATACTTGCAAACCTGAATAAGCTCTCGAAAATTGTTTCGTGTTTTTATTCAGAAGGACTCATCTGTCCTTATTCAAAGCAGTGTGAGGATATCTGATCACCTTTATCATCATATGTATGAATATGTCGTTCGGGCCCTGAAGAAGTCCATTGTACTGCACGAAATGCGTTGGCTGTTCTTCACTACATGATGCTTGTCACATCTGAATTATTTATGAATAATAGAAAAGAATATTTGAAGAACATACTCTGTTGGATACTGATTATGTTCTTTGTTGTTCAATATGCAAGCTTTCAGTGGTGCACTGTTTGATTTTGATTACGAGCCTGTTTAGTCCAGTTGATGACCGCACCTTGACAGTGGGTGCTTGAACTGTGTGCACACAAACAGATTTGGGATATTTCCCTCATCATTATATACTTGGGGATAGTAGGACAGGTGCGAGTCGGGATAGAGGTTTCACTGTCGTTGTTGTTATTACTATAGCAAACATGCTTAGAGTAGGCACCCAATTGTACTTCAAAGAGAATGAGGGCTCAGTGGCCTCCATTGTCACTATATGGGAGGCACACAAAAATAGTGCTTAGAAATAAAGCCTAGAATAAAGTGGCCCTGAAAAGGAAACATTGAGAGGAAAGGATGCTACAATTAGAGTGGACCTGGGCAGAGACAGGAAACTAGATAGCTTACGTTATTTTAGGGGTGACGAAGGAAAAATACTGTAAACTACATACACAGGCAGTCTGACAACACAACCTGTGGGTACAGAGGAGACTAAACGACTCAGGGGACAAGGCAGGCCACCTCCTGGCGTCAATCAATCAATTAGGGGTTTGTAAAGTACGGCTACTCACCTGTGAGGGTCTCAAAGCACTGAGGGGGAGGGGGCTGCTGATCCGTCTGGGCGCTGGGGATCAGTCAAAGAGGCTGGTCTTTAGATCTTTCCTGAATTGGGTCAGCAACAAGGATTGCATTAGGTGGAAAGGTAGGGTGCTCCAGGTCTTGGTGGCAAGATAGGAGAAGGATCTACCTCTGGTTCTAGTGTTGTGGATCTGTGAGACGTTAACCAGGGCCAGCTGGGTGAAGCGGAGGTGCCTGGTGGGAACGTGGAATTAGAGGCGGTGGTTCAGATATGCTGGTCCTGCATTGTGGAGAGCTTTGTAGATGTGTGTGAGGAGCTTGAAAGTGATTCTATTGATGACTGGGAGCCAGTGGAGTTCTTGAAGGTGTTTGGTGATGTTTCTATGGCGGGGGAGGTTGTGGACCAGTCTGGCTGTGGCATTTTGAATGTTCTGTAGTTTCCTGAGGATTTTCTGGGTGATGCCGGCATAGAGTGCATTGCGTAGTTGAGTCTGCTGCTGATGAGCGCATGAGTGACTGTCTTTCTGGATTCAGTGGGCATCCATCTGAATGTCTTACGTAGCGGGTGAAGCGTGTTGAAGCAAGATGATGATACAGCGTTGTTCTGTTAGTTCATTGTGAGTGAGGGGTCCAGTATGATGCCAAGGTTTCCCTGGGGGTGTAAGGGACTCCCAGTGCATCAGGCCACCAGGAGCCATGTAGATGTAGATGTTGAAGAGGGTGGTGCTCAGGGAGAAGCCCTGGGGCCCTCCACAGCTGATCTCTGTGGGTTCTGAGAGAAACAGCATGACTGGGGTGGAGAGAAGAGTAGGTGAGGTGGGATGTTGAGGTAAGGACTGAAACAGGGGTAGTCACCCACACAGACTGATATGTAGCCCGAGCATTTGCTGGGTATTACTGACGGCTCGACAGGCCCTAAGGACCAGCGCAGAACAGGATATAGAGGCCTTCCTGGGGGAGGTGCTGGTCCCGGTCCTCAATTAAGCGGATACAGAGAAGCTAGAGGCAGACCTGATGGCTGGTGAAATAGGAGAGACGGTGTGAGCTAAGCCATCCGGGAAAACAGAGGTGGCCAACGGCCTCCTGGTGGAACTCTATAAGAATCTGGCCTCTTTCCTCTACCCCCACCTACTTAACTCATTTACTACAGTGAAGGAGGAAAGCGGCCTGCCCCAGGCCTCTATCATGCCCCATACACCAGATAACTTGGGGAAACTCTGAGGAAAGTGGGCTGCAGTTGTGGGATCCCTAGAAGACATAGGCTGGCAGGCTACCCTGATGCATCACAGAAAGGTTGCCTTTTCAGCTCCCTTGCAGTTAATCCAGTTCAATATACTCGATAGGGCCTACTACAACAGATACCAGCTGTATAAGATGGGAACAGCAGACAGCCCAAACTTCCTCTGCAGTGGGACAGATGACTGCATGTTCCTACACTTGATTTAGAACTACCCATGAGTGAGTGCATACTGGGGGAGATAGTCGTGGGTATACCCAACGATATCGACATCCTCTGAAAGCCATTGCTGTTTTGCACACTAGTTTTTGCTGTGACAAAAAGGGATCTAGCCAGGGCGTGGGGACAGGTACAGGTGCCAATGAGAGCCATGTGGTGGGAAAAAATGAACAGGTGTATGTATGGAGGTGGAGAGAGTGATATTGGAGAACCGCCGCTGCCTCAAAATATTCAACAAGATGTGGGGACCATGGAGAGCATATCATGGACTGCAAGAGGAGGCAGGTACTGTCCTGACAGATGGAGTGCCACAATGACCCCCACACCCGGCGCTGAAATGTTAAGACTAGCGACCCATAAACTGGTGTTACCAGTGACCGTAATCCCTGACTGGATCATCTGCGGGCAGGAACTAAGGGGTAGGTTTAGTAGATTGAGAGTGGAAGAAATGTGGAGGATGGATCGCATGTGCAATGTGTGCTATGTTTGTTAGCATGAAAAAAAACCAATTTAGAAGATTTTTTTTTTAAAGAATAAAGTAATATATATATTTTTTTAACTCTTTTTATGAGTGACGGGGCAAAATTTCAAGCGGTTACAAGTTGCAGCATGTTGAAAATGTCACGTCTCATCTCACATTAACATATTCATGTTCACATTACATTCAACACAATAAATTTGGTAGACAGTTACGTGCAACCATTTCCCACCCACCTCTCTCAGTCAGATGCCCTATCAGACACGGTCCGGGGCGGAGTACAGATATTCCCCCTATACGTGTTCCAGGCTCCCCATATTCTCTCTCCTTTTTGGGGCAGCCGCTGCGGAAATATGTGGCCTTCTCTGCCACCAAGGCCCCATCCATATCACTGCACCTGTCATGGAGTGTCGGAGAGGATTGTGACCCCCAGAATCTAGCTATATTTCGTTTGGCGAACATCATCCCAAGCGATGCAGTCCTGTGATGCGTGATTGAGATCGGTGGGCTCCCAAATATTTAGGAGACTTCTTTTGGACTCTGGAAGAACTGAGACTCCACCCACTTGAGTAATAGTTTGCATAACTGCTGCCCAATAGGGAACTATTAGTAGGCACTGCAATATTGTGTGGTAAAACGTACCCTCTGCCCCACAGTTCCGGAGACAAAACGAATTCTCAGCCCCCCCTATTTTGTGTAGGAGCACTCTGGTATAATACGTTTTCAGTTGCAAAAGTCTTAGTCTGGAGGATATCGCTACTTTGCGCGGTGATGAGAGCGCCTCCTGCCAGTCTGTGTCATCTAAGTCCCCAAGTTCGTTGGACCATGTTTAACGGAGGGCCGTCATAGGATCTGGTAAATTGTTGGCGAGTTTGCGGTAGGTGAGGGAAGTGGCCTTCGTAGCCATGTAATCTGTCAACAACCTATCCTCCAGGGGGGAGGCCTCTGGAAGGGTGGTACCAGCTGGTATAGCTGCCCTAAGTGCATGCCTGGTCTGTGCGTATCGAAATATTTCAGAGGGTACCAGTTCATACTGTTTGTCAGGAATCCCCTCCCGCACATGGATTCCCTCCCACGATGCCACTTCCGTGAACCTGGTGTGCTTGGAGGAGAGCGGACTACAACTCCCAGAATTCCCTCCGGCAACAATTGCCTTTTGCCACTCAAGAGTTCTGGTTACATAACACCAAGGGAAACGCCTAGTTTTCATGTTATGCAACTCAAGAGTTCTGGTTGCATAACACCAAGGGGAACGCCTAGTTTTCATGTTATGCAACTTAAGAGTTCTGGTTACATAACACCAAGGGTAACGCCTAGTTTTCCTGTTATGCAACTCAAAAGTCATGGTTATACAACGCCGAGAGTACTACTTAAGGAGAAGATCACTGGGACTCGGCGTCGGATATTCTGATCTTTGCCGGAGTACCTGGTTGAGGTACACGGACCCGTTGGTGAGTTGAGCGGCGGAAGGAACATTCTAAGGAGCGGAGGAGAGGTGCTGGCGTGTGCTTCCTGCCCGTGTCCTGTCCCGTTCTGAGAGCCGTATTCAACGTCATTGGGCACAAGTCCCGTTGGTAGAGCCGAAGCTCCCAACAGCCTGACAAATTGGAGAAAACGAGGTTGGTGCGAGCCGAAGCTCCCAACCCTCGTTCCTTGGGTAAACACACGCTTAGAGCTAAGACGCTATCCAGGAGGTGTTTCCGCGTCTTAGCCATCGACACTCGTGGGAGAACTGGGATAGGTAGAGCGGCTGCTCCCATCCATTCTCTGCGCCACCTTGGGTATCATCACTTAAACCCGGATACAAGAGACGCACACCAGGAGGTGTTCCCAGCGTCTTTGTGTTGTGGCAGCACTCTGGGGGATACTGGTAGAGCGGCTGTTCCCAGGTGGTAGAGAGCCCGGCCGGGTGACTCCCACGTGCCCCCCGTAGATTCCACAACCTTGGAACTACCCTTCACAGCGGTCGAGTGGCATTGTCGGCCACTGCTTAGCACTGTGCCCTCCGTTGGAGCATACCGGGTCCGGTGTGCATGCGGAGGACGGTTAGACGAGCTGTGAATGGGTATCGTACTTTAACTGGTGATTCCAGTACCGGTATTCTTTGTTGTCTGTAGTTGTTTATCTGTTTATTAAATCATCCTTAAACCTCCATTTCTCTGGTCCGTCGTCTGTTTGTCCCAACCCCGAGAAAGCCAGGACGTTACATAATATCCGACCTCTTCCATAACTATCTCCTGGTTGGGCGAACGACATGGCCACAATTGAGGATGTGTTGGCCGTCTTAGCCGCGATGCAAATCGAGCTCACCGCTTCCAGACAGGAAACAGCAGACGTTAAGGCTAGAATGGACGCTCGGCAGAACGATCCGCTACAGGCAGGTGCCTCTCACACGGCCACGGCTCCTGCGGTTGTGGTAGAGATGCCCGTAGCCATTCCTTTGGAGACACCAGAGAGGTATAGCGGAGACCCCAACACAGTGCAGGTATTCCTCACTCAAGTAGCACTGCATCTGTCCTGCAAACCAAAGGCCTTTCCTACCAGCCAAGCCAGAGTGGCCTTTCTGATCTCGTATCTTGCTGGGAACGCGGCGCAATGGGCAGTCCCACTGGTGAGCAGGGACGACCCTATCCTATGTGATTGGGGAGCCTTCCGCGAGGAATTCTTGAAGGTGTTTGATCGAAGGGCGGACTCGTATACTGCCGATCGAGAGATGTTGGAGCTGAGGCAAGGCAACAATGATCTGGTGCAGTACCTTAATGCTTTTCGAAGGTTAGTGGCCGAAACCAAGTGGCCCATAGCCAAACAAACCGCGCTGTTTCACCAGGGCTTGAGCGAAGAGCTCAAAGATGTGGTAGCACAAATCGACCCCCAACCCAAGACATGTGAAGGCTTGATCAACCTGGTGCTACGGCAGGACCATAGATTGAACGAAAGAAAGGGCGATCACAAGAGGAAAGGGAAAGCGCTGCCATCGTATGTTTCGATGGGTGGCCCTGAGACCAACTCCTCCACCAGGACGGAACCCATGGACATAGGAGCTATAAGGGCGAGCCTTACAGCCACTGAAAAAGAATCACGCCGCAAGCAAGGCCTTTGCCTTTACTGCGGGAAAAAGGGGCACTATGTACGCGAGTGTCCAGCCAAGCCAAAAACCTCACGATACCGAGCGAACAAAACGGTGACAGCAGTGGTGGAAGCACCGGCGGAAAACTGAGGGACTCCGGGTCTAGGGAAGGGGCATCTTGGAGTCACACCCACATCCCTTCCATGTTGAGCCCGAATCAAAAAGGGCGAAGACATTTGTTTATTACCTTACACGTAGGAGTGCAGGACCAGTGGATACCTGTGGTAGCCATGATTGATTCAGGAGCCACGGGCATGTTCATGGACTACAATGAAGCACGGAGACTGGGTCTCACTCTCCTTCCCAAACAGATACCAGAGGAGGTGTATGCAGTGGATGGGAGAAGTCTGGTGACCGGACCTATCGGACAGCACACAGGAGAAATACCGGTGAGGTTCGGAAAACTGCATAACGAACGTATCGATTTTAGCATAATCAGAGCCCCGCAGTACGGGGTCATATTGGGTCTACCCTGGCTCCAAAAACATAACCCAACGGTGGATTGGCCTACGCATCACATTGAGATGACTTTTTGAACAATGGTGCGGCATGCTGCAGGACCCCCACGAAGGTGAGGTAGGCGAAGGTCACACGGTCGCCACGGCAGCAGAAAAGGACGTAAAGCTGCCCAGAGTGTATCACAGTTTCGGGGACGTCTTCGATGAAATCCGAGCGGAGGTGCTCCCTCCACATAGACCGTTCGACTGCCAAATCGACCTGGTTCCGGGGGCTAGCGTTCCCAGCGGCAGACTGTATGCGCTCACAGAACCCGAAAACGTACATCTACGGGGATATTTGGATAAGTTACTAGGGCTGGGGTTCATCAGGCCGTCGAAATCCCCTGCCGCATCGCCTCTCTTTTTCATTCCGAAAGCGAATGGCGAATTGAGGGCCTGCGTGGACTTTAGGGCCTTGAACGCGATAACCATAAAAAACCGGTACCCCCTGCCTCTCATAAGCGTTCTCCTGGAACAGGTAAAAAAGGCCCAAATATACACAAAGCTTGATCTCAAGGGGGCATACCATCTTGTGCGCATGAGGGACGGCGACGAATGGAAAACCGCCTTTAAGACCAGGTTCGGGCTCTTTGAGTACCTCGTCATGCCGTTCGGACTATGCAATGCCCCTGCCGCCTTCCAATACTTCCTCAATGAGGTGTTCCGGGAGGTATTGGATATCTACGTGGTCGTTTACATAGACGACATACCCATCTACTCCAACTCAGAGGAAGAACACGTACAGCACGTATCCGCAGTTCTCAAAAAACTGAGGGAAAACATGCTATACTGCAAACTCAGCAAATGTGACTTCCACGTCACATCAGTGGAATTCCTTGGGGTGATGCTGAGCCCCAACGGACAGGAGATGGCGGAACGCAAGATCAGAGCGGTGGAGGAGTGGCCGGTGCCCCGAGGAGTAAAGGAAGTCCAGAGCTTCATAGGCTTCGCCAACTTTTATAGGCGTTTTATTGAGGGGTTTTCAGGCTTGGTTGCCCCGATCACGCAACTACTAAGGAAGTCTCAGGAGTTCGTGTGGGGACCGGAAGCACAAAAAGCATTTGTGGCCCTCAAGAAGGCCTTCAGCACCGCCCCGGTGCTAGCTCACTCGAATCCGGAATTACCCTATGTGGTAGAAGCGGACGCCTCTGATGTGGCGCTGGGTGCCATTCTATCTCAGAGGAATGAGATGTCGGGTTTGCTCCATCCTGTGGCGTACATGTCTCGTAAATTGAACGACGCGGAACGCAATTACCATATTGCGGAGAAGGAACTACTCGCAATAAAGGACGCATTTGCTGAGTGGAGGCATTTGTTAATGGGGGCCAGACACGTGGTTACAGTGTATACGGACCACAGAAACCTCCAGTTTCTGACGGCGGCGTGGCATTTGTCTCCTCGTCAAATGAGGTGGATGATCTTTTTCTCCGGTTTCAATTTCCACATCACATACCGACCCGGTACGGAGAACAGGAAAGCGGACGCGCTTTCGAGGCAATCGAATGGCAGGGATCCGCAGCCGGTTGCCGAACATTCCATCATCCCTCCAGGAGTTGTGATAGGGGTGATTCAACCACAGACGTTCCTCAGGGGGGTCCAGAAGGGGACCCATACCTTCATGTGGCGGAGGTGGCTTCGCAGTCACAAGGAGTGGCAGATGAAGGACGGGATTCCGGTGAAAGGACGATGTATGTTGTTACCCACACCTACTTGATTGGGAAACAAGGAGACCCTACCCACAAGGAGCCTGGGTATTGTGTGCTGTAAGGAGACAATAGCTCATGCGGATTAATACTTAACAATATAGTATGTAATCTTAAAATAATAATCAAAAAAGAAACGGGGAAAAAAAAAAAAAGGATGTCAGAAGAAAAGGCAAAGCCGTACACGCTGGTTCTTATTTTGTGAAGAATGATCTTCGTTTATATTACTAGAATATTTACACAAAAGGTGCACATAGATACACAATACAATTTTGACATTAAACAAACAAATTACAAGTTAGTGTCCCAATGAAAAAAACCTTAAACAAACAATTAACATACCATACAACATACAAACAAGGTTTTGATTTCACTTTACAAAGGCAATCACATACAATTAATAATTCAAATTGGCAACACTTAATTAATGTAGGTGTTGATTAGTGATTTGCCTATCGCGTCAACGGCGTTTCGACCCTGTTCCAACTTAGAGGGTCTCGTCAGGACTGTCTAATATAGGGACACCTGAAAGGAGAGTAATGAATGTGTGTCAAAATAAGGGGGGGCCAAAAAGTGGGAAGGAAGAAAGAAAAAGGTGGTACTCCTATCTACCTTAACGTCCAGGACTGGTGTATATACAGTGACACCGTGTTCGAGGTGAAAGGATAAAATATACTCACAGGTACCCAGCCGGGTGCTGTGTAAGAACAAAAGAAAAATCATTATTATCCATACCATAATCCGATCCTTAATTGATCAGGTAGAGACCCGAGGTTCTACTCACCCCTGTGAGAGGAAGCTCACACGGAGGCAGTGGCCCACTGTGACTCGATGTAATCGTAATTGTGCGTGATGTAGGGGTACTACTATATTCCACACCGATCGAAGTTCCAAACTTTAGTATAGCTGTCACCTCGTGGTGGCGAGTCCGATCAACTGTAGTAAAAAATACACAAGAGCGGTGGACGATCGCATTAAAAAGATCTATAATGGGAATAGGTCTATTTGCTCTGCAATTCTCTTGAAAGAATGCTCCTACCTCTCTTCCTTCTGCCGGGTTCCGAATATCCCGCGAAGTGCTGCAGCAGGCGAACAAGGTCCTGTCTGCGAGGTACGATCACAGCGATTGGACCGTGAATAGAGACTTTAAGCCTGATTCGCTAAAAAAACGTCCAATAGGGAGCGTCGAACAGTGGGAGTGTTTAGGACGCGAACGTGCCGTTGCTAGGTAACCAGGACCTGCAGACTCATAGTCGAGTTTAATTAGGAGGCTTGCAATTGAAATCAGTCTAGCCGTGTAAAAGGAGTGAAAGCCGTACGCCGTTCTCAGCCGCTAGCTTAATAATAGTAGAGGAACCCATGTGAATTTCACTATGCCGGTGTGGTGGGCAACTTACGAGTGTGTACAGTCACTAAATGCGTCGGAAGTGGTCCTGCATTCTACGGCAGTGATCAATCAGTAGGAACTTGATGAGGATAGTGGTATAGGCAAACAATTATCATAGCAATGGTAGGGTTTCACGAGGGGACAGTGATTGTCAATATCAGACTAAAATGTACGGACATCGGTTCTCGCATGTAGCAATAGCAATAACTCTGATTATTTAAACACTGCACAGTGAATGTTACAATTCAAAAAAGAAAACAATGTTGAAAATATTAATTGGTTTGAAACAATCAATAATAATGCACATATATGACAGACACTACAGCAAGGTTTAAAAAAAACGTTGTCTTATCCAAGACAATATGCTTCAATCAATAGTTAACTTATCAGTCAACAGGCTTCTTATTTAATACATGTGAAAGTGGATCCATAACCTTCTACTTTATACATCACCAATTGTCACACATGTACAAATCAGGCTAATTATGGAAATGCATCTCATGGACTCTGTGAATTTTCAGTTGGAATAATATTCAGACAATGTGTTAAGAGAAATGCTAGGTACATAAGCAACACTGATTAGGAAAGGGTAGTAATAAACCCTCGCCATTCCTCAGCTGTATTCAGTCCCTGTAGTATGGAGTTAGTACGTTCAATCCAACGACACTCTAGTCGTTGCAATATCTGTGTCAGATCTCCACCTCTTTTCGGAGCAATCACTTTATCTATTACCTGCCAGCGAATATCATTGGCAGTGTGCCCTTTCTCTTCAAAGTGATTGACCAATGGGGCATTGGGAACAGAATTCCTGATCCTGCTTCGATGCTGTCCTATGCGTGCCTTAACAATTTGTTGTGTTTGTCCAATATACGGTAGTCCACAGGGACACAGTATACAATACACTACATTTTTAGTATTACAGTTGGCGAAGAAATTTAGTAATTGATCAACTTTTCCATGAGTGAATTTTTTGGTGTTTACTGTAAATTCACAGGCGACACAATTACCACATTTGTAGTGACCTTTAACATCTGGTAAGCCCCAGGTTGATTCCAATGATCTTAAATTTTGGCATGTTAAGGCACGCATAGGACAGCATCGAAGCAGGATCAGGAATTCTGTTCCCTGTTGCTTATGTACCTAGCATTTCTCTTAACACATTGTCTGAATATTATTCCAACTGAAAATTCACAGAGTCCATGAGATGCATTTCCATAATTAGCCTGATTTGTACATGTGTGACAATTGGTGATGTATAAAGTAGAAGGTTATGGATCCACTTTCACATGTATTAAATAAGAAGCCTGTTGACTGATAAGTTAACTATTGATTGAAGCATATTGTCTTGGATAAGACAACGTTTTTTTTAAACCTTGCTGTAGTGTCTGTCATATATGTGCATTATTATTGATTGTTTCAAACCAATTAATATTTTCAACATTGTTTTCTTTTTTGAATTGTAACATTCACTGTGCAGTGTTTAAATAATCAGAGTTATTGCTATTGCTACATGCGAGAACCGATGTCCGTACATTTTAGTCTGATATTGACAATCACTGTCCCCTCGTGAAACCCTACCATTGCTATGATAATTGTTTGCCTATACCACTATCCTCATCAAGTTCCTACTGATTGATCACTGCCGTAGAATGCAGGACCACTTCCGACGCATTTAGTGACTGTACACACTCGTAAGTTGCCCACCACACCGGCATAGTGAAATTCACATGGGTTCCTCTACTATTATTAAGCTAGCGGCTGAGAACGGCGTACGGCTTTCACTCCTTTTACACGGCTAGACTGATTTCAATTGCAAGCCTCCTAATTAAACTCGACTATGAGTCTGCAGGTCCTGGTTACCTAGCAACGGCACGTTCGCGTCCTAAACACTCCCACTGTTCGACGCTCCCTATTGGACGTTTTTTTTAGCGAATCAGGCTTAAAGTCTCTATTCACGGTCCAATCGCTGTGATCGTACCTCGCAGACAGGACCTTGTTCGCCTGCTGCAGCACTTCGCGGGATATTCGGAACCCGGCAGAAGGAAGAGAGGTAGGAGCATTCTTTCAAGAGAATTGCAGAGCAAATAGACCTATTCCCATTATAGATCTTTTTAATGCGATCGTCCTCCGCTCTTGTGTATTTTTTACTACAGTTGATCGGACTCGCCACCACGAGGTGACAGCTATACTAAAGTTTGGAACTTCGATCGGTGTGGAATATAGTAGTACCCCTACATCACGCACAATTACGATTACATCGAGTCACAGTGGGCCACTGCCTCCGTGTGAGCTTCCTCTCACAGGGGTGAGTAGAACCTCGGGTCTCTACCTGATCAATTAAGGATCGGATTATGGTATGGATAATAATGATTTTTCTTTTGTTCTTACACAGCACCCGGCTGGGTACCTGTGAGTATATTTTATCCTTTCACCTCGAACACGGTGTCACTGTATATACACCAGTCCTGGACGTTAAGGTAGATAGGAGTACCACCTTTTTCTTTCTTCCTTCCCACTTTTTGGCCCCCCCTTATTTTGACACACATTCATTACTCTCCTTTCAGGTGTCCCTATATTAGACAGTCCTGACGAGACCCTCTAAGTTGGAACAGGGTCGAAACGCCGTTGACGCGATAGGCAAATCACTAATCAACACCTACATTAATTAAGTGTTGCCAATTTGAATTATTAATTGTATGTGATTGCCTTTGTAAAGTGAAATCAAAACCTTGTTTGTATGTTGTATGGTATGTTAATTGTTTGTTTAAGGTTTTTTTCATTGGGACACTAACTTGTAATTTGTTTGTTTAATGTCAAAATTGTATTGTGTATCTATGTGCACCTTTTGTGTAAATATTCTAGTAATATAAACGAAGATCATTCTTCACAAAATAAGAACCAGCGTGTACGGCTTTGCCTTTTCTTCTGACATCCTTTTTTTTCCCCGTTTCTTTTTTGATTATTATTTTAAGATTACATACTATATTGTTAAGTATTAATCCGCATGAGCTATTGTCTCCTTACAGCACACAATACCCAGGCTCCTTGTGGGTAGGGTCTCCTTGTTTCCCAATCAAGTAGTTAGAGCGGTGGCGGCACCGCAAGGATACTATCCTTACGCAGGATTTCTTCCTTCACCCTATGATACATAGGGTTTATATTTTTGTGTTGGGGTAAGATGTCAGAGGGAGAGGCACCCCTCTACACGGAAGAATATATTGCTAAATTAACAAGTGGGCCTTCCTTATTTTCAAGCCAGGTCTCCTCTACCTTGAGTCCACGCCAAGTTTTATGTGAAAAAATAGAGAAAACTAAGAAAAAGCATGTAAGAACGGAATTACACGCACGTATGTTGACAGAATACTTGAAGGCAGGGATAATTCCTCAAGGTCTAGTAGTTAGAAATATCCCGGGCATCTTCCGTGACGATCCCAAATTTAAAGGGGGTTTCAGTGGCATTTCCACAACTTGCTCGCGCCACTGGATGGTGCTGGGGGTAGAAACGGCACTTGACCACGCCAAGGCTGAATTGAAAGAAATTGAAGAATTGGAGAGAGAGTTATTGGGTGATAATCTGGAAGAGACAAAGAATATTCTTGAGAAGATCAATAAATCAATAGACGAATTCAATACATTTGAATTAAAGAAAAAAGCTGATAAAGTGTCCAAGGACATAAAAAGCTTCTCTAAAGAGAGGATTTATCCTTACTTAAAAGAAGACTACTATAATACGACAAGCACCCTCAACAGACAGAACACTTGGGGTAGGTTTAGAAGAAATCAACCTATTAATTTCTCGGAATCATCGGGAGGATCCAGTGATTCCGACGTACAACCTGGTCCCAGCCGTATTGATAGTCACCCTGGTCAGTCTTTTTTAGATCGAGGCAACAAAAGGAGGGGGAGAGGGCGAACATGGCACCAATATGCCCGAGAACGCCAGACCCGCAACAAACATTACCAATGGGGACCGCAACCCTATTAGTAGGCACTGAGACAGAGAGCATTCCCATCTTTAACCTGTCCAACCACCTCCTATCCACCTCAGAAATTTCATTACTAAGTAAGGGACTATCCTTTGTAATTACAGAACGCACAAATTTTTTCAATTTAAAAACAGAGTTCTATCAGTTTTTCAGAAAGATTCGTTTAAAATTATTTTTTGCAGATAAAGATATCCCTTTGAAGTATTCGAACACAAACCTCAAACCACCATCGACTTTCTATCCTAGTAATGGGATGATGCCACCTGAGTTATTGACTTTTGAAAAAGTAATTCTAACAGGAATCGACAAACTGAAAGAAAATACTAAATTCATTCCATACAACATCAGCCTAGATGAGCGCAAAGCACTATTGTCCTTAAAAAATGACAAGACAATTGTCCTGAAACCTGCTGATAAAGGCGGCGGGATTGTTGTACAGAACAGGGACGACTATGACATCGAGATCAGAAAACAAATAGGAGAAGAAAAACACTATAAAAAACTGGATATGAATCCATTAGTGAATATTAAAAAAGAAATACTTAAAATAACGACAGAAGGCTTTGAAGAAGGTTTTCTGAGTAAGAAAGAGTTTGAATTCTTAAATATCGATTGTCCTAGAACTCCGGTTCTGTACACCCTCCCGAAAATACACAAAAGTATTACCCACCCTCCAGGGCGTCCTATACTATCAGGGTGCGGTTCAGTTCTTGAACCCATTGGTCATTTTATAGACTTTTTTATAAAAGACTATGTTCCTCTTCAGGAGACCTATGTAAGAGATTCAATGCACATGATTAATTTATTGGAAGATCGACCCTATGACATCAACAAAGACCGCTTAGCTACACTGGACATCACCTCATTATACACAAACATACCTCAGCAGGAATGCATACAGGTGATTCAGGATTTACTTGATACTAGACCTACACCTCATCAGGTACCTACTTCCTTTATTGTCACACTTTTGCAAATTGCATTAACACACAATTACTTTGTTTCGGAAGGCAAGTACTACCAACAATGCTCCGGAACCAGTATGGGCGCAATTTTTGCGCCAAATTTGGCGAATATCTTTATGGATAATCTAGAACACAAATTTGTCCTCACCAACGCCAACATCTACCACTCCAAAATCAATTGTTGGAAAAGATATATTGACGACATTTTTTTGATTTGGTCTGACACAGTCCCTGAGTTTAATAATTTTGTCTCTTATTTAAATTCAGTTCAACCACACCTTAAGTTTACATCCACCATACATGAGTCCTGCATTGCCTTTCTAGACCTTAACATTTCACATGACGAGGGTAAACTCTATACTTCATTGCACAGAAAACCCACTGAGCGTAATACACTACTCGCTTACAATAGTCACCATTCTCGGGCCTTGAGAGATGGATTGCCACATGGACAATTCTTGCGAATACGTCGCAATTGTACCAAGAAAGAGGACTATATGAGAGAGGCGTGTATTCTACAGGACAAATTGTTGACTCGGGGATATCCGAAAAGGTTAGTAAAGAATTCTCTAAAAAGAGCCTGGTTTTGCCCTAGAGAGACATTACTTACTCCTAAAGAGAAAACCAAGGTTAACAAATTGATCTGTGTCACCACGTTTGGTATCCACACGAATGCTATTCGAAAATTGGTCACAAAAAATTGGCACATCATTCAAAATATAGACTCTAGCATTGACGTACCAATGTTTGCCTTTAAAAGAGGCAAAAATATTAAAGATCATCTTGTAAGATCATCGATGGAGAGTCCATGCCAAAATTTAAGATCATTGGAATCAACCTGGGGCTTACCAGATGTTAAAGGTCACTACAAATGTGGTAATTGTGTCGCCTGTGAATTTACAGTAAACACCAAAAAATTCACTCATGGAAAAGTTGATCAATTACTAAATTTCTTCGCCAACTGTAATACTAAAAATGTAGTGTATTGTATACTGTGTCCCTGTGGACTACCGTATATTGGACAAACACAACAAATTGTTAAGGCACGCATAGGACAGCATCGAAGCAGGATCAGGAATTCTGTTCCCAATGCCCCATTGGTCAATCACTTTGAAGAGAAAGGGCACACTGCCAATGATATTCGCTGGCAGGTAATAGATAAAGTGATTGCTCCGAAAAGAGGTGGAGATCTGACACAGATATTGCAACGACTAGAGTGTCGTTGGATTGAACGTACTAACTCCATACTACAGGGACTGAATACAGCTGAGGAATGGCGAGGGTTTATTACTACCCTTTCCTAATCAGTGTTGCTTATGTACCTAGCATTTCTCTTAACACATTGTCTGAATATTATTCCAACTGAAAATTCACAGAGTCCATGAGATGCATTTCCATAATTAGCCTGATTTGTACATGTGTGACAATTGGTGATGTATAAAGTAGAAGGTTATGGATCCACTTTCACATGTATTAAATAGGAAGCCTGTTGACTGATAAGTTAACTATTGATTGAAGCATATTGTCTTGGATAAGACAACGTTTTTTTTAAACCTTGCTGTAGTGTCTGTCATATATGTGCATTATTATTGATTGTTTCAAACCAATTAATATTTTCAACATTGTTTTCTTTTTTGAATTGTAACATTCACTGTGCAGTGTTTAAATAATCAGAGTTATTGCTATTGCTACATGCGAGAACCGATGTCCGTACATTTTAGTCTGATATTGACAATCACTGTCCCCTCGTGAAACCCTACCATTGCTATGATAATTGTTTGCCTATACCACTATCCTCATCAAGTTCCTACTGATTGATCACTGCCGTAGAATGCAGGACCACTTCCGACGCATTTAGTGACTGTACACACTCGTAAGTTGCCCACCACACCGGCATAGTGAAATTCACATGGGTTCCTCTACTATTATTAAGCTAGCGGCTGAGAACGGCGTACGGCTTTCACTCCTTTTACACGGCTAGACTGATTTCAATTGCAAGCCTCCTAATTAAACTCGACTATGAGTCTGCAGGTCCTGGTTACCTAGCAACGGCACGTTCGCGTCCTAAACACTCCCACTGTTCGACGCTCCCTATTGGACGTTTTTTTAGCGAATCAGGCTTAAAGTCTCTATTCACGGTCCAATCGCTGTGATCGTACCTCGCAGACAGGACCTTGTTCGCCTGCTGCAGCACTTCGCGGGATATTCGGAACCCGGCAGAAGGAAGAGAGGTAGGAGCATTCTTTTAAGAGAATTGCAGAGCAAATAGACCTATTCCCATTATAGATCTTTTTAATGCGATCGTCCACCGCTCTTGTGTATTTTTTACTACAGTTGATCGGACTCGCCACCACGAGGTGACAGCTATACTAAAGTTTGGAACTTCGATCGGTGTGGAATATAGTAGTACCCCTACATCACGCACAATTACGATTACATCGAGTCACAGTGGGCCACTGCCTCCGTGTGAGCTTCCTCTCACAGGGGTGAGTAGAACCTCGGGTCTCTACCTGATCAATTAAGGATCGGATTATGGTATGGATAATAATGATTTTTCTTTTGTTCTTACACAGCACCCGGCTGGGTACCTGTGAGTATATTTTATCCTTTCACCTCGAACACGGTGTCACTGTATATACACCAGTCCTGGACGTTAAGGTAGATAGGAGTACCACCTTTTTCTTTCTTCCTTCCCACTTTTTGGCCCCCCCTTATTTTGACACACATTCATTACTCTCCTTTCAGGTGTCCCTATATTAGACAGTCCTGACGAGACCCTCTAAGTTGGAACAGGGTCGAAACGCCGTTGACGCGATAGGCAAATCACTAATCAACACCTACATTAATTAAGTGTTGCCAATTTGAATTATTAATTGTATGTGATTGCCTTTGTAAAGTGAAATCAAAACCTTGTTTGTATGTTGTATGGTATGTTAATTGTTTGTTTAAGGTTTTTTTCATTGGGACACTAACTTGTAATTTGTTTGTTTAATGTCAAAATTGTATTGTGTATCTATGTGCACCTTTTGTGTAAATATTCTAGTAATATAAACGAAGATCATTCTTCACAAAATAAGAACCAGCGTGTACGGCTTTGCCTTTTCTTCTGACATCCTTTTTTTTCCCCGTTTCTGTTACCCACACCTAGGCTTCGAAAACAGGCCTTCACCTGGTGCCACGTGTCTCCCTGTGCCGGCCATCTGGGTGTCGAAAAGACGGTAGCGAGCCTAGGACGGCAGTTCTGGTGGCCTGCCATGAGAACAGACGTCCGGAATTGGTGTTCATCATGTACCGTTTGCGCATCCATGAAATCGGACCACAGAAGATCGCAAGGACTCCTCCAACCCCTTCCTACACCGACCAAACCCTGGGAAAACATATCCTTAGACTTCATTGTCGGGCTACCAAAGGATCAAGGAAAGACGGCCATACTGGTGGTGGTGGACTATCTCACGAAGATGGGGCACTTCCTCGCTTGCAAACAGGTACCTTCGGCAGGAGAGCTGGCGTCGTTGTTATTGAAGAATGTAGTGAGACTACATGGCCTACCCAACGTGATCGTGTCGGACAGGGGGTCTCAGTTCACGTCGCACTTCTGGAAAACTTGGTGTTCGGCGTTACACGTCAAGTCTGCCATGTCCACGAGTTATCACCCGCAGACGGACGGCCAGACGGAGCGCCTGAACCAGTCGCTCAAACAATATCTACGTTGTTTTGTAGAGCAAGGGAAGGATGAGTGGGTGGACCTACTTTGGATCGCGGAAATCGCGTACAACAACGCCACGCATTGTTCCACCTAGGCTTCCCCTTTTTATAGTAACTACGGCCATCATCCCCGGTTCTTGCCGTTTCTGCACCCGGTCAGGGAAGACAGATTGCCGACAACAGCCAAGAGGGTGGCCCGCATCAAGGAGGCCTTGATGAGTTCTCGAGTTGCCCTGGAGGGGGCTAAGGCCACATATAAAGCCTTTTCTGATAGGAGGAGAAGGCCTGGACCGGTCTACAAACCTGGAGATTACGTCTGGGTCTCTACACGGCACATGAGATTCAAGAAAAGTAGCGTGTTCCATCCCCGCTTCATGGGCCCATATAGGATCCTTCGATGCATCAGCCCGGTGAATGTGAAAGTGTGCCTGCCCCAGTCCCTGCGGATTCATCCCGTGTTCCACGTTTCCCTCTTGAAACCCGCGAACGCGGTGAGGCCTCGTACGCCGGTGTCGGTGACTGTGGATTCGGAGGTGGAGTACGAGGTGGCTGGTATCTTGGATTCCAAGTGGCGCAGGGGCAAACTATGGTATCTGGTGGCATGGAAGGGGTACGGACCCGAGGAGCAGTCATGGGAACCTGCGGCGGGGGTTCACGCTCCTCGTCTGGTATCGTCGTTCCATCGTCGATATCCTTCCTGTGCTGGTCCTGATGGGGGGCGCTGATGGGAGGGGGATGTACTGTCAGGAATCCCCTCCCGCACATGGATTCCCTCCCACAATGCCACTTCCGTGAACCTGGTGCGCTTGGAGGAGAGCGGACTACAACTCCCAGAATTCCCTCCGGCAACAATTGCCTTTTGCCACTCAAGAGTTCTGGTTACATAACACCAAGGGAAACGCCTAGTTTTCATGTTATGCAACTCAAGAGTTCTGGTTGCATAACACCAAGGGGAACGCCTAGTTTTCATGTTATGCAACTCAAGAGTTCTGCTTACATAACACCAAGGGTAACGCCTAGTTTTCCTGTTATGCAACTCAAAAGTCATGGTTATACAACGCCGAGAGTACTACTTAAGGAGAAGATCACTGGGACTCGGCGTTGGATATTCTGATCTTTGCCGGAGTACCTGGTTGAGGTACACGGACCCGTTGGTGAGTTGAGCGGCGGAAGGAACATTCTAAGGAGCGGAGGAGAGGTGCTGGCGTGTGCTTCCTGCCCGTGTCCTGTCCCGTTCTGAGAGCCGTATTCAACGTCATTGGGCACAAGTCCCGTTGGTAGAGCCGAAGCTCCCAACAGCCTGACAAATTGGAGAAAACGAGGTTGGTGCGAGCCGAAGCTCCCAACCCTCGTTCCTTGGGTAAACACACGCTTAGAGCTAAGACGCTATCCAGGAGGTGTTTCCGCGTCTTAGCCATCGACACTCGTAGGAGAACTGGGATAGGTAGAGCGGCTGCTCCCATCCATTCTCTGCGCCACCTTGGGTATCATCACTTAAACCCGGATACAAGAGACGCACACCAGGAGGTGTTCCCAGCGTCTTTGTGTTGTGGCAGCACTCTGGGGGATACTGGTAGAGCGGCTGTTCCCAGGTGGTAGAGAGCCCGGCCGGGTGACTCCCACGTGCCCCCCGTAGATTCCACAACCTTGGAACTACCCTTCACAGCGGTCGAGTGGCATTGTCGGCCACTGCTTAGCACTGTGCCCTCCGTTGGAGCATACCGGGTCCGGTGTGCATGCGGAGGACGGTTAGACGAGCTGTGAATGGGTATCGTACTTTAACTGGTGATTCCAGTACCGGTATTCTTTGTTGTCTGTAGTTGTTTATCTGTTTATTAAATCATCCTTAAACCTCCATTTCTCTGGTCCGTCGTCTGTTTGTCCCAACCCCGAGAAAGCCAGGACGTTACACTGTTCTTGGAGGTGGGCGAAGGTAGCTACCTCCCCCTTGATCCCTAAGTCACCTATTGTTGATATTCCGAAAGAGTCCAAGCGGCGGACACCCTTACTATTTCGAAGCCGTCCTAATCATTGTGTTTCCCAGAGTGGGGTGAGTTGGGTTAAGACACCGTCCCAGCCTAGTTTTTTAAGCACTATGTACCAAATCTGGAATGTGTGTGCCGTGGGTCCAATCAGTGGGGTAGTCTGCTTTCTGGTGTATAGTGCCATCATTGTTCCTCCCTCCCCCAACCCATGTCTGTCAGCTCTAAACGCGGGATCTGTTTGCGGGGCGTGTATCCATTGATTGAGTACCGTCAACTGTGACGCCCAATAATATAATTGTATGTTTAGAAGTGCCATGCCCCCATCGTACCAGCCCCTGACCAATTTGTTCATGGCGATGCATGCCGGCTTTTTCCCCCAGAGCAAATTAGAGACTTCCGTCGCTATCGCCTTAAAGTAGCTTGGTGGAACCAGAAACGGGGTATTCTGCTGGGCATAGAGAAACCTGGGAAGCGCCATCATCTTAAAAAGTGCTGCTTTCCCAAGCAGTGTCAACGGCAGGGACTGCCAGTGTATTGCATCACATTTGAGTCGTTCTAGAGGTAGCATGAGTTTTTTTTAATGAATTCTTCCGATAGCGGCGTGATATGGATTCCTAAGTACTTAAAACCTCGCTTTGTTATCTGTAACTTACACCCCTTCTGGAGCTGCGGTGGTGGGCCATGCAGAACATATAGAATCGACTTGGTCCAATTGATGGTGTATCCAAAAATCTGACCATATATGTCACAGATATTCAGCAGCACAGGGATGGATCGTCTGGGGGATGCTATATACAACAACACATTATCAGCATACAAGGATATGCGGTCCTCCCACCCGTCCGCCCAGTGGAGCCCTCGGATATCCGGTGCCCATCTAATCCATGCGGCCAGTGGCTCCAGAGCTAGGGCAAACAGAAGCGGTAAGAGGGGGCACCTTTGACGCATTCCCCGCCCCAGCAGGAAGTCCTCCGATATGTGGCCGTTCTCTGTTGCATGAGCCAAGGGCCCTGAGTACAACTGTACCCAGGCGCAAAACCTAAGTGTCTCAGGACTGCGAAGAGGAAGGGCCACTCAACCATATCAAAGGCCATACAGGTGTCCAAGGAGAGTATGGCCGCTGCCTCCTGAATGAAGGGAATACTCGCCATTACACCATGTAAACGTCTCAGATTAAGGGTCGTGTTCCTATTTGGCATGAAGCCGGATTGGTCCGGGTGTATTAGGGCGGTGAGATGAGGAGTTAATCTGGCTGCCAGGAGTTTAACGAGGATTTTGGCCTCTGCACCAATTAATGATATAGGTCGGTATGATGCACAATCCTCGACAGGCTTCCCAGGTTTATGAATCGTCACTATATCTTGGGGGTCTGTGATGGTTACTTTATCACCTGGGTGTAGTTGTGCGATCCACCGACTACCACGCTCTTTCTTGTCAAGCCAGGCCAGAAGTTTCCCCACCTTATCCCCAACCTCATATATTTTGTGCTGCGTGGCTCGAAGCCTGATCCTAATATCTTTCTCCAGGTACCCCCTATATTCCTGTTGTTTAAGATTAAGAGCTTGGGCCATCAAAATAAATATTTTTTAATATAGACTCTTGCCCAATTCCCCAATAAACCATACCAGCTCCTTAAACATTTTCAAAATAGAAAAGATTATACAAAAAATATAAAAATATACATTTAACATGACATAAAAATGTGTAAACATTAAAACATACATTACAACTTACATACATTTTTTAAATATGATCAGCAAAAAAGTACTCCCACCCTATTTCCCTATAACCCGTACAATTTTCTCCTAAAAATTGAACCTAATTTAAAAATAAATACATAATTTAAACAAAAATGCAACCTAAAACAACAATATTATATACAGTGATAGTTTAATTAATATTATTATTAATAATTTTAAAAAACCCTTAAAAATTATATTCTTACAAGCGATATTAAAGTCAACGATATTTTTGACATCACTATATTATTGACACAATATACTTGTCCCTCCATATTTTGATTTCAATATTTTGGTGGAGCACCATGAAACCAGTTTCCATAGCCTTTCACAAAAGCAGCATTATAACCCAATTTAGTTAATGGGGAAATAAAATCACCCCCGAATTAGTGGTAGACCACTCTTTCTTTTGGCCTAATTGAGTTTCTTGATTAATCTTATTGGTTTCGGGGGAGCAGTGGGATACTGATCCAATCGCTGTATGCTGTTCTACCTGGCAGTCTATATACCACACGTTGTGGTAAGAAATGGATTTGGAAAGGCTAGGGTACGCAAAACAATGCTGTGGCACTCTGGGTAGCAATCTAGTACCAAGATGATGCTGTATTTGTCTCATTATTTACTCCTGTACATCATACTCTCAGTCATGATGCATGTGGGCTGGCTTACAGCAGCCATACACTTAATTGGACCCCACTTGGAGTATGTGAACTCACCTAATATTGGTGTGCCAAAATACATCATAAATAAACTCCATTGGACTCTGAATATGGCTGTCAGGGAAATACTCAAGTTCCAAAATTGTGATTCAAAGTGTACCAATGGAAATTTAAAAAAGTGGAATAGAACATTATTATCAATGAAATCCGAATGCTTAACATTGATTTGTCCATGTTGCGCTTCCTCTCATGTCCTCCCCATTGCTTTCTCGCCCATGTGCTTCTTCCCTATGCGCTCCATGTTGCTCTCTCACGCGTTGTTTCCCCCAACCCTGCCCTATGTGTTGCTTCCTCCACCCACTCCCTCTTCTCCGCCCTCTGTGTTGCTCCCCCACCCGCGCCCCTCTCTGTTAGCCATTGCTTCTCCTCCTCACCCCGTATTCCTTCCTCCACCTATGCCATCCATGTTGCTCCCTGCTACCATGCCCCCATGTTGCTTCCTACCCGTACCTCCTGTGTTGCTCCCTACTCACTGTTGCTTACTCACACCCACACATGGATATACATGTTCGCTTTTTTTTTATTTGCCGATCCAACTCGAATTGGTAAATAAAAAGGGAAACAAAAGTGGCTGATTCATTTGTAGGTGAGGGTGTGTGTGGTGTGTGCGCCTACAAAAGACTCACGTCATAGGATTTTTTTTCTAATGTAGCCATGCTGGGATGCTGCACATATTCCTTCTACTAACTTAGATGAGGGTCGCTCATTTCTAGGGAATGTTTTCATATGCCTCTCCATCAGCAGGGCATGCTGAATCATTACAAGTAGATCAGCTCATTGTGTGAAAGCTCATCGACCTGCTCCTGCTACTATGTAGCCCCGTTTTTAGCATAAATAATGTGTTCCTGCAGCTTTTGTTCAATTTGTTTTTTCCAGTATTACTATTCAGTATTTCCAGTGCTTAATGTATGCCGCTGTTTGTCAGTGCTTGGCACTTCATTGTTAACAGCGGCACTCACTAGTGACATTCCTCCACAATAGTCCAGGCCATCCTATCTGCTTTGAGTGGCCTGGAATTGTCCAAACTGTCCCATGTATAGGAGTGTGATGTTTAGTAGGGAGCGTTTATACTAGCATGTGTCAGTGTTAACAGTTCCAGTCAACCTTCAGTGGCCTCCCGAGCAATGCCTTGGACCCTGGCACTTGTTTATTTACAAATTAAGCATTGATAGTTCTCTTTCTGGGAGCAGGGTAGGCTCTTACTAGGGGTGGGTGGAATTTGCGAAATTTAATTTCGCAAACTATCGCGAAAATGTTAAAAATCTCTGCAAACACGCGGAAATATCACGAAGACGCAGAAGTTTTTTTCCCGCCCGTTCGCGGTATTTTCTGCGTGATAGCGGCTCGCCAACTTACCCATGCGGTTGCTCACGGGCGCGTGACCTCAATCATCTCATACTCTCGTGGTACATGATCGCGAGAAGAAAGACGTGATCGTGCGACGAATGACGTGATCGCGTGACAAATGACGTTAATGCGGGCGCGAACTGTCGCGAGAAGGCGCAAATCGCTACCAACAATCCAACATCTCGTGGAGAACGCTACCGGATCGGGAAAACTTGTCGGCGAACGCGGGGATTCAGGTAAGGCGATCGCGCGCACGCGAGAATGTATTTTTTTACAGCGCGAGGAAGAAAAAGATTTCTGGTAAGATGCGGATTGCGGAAATTTTGACATTTCCACGCTCTTCGCGGAACGTGAAAATGTCAAATTATCGCAATTTCCGCAAGCGGAACGGAATTTTAGCCCAGGCCTAGCTCTTACTCATCTTTATGTCTTCTGTACCCTCTTCTAACATCTGCTGCTCTTCTTCTCTCGTCAGCTCTGGCTGCTGCCTGTAAAAAACTATTGACAGAGCCAATAGGCCTTAAAGGTGAGACCCATTGGCTTTGCCAGTGCTTATTTATGGTCAGTTGTTTTTATGAAGACGCTTACTGAGTGCCGCTCAGGCCTAGTGGTGGAGACTGGAGAGGTTTATACTCCAACCCTTTGAATTTTGTGCAAACTGCACAGATACATTTCATACGAAAGTTAAGGTCCGTGAGCATGGCCACTCATAGCGAGCAGAGTAAAGCTCTAATCAGCCGCGCCCCGTGCCGGTAAGAGCGGTAGAGCAGTGGGGTGGGTGGGGGCGAGTATTTTGACGGATGATAGCGAGGGAAAATTATTTATTTATTTAATTTTCCCTCGTCATCGTTGTCGAATTTCCCCCACCCGGCCCCATCGCACATACCTGCGCGGGCCGCGGTATTCTTTAATAGGACTGTGGTAAATATTTCGTTACCGGTACTATTTTTTATGCGGTAAAATCTATCAAGAATAACTCAGTAAATATAAAAGGCAGAATCCGTGGTATTAGAGGTTTTAAAATGCTTTATTCCTATACAAAGGAAGACAATTCGAATTGTGGGCCTTCTGTTCCATCACCACGAAAGTTCAGGAAGGAAGGGAGCATATATTATTGACAGTTAAGCAGTTTTATAGAAAATACATTACAGTGAAACAGATGCAAGAGGCGTAACAGCTGATAAAAGGTGCATACGTAGCTAATAGAGGGCGTAATTCAAGAAACGTCACTAAACATGACGTCACAAGTGGGTGGATCCATAAAAGAATCCTGCAATGTCAGCAGAAGTGTTTGGCAAAGATGCGCACGCAGCCGCATGACGTGTGATTGACGTGCAACTAGAGGGTGAAGGAGATTTGACATTTAGCTCTACATGTGGAGACAGAAGTCTGGGGTTATGTCAACCTAATTCCAAATCATATCTAATATCCTATGTTTAAAGAACTGTGTTATCCAAAAGGAAAGGTCTCTTAGGATAGAATCTTATTCTATACTGACTATACTGACTGTTAGTGCGTGTACAAGCGTCTAAGTGTCTACACTAGATGCGAGGGGGTAGGAATATTCCATGGTAACGGGGCTATGAATTACTTGCATGAGGACAGCGAGGCCTGGCCCTTTGCACGGTAGCTGGAGGAATGTTTACCTAAACTGCTAGACAGGAATGCATCGGATGAGGAGCGAAGGAGATGATCTCGAAGGTGAAATACAGTTTTTGGCAGGCAATATGGTGGATCAGGCACCGTTAGCCGCGCAGGGAGTAGGACAAAGTTCATGGTCACGGATGCAGGCTCAGACTGGAGCTTTCAGAGGCAGAAGGCAGGAAAAGGCTTGATGACAGAATTCGGGCCTACTCGCCTGAATCTGTGAAATGTGGAAAGTGAACCACATAAAGTCGGTGGCCTTTCATACTTAGGAATGGAATATCTGACCCATTCATGGCGGATCTGAAAGAGGACATGTTGACGGTGGACACACATATATTTGCGTCTTCAAAACTGGAGCAGGAGGGAACATACATGTACTTATAGCATGCACATGGAGCCGTTGGGGTCTACGATAGGGGACATAACTGATCACAAAATTCATATTTCCTCATTCCCTCCTTGTCCCCTTCGGACCCTTAGGAGATATCAATCTTCATCAATCCATCGATCTGTTCATATAGTATCATTTGTTCTTCTTTCTTCTTCCGGGATCTCGAACGAAAACTTGGATGTGGGATACACGAGGTGGCACACAGACCACAAATCGCTGGCCCACATTGTAGACATAAGCAGCAACTGAATAGTATGAGAAAGCCAATACCTAGGAATGATAGGATTCTCCATCCCCAGGCTGACAACACGCCCCAGAACCAACCGGACCAAGTCCAGGTGCCTGGACTCTGGTGTATCTGGCTTACAATCTTATGAAGGCGGGTTATGGCTTTATATACTGACGGTGAATTTTCTGGTATGAAAATGCAACAACTTGATCCGATGACCCTACAAGCTCCGCCCCTATCGGCCAGGATGACGTCAAGGACAAGACGATTTTGAAGCACAACAATCCGCATAGCAGACTGCTCTTCTGTTAAATTGCCTAAGGCGGAAATAGTTTCGTTCACTACTGCTTCAAGGGTTCTGGTTAATCTACGTATCAGCTTACTATTAGTGACTGTACCTATATAGGGAAAGAAACCTTTATTGAAATCTGTGTATTTTTCCCATGCCGTTTCAGTGTAATCGACAATTGGGAGATCTCTCTGCTGTCTATTGTGTACTAAATGAGTATTTCTGTGATAATCAGGAGGAGCTAGGAAAACAGGTGGCAGAAGGAATGCTATATAACAGGTACCATCCCAATCTAAAGGTAGACATATATATGCGGTCTGGCCACATATGAAGTAGGAATGACGGGAAGCTCTAAATGTAGACTTGCCTTGATCACTGAATTTTATTACAGTGGTGCATTTACTATGGCCCATGTGTATGGAACCATTCTTTCTGATACATAATTCCCCTTTTACTGGGAATACTGACATGGCGGGCAAGATTGGTGTAGCTTCAGATTCAACGTTCAGGATCATGAGGTTAAGTGTAAAATTACCTAATCCATATACTTCATTTTCTAGATCAGTTCCTGTTCTTTTGGGAAGTCCCTCCTTGTTAGGGTAGCAGACTTTAAGTAAAACTAGGTTCAGGTTTCCCCATACCCAGTTGTCTTGATAAACTGCGGAATTTGAATCTAGGGTATTGATCAAACTAAACCATGCTCCACAGGAGCCATTGTGTGTGAACGGATAGGGAAAGAGGGGCAGGACTCCCTTATAGTTCTGATAGGGAGGGAGTCGGCCACATATCCAACAATTTGTGGCATTGCTGGTTTGATGGGAATGATGTAGCATACTAATGAATGTGTTGTTGCGCAGCGCAAATCTATAGGACAACTCATGCGGAGGAAATTCACTAAAAGAATGTTCTGCAGTTATATTGTAAGCATGTTTAAGAATAGGGTAATACATATGCAATAGTATGCTGAAAATAATGATCAGAAGACTTAGAAAAAACAAAATTAATAATGTTACTGTACAATGACTACGAAATGATTTACAATACGCTTGCTTCTTGAGCAGCATTTGATTATTTCTTTCTCTATTCCGGTTCAGAGGATACATGTCAGAGACAAATTCAACCGATTCACCTTGGAGAGGACTTAAACAATCAAATTGTCTGACTTACTGGACCTCAATTTTAGTTTATATAGTTCTGAGTTCGATTGCTCAACCAAAGGGAGCTTTGAGTCTGTCTGTGAGGGAATACAGGGGTGAGTCTCTATACTGGGTGGTAGTCCATAAAATTTCTTGATATGACTCGAGTGCAACCACCCTTTTCTTCCTTCGATTTTCACGGCTGTCCTTGTGGTGAGTAAAACTAACTTCGGTGACTTCCACCTAGGATCCAGTTGGGTCTTCCGGTCAAAGTTCCTGACCAGTACCAGGTCACCAGGAACTACGTCATGGGGCTTCACCTCCGTATTGTCGGGAAAAGCTGCGGATACCTGTGAACGACAAGATTGTAGTGCAGACATCAAGGAAGCCAGGTAATCTGTCAGCATATTACAGTCAACGTCAGTGATTTTACGAGGTATAGGCGTCCCCCACATATTTGGTGGTCTACCGAAGATCACCTCATACGGGGATAGCCCTGTTCGAGAATGTGCTACCATTCTCATGTAAAAGAGCGCAACTGGTAAGGCTACTATCCAATCGACTCCTTTTTCTCTACATATTTTGGACAATCTAATTTTCAGAGTTTGATTATGGCGTTCTACGAGACCTGCTGCCTCGGGATGTCGGACACAGTGAAATTTCCATTGATAGCCTAATAGAAGGGAAACGTGTTTCATTAGTTCGGATGAGAACGGCTGGCCGTTATCTGAGTAGACAACACGTGGTAAACCGTACCGTGGGAAGAATTCTCGAACTAACTGTTTGGCAGTAGTCGGGGCAGTGTAATCTGAAACCGGGTATGCTTCTGTCCAACGGGAAAGAGCACAGACAACTACGAGAACATATTTGAATCCTCGACATCGTTCCATCTGGATATAATCCATCTGGAGGACTTCAAAAGCATGATTAGGAGGTTGAAATCCACCCTGCTCTACGGGGACGCTTTTACCTGGATTAAACTGACAACATATCATACAGGTACGAACTTTTTGTTTAGCTGCGGCTCGTAAATGTTTGTTGAACCAAATGTGTTGAATGCTGTCTAGCATAGCTTTTTCTCCTAGGTGCGCTGGACTATGTATAGTGTTAATGATGACTTGGACCATTGAGTCGGGAAGAAACCATATAGATTTTTCCTTCGTCATCCATCCTTGATCTGTTTGGATCCCTCCTAATTCAGTCCATTTCTTTATTTCTTCTGGTGTAGCGTGTGTCTGTATGTCAATTACATCAAGGGCGGGATCCTTAACTGTCATGCAATGTGTTGGTATCGGAACTATTGTCTTTGTCATGTCAGTTGTGTGAGTCTGATTCTGAGCAGTCTGTTTGGCTGTTCTGTCGGCTAGGTCATTACCCTGAGAAATAATATCGGTAACTTTTGTATGGGCTTTGCATTTCATAATCGATATTGCAGTAGGTAGATGAATCGCATCTAATAGGGCTTGGATGAGGGGTCCGTATTGGATGTGGGCACCGTGAGAAGTTAAATAACCTCTCTCTCGCCACAGTACGCCGAAGTCATGGACGACTCCGAATGCATAACGTGAATCTGTGTATATGTTGACTTTCTTATTTTTGGCTTGGATACAGGCTTGTGTCAGAGCGATGAGCTCTGCTGCTTGAGCTGACAAAGTGTTAATACGATTTGTTTCAATGACTTCAGTGTCTTTTTGTGACTGCGTAAGCGGCCACTAACTCTCCTGTACTTGCTCTCATACATGACCCATCTACATACAATGTCAAGTCTGGATCTGACAAAGGGATATCTGTCAAGTCTTGTCTGGGTTTTGTCGTGATAGTAATAACTTCGACACAATCATGTGCCAATGGATCTGTTCCGCCCACTGGTAACAGTGTGGCAGGATTTAACGTATTGCAACGTCTGATTTCTATATGTGGCTGAAACAATGTTAATTCGTAACCGGTGAGTCTCGCTATAGTCAAGTGTTGTGTTTGTGTGCGATTCAAAAGAACCTCTACTGCGTGTGGTACTTGTACTGTCAATTGATGTCCTAACACTATGGCATCGCTTTGTCTGATTGCTAAAGCTGTTGCTGCCACTGATTTCAGGCACGCTGGAAGTGCCTGAGCTACTGGATCTAATGTACTAGAGAAATAAGCACATGGTTTGTGTGATCCTGCTTGTTCCTGAGTGAGTACCGACAAAGCAGTACCTTCGCGTTCTGTAACGAAGAGTGTAAACTGTTTACTGTAACATGGTGTTGCTAGGACTGGTGCTTGACATAAAGCTTTCTTTAAGCTTTCAAAGGCGTGTGTATGTTCTTGAGTCCAAGGGAGGACAGTCGATGTGGCTGCCTCCTGTGTTGTCAACTGGATGAGTGGTTTTGCTAGAAATGCATATTGAGGGATCCACTGCCTACAGTATGAAGTGAGGCCTATAAAAGCCCGTACCTCCTTTTGTGTCTTGGGTGGTGGCATGTTAGCGATTAACTGGATGCGGTCGGGTGTAAGCTGCCTTCCCTCCTTGGACAGCGAGTGCCCAAGGTAAACAACTCGCTGGACACCGAATTGCAGCTTAGAAGGGGACACCTTGTGCCCCTTGTCAGCCAAAAATTTTAAAACCGTCAGTGACGCTTTTTCACATTCAGGTTCGCTTCGGGCGGTGATCAGCAGATCATCGACATATTGAAGCAAGGCAGTGTTAACTGGCATGTGGATGCTGTCAAGTTCTCGTTTCAGTGCTTGGCTATAGATGCTGGGGCTTTCTGTAAATCCTTGAGGTGCGCGTGTAAATTTAAAACTTCGTCCATTTAAACTAAATCCGAATAAATATTGACTTTCCCGATCAATTGGGACACTAAAGAAAGCATTCTTGAGATCAATTACAGTGAAGAACGTTGCTTCTGAGTCAATAGCTGTGAGTAATGAAGAGATATCTGGGACCACGGGGTATTGTGGCACAATACATTTATTTAATTCGCGCAGATCAATAACTAATCGATATACTGGTGGAGCTTTTGGATCCGTTCTTTTAAGAATCGGAATTATCGGAGAATTACATACATTGGAGTCGGTTTCGACAACCACTCCTTGTGCAATGAGCTCGTCAATGATTTGCAGTAAAGCCACAACAGCATCTGGTGGTAACTTGTATTGTCGTATTCGTGGTAGTACTATTCCTGATTTCAGTGTAACTCGATATGGTGTAATATTCATGCAACCAACATCAGTGGGGCCTTGTGCCCATAAATGTGTAGGTAAATTCTGCAGTCGGTGATCCATGTCTCTGGATACGTAGTGACCTTTAAAGTCACGTAGAAATAGTCGTACTCCTTCCGGAGAACAACATATAATAGCTCCTAGAGCTTTCAATGTTTTTATGCCTAACAAGTTTTCTGGACATGATTTAGTAAGCAATAAATCTGTAGTACGTGTCAATGGACCAATCGTAAGTGGAAGAGGTTGTGTTACATCATTAATTATAGGTTTTCCTGAGAATCCAAGGGAAATATTCTGTGAGCCTGAGAGGGGTGCCCCTGGAACTTCACTACGTCTTATAGTTGTTCTGCTTGCCCCTGTATCAAGTAAAAACTTTCTGTCTTCCCCTAATAGTTCACTATGTACATAAGGTCCCTCTTGGTCTACAGGAACCTCAATAAGGGGTAAGCCAACTTCCCTCTCTAGGCTATTTCATGTGTATCGCTGATAATCGGGATAATCTGCTTGTGCATACTGATACATCTGTTGTGTCGTTGCTTGTGTTGCAGCAATAGGCTGCGCTTGTGGTGGTGCTACAATTTGTTGTGGAGCTGCCTGTTGCGGAGCTAGCTGTTGCGGAGCTAACCTAGGTTGTGCATGCTGAGGTATTTGTTGTTGATTCTGATCCTGTCTAGGTGGACGTGGTCTCTCATGTGTTCTACCTGTAGCAATATTATGTTTCAGGACTGGACAATCGTGTATAAAATGACCTGGTTGTTTACAATAGTTGCATGTCCCTTTCGTAGGACCTGAGGAATCACCCTTTTGATGACTATCGGCTGGAACTGACTGTGCAACAAGCATTTTCATTTTCGTATCTTTCATACGTCTTTGTTCGTGTTCTTGTTCTTCTCTAATTCTATTGTGATGATATTGTAACATCTGTAGCATCTGTGATGGGGTATTACCTTGCCAGGTACTTTCGAATTTCAATACTCTATTCTTGACTTGTAGCAGAGAATTTTCAACTAATTTTGTCACAAACAGATGTGGGTATGACTCACTACTGGCTTTTATACCACTATTTATACTAAAACATTTTTCAAATCGGGAATAGAAATCACTAGTGTCTTCATCTGGTTTTTGTTTACAGGCTGAGATTGCACCCCAGTCTTCCTTTTTCGTAGTTAATAAACGTGGCAGTACCTGTATTAGTAATCCTGCTAGTGCTGTAGTCTTTTCCCCAAGCCCTGCTCCTGCAGCTCGGGCCTTCTCTTCGTTTTCTAATGCTGTCCAATCTATCTTTTGGTCTCCCACCTCCCATTCTTTTTCTTTGAGTTTTTCATAAACACCTGCGGGTAATAGGACTTTTAATATTTTCATAATATCGGGGTAGGTATACTCTCCCATGAGTAACATGTCTTTTATCTCGCGGTGGAAACCTGCTGGATCTTTGTCATGACTGGGTACTACTTTCTTCATTTCTAATAATTCTAATTTAGTTATAGGTGTGTACACAAATACGCGTGTGAAATTATCGCCGGCACCTCTGATTGGGTGCACTTCGCGTAACGGGTTCTGTCTATCTATGTGATACATTTTTCTTCCCATTATGGGAACTGGAACGTGTTCTGGGCATACGAAATTTAAATATTGGTTTCGGGATTCTAGTATTTCCTTAATCAAATCAGTACCTGACCCTCTCCATATGTTCGTGAGTAGTTCTGTCAATATGTCAGGTAAGGGTCCTGGATCGGAGTGTTGGCTTTTATATAATATAAGGAGGTGTTGAATCATGTATATACTAGCTAAACGCTGTTCATATGGGTCTAGATTCAGAAACGTGTGTGCAAGTACATCATCATTGTATTCGCCGGGACTGTCAGCCCATTGTACTGCTGACCTGACTAATTCTTGTTCGTCCATGGAATCGAGCACGTGGTACCCCCTTCGATCTCGGAGTAATTTATCAGCGGCTTGGAATAGGTGTTCAGGGGATTTTGTATTTAGCCTAGTGTTTGGAAGATGTCTATTATATTCTGGACGTATTGGACGTATTGGGTCGTTAAAACCTCTGGTATTATTATGGGGTCTTCCTTTACCTACATAAGCTATCGTGTCTACTTGCTCTGATTCTTGCTCCTCCTCCTCTCTGTTTAGATCAGCGGCGTCTACCTCTAATCTTTCTTCGTGTATTCGTTCTACCTCTTTGCGGATCTTTCGGTACATAGCTACTATACATAACTGTTTATCATGTCTTCCTTCTGATATATTCCGGCCCCAAGTGACAAGTGTTTGCATTTCTTCCGGATTTACCCCAGGCCGGTCTTGATTTCTAATTACACAGTTTATGAGGAAACGTAACAGTTGTCCCTGTACCTCCGCTTTCTGGTACTCCATGGCTCTGCTAATACTTTCAGGACCTCGCCCTGACTGGACAAAGTGATATATATTTTCTAAATGTGTATTCATTCCTGGTAACTTCGTTAAATATATTGCAGCTCGTCTAATACGTAATGATGACAACAGCATTTCGTCCCGTTTACCGGGCACAGGATCGTATCTACAATCTACTAGAAGTTCCTTAAGCATGTCAGGAGTGGCTAGTTTGGGCGTACGTTGGAGTGCTAATTCTCTAAGGGAAAATTTATTTCCTCTGGGTGGCGTAGAAAAAATGTCTGTCGTACCTCCTGTAGCACCGTCTGGGGTGCTGGACGTGAAAGGATTTGTTGAGGGTGAGACAGCAACCGTCGTTGCGGGAAAAGCTGTAGAAACAGATGTGCTTGTCGGAATGTGTGGCGAAGCGTGTTGTTGCGGAGGTACAGACGAATGTTCTTGGCGATGAGCATCATCGGCAAGCGGTCTATGTGGTGCGGTATTAGCATACTCGGGAGCTGCGTCATCTAAATAGCGGGAATGGAAAACATCTTCTGCGGTTCTGGGATGCCCCTTGGGATGTGCTTTTATCGGAAACAATGGGGGTGGCAAGTCTTTTGGTATTTCCGGAGTAGCCTTAGGTAACCCTTCGGCCAGAAGTGGATACATACCATTCATAAGGGCGTTTCTTTGTCTATCTACTTGTTCTGATTTTACTCGGGTACCTTCCTCAAGTAATAGATTTTCTCGAGTTTTATTTGAATTCTCTCTACCTTTCTCTTCCTGCCTGTGTGCTTTTTCTGTACGTCTGTATGATTCTTTACGCCATAATTCAATGGCATCTTTCTGTGACTGTCTGGCTTTCTTTTTCCATAATTCTTCTTCTACTCTCATGATGCAATCTGCATCCCAGGTCCCCGCTGCGGGCCATCTCTGACTCTCTGGTAATTCTTTGGTGTAGTCTACCCATAAATCAAGAAATAATACGGCATCTAGGCCATGCTTATGATACATAAAGTACCCTGGAGTGTCCCTCGGTGGGATGGGAACAGCTTCTTCGAGTACACCTTTTCTAGTTTTGATTTGTCTTAGTTTCGAAAAGAGCGGCATTTTTAGACCTTATTACTAGAACACACTTTATAAAAACACAATAATGAACAGTCATTCACACCACAGTATATAGAACGTATTGAAACATTTAACGCTTAACAGTTTTAACGAACAATGATAACTAATAGAAAACTAGTTTTTGACATTATACTGACACTTAGATGATACTTATTTATATGCAACTATATTACTATATATACTGCTAAACAGTACAGATACACTGCTGAAACAGTGCAGACCGGATTTGTGTACCCAAACCCGTCTTGACCGGCACAGACTATGTGCACGTAAAATGCCTCCCCGGTAATGGTACTCACCGGGTAGCTCGGAACGGAAGGCCTCGGAACGGAACTTGAAACTGGACCGGACTGGACTCGACTCGACTGGACTCGGAACTTCGGAACCTGGCGGGTCTCTGTATACCTCGGATCTTGCTCTCTCAGCTAGGCTCTGGTCGGGATACTTCGCACTTCTCACCGCCTCGTCTGGGTGTTGATCGCAGCCTCAGTCGTCCCCGCTTGGCCGGAGGGAGACACAGGAAATCCTGTAGATACGCGTTTTTGTTGTCCGTTCAGCTGTGGCAGGAGACCGGGCCTGCAACGCACCGCCGGCGCGTGAGATGAGAAAGTGTCCCTGTTCGGGCGCCAATTTATGTGGTAAATATTTCGTTACCGGTACTATTTTTTATGCGGTAAAATCTATCAAGAATAACTCAGTAAATATAAGAGGCAGAATCCGTGGTATTAGAGGTTTTAAAATGCTTTATTCCTATACAAAGGAAGACAATTCGAATTGTGGGCCTTCTGTTCCATCACCACGAAAGTTCAGGAAGGAAGGGAGCATATATTATTGACAGTTAAGCAGTTTTATAGAAAATACATTACAGTGAAACAGATGCAAGAGGCGTAACAGCTGATAAAAGGTGCATACGTAGCTAATAGAGGGCGTAATTCAAGAAACGTCACTAAACATGACGTCACAAGTGGGTGGATCCATAAAAGAATCCTGCAATGTCAGCAGAAATGTTTGGCAAAGATGCGCACGCAGCCGCATGACGTGTGATTGACGTGCAACTAGAGGGTGAAGGAGATTTGACATTTAGCTCTACATGTGGAGACAGAAGTCTGGGGTTATGTCAACCTAATTCCAAATCATATCTAATATCCTATGTTTAAAGAACTGTGTTATCCAAAAGGAAAGGTCTCTTAGGATAGAATCTTATCCTATACTGACTATACTGACTGTTAGTGCGTGTACAAGCGTCTAAGTGTCTACACTAGATGCGAGGGGGTAGGAATATTCCATGGTAACGGGGCTATGAATTACTTGCATGAGGACAGCGAGGCCTGGCCCTTTGCACGGTAGCTGGAGGAATGTTTACCTAAACTGCTAGACAGGAATGCATCGGATGAGGAGCGAAGGAGATAATCTCGAAGGTGAAATACAGTTTTTGGCAGGCAATATGGTGGATCAGGCACCGTTAGCCGCGCAGGGAGTAGGACAAAGTTCATGGTCACGGATGCAGGCTCAGACTGGAGCTTTCAGAGGCAGAAGGCAGGAAAAGGCTTGATGACAGAATTCGGGCCTACTCGCCTGAATCTGTGAAATGTGGAAAGTGAACCACATAAAGTCGGTGGCCTTTCATACTTAGGAATGGAATATCTGACCCATTCATGGCGGATCTGAAAGAGGACATGTTGACGGTGGACACACATATATTTGCGTCTTCAAAACTGGAGCAGGAGGGAACATACATGTACTTATAGCATGCACATGGATCCGTTGGGGTCTACGATAGGGGACATAACTGATCACAAAATTCATATTTCCTCAGGACTCCAGACTAACCTTTTGGCTAAATGATTAAACTGCTCTGAGATAAAAACAAAACACAGATGTCAACTAATTTTTTTAGGGGCCATCATTTCAGATTATGAGATTTTTTTTTAAACTGAACGAATAAGCAAATACTTTGACCCTTTTGTTGAACAAATGGGCAGTTGGCTGCGCTGATGATTGAGGACTCTAATGCATTGGCCATCTCACTAGCACATCCTCTGATACCCTCCTGTCTCTTGCCTTTGATTAACACACACCCCACCCTTTCACTGCGTATGCACTGTAACTTCATATTCACACCCACCCCCACCCAGCCTTTCTTATCCTCCCTTCCCTCCTTCCCCACTAAATCTCACCTCCAAATCCACTCTATGTCACGCTGTACACATGCAGTCACAATATAAACAAGGACTCTCACTTATTATCCATGATTGTTCTACTCTGTTCACATATTCTCAAACCACCCATGTACTCACCTCTATCCAGGCAGTCAGCATATTTATTCCCTCTACCCCCTTGACATGCACTCTTATCCCCATCAACCCACTCTCACCCCAAAAAATGCACTCTCGCCACACCATTCACTCTCTCAGCCCTGAACCCACTCTCTCTCTGCTGCATCCACTCTGACATCTGAAAACTACTCTGAAACTTTTTTTGACTCTTTCACCCCTTTTTCGCTCTCTCTGTAAAAACAAAACACATCAAGCACTTTCATTTTTTTGCAAACCAAACAAAAACACACATTGAATTTGGATCCTTATGTGAATTTCTTATGCATCTATGTATGTAGAATGTTTCAGTACCTACCTTTGGTGATAGCAATGGAGCACCGAATAAAGACCAGGGCAATGTGATGTGATTTAGTTTTGTTTACAGTGAGTCAGGCTGGGAATCCTAAAGTGAGGCAATATCATCCAGTCTGAAGCGGTGCACCGATAAGTACTTGATTGACTGGATTGAGAGGTCCTGACACACTCAAACATAAATGCCAACCAATTACCCAATTCTAAATCCCACGAAGAGTGGATTACTCCTGTTTGCCAACAACGTCCAACATTTTTAAATTCAATAATGGCTTTCAAACTTAAAACTAACTGGCTTCAACTCCAACTGACAGACCCGGCCAAATAGCTTGGATTCGCCCAAACCTCTAACTGAAGAACACATTAAAGACCAAACCATCCTAGTTCCAACTTGCTCTCCTGGAAAAAGTGAAACCTTTTCTCCCTTGACTTCAGAGTGACATCTAGATGGAGCCAACACCCTACTCAATGGAATCCCAGAGACCACCCTTGCTCCCCTGAAAGCAGCAGCATGGCTCATCAAGGTGTCAAAGAAATGTACCCACATCAACTTTAAGCTAAATGACCTACACTGCCTCCCCCTGCAGGCCTGGACCATCTCCAAGATCAGCTGCACAACGTTTACCGCCCTCTATACTAAGCCCCCTGTCTACAGACCTCACAAACTAACAATATCTGGAGGCCATTGCCTGAGGAGGAGCTCCATCATCTCCTAGTTAGAATCTAAGCACTGCAGAAAGGAGGAAACAAACAAGGAAGGCTTCTCAGCTTACACCCTAGAATCTGGATACCCTCACGGGTGACAAGCAGCCTCTACAAATCCACCTTACATCTGAACATGACCAACCCTCCTACAATTCAGGAAAACTAGTCTCTTAAAGGAACCCTACCCCAGAAAATCTGAATTTTCACCTTAACAACTGGCTCTACCCCCTACCTCTGTCATCCCTCAATGTTTCACAACAAGGGCTTGCCCCTGCACAGCACTCCAATGCTAGCTGGCTAGGTTCACACTTTAGAACATACATGATATTGTCTCATTTTTCTCTTACTCAAAAAAATCTATTCTTGGATAACCCCCCTTCATCTCAAATTGAGCCCCTGCAATACAGAATCCCTGCTTATTCCTCTTCCCAAGATGAGTTCAAGCTTGGACGCCGTTTACTATCTCCGGGAAGTACGATCATATGACTCCAATCCTGATGTTATTGAA
This sequence comes from Triturus cristatus, assembly GCF_964204655.1. Taxonomy (NCBI): domain Eukaryota; kingdom Metazoa; phylum Chordata; class Amphibia; order Caudata; family Salamandridae; genus Triturus; species Triturus cristatus. The sequence goes on from NC_140584.1 coordinate 949,960,172, forward strand.
CTGGCTCTTCATTGAAGCAAGGAATATTCTCAAGTTGGCCAGCACCATCCACAACACTCCCAATTTAACATCTGCAAATTATCTGTCTCATAAACTGGTCATTTCAGGTGGATAGTGAACTGTGGAGCTCGGACACCCTCCTGTTTGTTTCATTTTCTGTTCCAAAAACAAAAGAACCAATAAGCTGGCACAACAAAATCTTCCTATGACGTCTTCAAAAGAGAGATAACTAATCTGCTGTAATTTGATCTGTATCCATGAATCCCACCTCTTATTAGTACATCTTTCTCCATTGTCCTGCACCCAGACAAATGCACTCTCTGATCAGGCTGTATGCCCAAATAAGCCGATACCAGGTAACTCATGATTTTGTGTGGCCTCATCAGATTTCTGCATCTGTTTGACTATTACAACCCACATTTGCCTTTTCAGGTGTCTTCTAGTTGCACTCCCTGGGTTTATCTTGTTTTTTGGTATCTTGTAATTTCTATATCTTGTAATACTTCATCTTCATCTGCCTTTTATTTCTTTGTTTTCTTTTGAAACACATTCTCTCACTACCTATGGTTTCAGTTTGTGAGATCTAAAACCGCAAAATAAATGTAGAAATGCCTGCCTCACACAAACAGCTGAAGAAAATGAGCTTTATTGGGATGTAATATTAAAAGTCACCTATCAGCAAAGGGTAGTTTCAGAGAACCAATCATGAATTTTATACTGTATTCATTCACTTGAGTAGGGAAACACTTACTCCACCTAATCATTATACACATTTCTAGTGAACCAATGATTCCAATATTGGCTAGACCTCATATGGACTCATTCATATTTTTCTGGAACCCATCCTTCAAAGAGGATGGAGAAAGAGTAGAAGCCACCTAGAGAGAAGCTCTCAGAATGCTCCATGGTCTATAAATAAGGAGAGACTCTAAATGAAGGTATGGTTTCACTTTTGTTTATATATAACATTTCTAGAATGCACAATCTTTCAATAGTATGGGATTGCTGCATTTTCATTAGACTGAGAATGGCTTTCTGAATGGTTCTGAAGCTTCCATTGGAGACCAGGGCCTGAATAAGTTTGCAAATATTTGCTCTAATTATGTCTGGATCATGTGTCTATGTTAGGTGTGTTTGTCAGTCTTTGCAAGTTAGATGTGTATTTTCAAAATTTCAATTTCCACCACCGATGGTTGGAGGGGAGTGCTAGTATATCACCCACTGGGTGCGGAGAACAACTTTATCCATGTATTAACTGATTATATTGCACCACATATCCTGGCTGTTAAAAAATTCTTACTCCTAGAGGAGTTCAATTTCCATGGAGAAAACACTGAAGGCTTAAACAAATAGTGGCTCATAAGGCAGGACACACTCTAGACCTTATTTTTACCAATTTTTTGGAAGTAACAAGTGAACCCCTATTTCCCTTTACATGGTCAGGCCATTACGTGATCAAATTCCAGATCCCCTGCAATAAAGCATCCGCCCAGCCCAGCAAAAAGGCAAGCAGACAAAATCACTCTTGGAAGATGGTCACTTCTCCTCCTTATCCGCGATCTACATTCCTTTTACCGTCACTTCACAAACCAACATCAATACTGCCTTGCTCACCTACCTTGACTCTCTTATGCTGACACTTTGATCAAATCGCCCCTTTCAAAAAAATTTCATCTACCTCCTCTAGAAAGTAAGCCCCCCAGTACACAGATTAATTGCACCCGGAAAAGTCCAAGTGTAAATGGCTCAAACGAAGATGGCACTCAACGAAATCCCCTACTGATAGATAAGCCTATAGGTCGCTGCTGAATAATTACCACAATCAGCTCAAAGTAGCTCGTAAATCCTACATTACTATAACAATTGATCAAGCTGGAATCTCCAAAAAGGAACTTTACAAGGCCTTAAACAACTTTGTAAAGCCTCCAGCCTGTCCCCGCACCATCCCTGCATTGCAAAAATTATGCGACTCTTTGGCTGAATTTTTTGATGATAAAATCAATACCATCTACAAGAACTTTCCAACCAGCGAGGTATTGCCAGATAAGGAACCCGACTTCAGTCAACCTCCCCCAAATACCACCAATGTCCTGGTAAATTTTGAATCGTGCTCTCTCGAGCAAGTGAAGAAAATGTTGGTCTTGGCCAAATCTGGCTTCCCTTGGACCTCTGTCCCCCTAGGATCCCCTCCTGCATAGCCAATATCATTGCACCATCAGTAATGGTGCTTTATAATCTTTCCATTACCTCAGCCAAACTTCAGACTGAGTGGAAGTGCGCCCTAGTATCTCCCATTCTAAGAAGTCCTCAGCCAACCCGGAGGCCCTCTACAACTATCAACTAATCTCTTTGCTCTCTATGCTAGGAACAAATTCAGAAAGTTGTATCAACAAATGACTGGCAACTTTCCGAGAAAATCATAAAGTCTTAGAGCCCCTCACAATCAGGTTTCAGAGCATTACATAGCACAGAGACTGCACTAGTGGCAGTCACTTACACAATCAAGCTATCACTAGATGCATGTACCGGGTCATGCTGTTGCTACTGGATCGATCCAATGCCTTTGATAAAATATACACTTTGAGGTCATATCTTATGCTGATGATACCCAACTCTTCATCTACTTTGTGTCAGATCCAGGAAATGTGAGGATGCAGTTTGCAAGTTGCAGGAGGGAAATTGCTAATTGGATGACCAACTACTGTCCCCAACTAAACTGAGAGAAAACTGAGATTTTGCTATTTGATAAAGCACAGGAGTTTTGGTAGGCCGACTGGTGGCCTGCAGAATTTGGCCCCTCCCCCTCTCCTAAACAGGTGGTGAAAAATCTTGGTATAAAGAGCGACTAAACTCTATCCATGAAAGACCAAGTCAACACCACCTGTGGCACCTGTTTTGCCACAAAGCTGCTTTTTAAGGAAAGTCTTTTCGTGGCTTCTATCTAAATCTAGAGAGACTTTAGTCCAAACATTAATCACCAGTCTCATTGATTATGGAAATGCACTATTAGTGGCAGCAAATGACTCATGCAAAATAAAGTCGTTTGACTAATCTGTAACCTGCCTTCCCGCTCCTCTGCTACACTTATTTTAAAGTCCTAGCATTGGCTCCCCATCAAAAAACGAGAAATCTTCAAGCCTATGCTTCCTGACCCGTAAGGCCTTTCTGCCTATCTACTCTCTAGATTCCATCACTGTCATCCCACCAGTATGGTTAGGTCCATAAATAAAGCCTTTTTTAGGATTCCACTTATTCGTATCTCCAGATATGGTGGCAGGTCCTCATCTTAGTTGGCCCCTTTTCACTGAAATAAACGCCCTCTCCACACACCTGTACCTGTTCCGCATTTGCGACATTAAAGAAGCTGCTGAAGATGTGCACATTCTTATATGTGTACCTCTCCCTGAATAGCAAAGCGCCGAGATACTCCTTTGGGAGTGAGTCGTGTGCTATACCAAGTTATTGTAACATAACAAGGGAAAGGCGAGAGTGTGGCATCAAAGCAGTTTATGTATTTGCTTGTTCAGTATGCAGGGGCATTGCCCCAAGGATGTATATGGGTAGGGTAGCCAACTGGGGGAAGCAAGTGCTAATGGGGTCCTCATAGTCAAATAATTTGCATATTTTGAATGTGTTGGGCGTATGATAAATATCCTGTCTCTATGCAGTTAGTGATATGCAAAGTGTGTAGTAAGTGCTGTGAGCAGTGTTGTATAGATGGTGATACTGGATTATTTATGATGACTATTCTCAAGGGGAATATACTCGCAAATGACCTCCAGACACACATCCAATCCATCAGTACACACATACGCAAGTCACCCACATACATGCATATTGGCACACTGAAATCACTTTGGTGGCATGCAGCGCCTTATGCAATAGAGGCTTTGAAAAGTTATATATGTAGTTATATAGTTACACACACACACATATATATGTATGTATGCATGTGTGTGAGTGTGTTATATATATGGTTCTCGACCATTGGAGAGTATTTGTTGTGTGGCAGAATACAACTCAGAAAAAAGAAAGTATCTCTCCCAACCTTGGACTCCTTCATCAACTGTACATTTCTAAATGCCTGGTTATTCATTCTTTGCTCATTTACAAGTGAGGGGCATTACCCCGGCTCATTAGTGCTTCAAGCAGAGTGTGAGCGCACACAATAAAAGCCAAGCTCGTACCACTGTTCTGAAAATAAAAAGCAGCCAAGCTCGGGGTGAATACACGTATTTTAATTAACAACGTGTTCAATGTTCGAGCTCTAAAGAAGAAGAAAAAAAGACATAATTTGTATTTAGAAACATTTTATAGAATATTTTCATAGAACTCAACAGCACCACTAACTATTAATTTTAACCTGTGTGGGTTTCAAGACATTAATATGGTTAATGGGTCTCTCAAGATGCATGGATTCTGTAATTAAATAATGGGGGGTTATGGGTAAATAAATGATGTGTATAAAAACATAATGGCAACGGTAATACAAGAAGGAAAAGGCGCCTCCCAATGCACATGTATTTCATAGCGAAATACAGGGTTTCGCCAAAATGCATTTCAGCACCTTCGGGTTTCACGACATATGTTATTAGTACAATTGATTTCCTTAAACAAATCTAGCTCGAGGCTGGAAGGAATATATTACCTCAAAATACAAACGGAACGTTTTCTGCTAAAAGCACAGCCTGCTTAATGTTGACTCTTATTTTATTTTATGCTGGCAAATCGTGCCCTGCCACCTGCTTAAAAAAGGAAACGGATGCAGAAATTGACAACCTCTACTCAATCCCCCAAACATGTTTTTATTGCTTTTTTTGTTCAGGGTAATGGGGATTTTTCTAGGGCTTTCCAAAGTACCAAACATGGTGGAGGGGAGCCCAACTGATAAGCTCCCTTATTGGAACAAAAATTATTTTTATGGTTCTGTTGAGATCCCTGCAATAACTGTTTTCATCCAACTGTGCGCTACAGGTTGATGAGCCAAGAAATTAACAAGAAGAGACGAGCCGAGCCAAAAGTCTTGCTTGGCTCTAAGAGCCCATATGAGTTCCATATGTTAAATAACGATACCCTAGTGTACGTTATCGAGTGCGATCAATACTCTACTATAGGGTACGTTCTAGAGTGCAATAAATACCACATATTATGAGTTGTTGGGGAATAACATGCAGGTTTTTAAGTTGAATGCACCAAAAACCACATGATGCGGTAGATACCGTATGATTTACCTGCGTTAAATTTTGGCAGGTTTGACATGCTGAAATGTAATGATGGTTAAGTTATTTAAAGCATCCAATAAATATTGAATGTATTAAATACCTAACAACTTGTAACTCCAGGGGCACCTCCCCCTAAGGGACAGAGGAGCGTCACCCCACCTGCTGCGAGCGCAGCAGGAAAAGGCAAATAATAAAATGGCATGCCAAGGCCATTTTACTTTAATGTCGCAATGTGAGTGCAGGGGGCGGTGCTGAATCCTGCCACTGCAGGATGACAGCTGCCCATCAGGGAGGGAGAATTGGGCCTTGTAACTCAATAGCAGAGGATGACAGCTGTCCCTGTAGTGCTACATTTTTTGTTATCTCGAGACAAATCGTCTGCTGGACAAGGACCAGTTCGGCTTCCGCCCTTGTCACGGAACCGAGTCTGCACTAGTCACCATGATGGACTCGCTGCGGATGCGGGCTGACACAGGGAGCACCGCCGTGCTGGTGCTTCTAGATCTGTCAGCCGCATTCGATACCGTGAATCATGAAATGCTGCTGGGACGGTTGACGGAGGTTGGGGTGGAGGGCCAGGCATTACAATGGCTTCACTCCTACTTAACGGGAAGGCACCAAATGGTGACTATGGGACCTTTTGTCTCAGAGAATACACCTGTGGAATTTGGGGTCCCACAGGGATCTAGTATCAGCCCCATCCTGTTTAATATCTATCTACAACCGCTATTTTCCATCATTAAAGCGTTCGGGGTGGAGCTGATAAACTATGCGGACGACACCCAACTGGCCTTCTCCCTGGAAGGCAAACAGGCAGTTCCTCTGGAGCAGTTCCAAAGCTGCATGAGGCAGACCATGGATTGGCTACGGAAAAACTGTTTACAGTTTAACGGAGACAAAACTGAATTGCTGCTCTATGCACCATCGAAACGGATCCAAAATCTTCCTGTGGAACTTAGGCTTACTCCAGACTCAGCTCCACTGACCCCAGCTAGTACTGTACGGAACCTGGGGGTTTTATTTGATAATAACCTCCAGTTTGGTCTCACAGGCTAGGAAAACCTCCAGCACCTGCTTCGGCCTGCTACGACTCCTACGCCGTGTTCTCCCATTGTTGCCTATAGACTCTCGCAACATGGTTGTTAGAAGCGTCATCCTCAGCAGACTGGATTACTGTAACTCTCTGTACCTCGGAGCCCCCCATTACATTCTGCAGGGGCTACAGAGAGTTCAGTCAGCTGCTGCCAAGCTGGCACTCGGTCGCAATTTCGACTCATCCTCCACCCAGGCACTAAGGGAACTACATTGGTTACCTGTTAGAGAGAGGGTCCTTTTCAAATCTCTGTGCTTGGTGCATAAGGCAATTCACGGAACAGGCCCGATCCCACTACAGGAAAGATTTGCCCGGTACTCCCCCGTAAGGCAGCTGCGGTAATCCAGGGCCAACCTGCTGGTACAGCCCAGCTGTAAACGGGCTAGACTGGGAGGGAGGGCTTTTAGGGTGGTCGGAGCTCAAAGCTGGAATGCACTCCCACCCGCTGTTAGGCAGACGCAGTCATTGATAGATTTCAGAAGGGGCCTTAAGACCTGCCTTTTCCCAGTAGCATGAAGTCCCTGATCTACCTTCCTCGCGCGATAAAACATCTTATCTGGTCAGAGCGCCTGGATACCCGTAGGGTTACAGTTTCTCCGCGCTATATAAATCTTTATACAATACAATACAATACAATTGTCCGGCTGTCTTACGATAGTCAGCCCGACTTGCTCACTTCAGACCCTGCAAATTGCTGGCACAGGCCCCCAGCCTCAAAATGAGTGCTGGGTTAGTATTCTCCAACCAATCCTGGAGCCGCTCTCAAGCTGAAGAAAGCATGACAGCAGCTGCAGAATTTGTTAGATTGCCTTTCGTGATACAGAAAGTAAGTCTTTCCCCCCCCTGCTTGATCCCGCACGGAGAGAAGAGACAGGAGTCCGGGCACCACGGAACACCCAAATTATGGTGACTTTCGCACTTTGCGCCCCACCATTTCATCATACTGCTAGCCGCTACTGCGTAAATCCTATCTGTGCGTAAACAGGGGTTTACACACAAGTCGGAATTAAGTACTCAACTCATAAACAGGGCCTAGGGCTGCTAATTCTGCTTGGCAGTTAGGAGTAATTGGCTCGAAGCAAACTTCACCACAATACAGCGATTTTGCTATTTTTCCAACTAACTTAGACTTGCAGAATTCATGGTTAAATTTTTTGTTGGCCAATGAAGTCTTTCTTCAATTGAACTCTTTATAACCAGCTGACAAAACAAGGAATCCTCTACTGGTTCAACAAAAACTATCTTAATTTAAACCAATTAACCCAATTACATATCACTTCCAAGTGAAACTGAGTCAGCCAGTTTCCTCGGTGCCTACTGAGCAGATGTTGAAAATCCCACGTCATCAAATGGAAATAGTGGCAATCCTTCGCAAGGTCAGCTCGAATTGTTTGTTACCATGTTGGATTTCCGCTTTAGTTTGTGAGGATCTAGCAAACAAACTTGCCGCATAGCAGCCAGGCCAGCGGCCTGTTCTAAAGAGCCTGCCTTGTCACCCTGGTTGAACGAAGGCTGCTATGAAGAGCGAAAAACGATTAGTGTAAAATACACCCCCTGTCTCAGGGAACCTTGCCTGGACGGGTTTCACCTCGCCAGGATCTGAAACAGATTACACGATTTCGGAATATGTGGCTTTCATTACAGGACACTGGTCCTCGTGGGCAGAAGTGCATTTATAATTTTTATTGTTACATCTTTTAATTTTATTTCGCTGTCCAGGAGAAAAAGGAGATAGGGTCCCATATTTACTGCAGGGAGGAAGGCTCTGCTCCTACTAACGTATGTATCAGTTAATTTAATCTGAGCCGTTTTATTTAAACAGTTTTTCTTTTTATTCACATTGCCCGCCCGCTGCCTCCCGCCCCCGCTCCGGCTTTGCAAGGTGATCGCTTTCCTGAAAGAGGCCGGCGAGAGTACCTGCATCTGCGCTTTTCTGTTTTGAAGATTTTTTTTCTTCTTTTTTTTATAATCAGCACTGAAAGGCTTCGGCGGCTGCCTTGGAATCGCTCAGCCTTTCCTTGCCTATGCCAGCGCTTCCAGTGGGCCTCGCGTGATTGACGTGTACAAATTACCCAGCTGAAAGTGTTCACTCTTTGACCCGTGTGTTTCCATTCAGCAATGAGTGAGATTTGCAAGCATTTTGTCATATAATTACTGCAAATCCCTTGAAAATTTCCACCACAACGCCTAGATGAATGGTAATTTGGACCGACAGCCGTTCAGATTTTTTTTTACATTGTGGGGAGATGCAGAGTGACTTTTTTTTTTTTTAAAGATATTTCTGGACAAGGTAGGGGGATCCTGTGTTTGCCGGGGGGAGAAGGACTTGCTAAAATGGAGCGTACAATGCAATTTTTTATTTGCTTGAAATTAGAAAAAAACGCAGATACACCCTGCATAAGGACACCTGCACAGGAGTTCATCCCGGGGTAAGGGAAGTGAGGTCAAGCATTCTGCTTCCCCGGATGACATCACATCCTATTCTGAGCCCTTGGTAGCTTTCCATTTGCTTTTGAGGCGTTAAGGGAGGGAGAGGGAGTGCAAACCACAGAAAGAAACGTGTCTTTGTGCCTCGTATCCTTTGAATGTCAGCTGCTTCCTTTGTGAGACCCCATGCCACGGGTGGCAGAAGGGGGGCCGAGGCTGCCCCACTCACGATTGAGGTTCACCAGGAATTACTTACCAACAGAGCATTAACGACATTAAATAGAACATGGATCGTGCCTATATGTCCTTCATGCGGCTGAAAAATAACTGACTCCCCACTTTGGTGAACCCACCACCCTGTCCTGTTCACATTGACAACAAGCAGATCTCTTTTACCTACCTTTTTCTTGCCCTTTTAAAGGGACAGTAGCACAAGCTACTGTGAATTTAGGCATAGGTGGGGGTTCAGGGATCCTGGTGAATGCCCTGACCATTAGGGAGCTGGGTGAAGGCAGAAACATGTTGACACACATAATAGAAGCACAGTAAATGCAAGTTCCAATAGCTCTCATACTGCATCTATTAACCTTGTGTTAGGCAGGCAAAAGTAAAGAATTTAGGGGCCTATCAGCAAGGGCCGGCGATAATTATCGCTAAGCCCACTCAGCGCTAGGATCATTATCGCCGGCTATCGCTGCTTACTATCACGGAGATAGTGTGCTATCACCAACGCTTATCTCCAAAGCGATAGAAATGCAAGCGTTAGCTGGAAAACAGTGTGATTATTGCTGGAAATCCAGCGATAATCGCACTGTGACCGGCAATACCTTGCTGATAGGGCAGGGTGGTTTTAGCCATGTAATCCACCTCCCATTGGATTACATGGCTAAATCAGATTACAAGCAGGCGTAAGGAAAGTAGCGATAACTGTGGTTAGCGTTACTTTTCTTATCGCTCTGCTTGTTTGCGTGCAGCTTGATAGTTGGAGAAATGTCGGTTAGCGACATTTCTCCAGTTATTTTGGCACAGAACGCCCACTTTGCATCTCATTGGAGATGCAAAGCTGGGCGTTGTTGTAAGGGGCGCTAAATCAGCAAAACACGCGATCACTGATCAGGCGATAAAAATATTGCCGCTTTTCGGCCGAAAATGGCAGCAAGAGCGCTGATAATTTTTTATCGCCGCATTGTTAATATGCCCCTTAAAGCCTACCATTACTCAATTTCAACTAGCAGGAAACCCCTCTTATAGTACTTAATTTGTATTTTCTATACGTCAGGGAGTGTCTACTGTTAAACTATACCACCTCTCACTCCCTGTTGTATGTTAGATGGCAAACATGAGAACCTGTTGCTACCTAGAAAGTGTTGGGTCCATCCTACCGGAACTGGAGCACAGGTGAGAAGTGCAGGTATTCAATCTTTGTGAGGAGAACGCAACAGTACCTGCTCAAACTGAAGAAGATGGCCGCTAGGTAGGAGCACTGCCTCAGAGCTCCCGGGTTGGGGATCACCAAAATCGGTAACTATCCCCGGATAACCCTGCCATCCACCTCTCGCTGCAGCACTCCACAGAAGTACTGCAAGCTGCGAGAATTTTGGCTTACCTGCATCGGAGATCTCTGTGGGAAGGTCAGTGCATTCGCCCCGACGCCGACCGTCTGGATCGCTTCCCGTGGAGACACCGCGACGCTCTGGTGTGAAACAGGTCCTCGATTTGTTTTGCCGGTGGGATCGTCCGGCAAATTTTCTGTCGGGTTCGTGGTGCCCCGGTGAGGAGTTGGCCTTGCATGCCGCGATGGCCTAAGCTGGACTGCCTGAGACTGCATGATGCCCGGCGAGGTAGTGACCGAGTCCCCGGTTGCAGGAGTCTGCTTTTCGCGCTGTCCCCGGCGCTTTGGGGTTGTGACTCGTGCTGATTGCCGGTCAGCCCGCGATTTCAGGTGGAACCCAGCCCCTGTTTGCCGAGACCCGGGCCGGTGTTGAGCCCGCCTTTGATGCCGTTTTCCTCACGGCGCCCCAGCGAGGCGCCTGCTGGTGCGCTGATCGGCTGTGGGTTTTCCTCGAGGGTGCGGATGAGCGTGTCCTGTGGACTACTTCAATCGGCGGTCCGCCCTGACCCGAATTGCCTAGAGGAACCGGGAGCAGCCCGCAGGGCATCTCACCTGAGACCCTCCATCTCAGGTGCCGGCACGCCTGCTTGCGACGTATCCGTTGACTGCCCAGACCTAACAGACGGTGAGCGCCACGCTACACACTGTGAACCTTTGGTGGTGGACTTTGTATGTGCTGGCTTGGGCACTTGAGAGACACTTACATTGAAGCTGTCCTCACTTGCCCCTATTCATATTAAGTGAAAGAGGACTGACCTAAGCTTTCGCAACAATAGAAAGAGGACTGAACCTGTAGCTCCCATAATAACAGAAAGAGGACTTCTGTAGCGGCCATCTTGGCATGGGCATATGTTTAACTTATTCTACTGAAAGAGACCTGGTAAACTCCCACCTTGGCATGGGCATATGATTAACAGCCCGTGCATTTGCTCTTTCGCCGCTCATTTAAGATGGGGCATCTTGGCGCGGTAGCACATTCCCTAAGTGAACCTTGATGGTAGGGCAGACCTACTGATATATTTCTCCACGCAAACCGACTGCTGGGGCGGTAGTCTCATCACTCTCCTCAGCATGGTAGAGCCCTGCCGGACCTCCACGGGAGACAACTACTACACCGTTATCTATCCTCCTAATCTCTCCGAATCTGCCTCTAAATCCCTCAAACACTCCATCCTGAAAAGGCATCCTGAGACCCTGATATCTGATCATCGTCTCTGTGTGGACAAGGGCACTGTTATTAACTACCTCATCCTCCACTCCAGGAAAACGTCTCTGTGGCGCAATGCCTTCACGAGCCTCCTCAAAGTACAGGTAGCCAGGAACATCCCTCACAGAAAAAAATTCACAATCACCCCATCTGCAAACCTGCATGCTGACCTCACCATCACCTTGTACATGATTCAAGGGCCTCCCAAGACCTCATCAAATTTGCGGACCTCTTCACCCTCCTTAAAAATATGTTCACAACCCTTCCCAGTCCACGCCCCCACCGCTCCACCTCTCGCCCAATCCACCAAGTGTACCTAGACTCTCATTAACCACACATGCAAGGGACCACATCACTGGGCGACCCTGCCCTGCTACCTTGTCACCAACGCATGCCAACCACTGCGCGCCCATACCACCAAACTGAGGCCTACAAGCGCTCCCCTCTCCGTCGGCTTCCGATCCTCCCCATAGGGCCCACAGATCGAGCCAACCTAGCCCCACTATCACGCTACCAGCACTTGCCATCAGAAGCGTCCCCAATCCCTTGACCCTCTGCCCGCATAATCTTCCCGCACTCCGGGCTACTGAAATGTCTACTAGGGCCCACAACACTAGTATTGAAATGTCTACGAGGGCCCATGACTCTGGTTGATCTAGCCCCTCCATTAGGCTGCCAACTCTGTCTAACAGAATCGCTCCCACCTCTTCGGCCCCCTGCCCTCGAGATCTTCCCTCTCAAAGGGACACTGATCGACCTAGCCCCACCACTAGGTTTCCAGCACATTCTATCAGAATCGCTCGCATGCAACTGGCCCCCTGCCTGCCAGAACCTACCTCTCTTAGAGATATTGATAATCTCCACCGCAGAGCCACCGAATTAACCCTGAGCATTCACAAGTCCATTCTGGACCTAAAGCACCTCCTTCACCTAACCAAACTCTCCTTCTCGAATCTCTGGCTCTCGCAGAACACGACCCACATCCCCTACACTAAGCCCCTCCTTCACCCACTACCACTATCCCTGAGACACTTGCGCCTCCGCAAGCAACCCTGTCACCTCTCAGAGGAGGAAATTCTTGCCCTCCTCCATACCTACCAACCCACCCATGGCACGCTGAACCCATCAGACCTCACGGAGGAAGAAGTGGGTGACCTCCTCATTAGCAACGATTCTGCCTTGACATCCTCATGCCCCTTAGACCTGAAGGAAGAACACCCTATCTGCACAGTTGCAACCAACCCTAACAAATCTGCTACCCTCTGCGTCAGAGGGGTGGTCAATAGCAACCTAGCTAGAGTTCCCATCTCTGCATCTACCCTTGACACTCACTTCTACCCCTCCCTAGCCGGCATCCTAATAAACTGCCGGTCAGCTGTAAAGCATGCATCTGATGTCGCCGACCTCATCCTGAGACATAAATCGGACTTAGCGATCTTGACTGAATCTTGGCAAAAGGAATCCTCATTGCCCTACCTAGAACTCTTAGTCCTGCCCAATTACAACATCGTTAGGATGGACAGGCACTCAAAGAAAAAAGGGGGAGGCATTGCCTGCATCTACCGCTCTAACCTCCTTGTTATGGAACTGCCGGTGGACCCTACAGACTCCTGCAAATACCTCGCAGTCTTCATTTCCAACAACACCTCCCAACTGTGCAGACTTCACATCTTTTACCAACCCCCAGGCAAGAATGACACCTTCACGGACCTCCTCATGGAAATCTTCACAGCCAAGGTTTCTCCAAACTCTAATGACATTTTCCTTGGCGACTTCAACTTGCATTGGAATGATCCAAAGGACCCTCAGGTCAACGCCATCAGAGACTTCTTGGCCGATCAATCCCTTACCCAAGCCTTCTCTCTCCCTACTCATTCGAAAGGTGCCACCCTAGACTGGATCATTGCTAAGGAATCAGCAGTCAAACTTATCTCTATTGACCCTTGTGATTGGTCTGACCTCCACGCCATCACCTTCCTCCTGCCTAGCACTCACAAGACATGGACACCACAACCTGTGATTCCCAAACGATGGGTTAGAGACACCAAGAACCTTGATCACGGGAAACTGGCAGCGCATTGTGAGACCAACCTTCCCCCCCACCTCAGTGCACCTCAGTCAACAACCTAGCGGATCATTATTCCTCAACTATATCCGACATTCTTGCTGACCTGGCTCCTCTAAAATTAAAAAAGAACCCAGATCAAAGACAGGAATCCCTGGTTCAACGCATCCCACAACAAGGAGAGGAGGAGATCCCTTCGACAGACCGAACACAACTGGAAATAACACCCATCAGCAGCCCATCTAAAACTTCTCCGCCAGGCCAGAAATGCCTACAATAAGAAAATCCTCAACTCAAAAAAAAAAAAATTCAGAACTGAACTTGAGAACGCCTAAAATCGACCTCGCAAGCTGTTTGACCTGGTCAAACACCAATCCAACAAACTAGCGAAAACCTCCAAAGAAACACCTAAACCCCTAATATCAAGCGAGGAATTTTCATCCTTCTTCTGCAACAAAATCTCTGCCCTGGGAAATGAACTTAAATCCACAACTCACCACCAAAATCAAAATCAGCCGGCTCTACCTCTTCTCTCCGCGCTGTCTTCCCAAAACTCACACAAAAACCAAGCGCACTGGTCCAACTTTAAAATCTATGACAATCACTCCATCTCGAGAATTCTTGCCTCCTTAAACCGGAACAACCACTTCAATGATCCTCTCCCTTCTAACTGCCTAGCTGCCGCCTCTCTGGCTATCATCCCTTCCTGGACCTCAATAATCAACGCCTCCCTCCTACAAGGCTCAATTCCTGATTCTCTCAAGGCTGGCCAAGTTGTCCCCATCCAAAAAAAATACGCTGTACCCTGTTTCTGCTGACAACTATAGACCCATATCCAATATCCCCCTCCTAGCCAAAGTGCTGGAAAAATGTGTGCAACAGCAGCTGAGCCTACACATCAACAACTTCCACCTTCTAGATGACTTCCAATCCGGGTTCAGACCTGGACACAGCACAGAAAGTACCCTCCTCCACATCGTGGATGACGCCCTCCAAGCCCTCAACCAAGGCAAATCCTGTCTCTTAATCCTCCTAGACCTATCTTCTGCCTTTGATCCGGTTAACCGCGAAATTCTCCTTGAACGTCTCAAACTCAGGATGGGTTTGATGGTACCGTCCTTGAATGGTTTAGATCCTTCCTCCAAAATCGCTCACAGAGAGTCCTCATCAACGGCAATCTATCCGCTCCCTCTCCAGTTACGGTTGGAGTTCTCCAAGGATCAACCCTTTTCCCTACCCTTTTCAATCTTTACCTTGAACCACTCACTGAGGTGCCACGTGCCGCCAATATCTCCTACCTTATGTATTCCGACAATACACAGATCTACATCAAAATCTCTTCCCCTTAGGACATTTTCTCCCTGAATGAGGCCCTGAAGCTGACAGTCCATTGGCTCACTGCCAACCAGCTTAAACTTAACGCAAATAAAACGGAATTTATTTAATCTCCCCATACAAAACCAATCCAGACATCCAGGAATGGATCAAGACCATCACAGCACTAAATCGCCCTCCTACCATTGTGGACTGCGAAATCCCTTGGAATAACCCTTGACGGCAGCGTGAACATGCGTGGCCATATAAACTCGATGGCCAAAACAGCCAGATTCCACCTGAGTTACCTAAGAAACCTAAAACCCTTCCTCAATGTTTCCAACCTTAAAACGGCAATCCCGGCACTAGTCATTTCCAGGCTAGAATATGGATGCTCTACTCTCGCAGGGCTACCCAAGAACTCTCTGGCCCCATTGAAAGCCTGCCTCAACGCCGCCGCCAGACTCCTAACTGGCTCAAAGAAATTCAACCACATCTTTCCCCACCTCAAAGCTCTGAACTGGTTTCCCTTAGAGGCCAGAATTCAACTTAAACTGGCATGCATTACTCACAAAGCTCTTTACTCCAATTCCCCTGCATTTCTCGCCCCAAAACTCATGATATCCGGAGGAGCCATAAACTCCCAATCTGCCATAGACCTGTTGCTGCAACTAGCACGCTTCCAGAAGAAAAAAACCTACAATCGGGCCTTCTCTGGGGCCGCTCAAAGAACTTGGAACTCTCTCCCACCCGCCATCAGAAGACTTCCGTCCTTGGCACACTTTAAAAAGGAGACCAAAACCTTCTTAACCCCTTCAGCGCTGCGGGAATTCCCCCGCGGTGCTGAAGGATTCGAGCGTGGGCGGGGCCATGACGGAACGGTTCCGTCATGAGCACAGCGCAACCGATGCTCATGACGGAACCGTTCCGTCATGGGCATGGAAGGGGTTAATGGGCAAATACCTTGTTTAACGATTACATTACAATTACCTCAGCGACATGTTCCACCCTCCACCTCGGCATTATCCATGGCTTCTACGGATGATACTGATCCAGCGCGAAGCCGGAAGAAAAATAAGGGAAAAGGGATAAAAGATATCTATACACAGCTATCCTCCCTGTGTCGCAGATCCAACTTCACACTAGCTCATTCACACACGCAGTCATTGGTGGGGCCCATAACACCAACACTCACACGTCTCTTACTCACAAGTTTGCACACAGGAGGGATGAATGAATTTGCGCTGGACATCTGGGGGGGGTACCTTATTACCTATAGGAAAGAAAAGTTATTTTACAGAATATACATTAGCATTCACCACCTCTAGATTCCTAATCTCAAACATCAAGGCACTCCACCCACTTGGTCGACGGACCAATTAGTTGGATTGGTTGATGGTGATCTAGAACCAGCTAAAACACATTTTAAGACTCAGAATCCTTTATTCTCTTTATCGAAAAACCATAAACTCATAATTTCTGTTAACCCCTTCCCCGCTCATGACGGAGCCGCTCCGTCATGAGCCACGGTTGCGCTGTGCTCATGACGGAACGGTTCCGTCATGTCACGGCCGTTGGCGGCCGCTCCGCCTATGCGGCGCTGTTTCCCCGCCTGTGCGGGGGGACAACGCAAATGGGCGGAGTCATGACGGAACCGTTCCGTCATGAGCACAGCTCAACCGTGGCTCATGACGGAGCGGCTCCGTCATGAGCACAGCGCCACCGCGCTGCCCCCCCGCACCCCCCAGCGCTGCGGCGGAATTCCCGCCGCAGCGAAAGGGTTAATCAAAAATTTGTTTATCTAAATATTGTTTGCAAATAATTTCGACATTTATGGTTAATCAAAGTTTAGAAGTTAAGAAATGTAGTCAAGTAATACAGATCGCAGGACATTTATATTTACCTATTCTTGCTATCTGGGTTTTTCTCTAATTCATTTGGCTCTGCAAAACCAAATTTAGCCGTTAATTGTCCAAAATAAAGCAGGCCAAAGCTCAAAGTTTGCTCAGCACGTTACAGTCCCAAAGATCTCCAAAGGACCAGAAATCGTGCAAGCATCTGTCATCGTCTGTGGGGTCAAAGAGGGTGTGCAGTCAAAGAAACTGCCGAATGCCGTCGTCAAGAAAAATGGGAAAAAGGGAGCGATGCCTCTCCTATTCTACTGCTCTTTTTATAATACATTTTGGTATAACATGAAACATTTTTAGGCGACGAAAGTCTGTGATTGGATGATTGGAGTACGTCCGATTTTTATTCTATGAGGTTCTCATGGATTTTGCTGGTTCATTTCCGTAGATGATATAGTCCTTATGCAACAATGTTTAAGGTTTGCTTGCATGTTCCAATTGTTCTTTTAGACCAGTTTTTACTGACTGAAGTTTGGCAGTCCACCAAGATCCTATCCTTGACCGGGGACACTGTGCACAGGGGTTGTCAGGAAGTTCACGGAAACCATCCGAGTCTGCGCAGTAGGCATCGCGCTCACGAGACGGTGGCCACTTCTGAACTCGATTTCGGTCGCCATTTTCTAGGTAGGCCCAAATGTCAACTCAAGCGAAACAAACACAAAAGAATAATTAATACAAAGAAATGATGATCCTAATGTTAAACCCTCACTAATCCCTTTATATATTAGTATTTTCCTAGCATATAGCGACATTTAAAGCGATAATACTCACCATTAGGATCCAAACAGGAACGCAAACATCACATAAGCAACATAAATCATGCGACATCTATTACCACATGTACTACTATTAATATGCATACATATTTTAGTTATTAGAGTTATTTTGCCAAATTGCAGTTTCCCACGTGTAATTGGTGCATGTAATTGGTTGATTTAGTACAACACAGCAATCCGTTAGTAAAATTATAATCAGTAGGTTATATAGTTAGTCTTTTCATGCAAAATAGAGGAGGTATATAGAGTTTTGTTCTACCTACTCCATCAAAACCTATTCCTGCACTCCGGGGCATCCCACCCAAGAGTTGAGACTGGGTGCCTTCTTTTATATAGTTTCTACCTGTTTTCATTTTTATCCCATATGTAGCCGGGACCTTAGACTGTGTGCTTTTTTTCTTGTTCCAGTTTTTTCTCCTCCATGTTTGTCACATTTTGCACATAGGCACAAATACAGTTGTACTTTGGAAGTGTGTATTTTTAACAACATTGTATGATCTCCAAAATCTATGTATGCTCACCATTTAGTGAGAATGTTGACACCCTCACACTAAAAAGGAATGCGTGAGTATGTTATTCATTGGGGGTCTAGCAGTTATAGTACCCCCATAGAATGTGTTCTACTACAAACGCATCACGTGATTTGGGTGCACAGTATGTATATACTTTACGAACACCCACCACTATAGTCGTGAGAACGTTCTGCACGTTTGTGAGGACACGGATGGAAAGCAAGGAGTTTTTTGCATGTTTTGCAGCTACACAGCGCACAGTAAAAAAACTACCATGGCAGCCTAATTTATGCATTTGTTTTACAGATTTGTGTACCTTTCACAGAAGGCTGAAAGGGAAACCGTAAGTAGGCGGTTTTGTGTGTGACTCTGAGTTGGGTGCACCTTAGCATGTGCATACCCCTCGTGTCACTTCTGTGGTCCTGATGAAAGCCTCGCACTGACGTACTGAGGCTGAAACATGTAGACCGTGATCCTTCCACTAATTTCACTTTGTGGATGTCACAGGTCAATTTAACCAGTGAAGGCATCCCCCTCTGTTTTTAATCTTGCCTTATTGCTCCATCATAAAACTTTTAAGGAACGATAAAGACAATTTTACTCACTTTTCTTTTACTCATTTACAAGGTATCACCAAACAACAACCCGCTCTGTTGCAATCAGGCATCGAAGCACACCCTAGTGACATTTGGTTGCTCGGGTGGGAACCTGATGATGAAGCATGTCACCAACTAGGTTGGTGACTGAGGGTTCTTTTAAAAGAAAGATTTTTCTCTTTCTTTTCCTTTCATACGTATTCCTCGCCTGATATGCTGGGATGACTCCTACTTTTGATTCGTACGATTGATTTAAGGGGACTGGGAGTCCTCCTTTCAGACCCTTTCTCTCTTGTTGATTTGTGAATCCCAGTTTTCCTTCGATTATCTGATCAAGGGGTCAAGAATTTGCACAAGATTTACATTTGTGCTGAAGATGGTCTCATTGACAGGATACAACGGAGACCGAAACCATTCTTCTTTTTAGTGATTGTTAAATTAATCTATCGTTGAGTTCTGAATCCTATGTTTAAGACAGACTCACTGCATTGCTCAATGAAGATGGATTGCTATACATTGATAACTAGGATCTGATATGTATGTTTTCTGTTGTCAATGTTTGTTAAGTCTTTTTGCTGTTGTTTCTGTACCCTCATTTTGTCCCATTTTTTTACTCTATGATATTTGAAATATATTTTTCTACTCTGGATCACCCGTTTTTTGTAATTTATTTACTAATTTATTTTGTTCAATTCGTTTTGAGTTATTCCATTGAGTGCTATTAGATGGCACTCCATACATATATATAATAGAACTATTTAAAACTATTTAGAATTTGAATAATTCCCTTGTAGGCCTTTTTACCTTTCTAATTTAATACCCAAGCCCACAAGGGTATATTGGGTTGCCCAGTTACTTGCAAAATTTTCTAAAAGTGGCACTTTAAAAGAGGATTTTTCATTACAATTCAAAAGACACCAAACATGAACCGTTTATCTCTTTCCATTTGGAAGTTACAGTTTATCAAATGTAATAAGGTAACTACAGTGGTATCCAATGTGAGAGATAGGCCTTGCAATAGTGAAAAAATGAATGTAAACTTTTTTCACTATAGGAACATGTAAAACATAAAAGTACATACATGTCCTACTTTTTAAATACACTGTCCTGTTGGCTCTTTAGGGCATACCTATGGGGGACGTATATGTGTTAAAATAGAAGGTTTGGGCCTGGCAAAAAGGTTTATTTTGCCAGGTTAATCTGACAAGTTAAAATTGCACACACAGGCTGCAATGGCAGGCCTGAGATGTGTTTAAAAGGGCTACTTAAGTGTGAGGCTCAACTGGTGCTGCAGGCCCACTTGTGGCATTTAATTTAGAGGTCCTGGTAACATGTAGTACCACATTATTAGGGACTTATATAAGTAAATTAAATAGGCCATTTTGGGACAAGCCAAAGTTACATGTTTTAAGGAGAGAGCACATGGACTTTGGCTCTGAATAGCAGTCGTAAAGTGCAGAGAGTCCTAAGGCCAGCAAAAACCAGATCAGCAAAAATGGAGAAGGAAAGCAAAAGGTTTGGGGGAAGACCACCCGAAGGCTGACAGGTCTAACACCATTCTAATAAAAGATTGACTTTCAACTAGTATTGTGAGAATAATCTGTTCGTTTGGGTGGCTACTCACCTCCCCTCTCTTTAAAGTTAGAGTGGTCTCCCTGCCTGGTTTTATGATCCAACCTCCATATACCTGCTTCAGACTTGCACCGCACCCAGTTTTAAACACTTTCGGTTGATCCATCTCACCTGTTGTTAATGTCCTTCTTTACTTTTTTAAGAGTCAGTATTTGGCCAGAGTCCCATGATTGGCATTGCTCCCTTAAATGTGAGAGTAATGTGCTTGGAGGAAGGTTCAGCTTCACAAGGAGTCCCTCACATTTTTGTGTTCATCACGGTTACTCCCTTTCTTCTATTTTAACCCAATATGTACAGTGCATTAGTGAAAGGTGGACCAGCAGTTTAAAGCCTCCACCCTTCCTTTCTCTGCATCGGCAACCTGCATTATTAAAGGGCAACAATGATTCCACTGTAGGTGGGTACGGAGAGTGGCTGCACCTGAATGTTGAGACGTTATTCCTGCATGGAGTGTTTTCTCCAGATTTAGGGCCCGATTTTTATGTTGACCGAAAACGTACCTCATTGCAACAGTGCCGGAGTACTCTTTCTGCCAATATAAAAGTCCTCCCACCCGTTCCAAATGCAGGCATACCACTGGCGTAACCACTCTGTCTCCGTATCCTTAGTTTCATGTCTTGCAGTTTTCTCTGTGAGAAGATCCTGCCACCTGCTCATTAGATAAGGCTCGCTAAAGTTACAAGTTTCAGTCACATGTTTGTGCTCCATTGACTACTATAGAGGGAAAGGGTATCAAATCTGTCCAAAATTGCATGCATTTAAGCATTAAATGTTCCAACTGACCTTTTTGGGCTAGAGTTCTGGTCAGCTGAAATAATAATTGTCTCCAAATTAGTCACTCTGCTGCTTGCTATTTTTGCATTAAACTAATGTTAGTCTTTTAGGCATCCTGATGCATTGCGGTTTATTTGAACAGATAGTGCACTGTTGGTAAGAAATCAAACCTGCAGATAGATGAAAGGAGACCACAGTACCTGAAACCACATGATGATCCCAGGTGCCAGAGGCAAGGCAGATTTTTCTCCAAGTGGACCAGGATAGAGTGCGGACTAGCCCTGGACTGGTGCATTGGCTAAAAGTGTGAGCGCATTTGTAGCAAAATTAGTGTAAAGTCTAACTGTACTTACCGTATATTTTCTTGTTCACTTTGCATGGTTTGCATTGATTTACGGTTGTTAATGTATTGCTAGAAAGTGTGTGCACAGATTTCATCCGGGTAGGAGACAGCAGGAAAAATAACTGGGTGCGGTAGGTAGGATTAGGAGGAGTCCAGTTAGGAGAAAACATGGATGAATCAATGGTTCAGAGCAGTGTTTCCCATCACAAGCTGATATTTGGTGGATCTGGAAGGTCTGAACAATTAATAAAGATGCCTTTAAATTCTCAGTTTATCTTGTCACATTTGTGGTGCTACATGACAGAGGTCGAATGTCAGGCTATGCCTAAAACAAGTTGCTGTTTATTCTTTTAACCTGGGACTGGTGTTTACTTTTACATCTCTGACTATAAAGTAAGAGGAGTTTTTGATGTGATTTATGTGGTAATCTCAGGATGTCGTTTTTTTGCAATACACAACAAAATTAAAATACCTGAAAGGAACGGTATGCATTCAGCAGTTAGAAGAGCAAAAACTGAAATACATTTTTTTGTAATTCTGAAGTGTGCTGGAAACATAGATTGCAATAGTATCATAAAAAAGTCACTTTAAATGGTGATGCACAAATGATACATTTTCACAGAATCCTATTTCCACACATTATCATTTGAGTGCTGTATCTTATATAGTTTTATCAGAAAAAATGTATGCCTATGCAAAGTTTAGTGGCTGTTTTAATGGAAAATGTGTTTTCTGTAAATGACAATGCACTACCACATGAAGCTTTAGTTTTATGTAAAAAAATCACCCCTCCCCAGGTCGATTAAAAGTAGGTGGGTCGCAAATGTTTTTCAATCTAAATTGTGGGTCAAACTGTTAGGAATCACTGGTTTAGAACAAGCAGGTTCTAGAAATATTGTGGTAACAGGAAAGATAGACAGAAGCCCCAGAAGAGGAAAGCAAAGACCTTTGAAAGAGGATAGGTGTGAGAAAGAGGCCCTCAGATCTAGCCCCTTCATGAGCCGCCACCCCTGGGTGTTGACTGAAGTTGTGCCACATGCAAGGGCCTCTTTCGGTGTGAGTACATGAAACCCCCCTAAGAAGATCAGTTAGAAGAAATATAAGTAAGGGAGCCCTATCCTGTTTTCCATCTCTTTCCATATCTCCCTACATGGGCCGACCAGCTGGCAGACTCCATCCTCGCTACCTATGTGTGAGTGAACAACGATGAACATAAGAAACATAATGAGTTCCCACTGAAAGAGACTTCAGCCCCACTGAAAAGGAATCCTTTCCCATACTATTAATGAACAATACCGAAAAGGCATGTGCAAATATTTATGAGAGTGGATGGCATTCAGAAGGATAAGCTCTTTTCTGATCATGATACCTTTGACAAAGAATGATTATCAAACATGCTGAAGAAACTGACGGATTCCAAAACTAAAATAAAATAAGTAAATAAAGAGCAATGGCCTCTCTTCCTTCATTTGATTCTTCAGATACACACACCAGGGAAAGCCATTGTGTACATGTTCATTTGGGTCCATAAGGCCATTAATAAAGTGGCATTGCCAGGCTTCGCTGTGGTCCCTATCCCTGCCACCATTAATTCTTGCATCTCCAAAAATGCCCAATAGTTTACTGTGGTTGAGCTCCGTTTCACTTTCTTCTCTATTCCCATACATGAGGAGAGTCAGTATCTCTTCTCGTTCACGTTTCGAGGATCGAGCTTTCATGGACCAAACTTCCTCCAAGATTGACAGAGTCCCTGTCAATCTATTCGCAAGCCCTAAAGAGTGCTCTGGACCTGTTGATTTTTCCGTGGGGCGCCACTTTTGTCTAGTATGTTGACAATTTGCTTCTGCCATATTTTACTCTAGATCACTGCAAGGTAGATTCCAGCTATATCCTCACTGAATTGGCTAATAAAGGTCATGAGGCTTCAAAAGAGAAAATGCAGTTCTGCCTTTCCCAAGTGTGATACCTTGGCCATGAAATCTGGGCTGGTAAGCACCACCAGTTCTTTGAACGAGTTGTAGCCATTTGTAAGATGGCTCGCCCTGTAACTCCCTCCCAAGTACGTACCTTTCTTGGCACGGCTGGGCATTGCAAACAGTGGATCCTGACATATAACGGCATTGCAAAGACTTTGCAAGATTATATCTGAAACGACACCTTTGAATCCTTACAGTGGTCTAGTGAAAGCTGAAAATGCATTTGTTCAAACTAAGCAGGCATTGGCATCTTCACCTGCTGTAGGATTCCCTGATTGTGCCAAACCTATTACCTTGTGTTGTCATTAACCTAATAAATTTGCATTTGGAGTTTTAGTCCCTTCACAAGTGGTGATTGAGTTTTTAGAGAATGTTTTGCTCGAGAGGGATGCCCGGAAGGTTGGTGACTGACAATAGGGTGCAACTTAAGTCGCATGAAATGGAGGAGTTTCTTAAAACTTGTGGCATCAAACATGTCACCACAGCCCTTATGAGCCACAGAAGAATGGTCAAGTTGAGCTCTTCAATCGCATGCTTAAAGATGGTGTTGAAGTAGCATGTAAGTCTTGAGGTGAATGGAAGGACGTTTTGAGAAACAAAATTATGGATTTATCGCATTACACCTCATTCTGTTTATCGAGCAAGGACTCGTTGAAAGGAGACTAGCTCAGCCGCAATCCACTCGTTTAACTTATTAACAAATTACTAATGTCGTTTCGTGGAAAATTAATGCGCACCACATGAATACGTGGGTTAGTGAAGCTTGATTATGTGTTTACTAACGTGAATAACATGAACGAAGGACTAAAACAGCTTTAAACGGGGAATCTTTACTGCGTATGCGTCAACTACATCTACGCAGTATGCCGAGCTGTCACCTGGAGGTAAATTCTTGCGCATGAGCAGAAAGCACTAAAATGGAGTCTTGAAGACTCACGTGCATTGCATCTGCTTTACTGAAAAGAAAACAAGCTATTATACTAACGCTAATGCGGGGAAAAGTGTTAATAAATAGAATGGGATGGAGTAGAGGTGGGTGGTATACAGTGTGACCACTTTATTCTTGAAACTAATATTTGTCTTTTGACTTTTATCACTAGTGCGCATTTGGGCCTCTCATGTATAACTGAAGTAAGCTGAGTCATGGGTCTACTGCGCATGTCTACTGAAAGTCAACTCGGAATGATGACCTAGAGGTTGAATGGAAGCCAAGGTTGCAACGTGCTTTACCCTGGGAAACGGACGGTGAAAAGTTCAATCAAGAAGAAGTTTCGCTTAATGTATAATAAATGTTTCAAGGAACAACCAAAACGAAAGGTATAATTGAGGAAGCTTTAGTTAGTTAGTTAGCATTATTGCAGAGCAGAAGCAGACAGAGATGCTGTGCGTGATGCAGACGATGTTGTGAGCTGAATGCTGGGAGAGATGCTGTCGGGAATGCTGTGAGATGCTGATGAAGAATCGAATGCAGAACCTGAAGCAGAACTTTCTTTCCTAATTTAATTGGATTAGATGAAGACTTGCGGAAGAATCTCGAGGAGGAAGAGTGTCAGAGGGGTGTGACGCAATCATCGGTATTCTGGAGAGGTAACTATTCTGTCCTGATTCCTGTCCTGAAGTCTTTGTTTCCTGATCTATCTCAGGGGGCCCTCACCAGCCCTTTTGGCCAGGGGGTTGGTCTTTCACAACATCCTTGGTAAAGTATTTTTTACGTAATTTGGGAATGATCTTTTCTCTCTGTCCTCTCCTTTTCTGAGCATTGGTCATTGTTTGAGTCCATAGTATATGTATGGTGTCTAATGAATTGAATTCTCCCTCTCCAATGAATGAAGGTGACTGTATTGTATTTTTGAAGTGGTTCACATGCTCTAATCCTTAGATAACGCTTTAAAATTCTAAAGGAGTCTGTGGTTATTTCATTTATAAATAAAGTATAAGTAAGTTCGCTTTATATCCTTATCACCATCAACTAGTTCAACTAATGGTCCATCGACCAGAGGAAAGAACGTTTTTATCCGTGAAGAGTTAGTTGAAGGAAAATAAAGGTATTTAGACTAATTCTAAACATTTGAGAAAACATAAAAAACTTGTCAACCAGCGGTTTACTCAATTTGTGTGTTTATGGGCCCAGGTGAGTATTTGGTTGTAGAGTATCTGTTGTTGTTGAACTGCTGGATCACTGTCACACGAGTGGGCTGTTCAGGTTGTTGAAAGGAAGGGATCCAGTTTCTAAGTTATGTCCGTGTGGTATGAAATGGAGACCTAACTGTGCAAACAATATGGATCTTGACAAGGTCGCTGAAAGAGTGAAGGAGAAACAGCAGAAAATGAAAGCAAGGTATGGCGATAAGTAGAAAGTGAGGGTGTCTGATTTTTTGGCAGGTGATGGGGTAAGGATCCGAAAACTGGGGTTCATGGTGAAAGGAGGCTCAAAGTTTGGTAGTGCCATCAAATTGGTTAGAGTCAATAAGAATAGTGTGGTCACTCAGGATGGCAGGGTGTGCAATGTGAGAAAGACGGTCAAGTGCAGGAATGGTAGTGTTCAGGGTGAATCAAATTGTGAATTGTCTTTGGATCTTTTTGGTGTGGATGGTTCTAGTGGGTAGGAATCTGTGGCTTCAAGAGTGAAGGAGAGTGACAGGATCAGGCACCTGCCCGTAAGCTACAATGATTAAGAAATAGGTTTCTTAGTCTTATCAATTTTGTTAAGGGCGAAATGTGTTACATTGTACACATGTGCTTATTTCAATATTGTTTTGGTTCCACTGTTGCCATAGTAATGTTCTGGAATGTCACTGCGCTGGAAGATATTCTGCAGTACTGGCTGTGAGCAGTTTCTCTGTACTGTGCTGCTGCCAATAAACCTACATTTGTAAAATAAAAAATCCTGTACCTGAATTTTACTCAACTGTAGATTATTTAGGGTGGGGGAGGTTGACATTCATACTACAGAAAAGATTGAATCTTCTGGGATTTACTTTCATGAGCGGCTCTCAATGTGTAGTCAACTTAATCGGGTCGCCCAGTGGTCTAACTACCATCTTAAGCTGTTGCATAAGGTCCATCATCTGCCGCCATTGGGAGCCCGGCCTTACACTTATAGAATGACCACCTAAAAATTGATTATGATAGTGACCTGCCAGCGGGACCTTCGTGCTTATGATAACAAGTTGCGGGTGATTTAGAGCCCAGCTGGGAGATCAGTCTATAATCTACCACAGAGCGTTCACATCTGCGGCGCACTGTGATCTGTGTTGGCTCATGGTGGCGTCTTGCACTCAATGTAAGATCCTTACAGTACTCTTAGTGGCCCATTCTGATTCAAGCTCAACCTTGTCCCATTTTTTCTTAAATGAATTTTTAGATCAGCGGCAAACACTTGTCGGTGCTTCCCAACAGTGTTAGGAAAAACACATGGGGTACGTCTGTCTCGACTATACTAGTCTATCGTGAAACTCCCCACCTGAAGATCTCTTCAATTTCTTCCTTTCTAGAAGGCACGAAATATGTATTCATTTCTCGTAATAAGACTGCACGGGAAACATCGTTTACAACGCGGGGATTACATCGCGATGCCATTACATCGCGGTTTTTAAAACGCAAGTCGTTACAACGATTTGCGCTAGATGGAGCTCTAGGACAAGGAATAGTATAATTTACTATCCATCACCTTCCCTACTGTATGTAGACTGGAGTTGGAATAGTAAATTATACTACTCCTAAGTCCAGCGCCCTCCAACGCGTCGTTGTAACGACTTGCGTTGTAAAAACCGTGATGTAATGGCATCGCGATGTAATCCCCGCGTTGTAACGTCATACATTCAGACTGCACTGTCATGGCCCTCTTCATAAACATGTATATATATTTTTTCCTAACTTTATTTTAATTTTAAACACCCATACAGTACATAATGGCATGGTAAACACGGCGAGGTACATAGATTACAAATGTCACCGATACAGGTGCACTGATGACATGGCGATAGTCAGGGTAGGTTCCAAAAGTACATGGTGTTGCATACAGCAAAATTCATAAACACTCATTTATTAATAGATGGATTAGGACCAAAATAAAAGATGCTGGCCTTTTGTTCCACTGATCACGTGTTACTGTGGGAACTCGCCCAGACTTCTTTAACATATGGGGTGAACCCCTGCAGCCTCAAAGCGCGACGGCTGGACATGGCACACGGGCCTTACGGCTGCTTTAAGAAAGAGCAGCGCTGGTCGAAAAGACATCTTTATACCCCCTTCTCTTTCACTGCTGCTGCGCCATATTTTCTGTATGCTCAACGCAAGGCACTGTGCAGCAAGGGTTTCAGATTTATGATCGATAATGAAAAAATAATAATGTTTTCTTGTAGTTGACGCTGTGCGGAGACAAACGGAACTTATTTGCTCCGTGACACAGAGCTGAACATTCACTTGAAATAACCTTAAAAGGTTTGTTTTTTTCCTCGCGATGCTCCGCTCAGATAAAACATTACTTGCCAATGGCAGCAATTGAGACAATAGGATTTTCTCTGAAATGGACGCCAGACGTATTTCGTATTCCTATGGCTGTGAGGGCTTCCTGCTCTTTGATATCCGTCACACGCGGGAAATGAAATCTCGCACCAATAGCCTGTCCGCTATTGGAGGGTGTTAGAAAGATGGAAGCCGGAGAACAGACAGGGCGTGCACGCGAGAAACGTGTCGGTACGTATGGCGAAACTAACTGGGCCTAGCAGAATGGGGGACGATTCTTAGTGGCATTTTCAGAGTAAACCTGTGGACAAAAAAATCCTTCATTTACGCCACATAAAAGGAACCCTGACAGGTGTAACGTTTGCGTATTCAACCACCACAGCTAAATGCACAGTAGTGCTTTTCACAGGAGGGAAGGGAAGTGGGCGGAGCATGGGGTGGTTAGCCTTACAAGCTTTGAAATACCTATGTTTGTGGTCATTCAAAAATGCCAATGCAACCATTTTTCACCCTAGAAATGGTCAGTGATTTACGCCAGCCTCAGGCCGGAGTAAATCTCCTTGCAGGATATGACCGCCTTCAGACTTGGAGGAGATATAGAGGAAATAGTTTCTCAATGGCGAAAATACGTTCTCCGTGGAAGCAAACAAAGACCACATTGAAACGTGCTGTTCCAGATTGAGCTCCAGTTCCCCGGTGAATGACTGCACCGTGTGGAGGATTGCACCTCGGAGAAAAGGGGGCCCGAGGAACATGTACATGACACCGTGTGCCTGGCATGAGTGGAGCTGGAAATAGTTTTGAAATCCAACAAATAGTTTTACTGATGCAGGTTTTTCTTTTCAAGTGCCTCAAAGGGCTGGATTCAGCATAAAAGAACATACAAGTACAGACAACATGTTAGATTCTTTTGGAATGCACCATTTATTTATGTATTTATCATGGAGACTGTACATAAAGTACCCCTAAAGAGGGCACAACCATGTTTTCAAATGCTTACGGATCACAAAAAGGTCCTCCATAAGACGCATTTCCAGAGGAAGGAAGTTCCAGTAAAGTGACGCCAGATGGCCAAACGCGTGGTCACCCATCCTGGCTTTCCATAATTCTTGTGTTGCACAGCAGGGCTTGATGGTAGGAGCGCAATGCTCCCCTAGGCATATAGAAGGCCACTTTGCCACGCAAAATAGCTTGTGACTAGTGACTTGTGCACATAACAGAGTAGTATTAACCTGGCTCTTTTCTGTACTGGGAGCCAGTGCGGGCTAATTCTGAGCTCCTTCTGGGGCTGTTGCAGATCAGTCTGGCTGCTTCATTCTGCATAAGCTGCAAGTGACTGAAAAGATAGCCGGCCATCCCTAGATATAAGGTATTGCCATTGTCAGGTCTGCTCAGAATAAGCTCCTGAGTGACTGTCCTACGCCAGGCTAGAGGGATCCATCAGAATAGCTTCCTCAGCATGCGTAGGAGACCAAAACACCTCCAGTATACTGAGTTTACCACATCCTGTATAGAAAGGGAGTCATCTAATACAACTCCCAAATTCTTGGTGGTTTTCGTGGGTAACGAAGTCGCACCCAGGAAAGTGGCTCACTAGGTATTGTTCCAGACTTTGTCCGCCCCTTCGAAAAGCAGAACTTCTGATTTTTCTGTGTTCAACTTCAAACAATGTGAAGGCATCCAGCTCGCCATGTCCGAGAGAAAGCCCAAATGATTTTCGCTGGTTTGAGGCTGATTCTCGTTGATAGTATTAATGAGCTGGGTATCTCATATGCATAAGAACATGCCTTGTAGCCCCAAGACTTAACAATAATTGCCAAGATGGCGACGTAGACATTATGCAGAGGCGGGGTTAGAGATGACCCTTGTGGTACACCACAATTCGTCTTCAATGGGTTTAAGCAGAGCCAATTAGACAGAATAAGTGCTATTGGACAGGCATGCTCCAAACCATTTTAACATGGTAGAGTGCAAGCCTTCTTCATGAAGCCTGCAAACTAGCTGGAAGTGTGAATCAGTATCAAAGGCAACAGTCAGGTCTAATGAGATCATGGCAACGTCCTTGCCCTGATCTGCCTCTAATCTAACTCTGTCTACTGTTGTCAGTAGGGTAGACTTTGTGCAGTTGTTGGCTCTAAAGCTTGTTTGGGAGATGTCCAGAATGTTATGCGCTTCCAGATGTCCTGTTAGCTGAGTGTTAACTATCCTTTCTAACACTTTTACCAAATAAAGCAAAAGGAGATAGGACAATAGTTGGAAAAATCAGCAGCTTCTACTTTTTTAGGTCTCGCCTGAGCCAGCGCATGCGCTACTCTGGCGAGACATTTAGTAAGCTGCTTTTGGAAGTGCTTCCAAAGCGGCCACCAGCTTGCGGTCACGCGCACAAGTGTGCGCGCCACGCTCCGCCTCTGCTGTGCGCGCATCCCTTATTTTCTTTCACTTTCGCGCAAAGCTAATCGCGGCACCGGCGCTTTACTTTTAACATTAAAAGTAAAGCGCTGGTGCCGCGATTATAGTAAAAGTAAAGAAATAGAAACAAACATCTATTTCTTTACTTTTGCTATAATCGCGGCACCCGCGCTTTACTTTTAATGTTCAAAGTAAAGAGCGGGTGCCGCGATTATAGCAAAAGTAAAGAAATAGATGTTTGTTTCTATTTCTTTGCTTTTCATTACTTAGGTTTCATTTCTAATAGACTTCCTCTTTGAAATATGATGCAAAAGTTCCCCGTGAACGCCAGAGGCTTTTTTCGCTTGTGCTTTTAGAAGGGCAAACTTTGACACCATGTTAACTTTCAAGTCGTTCAAGCACTGTGAGAAAGAGTCTATAAAAAGCTACTGAAATGCAGTGTTAATGAAGCATCAGATTTGCAACCAGTGAAGTTACAGCTGAGAAAGGAGGCGGGCACAGAAGGCGACAAACTTATGACTGCCAGCTAAAGACAAATGTTGCCTGAAACGCTACAATTATAAAATCTGCAGAGCTTGCAGATGTGAGGTGACAATGTGAGAAGATGAAAATATATTCACATTTATAGGTGCGTTTGTGCGCATTGAAAGGCTCTGTGTCTCTATTCTAATTGTTTTTTGGGGAATGTGCTTTACAGGCATCAGACAAGCAGCCTGTCTTTTCGTCCTTATTTACATTTTTAAATTGAAAACCTTACGTATGTAGGTATAATGTTTAAAAAAATATGTTTAGTTACATATACAAGATTTGCAATTTAAAAATGCAAATAGGAACCGAAAAGTCACGCTGCTTTTCAGATGCCCCTAAACACATTCCTAAATAAACAATTAGAAGAGAGACACTCAGCCTTTCAACTGGCACCATTCATTTAGCCATTGAGCAACCTGGTTATCACTATAGAAACAAGCATTGGCATAGCCAATAGGTCGCAAGACGCCTTTGGGATCTTATGTGTGTTTAGCCATGAAACTGTTGGTGTTGTTGCACTAAGGATATTGTGCTGCCAAAAGCAAGACCTATTGGCTATGCCAATGCTTGTTTAATAGAGGCAACACAAGAGCAGACATCAGGACGGGAATTCTGCATTTTCCAAGGATTACTCAAACAGCCAAGTGATTTAAGGCCTTAACACCGGGGCTAACCTGGAAAAAATAAAATGGGGACTGGAGTCCAAAGGTGATCCCGATTTCACCTCCTTCATGGTCTTTTCCACCAATTCTCGTGTAAGTTCCTTAATTTTCCCCCAGTGAATAGATGTTCTGGGCTGAGGATTGACTTCTTCCAGGCAGAACTCTGACAGGGAGGGTTGGGTCTCAAAACAAAGTACATCTTATCGATCTCCTCATGAACATTCATGGAACATTCCTCCTAGTTATCGTGGAAATCTGTGAATCTGTGGCAGGGGCAGGTTTTCAGGTGTACTAGAGGGAATGTCCTGTAACTATTCCTGCAGGCTGCTCTTCTCACTCCGAGAAATTCTGCGTAGCCACCAGGAGGAATGAAGCTTCATGTACAAATGCATGTGTTTCTTCTCTGAGTGGAAAAAGAACTGGCCCCATACAGAAAGCTCTTTCCATACACAACAGCAAATTTGTGGGTGATCCGTTTCCCTTCCTTTCCTGGAATTCTCTGTCAATTTCCTAGGTGGAAAGGGATTTCATTGTAGTTTGGGAATGACCACAAACGTTCCCAAACTTCCATTGCGGACCACACCTTGCCATATACCCTTCCAAACAATGGAGTGGGATTTATGCTGGTTGATTTCTTCAGACTTGCAGTGGAAAAATGCTCAGTTGTAAATGCATTTACGCCCATCAGAAGTCACTTTGAAAATTATTGGGATGTATGAACTAGGTATGTATGCTCATAAACCTTGTAATTAGACTCCAGGATATATGTTTTTAACTTTCTTGCCAATGGTGGGGGCACAAGGGAAGTTTTCTGTAACTTCCACTTGCAGAAAATTCCTTCATTTAATTTTAATTAATACATTTACTGCTTTAAGATCTAACTTGATCTAATTTGATTAGGGTTACCTATTACATCTCTGCACCCAAGCAATTTTTTTTAATTTTAATTTTCTTTACTAAGCCTCTCATTTCTTTATCTTTCATTTTTTCCCAAGATATCAATTCCTGAAAATCTGGAAGATTTAGAATTTTGAACAGATCGAAACAGAAAGACAACTGGTCTGGAGGTGTTTTTAAATCTCACCTTCAGACAGTTTTGAGCTGTCTCTTTGCAAAAGATCTCTTGTGAACTATACCAAATATTTACAGTGGACTTATAGGCTGTCCATTGCTTACCATTGGTTGTCTTTAATGTCACTCTCCTGTGTTTTCCTATTTCTGTTTGACCCTCCCCTGAAGCATTATCTCTTTACCATCCTTTGATTAGATAACTTCTATACTTTCTCTGCTCACAACTAGGGAACGACTTTTGTATTCTCCTTTAAGCTCTCCATAAGAGTCCATGTTTATTTCACCTCCTGGCTCTGTGTGCCTCCTGTGCTCTGTGTTGCTCCCCCCAATTGATCACTTCCTTTTGTGCTGATGTTGCAATTCAATACCGCTACCCCACACAATCTGTGTTGCCGCCTTCTCCCGACCACAGTTTAAAAAAAAGACTTGCAATTCCACCCACTGCCAAAGCTCATACTTACCACTCCCTGTTGCTTCTCTCCTCTTACCCCTTTGTTGCTCCCACACCTTGTGATCCTGAAAATACTTGTATTTTACATTTTTGGAGGGGACAGCAGATCCCATTTCCTGCCAGACTGCTTCACTTTCAGAAATGCACTTTTGCACTAGAGATTCTTTTTTATATGCCACTCCAAGTGACATTCACCAACTTGGATTAGTAAATAAAGAAAATGCCGCCAGTATCATTTAGTTGGTGCACACATGCGTTGTGACTCATGCGCATGCGTACATCATCAATCGTCATGCATGTGTATGCCCACTAAATGGCCGGATGACGCTGTAAAGAATACAGTCTTGCATCCGTTGTGTTTCATACCTTTTTTCTATTCCTTTTTTTTCCATCAGCAAAAAGCATTTTTTCGATGCTGCACAATACCGGCAAAAAAAAATGTGTTTAAAAATGATGTAGCTGTTTGCTGATGGTGCATAGCTTTGGCAAAGCCAATAGGTTACAAAGTGGAGACATACTGGCCTTGCCAATGTTTGTTCGGAATTCTGTTGCTTCTGGTATGTTTTTACAAAGCACATCTGAACGTGATAATCCTGATGATAGGTGTTTCCTGAATTTCTCTTGCTTTAACTTCCTCCTTCTTTAAGCCTACGCTTACATTTGAAAAATGTTTAAAAAAAAGACGAGGGTTTTCTGCAGTCACCTTTTAATGTTCGTTGTGCATGGTGTTAGGCAGGGTTGGGCTGGTCTATAGGCAATCAGGCCATACCAGATAAGCTGGTCTGATAGATTCGTGTGTTGGACTTTTTTGGTGTTTGTGGGCCTGTCTGATGGTCTGCTTGGATAGTTTTAACTCTTGATTTCCCTGGTATTAAAACAAATATTGCCTGCAGCAGGTTTCCATGCAGTCCGCCATAGCTGCAAAACATATATACAGGGTGTGTTTAGAAGTTCAAAACTGCCCCAATTTGCCAATATTGACCACTTTTTAGCTATCTAATTCACTAATGGGTGCCACTTTTATTTCGGGAAACCCGGGCCTATTTTCTGTCCCAGTCCAACACTGCTGTTAGGCGCAATTTGCCACAGACTTATTGCTGGTCGTTTTCACTGTTGTGGGTCCCCACAGTATTAAAGGGTTAATGAGTCATAATGCAGAAGAGAATTATGAACCCATTCCCTTAGTTGTTGTTAAAAAACAGCTATTAATGGGGTCCACTGGGCCCCTCAGACCTGTGGGTCCAGGTGACACTGGGTCCGATTCACAGAACTAACTTAAGACAACATCCTAAACTTACTACCATTTTGGTATTCACAGAAGGCACTTACTCATTTTGGTATTCACAGAAGTTAGGAGTCCTAACTTTAGGACTCCTAAATGCCTTCTGTGAATACCAAAAGTCTTAAAGTTAGGATTTTTCTCAGTTTAGAAGTAGTAAAGTTAGGACTCCTAACTTTAAGACTCCTAAATGCCTTCTGTGAATACCGAAAGTCTTAAAGTTAGGATTTTTCTCCGTTTAGGTACTCCTAAAGTCTACATTTATTTTTCCTGTGGTAATACAGTGCCACACTCGGCTTTTGAGGTCAAGACAGAGTAAGAGATGAAAAGCCAATGTAAAGTATAATAGGTGTGCATAAAATTATCTACAAAATGGTAGATCGTTAATACCAATTGAGGATGGGAAGTTCCCTAGGAGAAAGTAAATGATGTGTATGCACCATGAAGAAAAAAAGAAGACTGTTAGAGTTGGTCCAGGACTGTAGTGCATAGAATGTATAGTCACTGACAGCTTCAGAATGGAGCGCGAGATGTTTACTGAAGGATGTTGTAGGTCATCAATGCCGCAATTACGCAAAGTATCAGTAAATTGAAAACTTATAACCAAATTGGATTAAATCCATCGAAAGTTTGTTGTATGGTGGTTTAGGTAAGGACGTGATATGTGACCACGTAAAGAGTTCTTAAAAAGGAGGGTTGGCTAAAATGTGGTTACTCTCACGAGCTTGTGGTTGTGGGTAAAAGAACGGTTGTGGTAGTGGGGTAAAAGAACACAAGTTTGTTACCTCATGATAGGTACAAAAACGGCCTGGACCATTGGGATCATCATAGCTTCTGTGATAGATTAATAACTATTTGAAAATTGTACAGATAAAGGGTTGTTTTGGAATGGAAAAGAAAGAAAAGAGGCAGCACTGACCTCATCTTCGAATAGTGTATACTGACAGTGGTTTGAGAACGAGAAGGACTTTGTCGAAGCATGTTCCCGGAAATATGTTGAACAGGAAGTCAGAATGGAGTTTAGCATCATCATTGTGAGGATAGAGGCTAGTGTAAAATGCATACTATAAGAAGATGAGGTAGGAATAATGAAATCATATTGATAGTGCAAGAATAAGTGGTATTGGAAGTGTGTATATAGAAGAGTTTTTCTGGGCAAGATTTGAGAATTGCAATGTGGCCCTTTGGTGATGTATCTGTTCAATAAGCCTGGGCTGTGAAGGGAATAGAGTATTCCATGGTTTGATAAAAAGAAGCCAATAAACTGAGTTTTGTTCTGTAAAAGGAGTAAGATAAGAATGATAGGGAGAATAATTTCTGTAATTCATTATAAAAGGAGCATGTGTTAATAGTGGTTATTGGAAAATAGCGGGAATGTTCCAGAGATTCATTTTAAAAGTGTGTTGTGGCCATAATAGATCAGCATGCAGACATTCTAGTAAAAGGATTTTAATTAAATAATGCTGTATTGGAATAAGTGATTATTTCTGAGAAGTATACCTGTATTATTCAGGGGCGGCTCCTTCGCAATGGTGGAGGAGCGTTGCCCCCACTGGCTCAGAGCCAGCAGGTAAAAAATAAAATGATATTCTCTCATTGTTTTATTTCTCAGTTGCTGGCTGAGCCAGCGGGCGTAGGGCGGGGTGGGCCGGTTCCATGGAGGAGGGAAGGAGGACTGGTTTGTACACTTCTAAGGGCACATGTGTGTTTGGCCGGCCGTCTCAGGGTTAGGTTTTTCCAAGCCGGCTGTATTGAGCGGCCGGGTTGGAGAAACAGCACAGCCTCCCTGTCCTGAGCGGAGTGTCAAAGCAGCCCGCTCAGGCCAATCACAGTGCTGCTCTGATAGCATGAGAGCAGTGCGGGGATTGCACAGGGAGTCTCTGCTGCTGTTCCAGTGTCTTCGGGGATCAGGTAGAAGCAGAACATCGAGGCACGAGGAGCGATGCCGCTAGCAGCTTCAGGTGAGTGGTTTTAAAAGAAAACTATTACCCCCCTCTATGCTCCGAAGCACCCCCCTTTTCATTGTGTTGGCCGCCACTGGTGTTATTTATTGTCATACACGGAGTATATGCATTTTTTTATATTGCTTTAATGCTGCTATTGTACTGCCCATGAAAAACGAATTTTAATCTGATTCTTATATTCATGTACATCATTGTAATGTTTGCCAAATAGGTACTTTACATCATAGTTTCGATGTATTCTTGTATATTTTCCTCACGAGGTTGTATAGAGCTGCCCACGTAGATCTTTTTGTATTGACAGACCTATATATATAACGCATATTTTGTGTCAGATCTGATGAAGTCATTGAGTCATTGATCTTTTATGTAAATTTGCTGTTGTATTTGAACTCATCAATTTTGTCCAGTGCAGATCTCTAAATATTGCATATCTACTGGTGTCAACAGAACCCCTTGGTGGCAGTGTTGGACCACATTACATACTCATATGTGCTGAATATGTATGTATATTGTCCTTGGGGCCAACCCCACGCTATGCATGGCCAAGGGTCATGTGCGGTTGGCTATATATATGTTAATAAAATATTACTTTATGTTAAAAAAACATAAAAATATTCTAAAAAGAACAAATATTAAAATGGTGTTATAGTTAGGAAATGTAATAGTATCTTACTTTGCATTAAAAAAAATTATAAATTCACTGAAAAAAACATAGGCTAAAGGGACATTATAGTTAGGGGAAAATGTCAGTTAAAATATACGTTTTAAACAAACAAAACCACTGAAATTCGCCAGTCATAATTATGTCAACTAACTGTAGCTTGTTCCCTAAGGTAACTATAAATAGCAACCTCTCCAGGCACAGTGTTGTCATCAATGATGTCATTTCACATGTTACAGTCATGTTGTCACTGATGTCATAGAACATGTCACTAGTGATGTAATATGTGAGGTAATTAGCAACGCATGGCGAGGGTGTGAGTTATAGTTAGCTTAGGGCACGAGCTACAGTTACTTGACATAACTAAAACTGGTGAATTTCAGTGGTTTTGTTCATTTAAAACATATGTTTTAACTGATATTTTCTGTTTTCGCTATAACGTCCCTTCAAACTTTGATTTTTTTTCAGTGAATTTCTAAGGTTTGTTTTTTAATGTAAAGTAAGATGTAATTATAATTCTTAACCCCCAACATCATTTTAATCTTTTTTATCATTGAATTGCTAAGGTTTTTAACTTAAAGTAATATTTTAACACCATACGTAAAGCCAACCCCCTGCAGCGCATGGCCTGTTGATGTGGGCTGCATGGGTTTTGCTGCATGTTCTGGCCTGCCTCCAGGCGCCCCGCCAACCCCTTGCAGAGAAGCAAACTCACGCCTCAAACGGTCATTGATCCCCTCCCTAAACCACTATTCGCCCCGGGTGCCCCATCTCCCGGAGCCAAAAAATATATTATTAGGGAGCGAAATGCGCAGCCCCCTTCCCTGAGATTCTAGACACCCTGGCGACCCCATCCCCCAAGGCATAAAACATTTATATTAGAGGAGGGAGCAAGCAACCCCCCACTTACTGAGCCCAAATGGTCCCCAGGGACCCCATGCTCCGGGGCCATACACTAATTATAGGGGAACATGGCCTCCTTTCCTGAGCCCAAATGTCTCTGGGGACCCCATCCACTGGGTCGAAAGAATAAGAATAGGGGAGAGGGCACATGGCACTCAACTCCATGAGCCTTAAGATGTCCCAAGGACCGCCATCCCCTGGGACCAAAAACATTTATTTTAGGGGAGAGGAACATTTTCATCATCTGATGAGTCTTCACGAAAAAGGGGCCAAGAAATTGGGAGGAAACATCCTAAAAAATTTGATTTCCTACGTTAATTCCTATATGAAACTTTGCGCTATGATAGATGAAAATTGTCTGAATAAACTTACACGAAATTTCCTCGAAAATTAGAGCTTACTTAAAAAGTGTGCCTTTCATTATTTGGTGTAAATCAGTTCAGTAGTTTTTAAGAAATTCTCACTTAGAGAGGTGCTTGTGAAGGGGTTAAAAAGTTAGATATATCTAGATAGTTATGTGGGACTCATGCTGGCCACGCAGTACCTTAAATAAAAACAAATATGTCCCTTTGACCAGCTAAGGTATATTTGTCTCCTGTTGGCTATTATGGAACTGCCTGACCCCAAGGTCCTAAGCAATCTGATTGACTGACCACAATCCAGAGACAAACGCTATGGCAACATTACGTGACTTGCGGACTCGGTCCCTGTGTCCTGAAGGAAGTTGTTTTCCAAATGCACTGGGGTGTGGGACAGTTTAGGGACACCTTGATCTCTTGGCACTTGTCAGAGGGACCTAAAAAGACTGCTCTGGGGCCAAAATTCAAAAACAAAAATTTCATGCAGCAGGTATTGCGATTCTCTGGAGGTACCCAGCGCTGCCCTCCTGTGAGGGTCCGTGGTAGTCCCTTGGGAGCCACTGCTCTAGATTCAGCCCCATGGTCTTCCTGTACCATGCAAGCTTCTGCGATTAAGCTTGGACAGTACAGCATTACCATGGAGGGCTATGTTTAAGCGTCACCCAAAACACCATTTATTTTATCATTATAAATGAAATGTAGGTCAGAGTTACTGGGAGATCGGGGTCACTGATGTGATTTGAAATGTCATTAGTGATGCCATTAATTATGCAATTCAGCATGTCATGGTGATGTAATATGTGAGGTCATAAGCAGTGCATTATGGGATGCAAGTATGGGTAATTCATTAAACCTTAACTGGTGAATGTCATTGGTTTTTCTTGTTTAGTTCTTATCTCATTTGAACTTGTAACTGTAATGTCACTTTAACCTTTGTTTTTTTCAGTAATTTGTTTTTAACATGAGCTAAGATCTTATTGCCACACCTAACGATAACATCACTTTAACCTTTGGTTCTTTGAATGGATTTCTGTGTTTTTTTCATTATATTCAAAGTAGGGCGTATGCAGAATTTGGAAAATTGAGTAAAACAACAGCAAGATTTTGCAAATTAAATACCATTACGCATAATTATGCAAAATGCAAATGCATCAACTTGCACTATTGTTTAGTGCATAATTTATCCCTGCATCAATTTTATTGCGAGGGTCCATTTAAACAAAAGCAACGCGAGCAACAGCCACTCTCATTCTGTTGTTCTTGTGTGTTTGCTGTTAAATCTTACAACAAATTGTGCATCTCTGTAAAATATTTACAGCAAATTTTATGTAATCACGCAAAGTAGTATAATGGAGTAATTTGGGGAGTTTTATGTAACAAGCATAATGCAAAATTCCCAAAATTATGTGAATTCCGCTAGCCTAACCTAAATTTCACCCAGGCCTAATTCAAAGTTAGGTATTGGCCCAACACCTAGGGCAAACTGCAGCCAAACCGCATACTGTGCAGAGCCCGAGGTCTTTGACATGGAAAATATATATTGTGTTTATATTAATATGAAATATGAATTGCATCTTTCGGGTACTTACTCTAAGTCTCACAATCTCTTATAGGTCTCAGCACTCAGTCTGCTGCCTCTTGATATTTAAACACTGCAGCCAACCCCCACCACTCACAAAGGCCATGGACATTGAGGGGTTGGGCAGTCATGGAGGGGGATGGGCATCAGTGTTGTCATCAATGATGCCGTTGTCATTAGTGATGTAATATTTGAGTTCATAAGCAGTGCATGGCAGTAGTGCACGTTATAGATAGTTCACTAAACTATAATTGATGAATTTTAGGGAGGTTTCGTTTTTCAAACATTTATTTGATCTCATTCAAGACCTAACTATAACATGACGTTTTTAATATTTGTTTTTATTTCAGTGAATTTCGATTTTTTTTATGTAAGCCAAGATCCTATTGCCATACCAGTCTATAATATCACTTTCAACTTTTGTTTAGCCGTGACTGTATATGTTTGTGTGTGTATATATATATACACACAGAAACACACACACACACACATATATTATGGGCATTTGCTCGTTTTACTTATTTTTTTAATTAAAAAAAGTAGATATGCCATGTCCCCTCTCTATATAACAACACAAGCAACTCTAGACTGATGCCAGCCTTGCATGACCTCATCAGAAAGGTGCAGCTTGAATTCCATAACATTTCTAACATGCCCTTCACACTTCTGGCATCTCACTGAATTCGTTGATATACTGGGAGCCAATGATATGATTCCATAGTGGACGTAATTTCCTTGTTCAAAACCTGATTCTGCATGCTTTGCAGTTTATGGATGTGGACCTTGACTGTTACTGTCATTGATTGTGTAGCAGTGCTCCATCTTGGACAGACAAGAGATCATCTTATTTCAATTCAGTGTTTGGCAAGTAAGAGCGAGTGCAACCGTCTTAAGAGGGAGAGTTGGACATTTGTATCTTTGACCATGATGTGTTTCTAGATGCCAAAATACAAGGATGCGTAGTTTTCACTTTTTTGTGCTGTAGTTGCAGCATGGTCTGGCGTGGATGAAAAAGGCAGCTCATTGCAGGGTTTACCCACTAAGACGCGCACCTCTGTTTTCAGAAGTACCTGAAACTTTATTTTATCCAAGTGAATAAGTATATGAAGTTATGAGTAAAGGTGCTTCAGTTACCTAAGCCCCTTTCCAAACGCAAGTGGATCTGGAATGCTATTAGAATCCACCTGAAGTGAAGATGTGGAGGACTGATGGTCTGGGTGGGAGAACATGTGCGCATGTTCACCAGGCTTCCCATAGGGCTCCACACATGACTTGCATCCATTCAGTGGTGGCTCCTCCGCTAAGGCGGAGGAGCGTTGCCCCACTGCTTTTTTGCTGTGAAACATAGGGAAAATAAAATGATAATAATTTATGTTATTATCATTTTATTTTCTCCTACTTCTGCAGCTTTGCGTGAGGGGACGGGGCAGGAGAGGAGTGGTAGCACCCTCATAAGTGTGAATCAGGCCGCCCAGAACAGTCTTGCGCACTTCGCATGCTCTCCATGCAGCCTACGTGGAGAACATGCCCACGACCCCAGTCGGTATCTGAGCACCGAAACACGGCGCTCTGACCAATCACAATGCTGCTAAGGCAGTGTTGTGATTGCAGACTGGGAGCCTGGGTGTGCTTCCTGTTGAGGCCGAGTGAGGGAGGACTACGGACGCAAGGAAGCGAGAGGCGAGAAGGTACTTTTTTGTTGTTGTTATTCCCGCTTCCCCAGCGTCCTCCCCCTCTGTCCCCACCTCCCGTATTCTCCCCCCTGCTGCCCCTGCCCCCTACCTCCCATCTGTGTCAGCCGACACTGCTTCCATTGAACTCGTCCAGATACTATAAAGCCTTTATTATGAGTGGCCCGGTAATAGGTGAAATATTTCAACCACATCATTGGGTACATTACTTATTGGATACTTTAATTAAAACCCATTACAAGTTGTTCCCCTAACATAGGGCATGGCATGCAGATTGTGGGGCTTATTACACTAAAATCAGCATGCTCCAGTATTTTCCAGACCTAGTTCTCCCTTTACATTTCAATAAGTTTGACCTGCAAAAATGTATTGATGGATGCATTTTTTTTTGCACCTAGTACCTATGTGTGTGATAAAAAATTGCAACACTCGTAACTCTGATATGTGTGGTAACATATCGGACATTATTGGGCCTCTTGTAAAGAGCATGTTTATTGTTAAGTAACACTTCAGTGTTTTTGGTACTGGAAAATACAAAATATGTATATTCACACAACCGTCTACAAACACAATGTAGACTGACTCGAATTGTGTGTGCCCATAAAACGTTTATATTGAAATAATTCCTTAAAATGTGTCTTGAACTGAGTTAATTTACTGTTTCAACTCCAGTACTGTCATATTTTTGGTCAAGTGTTGATGTTGAGGCTTCTTCTTGTGATTCAAACATTTTTGTTAGGAGAACATTATAGGCCCATCGAAATGTTTAAGGTCGTTATTTATGCAAACCCTTGCAGCATTTGCGATTGCTTCGCTTTAACCCAGCACAGCATGGTCTGATGTCATCAAATTAGCTAAAGACGTTTTTTTATTTCCCAAGGTCATGGGATTTTCAGGCAATGGAATCAGGAATGTAGAGACTACAATTATTTGACAGTAAAAATTATGTAAGAAGCTGTAAAATTTACAATTTAGTTTTTAAAAACGTCAGAAAAGATGTGCAAAACGG
Organism: Triturus cristatus; assembly: GCF_964204655.1. Lineage (NCBI taxonomy): Eukaryota > Metazoa > Chordata > Amphibia > Caudata > Salamandridae > Triturus > Triturus cristatus. Next base: position 950,002,661 of record NC_140584.1, read on the forward strand.
GGTGTGCAGGTGAAAAACGTAGAACATTATCATTTTGTGGATTTATTTTTTAGCAAAAGCTACAAAGCATCCGTCTAAGGATTTTTTAAGCTTATATTTATGTAAGTAAAACGTGAAAAAATACTTTTGGGATGGTAGATTGAAATATGAGAGGAATAACTTTGCTAGAGGTAAAATCAGGGACACGGATTCACCAAAATGCCAGGGGTAACGGAAGTGACATAACGACTCCCTTTGCCCCGATACCGTAACAATGTTGACTCCTTCAGCCATTAGCTCGCAACAGTTTCCTATTTGTTTCTAAGTGGTTAGGGAAATTGATAAGGAGTGGAAACTACAAAGATAAAGCAAGAATTGCCAAAGCAAATGGGTATGGTTTTGGCTTTGTCAATGCTTGTTTTGCTTACTCGTTTTTTAAACCCTTTCTTGTGTGAGGGCCTGCCGCACCCTACAAGTAAGCATATTATATGTATAATGTTAGTAAAATCAAAAGGACTTGGCTAATGCCAGACCTAAAAAATACAGAGATCTCATGTTTTATTTTCTGTTTCTGCTTGTGCCTTTGGTCCCCTGTAATGGGAGAAACAATAGTAGTACCGGAGATACCATGGAAAAACTGTGTGCAGCTGTTACAACCATGGGTACAAATGGAAAAGAAGTTAAAAATGTTGCAGTTTAGAGATGTGACAAAATAATTGTGTTCGCACACTCGTGCAAAAAAACCTTCTTATTTCCATCACCTTCAGTTTTTTGTGTGTTTTCTTTTTTCTCCAAATGTGATATTATTCGATTTTTTTTTCCTGGCGCATTGTTTTGTCTCAAAGTTTAATTATTATTTCAAGACGTAGCACTGATGGTCACCGTCCAATCACAGGTCGACCACAGACGCATTTTTTGCTGCCGGAGTGTCTGCTCCAATGGCACCGCCACTGAGTACTAATTTCATCCAGTTTGCCTGAGGTGGTGAGTGAACACACTTCGAAAATTAAATGGGTCTGATTTAAGCATCCTTTTCTGAAGCTAAAGAATATATAATTAAATAAGAAGAAAATGTGCTTTATAATAACTCAAATGTTCCCTTGGCCGTATTCCAATTTTGAAGGCATATTGTAATGTCATTTCTAAAGATGTTTCCCCCTAGGGTCTCGCCAGTCCATTTCCTTTAATTGTTTTCACCCATTGTATTATCCGAATTCAGAGGAATGGGAGTGGAGTGATGTACTTGGTGCTGGGCGGGGGAGGCTTGGGGCATGGCAGAAAAGCTATGCAAAGACCTGCAAATGGTGCGATTTAAGAGTTCATATTTATGTTTTGTAAATTGCCTTTTTTAATGAATTTACTGTCACATAATAGTTCACTAGCAATATTACATGGAAAATATGAAGAAAAAATTATCGAAAGCATTTTTCACATGATGTAAAATGTTTGCATGCACAAATGTACTTAAAAATTAAATTCACAAAACAATACCAACAGTACTCTGGGGAAAACTGCAAAAGTCGCCAAATTCTGATGAATAATCTGAGAAATGTTTGTGAATCTTAGACATTTTGGGTGTAAATTTATGATTTTTGAGAATTCGGACATTTGGATTTCCAATAATGTTTCGTTAATGAGTAGAATAATAATTCTAAAGCAACATGTATGATGCCATTTAAGGGCTGGCTTGCTGAGGCGACCACTCCAAGATTGGCCAATCTGGGAGTTTGCAAGTTGGGCTCCGGAATAAGTTTTCAAGTAGGAATAATGTAGCCATTAATTTGGGAAGTGGAGAGTAGAATGATTTTTGGGTCTTGTCTGATTTGAGTATTTTATGCAACTAAATGAAAGGATGTGTTTAGAATGAAAAAACGTCCCTTGGCAACCATTGAACATGCCCAGTGTCTCAGCAAATACTCTGTAGTTGTAATGGGTTTTTACTCGCCTGCGATGCCTGTGCTCTGATGAAACAGACGATTGCCCTTGAGATAGTTACTGAGTTCATGATGCAATTTTTTGTTTTTGCTGTTACTTTAATGGAATGGAGGGATTTTGTATTATTTTCAGTGGGGGGACGATCCATGTTGGAACTTTGTGTGTGCAATGGAATCTTATGGTGGACCCTCAGTCCGCGGTTGTTTGGCTGGCCTGAGGGAGACACCATTTGTACTGCTAAAGGTGAATACAAATGTACCTTCCATGTCCTGTTGAGGGGTGGTGTGAAAGTTTAATTGTACACTGTAGACATGGGCAGAGGTATCATTATTCAACATGGCTTCATGGGCCTCTGTTTTTCCTGGAGTGAATAGATCATCTTATCTGTGATATCACCGTGCCAATTGAGAACATCCTTATGCTTTTTCAGTGCTGTGTAAACCTGTTGTGATGTTCTGCGATATCTACTGTTGTTGCCATCTTAGGATAAGCAGCCTCAGTAGGAATGCCAAAAGCAGCCTTGGTAAAAAAAACCACTTATAGAAGAGATGGCACTACTGGACTAGAGGAAGAGACTGTGAAAGATGCTCCCACACCTTGCACAGCTGCCTCCCAATCACATCTGGATGGCTAAGGTATAGTTTTGGTATCTACTTGATGCCGAACATCTAGTTATGAGCCTCAACTTTCTTCTCCAATCTTATAGCTCACCTTCTTGTGAGAATTCTGACAACAGAACATTATCCACCATTAGGTGGCAATTAAGAGGAATGTATATCTTTTTTCATGTTTGGCGTCAATTGCAGCATTGCAAGATGGCAGCAGTATTGATGACGTGATGCTTTGCAACTTCAAGTTACTTTATTGGATGTAAACTAGACATCCTATTATAACACAGTCCCCGTCAATGACCTCTGCAGAGTATCTGCCCCCCATGCACGAGAACCACAGTGATAAATGCGCACCAGGATCCTAAAATAAAGTTAGACGGTAAGATCCCTATAAAATGGATAGACGGTAAGAGAAACGTAAAATAGGCCTAATATACAAATATTTACAAACACGGAAAAAGAATCCTGCAATGGCTTATATGAGGACCAGGGATCCTCCAGTCTGCATAGTCTGAGTTAAATCACCACTTCACGCCCATTGCACTTCACCATGCCAAGTCTGAAGTGCTAAAGCGATGGAGGAACAAGTTGGTACTTTAGGTGTGCCCCTAGAATACCGAAGAGAGAATATGGTGGTATGGAAATATCGTGAACAAAATATCTGAACCGAAAAATTAAAAGATAAGTAAGTATATGCACTAACCTTTTCATATTGTGGTCGAAGGCGCATTGATGTGTTCCTAAAGGTACCCCAGATTTGTAGGGATACAAAAAAAATACAGAGCTAAAGAACAACTACAGTTTGACAGACTGTTCTTAACTGCCATCCTTCCCAAAAACAGCATTGTGACTGTACATAAAAGATACAGACCTGGGGCCGAGTCACGAAGAGCTGCAGTAGCACAGCACTAGGCAGGGTGCATGTTTTTATGCGCCTGACCCCGAGCCGGGTGCATGTTTTTATGCGCCTGACCCCGAGCCGGGTGCATGTTTTTATGCGCCTGACCCCGAGCCGGGTGCATGTTTTTATGCGCTTGACCCCGAGCCGGGTGCATGTTTTTATGCGCTTGACCTGTTTAATGGTCCTTTAACAAGATTTTTCTCTGAGTTAGGAAATGATTTTCAGAAGTTCCAAATCGGAAACCATGCGGAAGCTCAGAGAGATATTGGGTGAAATGACTGCACTTTAGACAGGCACTTGTGTCTGAGCTAGCGCGGCTGTTCATGATACAGAACTTTGCCCTTTATAATCAGAAAGTATGTATCTAGTCACCTAATTTGTTGTGGACATGCTGTACGTTATTTCCATTGACATAACCAGGGCTTGACTACAGAGACGTTTAAGGCGTGGGAAAAGTGGGCAATTGCCCAGGGTCCCCACCTTTCAAGGGGCCCCAGGGAAAGTAAACTTTATCTATCTCACCTCTTGCCAATTGGCATTTTATGCATTTTTGGAGGCCCTGGAAAGACATTTTTTAACTGTTTTTATGTAAAGCCTGTTTTTGTTATGTTATCATGTGGACTTCAATTAGTAGAAAATAGGTAATAAAATTTGAAGTTGTACGTAAAGGGGCCCCCAAAAATACGTCTTGCCCAGGATCCTAAAAATCCTTGAAACAACACTGCTTGACTGGAAACCTAAAACCGCCCGGGCAAAATGTTCAAAGTGGGCCTAATCATGGCCAGGTTGCCTGTTTAATCCAAATGGGTATTTCCCCAAAGGGGTAAAGCCACTGGAGGCCAGTTTGTAAGGGAAGAGGGTCTCTGCTGAGAATTACCACAGCCCTGAGAGAGGAAAGAGAGAAAAGAGAGAGGGGGGATGGAGTGGGGCTGCTGTAAATATTTTTGCCGGGGCTAGTTTTGGTTCCAAGTTCGGGCCTGTGGCAGCAGACGGGGATTAAAAATAGGCCCATCACCAATGCAGAAGGGGCCTCCATTAGCGAAATAGTTTTTAAAAGTAGGCCACATTTGCAAATCAGGCAGGTTTGAACTTGTTAACAAACACTTTATAGGTGTTTCAAAGGTATGGGAGATTGTATACACTTGTGCTTGTTCCAGACAATGTTTGTGGTAATATCTTGGAAATAACAGTAAAACCTGGTGTACCAGATCATAAACTGGGTCCACAAATAGCCCAAAAATGGCCCCCACACACATTTGTCAGACTAACTCTTCTGGCAGTAACTGATTGCCCTTCACGTAAGTCCGACACTGCCTTCCTCACACAATGCAGGTTTTTGCGACTAGAATGAGGCCTTGAGGCATAGTTGGATCCTAGCAGCCCATCCTGCTTTCGAAAGCAGCCCCTAGGCTGCAGCCTACCCGGGAAATGTACATGCCCCTGTCTCACAGAGTGAACCATAATATGCAGCCACTGTCCCAGCGCTGTATTCCCATGTTAGCCACCCCCATGCAGCTAGTGGGCTAGTCTGCGATTGCTTCACCTTTGGGTGAGCTACGTTCTCCTGGACCAGGCTTCTCCAAATTCGATCCTGGTGGGCCGGATCCATGCCAGATTTTTAGGATAACTACATTTATCTAAATGGGGATTTGCTAAAAATCCGGCATAGATCCGGCCCTCCAGGACCTACTTTGGAGAACCCTGTCCTTGACTATGGTCTCCAGAGGTGGGGAAAACCCAGTGAAAATCGATCAATGCATCAGTTGTATCTAGCCTTGATGTTTGTTGGTTAACCAGGCTGCCGCAAGCTTAGGTTTAATCATTACTGGCTGCTTTTGGATCACCTGTGAATTAGTCAATTACCTGGTTAATACACCTGCCACATAATTTTCCTCCTACAAAATGGTGTCCTGCCTCTTCTATCTGGTTTGCATTTGTTGTAGGCATTCAGGCACTTTTGCCTGTCGGTGGGCTGGTTGCTTGGCTGTAGGACATCAGTGCTCTGTCAGTGAAAACCCACTGGAACAAGTGAGAGCTTTGTGACTGGGGATTATAGACTGGTCAGTCGTGAGTTGTTGTGATCTTTGATTACAGGTTTGTGTAAGGTGCGCCCCCTGTGGATGATCTGAAGAAGTGCAATGCTGCGTACAGAAGTGCAGGCAGACTTGAACTGTGAGGGCAGGTTATAGCACTGATATATTGTGCGGTATATACGTAGATATCCGAGTGATTATGAGCAAGTGAAGGAAATTCACTCTTGTGAGTTTATTCTGATGGTCCTGTACGGATATTTATTATGAGAAAAATCGTGTACGCGCTATATCGAAATTGCACATCATACTGTGATGCATGGTTTGCTCTGTACGGTTTTGCTTGTGTTGTTCCGTTTTTTGCCTGTTTTTGCATTACACACCTTTGATCTCTAGCAACATTTTGATTTCTTCCCTGCTTACCAGAGAACACGCAACGAATGCCTTTCTTTGCACTGCACCTATAGTTTCTCTATGTTTACTTTGCAAAAATATAGATAATTCTTTCATTAAAGTGTGGGGTGTGCAGTGACGCACAGAGAAGTCGGCTCAAATGTGCAAACATTGGCCACTTTATTTGTTTTCTGTAGGTTTAAATATAAAAGTGCTTACTAAGCTAGAGGTATTGAAAGCATATTGGAAAGGTACACGTGTATCCTACGGCATAAAATAATTGTACATGTCAAGAGTGTAGCCATAGGGGATGCCCTATGACTTACGATTGCTTTAATGGTGACACAATGAGATCCTCCTGTCTCCAGCTAAAGTGGTAGGATCCCCTTTCTAACAACATGAATGGGAAAAGGACCTGTGTCCTTCTCCAACCCTAAAACAACGTAAAAGTACCTGAGCAGTGCCGGGTGCACAGTATGATATGCAGAGGACAGGTCTGTTGAAGGAAATGAAGTTAATGGGAAATGAAGGAAAAACATGAGCAAAAACAGTGCATTTACAAAGCATGAGGCCTGTGCTCCTCATTTGCCCAACAAAGGTGCCACAGATATGTACATGGTAAAAAGCCTCTAGATAGAAAGATCTAGAAGAAGCATTCACTGAGCCTGGGACTCAAAGTCAGGGTGGATGTCTAATGGAGGCTGTAGTGTGGCATCTCCTCTTGTCCAGGGTGGTGATTCTACCTACACTGGTCTGAATGTTTTTTAATTGGGTGATTAGTCCCATTCATATATTTACCAACAGCATGCATCCACAATTTAGTTTTGTTCTGGGTCTATTTCCTGGTCAATGGTGGACGGGTACTATTTGGTAAACAATGGCTGAGTGCGCTGGAGTCGTTTAGAGCAGCAGTGGCTGTAATTCATGAAAGAAAGCTGACTCGGGGAGCAGCCAATCACTGCTTCCGACCAATCTTGACAAATGAGAATCAGATGGTTCCATCCATCAGAGAATGGCAGAACCTAAGAAGGTGAAGAAAAGAGGTTAATCCGCAGAAGCGCAAGACAGGCGGCTTCGCAAATAGAAAGAAACCCACATTGTTCTGTGCAGCACTGACTCCTGTGGAAATAGCAAAATAGTTTATTCAGCCCTCTCCTTACAGTAAGATGCAACACAATCATCAAAATGCTCAGCACTAAAATCAGCTTCAACAGAGGCCTTAACGCATGATCTGATGCCCAATTTCCCCACATGCAGAATCGTGACACCACAAATGTAAAAAGAAGGACAAATACTGGAAGACAATCCTGGATAAAGCCAATTTTAGACGCACAAGGGTAGATGTCCCATGACTCCTGCGGGACTGGAGAGAGATGGCAACACATTGGGGTGAAGTACGGTGCTTGTACCTAGTTTTCAATTTTTGTTGGGCAAGGAAGGCGGTGGAATTTCTTTAGGGTCTTTACAGTCCAGGCACACCATCCTGCTTGGAGGCCAGTCCACCTCTGTTGAATAAGGACAAGAAGAGCAGCGTAAATACTGAAGAAAATGATACGTTCAAAGGGAAACACTAACCAAATCCCATCCACCCACCAATCATTTTTCTACACAGATGTTTCTCTACTTAAGCAGATTGTACTCTGGAATACTGAGTACCAGAACATGGTGGCACAGTAATATCATGCACAAAATATCGAGAACAAAATATTGAAAGGTACGTACATATAGGGAAATATACATTTACTGTTCATAACTGCACACCTGTGTACCTTGAAGAAATATATATATGTATATAATGTATATATGTGTGTGTGTATATATATATATATTTATATATATATATATATATATATATATATATATATTACCTACTGGCGATAGCCAGTAGGTAGTTATAGTTAGGACCACGTTTCCATAGGAAAACCTCAACATTCTATTTTGAATAACTTTGGCGCCGGTCGACGAATCCTCGCGAATTTCTCAAAATAGGTGGGGCGCTACGCTCCGCTCCTACCCTGAAAGTCTCGGGGGGATTCGTCAAGCGGGGGCTGAGATAAAAGGGGGGTCCCAAAACGCGTTTTTCCCATGCATTTTTCCATAGGACCTTTAGAACGAGCTACAGCCCGAATGGCTGAACAGAATTACTCAAAATTTGGCAGAGAGGTAGTCCCTAGGTCAAGGAAGTGCCTTTTGTAGGTTTGGTGTAAATCTGTTCAGTAGATTCTGAGAAAATAGCCTTTAAATCAATATATATATCTGAGCCAGCTTACGGTACGCTTACCGTACGCTTACGGTAAGCGTACGGTGGCGTGCGCGAGCGCGATTCTGATTGGCTCTTAGATCTTAGTAAACATTCGAATCGGCCGAAACCAGGAAGCGGCGGCCGCCATTTTGTCTCTCGCACTGAGAGAGATTTTTAAAATCGGAAGCCCAAAAACATGTAAAGGGGCTGTTTTGACAACTCCCTCCCACATAGTCATGTTGAGGGAGTCCCCAAACATCCCCCAAGTGCAAAAACGGTTTTATTTTTTTTTCGGCAATTTCGCGGGGTACGCTTACCGTACGCTTACGGTAAGCGTACGGTAAAAAAATAAAAATAAAAAAAACACTATCCACACTTACCCCACCCCCTGTGCTTTTGGTGGCCGAAGGCCACCAAATGTGCTGGGCTTATTACAATGGAAAAAAACACTATCCACACTTACCCCACCCCCTGTGCTTTTGGTGGCCGTAGGCCACCAAATGTACAGGGCTTATTATAAGGGAAAAAAACTTAGCATTTAAAAAACCGTACTAATTCACTGAAAAAACCATAGGTTTCACACACGTTATAGTTAGGAATTAGCATTTAAAAAACCTTGCAAATTCACTGAAAAAACCATAGGTTTCACACATGTTATAGTTAGTGGAAATTTTACTGATAAAAAACCAATGAAATTGCCCCGTTATAGTTAGCGCAGGCAACTATAACTCACGCGACCGCAATCCTCTGCTGATGACATATGTGTCTTTATGAAAAAAAAATATTTGTAATATATGTATAGCTAAAAATGTATGGAAGAAGACATGGGCAAATAAGTGTCTAAATACAGTATTAGCATCAGCAGAGGATTGCGGTCGCGTGAGTTATAGTTGCCTGCGCTAACTATAACGGGGCAATTTCATTGGTTTTTTATCAGTAAAATTTCCACTAACTATAACATGTGTGAAACCTATGGTTTTTTCAGTGAATATATATATATATATATATATATATCTCAAGGAACCTATATATCTATATATAGAGTTTTATATATAGAAAATCTACATATAGTTTCCTTTTGATATTTGTCCCCTGATATTCTGTCTATGATATTAGTGTCACGCAACGTTCTGTAATCGATAGTCGGGACCACACCCTTAGGAGCTTTAGATAGAACTACAAGGGAATTGACTTACACATCATGGTACATCCCCAGCCAGGGATAAGCGTGCAATATGTTCTCACTAATGGGATTCTTGAAATAGTGGTAAGATGCTCTATGTCTGTGTATCACGTGGACCATGCTCCCCTCCTGCTTTTTTTCTCCAAAAAGAATTAAGATCCGTGATGTAAGTGTGCCAAAATGCAATAAACAGATTCAAACAAAAAAATAATTAATATTTGTGATGCCCCACATTCGAATGAGCCATTTCACAATGACATTTTTCAGCCCTTTAGTTGCTACCAGTCCAGGGTTGCCCTGTGGTTGTTCTTGCATGGATCTTGATACATCCCTACCCCAGGTGTCTAGAAGGCACAGGTGAGAATAGTAAGTACACAAGACTCTTCATGCCCTGTTTATTTAATATATATTTCCAGTCCTTACTCTTTCCTTAGACTCGCAACAATAAATAAACATATAGGAGGTTGTTTAGGAGTCAGGGATGGTCAAGGGGCCTTACCTCTGATGTCATGATTGGTCAATAAGAGTGCTACCTCATTTTTTGGTGAATCGACATCCACTGGCCAGATGGAGCTGCATGTAATGGCAGCCATTTTAAAGTGCATTAACTATAGGAATGTTAATCATTTGTGGTAATTATGCTTACCATGGGCCTATTAGAGTTAAATATCACCCCTATGAATGAAGAAATCACGTGATATGATTTATATGCATATTAAATGCCCGCCTATAGTAATTTTGTTCGAATGTGTGCTGAGCATCGCTGTAAGCCCCAGCCAGGTGACAATTTGCATAGCACGCAATACCTGAATTCTGCACGATTCTATCACTGCGGCAATTAACATTCTGTCGTTTTCTCTGATCCGCTGGCGGGTTCGTTATTCCTGCTCATTCCTGCACTGGCACATCAGTGGCCGAAGTGTAAATTATGAAAACAAATGTGCCGCTGGCGCCAGGGCGCAATCCAGCAGCCACTGGCAGCAGAAAACAATCAACACTTCATTAGCCACCGCTGGGCTCTGCGAGTCACAACGAAGACGATCCTGGGTGCAGAAGCAATGCCAGCTATGATTACTTCTGCATGTGTTGGGCACAGCATCTCAGAGCAGTGGGCACAGCCGAATCAAATTTTCCTGAATACCCTATCGGGTGATTAGCCGCGCTTTATAAATCCTGATTGATTGATTGATTGACTGTTGCTTGCTCCCCGAGCTGGCCTCACCTAAACGTTTTTAGTGAAGACCACCTACATTTTTCTGTAGTATATATCTTTGTTTGGATTATGTGTTTGGTTATCATGCAAACCAGGCCTTTTCAGGTGTTAGACTACTGTAGACTGGGAAAAGAAGGCCCAATGTGGGATTATTGGTTCATGCAATAGTGAGGGTTAAGGGTGTTGATATTATGTGTGCAGTATGTATGTGGATTGATATGGCGTAAACGTAGCTATAAAGCAATGGAGCACTGTACAAAGGCGGGGAGTTCCGAGATGGCGATGAAGAAGGGGAAACCAATAGCAGGAGAAGGATTAGCAGCTGGGGTCTTCATCCAGAGAGTTATTTGGAAATAAGTTGTTGTTTGCAGAGGAGGGTCTTTAGCAATGCATAATTTGTCAATAAGTGAGAGCGCCCAAAGTTTGTCATAGGAGCCCAACGCCAGTGCTGTCGAATACAGTGGCGTAACATTAGCCCTCGCAGCCCACGTGGTGCAGGGGGTCCCCGAGCTCCATGTGGCCCCCTCCAGCATTGTGCACAGGCGGCTGGTTCCTGGCCTGAGAGCTCCTGCCTGGGCCCTGGCATGAGATTCCCATCCATGTATTTTGCAGGGGTGCCCCCTCAAGTTTCATTACCGATTGGTCGAATGCTGGGGTTTCCGATAACCAAGGTCTTCTTTGTCCACAACGCTACACTTGCTGTCTCTTTAACTCACTTTTGCGGGCTCTTTTCCATCCCTGCTTCTACCTTTGTTGCTGTTTCCCATCTGTCTCTTCTTCCTTCTTTCTCTCTTTTGTGTCATCTCTATGCTGCTTTTTGTCAAATTTAGATGATGAAAATGAGGCCTGGTCCTTGAAATGAGTGCCATTGTCCACCACCTGTAACCATCTTCCCAAATTAAGCACTGGTCTTCCTGAGGAGCTTGAAAGAGGGCGGTTGTTGAACGTGAGTGGGCTAGTAGTCCCAGATCAACGTAAATTGATAGGTAAAGCATTAGTCAGTAGTAAAAGCATTAGCCCTCTGGCCGCCCGCGGCGGTCCCAGCATTTGCCACCTTGTGGCAGCTGTATGTAAGAGCGGGGTGTTTGGCGATTCCTGCGACGGCCGCAGGTAAGAGTGGGGGGAGGCCTCCGCCCCAAAACTCGTGCCTCCCGGAATGAACTGCCCCCCACCCTTGCTACTCCACTGGCATGGGTTGTCAAAAATTGAGAAAGTGGAAAGATGTGCAGAGAATGGATAAGGGAAAGTGTTTCCTAATGGTTAGGAAGACGCTGAATAGACTGAGTCTTTATGGAAAGGTGAAAAGTTTCAGGAAAAGCAGAGCAGAAGCTGGAATGATTTTGACTCCACACACTCTCGTTGTCCGGTGGAGCATGCACAGACATTATTGAATTAATTCTGGCTCACAGTATTTCTGTAATTTGTGGAAGTGCCAGGTTACTGGTGCCTCACAGTGCCTCGATGGATGGGAGGCCTTCAAGAAGAGATTGTGAAAAGAGCTATTTGCCTCACTCTGAAACTGTGCCAAATACCAGGGATTGCAGGAAGAGGTCGTTTTTGTGGTTTTATGGAAGACACTGCTTTTCTTTTTTATAAAAAATGGAAAAACAGATAAAGAGGCAATGCTTTTAAAAGAAGGTCTCGCTTCAAGCTACATCTCCCTTAATGACAATATTATGATATTTCAAACACGGATGGCCTGTTCTTTAACTTCACATAAGTGATGGAGCGCCATGATGCTCGCAGCCTACAGACTTCTATTTATTTGGGTTAGTTAGCTTGAAAAAAACGGTTTCTCGAAAATGCAGCTAAAAATGGGCACTGACTGGAATTAGAATGTTTAGGTTACCTTTGATTAATACATTTTTAAAAAGTGTCTGATGCCCCAGATGAAAGCCAGTGAACTCAGCGAGACAGGAGATCAGTGGCACTTGATCAGGTAAGGTGAGCATCTGTCTCTTCCTCATGTGACAGGACTGTGGAGTCAGGGGCACGTGGATCTATGTTATTGTGTGGCTGTAGCAATTACCAGATAATAATTGATTTAACACATTTGCTACGTAATTTGCCACATAAATAACATTTATAGGTTTCACAAGCTCAAATGGGTGAAAAATGTGCTGCCACAGAACATGCCACGTAATTTAAGATAAGCTTGCCATATAATTGTGTCCTCGCTGCTGCATAATCCTACTAGCCCCAGCATTGGCAAAGATCTGCAGAGTGGTTTGCCATTTTGATGATGAAACCATATTTCACAAAGAACCGTTAAATATTTTCTATATTTCACAGTTCCCTGTGAAATATGTGATATATACCATTACATTTTATGCAATAATATATATTTGGATGCAAGTAAGCCCATCTCAGCCTTTCAGATTTCTGAGATCAAGAAATTTAGAACAATTAACGTCGATAGTTATTAAAAATCCGTGATTTGCAGCACTTAGAAACAGCAAAAGCTGATAAAATGATTGTGTTGTATATTTGTGCTTACTTCATTATGGCTACTTGGTGTCAGTAGTCCCTCCTCTTGCTGCCTACCTAACTTACTTACAACAGATTCATTATTGGTTAACAAATCAAGAAGCTAGATTCCATTCGCCTGCATTTGCTTCAATTCCCGAAATAAAGATTCGGTGCATAAAAGGAAGGGAGACGGCACCGGGTTGGTCCAACATATCATGTTTACCTTTAATGCACATGATTTACAGATGTTATAAATGACATGAATGTTCGTGCCCTTCCTTGGGGGGGACCAGATTCTTTGAGGAGCCAAACGGACACATGCTTTAAACATCTGTTTATTATTATTGTTGTAATTGAAACGATTTATTTAGTGGAATATATTTGTTATCGACTGTGTGTTTGAAAACCAGCCCCTTCTCTCGTTTCATAGATCCTCGAGAAGAGGGAAATCAGAAACCAGGGCAGCGGTCACTTCTTGTTTAAGGGAAAGCAGAAATTTATCGTTTTGTAAATCTTATGCCAATATGTGAACTATGCAGTCTCTCAAGTAAAAAGTTTCTATTCGGGCCTACAAGTTTCGCCTTGTGATCATCTGTGGATATTTTTAGTTCCTTCTTTCAAACAATGAAAAGAGATGAAAAACTGTTGGGCAAATGCATGCCTACAAGAAAAGGTGGCTCAGATGTCGCTCCGATTTCTCAGAGATGAAGTGGCCACTCCTAACAAATTAGGCCTCAGCACTTAAGAAGACAAAATGGTCGCCTCCCGGGAAGTCTATAAGAAACGAGGGGCCCTTTCCTCTTGTGTCGCGCTAAAGCCAGCGGATCGTTGAGCCGCTAATGAGAGCCACTGCGCACTTCGACATGCCCATGCACGTTCCAGGACCCCCCCACACCCGCGGCTTAGCGGCCTGGCTCCAAGACCCGTTATACAGAAAGGAAAATTATGCGTGACCAGGAACTAGGGCCACTCAGATTAAACCCTGCGCACGCAGCGTGCGCCGCATGGACGTGTCTGTTCCGGAAGAGGCGCTCTTGAAGCAAAATATGATATCAGAGCCGGGCCGACATCTGCATAGTTGCGTTTTAGGGTAGATGCGATGTTCACAATATTGGGACGATGGAGGTGGAAGGTGGACTTGGCGGGGGTGGGGGGGGGGGGGTGGGTGGAGGAGAAAATAGAAGAACACCCTCACCCTCTGCCCAAACCTCCACATTAATCTCCGGCGCATCCCAAACCTTTACAACTACTTTGGCCGCTCAAACACAATTTCCAAACGCTTTCTTCCTCTATCCAATCCATCCACCTACAGGCGCACATGTCCACCATTCCCAATCACGATTCACATCTTTCCTTTACTAGTCCACTTCTTTCAATCCATCCCTTTCAGAACAAAACAGCAAGTGCATGAGATCTCAATGAGCACCATCTTACCACAACTCATCCACAAGGGAAAGAACACTTTTGCCTAGCCTACTAGCTTCTTCACTCCAACTGTGGGTTCAGGAGAAGCGTGCTACTCAGTAGAAAGTGATTGAACAACTTGTCAGGGGCATTAAGTGCCATATAAATACAATATACAATTACAAGAGGAAAGAAGGTTCCCAGTGCTAGAGCAGGCTGTCCTCGTTTTGGAAGATAACATCGACACTCTCCCACCCAATGCTTCTTCGAACTTGCAACCAAAATGGATGATCTTGGTACTCACGGTGGATGGCGCCCAGAGACATTCTCTCCGAGGGTGGACGAGGACCTTAAGATCCTCTCCGCCACACACCTCTGGTTCTTGGAGAGACCCTCCAGCGCATCTCAAATAAAGGAGACAAAGGAAAAAACGGTAACATTTTCACTTGTATGACCATTGTGTTGAGGGCAGGGTAGAGGCAGTATTTGCATGGCACATGCACAGTAACAGATACAATAGTTTACTCCATCAACAGCGCACACAACTCTCTACTCCATCTTGGCGGTGAGCCACCAGCAGAGCATACCAATCTTCTCCACACAAGTGGCAGTGCTTGCCACCAGGTGGAATGATATTGGCTCTGCAGAGGTCGCATACCACCCAGCAAGGGGATCCCATACCTCAAATTCCGTAAGGAGAGCTGCAAGGACTTAAGTTTGTAGGAGGAAGTTTAAAACTTTGGTGGACGGGGAATTCATGACGCTTGCCCCATTCTTCCAGCAGAAAAAAAACTTTAACTGTCTCGAATTCTATCAAGACATTCAAGAAAAATAGGAACAGTACGGATGGGATGAACTTAAGCATCCGATGAGGTGATTTGGTATGGCATCAAACAACAATTCCAAAGAATTTCTTTATGGGTGTCTTAGTGTGGCTCCTAGGAGCGCTAGCACATAGTCACCAGGGCACTCTTTAAGCAGATATGCCTAAAGCAGATAACACTCTACATTCTGGAATAGGTGTCACTCACAAGAAAATCCCAACGCTCTGGTGTCCTTGTACCAAATCCACACTGGGTTCCAAGTCACCATTTCAATTTATGGGAGAAATTGGTAAGAACACTAAAATTCTACTTGAAGTGTCAACTCAAGCATTGAAATGTATGAATTTTGGTAAGAGTATGTTGGGGAAATTTTGTGTATCCGCGCTTAAAATTTGACCACATGCAGTGCAAAGTTCTGTGATAAAACGTAATAAAAATATGGTTGTTAAATATTTGTCAGATTTCGTTTACAGATCGAAAAAATGTTTCCAAAACAAATGCGAGTTTGCCAATTCCTCACCACTATCAAATACTTTGATTATGAGCTGAAAGATGGCTCTGCAGGTTAAGCCCTTGTTGCTGACATTTGGGCGCCGATCACGATCCTGTAAAAACCGGGTACGAACCGTCGGACGGAACATTTTCTCCGTCCGACGCGTACCCGGTCGTCAAAATCTACCAACATGGAATTACGATTCGCACGGAAACACCATTTCCGTACGAATCGTACAAAACCCCGACCGACGAAAATAAACCTACAAATGCGATCCGGGAAAGCGCCGACCTGACGTCGGGACGCTCTCAGCCTGCCATTCACGAACCAGGAATTACGATTCGCACCGACGTCATCCCGCACGGTGAATATTATCCGGCAGCCAAAAACTGCCAGGAAATCAGGACGACGCGAACAAGGAGTACCCGTACGCGACGGACAGACAGGACGACGCGAACAAGGAGTACCCGTACGCGACGGACAGACATGGACCCGAACCTACGTGTCATCCCGGCCCTCATAGCAGTCGACCTCCTCTACAGGTTACGACACAGATGCCGCAGAAGGTCAGAACAACTAAGGGAGGGGGGAAAGTGGGGGGGGGGGGGTGGCCGGACCAGGGCAGGCCACAAACCCCCCACCAAAGTCACACAGCACGCATGCCCTGGACATACCTGACTCCCAGGCCCTGGTCACTACGAGGGGGTGGGGGCGTGTCCAGCTAAGCTAGCGACCGCCACAACGGAAGTTCTTGACGACGCGAACCGGCAACACAACCAGACAGGTATGTCCCGTACCCATGCCTTAAGAGCGTAGGTACGAGTCGTACCACGCCCACACCTAAGTCACCCCAACAATGGCGGGACGGCTCGTACCCACGTGGGCAAAGGCCTGGGTACGGCCCGCACAAGCATCACATAGCGTGGGGACGGATATGTACGGACCGTACCCCCACCCCGTATGCATGGAGCGTACCCCACCCCAACAGTGTAAGTACGACCCGTACCCTCACCCGCGTATGCAAGGGCGTACCCCCCACCCCAACAGTGTAAGTACGATCCGTACCCTCACCTCGAATGCATGGAGCGTACCCCCACCCCAACAGTGTAAGTACGACCCGTACCCTCACCTCGAATGCATGGAGCGTACCCCCACCCCAACAGTGTAAGTACGATCCGTACCCTCACCTCGAATGCATGGAGCGTACCCCCACCCCAACAGTGTAAGTACGACCCGTACCCTCACCTCGAATGCATGGAGCGTACCCCACCCCAACAGTGTAAGTACGACCCGTACCCCCACCCGCGTACGTATGGAGCGTACCCCCACCCCAACAGTGTAAGTACGACCCGTACCCCCACCCGCGTACGTATGGAGCGTACCCCCACCCCAACAGTGTAAGTACGACCCATACCCTCACCTCGAATGCATGGAGCGTACCCCCACCCCAACAGTGTAAGTACGACCCGTACCCTCACCCGTGTATGCAAGGAGCGTACCCCCCACCCCAACAGTGTAAGTACGATCCGTACCCTCACCTCAAATGCATGGAGCGTACCCCCACCAAACAGTGTAAGTACGACCTGTACCCTCACCTCGAATGCATGGAGCGTACCCCCACCCCAACAGTGTAAGTACGATCCGTACCCTCACCTCGAATGCATGGAGCGTACCCCCACCCCAACAGTGTAAGTACGACCCGTACCCTCACCTCGAATGCATGGAGCGTACCCCCACCCCAACAGTGTAAGTACGACCCGTACCCCCACCCGCGTACGTATGGAGCGTACCCCCACCCCAACAGTGTAAGTATGACCCGTACCCCCACCCGCGTACGTATGGAGTGTACCCCCACCCCAACAGTGTAAGTACGACCCGTACCCTCACCTCGAATGCATGGAGCGTACCCCCACCCCAACAGTGTAAGTACAACCCGTACCCTCACCTCGAATGCATGGAGCATACCCCCACCCCAACAGTGTAAGTACGATCCGTACCCTCACCTCGAATGCAGGGAGCGTACCCCCACCCCAACAGTGTAAGTACGACCCGTACCCTCACCCGCGTATGCAAGGAGCGTACCCCCCACCCCAACAGTGTAAGTACGATCCGTACCCTCACCTCGAATGCATGGAGCATACCCCCACCCCAACAGTGTAAGTACGACCCGTACCCCCACCCGCGTACGTATGGAGCGTACCCCCACCCCAACAGTGTAAGTACGACACGTACCCCCACCTCGAATGCATGGAGCGTACCCACATCCGTGTATGTCATGAGCGTACATATTGTGAAATAGGAGGGGTGTGTGCAGAGTCCTCCCAGCAGTGCCCTGAGACAGGAGGGGTGTGTGCAGAGTCCTCCCAGCAGTGCCCTGAGACAGGAGGGGTGTGTGAAGAGTCCTCCCAGCAGTGCCCTGAGACAGGAGGGGTGGGTGCCTAACACTCCCAGCAGTGCCCAGAGACAGGAGGGGTGTGTGCAGAGTCCTCCCAGCAGTGCCCAGATGCAGGAGGGGTGGGTGCCTAACACTCCCAGCAGTGCCCAGAGACAGGAGGGGTGGGTGCCCATCACTCCCAGCAGTGCCCAGAGACAGGAGGGGTGGGTGCCTATCACTCCCAGCAGTGCCCTGAGACAGGAGGGGTGGGGGCCTAACACTCCCAGCAGTGCCCAGAGACAGGAGGGGTGGGGGCCTATCACTCCCAGCAGTGCCCTGAGACAGGAGGGGTGGGGGCCTATCACTCCCAGCAGTGCCCTGAGACAGGAGGGGTATGTGCAGAGTCCTCCCAGCAGTGCCCTGAGACAGGAGGGGTGGGGGCCTATCACTCCCAGCAGTGCCCAGAGACAGGAGGGGTGGGTGCCCATCACTCCCAGCAGTGCCCAGAGACAGGAGGGGTGGGTGCCTATCACTCCCAGCAGTGCCCTGAGACAGGAGGGGTGGGGGCCTAACACTCCCAGCAGTGCCCAGAGACAGGAGGGGTGGGGGCCTATCACTCCCAGCAGTGCCCTGAGACAGGAGGGGTGGGGGCCTATCACTCCCAGCAGTGCCCTGAGACAGGAGGGGTGTGTGCAGAGTCCTCCCAGCAGTGCCCTGAGACAGGAGGGGTGGGGGCCCTATCACTCCCAGCAGTGCCCTGAGACAGGAGGGGTGTGTGCAGAGTCCTCCCAGCAGTGCCCTGAGACAGGAGGGGTGGGTGCCTATCACTCCCAGCAGTGCCCTGAGACAGGAGGGGTGTGTGCAGAGTCCTCCCAGCAGTGCCCTGAGACAGGAGGGGTGTGTGCAGAGTCCTCCCAGCAGTGCCCAGAGACAGGAGGGGTGGGGGCCTATCACTCCCAGCAGTGCCCTGAGACAGGAGGGGTGTGTGCAGAGTCCTCCCAGTAGTGCCCTGAGACAGGAGGGGTGGGTGCAGAGTCCTCCCAGCAGTGCCCTGACACAGGAGGGGTGTGTGCAGAGTCCTCCCAGCAGTGCCCAGAGACAGGAGGGGTGGGGGCCTAACACTCCCAGCAGTGCCCAGAGACAGGAGGGGTGGGGGCCTATCACTCCCAGCAGTGCCCTGAGACAGGAGGGGTGGGGGCCTATCACTCCCAGCAGTGCCCTGAGACAGGAGGGTTGTGTGCAGAGTCCTCCCAGTAGTGCCCTGAGACAGGAGGGGTGGGTGCAGAGTCCTCCCAGCAGTGCCCTGACACAGGAGGGGTGTGTGCAGAGTCCTCCCAGCAGTGCCCAGAGACAGGAGGGGTGGGGGCCTAACACTCCCAGCAGTGCCCATGGAACGCAAAGGGTGGAGTAGCCACAGATACCATGCCCACAAATGTCAGTCAGGTGCACAAAGACCCTGCAGTACATGTACCACATGTGTGCGAGGCTGGGAGTATACGCATGCATAGGGCCAAAAAGATAACATGTACACATGAAGTCGTGTCAATAGTCCACATACACAAGTACAATGACTACCAAGGATGCCACGAATGATGCAGGTGGAGAATGGCTCAGCATGCATGTGCAAAGTTGAAGGAGTCCGTCATACACCCAGCTAATGTACACACAGCTCGGCTCTAAATATTGGGAACACCCTGCAGGGAAGAAGTCAGGGTACACAGAGGAAGGAAAGCACCTTGGGACAATTGCAACATGCAGCAACTGCTTACATGAATTGAGAAAGCTAGCTAACACCGTGTGATGGCACACAGATCCCATGGTCCCCCTTATGAGCAGCACACTACTACATTTCCCACACACCCAACACATGAACACCACCCACAACCATGTAGCAGCCCCACCGACAGCAATGCCAGCAAAGCAGGAGTGTTCCAAGGGCAAAAAATAAATAGCTTTATTCAGCATGATCCAAAAACTGGTATGTAGAAAGTTCAATATTTACAAAGCCCATAGGGCAGTCCAGGAGTCACAGCTGGATGGGGGACACAGTGGGATGCGTGACACAGTGGGATGCGTGTCCCCTAGCTTGCCTGCACAGTTACAAGCCGTTGTCTTCCACAGGGGTGAGGGCATCAAGTGGGGGGAATGAACAGGCACCGCAGGGACAGGAGTGCGAAGGGTAGGCGACGTGGGTGCAGGGATGGAGAACTCCACCACAGGGGGTGGGGCAGGGCCAAAGGTGGATTCTAGGAGCGCGCTGCACACCTCGGCATGGTCCTCCAGGGACTCCCCTGCACCCGAAGGAACCACAGGCCCCAAGGAGGGGGGGGTGTCAGAGGGATGGGTCGCAGCGCCACTGGGGGAGGGTGTGGACGGGGGGGGGCTCAAGCACCCTGACCGTGGACTTCCTTGACCGCTTGCGGGGTGGTGTCACTGTGGGGCTCAGGGACAGAGCGGCCATGAAGGAGTCTTTGGGGGAGATGTGGCCAGGAGAGCTGAGGGGAGGGGATTTGGAGGGAGTGGATTGGGTGGAATGCGGACTCCCACTCTGGCTGCGTGTCACACGTTTGCCCCCGACCCAGTGGGTGTGCCTACTTCACCCTGTGTGTGCGTGTCAGGAGGTGTGCGGCGGACCTTCCCTGCTGGTGTGGTGCCTGTGTCTGTTGTGGTGGGTGCATGCTTACGTCTGTGTGTATGTGGGACAGGCATGGGAGTGGGAAGTGTGGAAGGAGCAGGGGTAGGGAGTGGGACGTAGCGCTGCAGGAGACCCACTGCTGCAGTCAGTGTGGAGTCTATGGACCTCAGCAAGTTGCGTTGGTCAGCCTGCGATGAATGAATGCCCTCCAAGTATGCCTCCATGTTGTTGAGGACCTGGCTGTGGGCATGGAGGACATTAAGGATCGCAGTCTGACCAATCTGCAACTGCCGCTGGATGTCCACAGACTCAGCATTGGCGGCAGCAGTGGAGACAGGGGCAGGGGGTGCGGTGCCTGGCAGGAAAGAGACATGTGGTGACCGGGCACGTAGGGAAGGGACACGAGCAAGTGGGAGGCGGCTGATGCCAATGGAGGGGGCGGTGCGAGATGTAGGGCTGCTGTCAGATGGTGGTGCAGCCACCGCCCACTCGGAGAGATTATCCTCGGACCCGTCAGCTTCATACTCTGTTGTGCCAGTCGACAGGTCCCCGGGTTCACTCTCCTCCGCCTCTGTCCCACTCGAAGTGCCAGGCACGATGCCACCGCTGGCACTGGTGCTCGGTCCCTCCGCGCCATCTGTGTCCATGTCTCCCTCCGTGTCCCCCGACGATGCTGTGGGCAGGGTGAAGAGACAGAAAATAATCATACACCTGTATACATATGTCACATGAGTCAAATCTACTTAGGGCACAGTGCATAGCCTGAAACAAAGGAAGAGTTACAACTACAAAACAAGGTACATATGTAGGCCCTGCAAGACACAGTTGTGTGACCCACCATGCCATGGAAAAACTATGGAGAGCATGACACAATAGCAAATGAGATGACATGGAATTTTGACTGAGGAGCAAGGTCCTGGGGACAATCCAGCACTGCATCTGCACCACACAGCGTGGCAGGCAATAGGGATGAGCAGGGACCACATCCAGGAACTAGAAGCACATGCAGCATAGGTAATACTGATAACATGCCCACCCTGACTGGCACAATGCACCTTGAGTGTATGTCCAGACAAACATCACACACTGGCCAGTCCTAGCAAGGAGATGACAGGTCTTGACATGTAGGCCATGCCCGCACCACCCACCCCCTACATGAGACAAATCTGTGGAGACACAGGAAGCACTTACATCTCTTAGTCAGGGTGAAATACACATGGGATGCAAAACTTCAATATTGCACACAAACTACCCAAGGTGCGGCTGTCCAAATTATCATGTACAAATGGGCATCATCAGATGATTGCAACAAGACACAAAGGCAATGGCCACCGTGAGTATGTAATTGGAAAATCAGGTCAGGCTGGACAGTGGACACTTGTAATACATCTCACGTCAATATACATGGTGCCAGGGGACAATGGCACAGAGCACAACCTATGCTGTAGACACAGAGATTGTCGACATTCTCGGATTACACACATGATACCTAGGAAAAGATGCCCCTGGGGACAGTAGTGGCCACACAACTCCATGCTCCTGAATGGAAATGACTGCAACACACGCTAACATCCCTGCACTATGCGTAACGCACACTCATGCACATCATGTCACAGGCCACCACATGGGACATGCCTGCTGGAAGGCCTCGCACTCGAGAGATTAACTCCCATGTCTGGAATCAGCATTAGTGCCAACTTACACGGAACCCACAAGTCCAGAACTGGACAGGGCACAGGCAAGGTCACTAAACCTGTTACACACCACCCCCACACATGATGCTGCAGGCATTGTACACTTGGAGAAGGTGTCAGGCTACATAACTTTGTGATGGAGTGACTACACAGAGACCAGTGAACACATTGCAAGGTGGGGAAGGGAGGCAGGAGAGGCCTGCAACACTGTGGGTAACAGGATCTGCACAGCACCATAAACCCTGGAAGTGTATCCATGGAACAGTGCACTTACAAATGCTGGTGAAACACAACAAACACACACATGTACCTACCCCCTTCCGGCTGCTGCATCTCCTGTAGGCGCCTGTCCAAGTCAGGAAAGACCACCGCCAGCACACGTTTCTGGATGTGGGAGAGACGGCGGCGCCCGCGGTTCTTATGGCTCTCAGGTGAGTCCCCCAGCAGGACCCGTGCGATCCTCCGCGTCCAGCACCGGATATCCTGCCAGCGTTTCCTCACCTGGGACAGGCGCCGATTCCGACCATCCGCACTCCTCACGGCGCTGACGGCGTCCAGCCATATCTTCTCCTTGGCAGAGGCGTCTACCTGTGAGGATGGACAAGTGACACTACATCAATACACCTGGCACATGTCACAGGGACACAGATTACAACACATTTGCTGTTTACAACAAGGCATAGTATGCATCCAACGCATTGCACCTTTGTCATAGGGACATGATCCTCTGGGGGAAGGCCAAAAGCAGTACGTGCCATTGAAAGGACACAGGTGGAATGAGGGCAACTACACAATCAATGATCCAGGCTCACACTGTGCATCACACCCACCCCTCCTGTCTCAGGGCACTGCTGGGAGTGATAGGCCCCCACCCCTCCTGTCTCAGGGCACTGCTGGGAGTGATAGGCCCCCACCCCTCCTGTCTCAGGGCACTGCTGGGAGGACTCTGCACACACCCCTCCTGTCTCAGGGCACTGCTGGGAGGACTCTGCACACACCTCTCCTGTCTCAGGGCACTGCTGGGAGTGATAGGCCCCCACCCCTCCTGTCTCAGGGCACTGCTGGGAGTGATAGGCCCCACCCCTCCTGTCTCAGGGCACTGCTGGGAGTGATAGGCCCCCACCCCTCCTGTCTCAGGGCACTGCTGGGAGGACTCTGCACACACCCCTCCTGTCTCAGGGCACTGCTGGGAGTGATAGGCCCCCACCCCTCCTGTCTCAGGGCACTGCTGGGAGTGATAGGCCCCCACCCCTCCTGTCTCAGGGCACTGCTGGGAGGACTCTGCACACACCCCTCCTGTCTCATGGCACTGCTGGGAGGACTCTGCACACACCCCTCCTGTCTCGGAGTGATAGGCCCCCACCCCTCCTGTCTCAGGGCACTGCTGGGAGTGATAGGCCTCCACCCCTCCTGTCTCAGGGCACTGCTGGTGGGGAGGACTCTGCACACACCCCTCCTGTCTCAGGGCACTGCTGGGAGTGAGAGGCCCCCACCCCTCCTGTCTCAGGGCACTGCTGGGAGTGATAGGCACCCACCCCTCCTGTCTCAGGGCACTGCTGGGAGTGATAGGCCCCCACCCCTCCTGTCTCAGGGCACTGCTGGGAGGACTCTGCACACACCCCTCCTGTCTCTGGGCACTGCTGGGAGTGTTAGGCCCCCACCCCTCCTGTCTCAGGGCACTGCTGGGAGTGATAGGCATCCACCCCTCCTGTCTCAGGGCACTGCTGGGAGTGATAGTCCCCCACCCCTCCTGTCTCAGGGCACTGCTGGGAGGACTCTGCACCCACCCCTCCTGTCTCAGGGTACTGCTGGGAGGACTCTGCACACACCCCTCCTGTCTCAGGGCACTGCTGGGAGTGATAGGCCCCCACCCCTCCTGTCTCAGGGCACTGCTGGGAGTGATAGGCCCCCACCCCTCCTGTCTCAGGGCACTGCTGGGAGAAATCAGGCATCCCCCCCCCCTGGGACCCCCCCCTACAGTACATAGCATGTGTGTCACACCTGGACACAATGGCAGAAGTCACAGTCACTAAAAAGGGACACAGTCTGTGCCAGTGGACACTGCACTCACCTGATAACCTGGTCGCCCATACAGCATGGGGTACCGTGGGAGGATCACATCCACCAAAGCCATGTTCTCCTCCAGGGTGAATGGCTGTGAACTCTCCACAGCCCTTGACATGGTTCCAGGGAATCAGTAGCAGCAGCTGGGTCGTGGAATACAAAGATGTGCAGGCAAGTGCTCCCTCATGGGACCAGGCTGCCTTATATCTGCCTTGCTGGCCCATCTCATGCACAGGAGTACAGAGTGATTGGTCACTCACATTTGCATCCTATGTTTCCTCCAATCCCTTCAAACCTAGCAGTCTGTGGGTTCTCAATCAGTTTTTTTCTCCTGCATGATGTCAGCCCCACAAACACATTGCAACAAAGTAGATTCATTCCAACTGACTTCTGCCATGCAGCTTCCTGAACAAATTCAAAATTTGAACTTGGTCTCCATGACAACCAGCATGCATGTAGGCCTTAATACTTGTCCCTCATGTGTCCCCTATGTAATTTGGAGCTTCACACAGAGGTACGGCGCGTTCCGGGGCCCTAGGGCACCCCAAATGCATAGCAACGGCCCGTACACGCGTGCCTACGTTCACTATCACTCTGGGTGTCCTCGCGTATGCGTACTGTGGTAAATAAAATAAATATTACCTGACTGAATTTCGTACGGAGTCTTAAAATAAAGTAAAATAGCTCAAAATAACAAGAGGCAGAATCCGTGGTATAAGAGGTTTTCTAATGGGCTTTATTCCATTCAAAATGGCCGACTCGAGTGGCGGCCTTCAGGTTCCGTCACCACGAGGGTTCAGGAAGTGAAGTACAATAATTTATTAACAGACATACATTTTTATAATAAGTGCATTACAATGAAACGAATGTAGAAGGCGTAACATTTGATAAGAAAAATGACGTAACAGTGACATAATCGAAACTAGGCGTAATAAGGAATAAAAGAAACATAATTGGCTTGCATTATCAGACATAGGTGGATCTATAAGATAATACTTGGCATAGATGCGCGCGCAGCAGCATGACGTGTAATTGACGTGTAACTAGGGGGTGAAGGGGACTTGACATTTAGCTCTACATGTGGAGACGAGAAGTCTGGGGTCAAGTCATCCTAATCCCAAATCATATCTAACATCCTATGTTTAAAGAACTATGTTATCCACAAGGAGGAGACTCTCGGACAGAATCTATTCTATACTGACTGTGTGCGTGTACAAGCGTCTAAGTGTCTATATGAGATGCGAGGGGCAGAAAACTTTCCATAGCAACAGGGCTATGAATCACTTGCATGAAGACAGAGAAGCCTGGCCTTTTGCTTGGTAACTGGAGGAATGTTTACTTAAACTACTAGGCAAGAATGCATCGGCTGAAGAGCAAAATAGATAATTCGAAGGTGAAATACAACTTCTTGGCAGACAGGCGAAAACTGGCCGAGGCAGGCACCGTTAGCTGCACAGAGAGTAGGACAAAGTTCATGGATACAGATGCGAGCTCAAGCTGAAGCTGTCAGAGACAGAGAGCAGGGAAAGGCTTTGAGGACAGAATCGGGCCTACTCGCCTGAACTGTAAAAATGGAGTAACTTGGCCATATAAAGTCGGTGGCCTTTTATACTTAGGAATCGAATATCCAGCCCATTGATGGCGGATCTGACAGAGAACATGTTGACGGTAGACACACATATGTTTGCGTCTTAGAAACTGGAACTGGAGGGAACATACATGTACTTGTAACATGCATATAGAACCGTTGGGGTCCAAGATAGGGGACATAACTGACCAGGAAAATCCACATTTCCACAGTACTCGTAGTGGTACGGGCCGTACACGCGCCTGTACGCTCCCTATCACTACGTGTACGCATACGCGAGGACACCCAGAGTGATATGGAGCGTACAGGCGTGTGTACGGTCCGTACCACTATGAGTACGCATACGCGAGGACACCCAGAGTGATATGGAGCGTACAGGCGTGTGTACGGTCCGTACCACTACGAGTACGCATACGCGAGGACACCCAGAGTGATATGGAGCGTACAGGCGTGTGTACGGTCCGTACCACTACGAGTACGCATACGCGAGGACACCCAGAGTGATATGGAGCGTACAGGCGTGTGTACGGTCCGTACCACTACGAGTACGCATACGCGAGGACACCCAGAGTGCCATGGAGCGTACAGGCGTGTGTACGGTCCGTACCACTACGAGTACGCATACGCAAGAACACCCATAGTGGTAGGGCCGTACACGCGCCTGTACGCTCCATATCACTATGGGTGTTCTCGCGTATGCGTACTCGTAGTGGTACGGACCGTAAACATGCCTGTACGCTCACCATCACGATGGGTACACATACGGCAGCACTCCCATAGTGATATTGGCACGTACACAGGCCCTCTTAGCAGCAGTACGGCGGTTTTCACACATCACAGTGGTGACAGGCAGCACACAGGAAGGAATAGGGCGGACATACTTGTCCATGGATGGACATCAAGGCATTGTCTGTGCATTACTACATGTGTGGGGCACAGGTGTGACAGGCTGTGATGTGGAACATTACTCCTGAGTCGAGAAGGCACCAGATGTATGATGAGATGTGTACAGATATAATGTGTGACGGTGCAATGTGTGCCAGGCATGCCCTTGACTCCTTTGACATGTGTGCATGTCGTACTGCACACTTGGGATGAGCGTCACTGGCATGGCACGGACACCAACACACGGAAGTGTCCCCTGATGCCCGGTACAGGGGTTACCACACCTGACTTGTCACTACCCACGGTGCACGATGTGACTATGTCATGTATGTGTGGGGTCTTCCCATTAGGTTGATGTTGGAGCACCCTCAAAAGCTGCAGCTGTTGCAGCAACCAACATGTGTATGTGTGTAGATTGACATTGGACACTGTTCCGCACACCATGCCACATGTGGCATCGGATGTGAGGTGCGTATGTATGCATGGGACACGGAGTAGCGTGACAAGGAGATGTCTGCATCCTCTCAATGAAGGTGTGGTGAGTCATGACATGTGCACCTTCATGGCAAGGTGTGTGGGCTGTCCTAGTGTAATGTCGAGTGACCTGTGGCTCTAGTGTTCCGCTACCAGTCTCTGCAATCGGCATTCTATTTCTGCTGATGTGTGGGTGTATGTCACTCCTGTGTTACGTCTGGCTGTTCACTTGCACTGGGACACAGCTAATCCCATGGCATGGCATGTGGAGGTTCTCAATCTCCGTGTGTAGCTGGGTCTTGGTAGGAGTGTCACCTGGCAACCATACGTGTCCAGGGCATGTGGCACATACCTGACTCCGTATGTAGCATATGTGTATAGACAGATTAACATGTGCTCAGTACAAATTATTTGTTGTTGTGGGGCACTCACTCTTCCGTGTCACTTCCAAATTCCTGCAGAGCGCCGCCTCTTCCCCGAGCAATTCCGGACTTGGCTGCCATGCGGGAGAATGATCGTATCCGGTGCTACCGCTTCCCCCAACGGTTGATTCTGGAGTTGACGGTGAGACTGGCACCACACCTGCAACCGCTGCACAGGTATCCTACGGCACTGACACCCAAGCTGAATGTAATGGCAGCCCTACATTTTCTAGCCACGGGTACCTTTCAAAATACCATAGCTCATGTTGGTGGCATGTCCCATAGCATGTTCTGCCGTGTGCTGCATGATTTCTTAGAGGCCATGTTGATTCACCTGGATGACTTCATCAAGTTCCCAACCCCTGAACAGTTGACTGGGGTCAAGCGTGGATTCTATGCCCTGGGAGGGATGCCCCATGTCATTGGGTCCATAGATGGGACACATGTAGCTTTGGTACCACCACACGCACGGGAGGTAGCGTACCGCAATCGGAAGCACTACCACTCCATCAATGCCCTTGTGGTGTGTCTGTCCAACATGGTGATTTCACATGTCTGTGCTCGTTTTCCAGGATCAGCACACGATGCCTACATCATGAGGCGTAGCAGGGTGCCTGAAATGATGATGCAGCTGCGCAACGAACGAGCATGTGTTGTTGGTGGGTACAGTCTGTCTGTCCTGTATTTTGCATAGCCTACCAGCACGACCGCTTCACCAGTTCTAACGATGTCCATGTGCTTCCCATGTAGGGGACGCTGGCTATCCCAACATGCCATGGCTGCTCCCACCTCTCCGCAACCCCATCACGCCGGCCCAGCTCCGCTACAACACCGCCCATGGCCGGACAAGGCGAGTGATAGAGAGGACGTTTGGCCTGCTGAAGAGCCGATTTCGGTGCCTCCACAAGACCGGCGGCGCGCTCCCATATGCCCCTGCGAAGGTCTGCAAAATCTTCATGGTCTGCTGCATGCTGCACAACATGGCAGTTGAGAAAGCTGTGCCACTCATCCTGGATCAACATGACGAGGACCATCCACCCGTGGAGGACGAAGGGCTTGGCAATGGGGCTAGTGATGTGGAGGATGTGGAGCCGCAAGAGGACATCCGGACTCGGCTCATACGCGACTTCTTTGCTTAGTGGTGAGTACCAGTGTCTGAGTGTGCACACATTGCTCCACGTGTGGCATGTGTTGTGATGTGTGTCTCCACCTGCATGTATGGCACGTGAGTCAGAGGTGTGTGTGGGTGTGTCACTGGAGTGATGGTGGCAGTGATGGTTGTATTTCCCCAGTCATAATTGTGACCTAGCATGTTGTCATCCATACATGTGTCGAGTACATGCACATGCAAGTGGCTGTGCTTTTTGTGGCTGACTTCTTGTGTGTCTCTCATCCCCAGGTACTTGCGCATGCCGTCTGCTGGTTGCATTGTTGTGGCACTGCTATTCCTCATGGACACGTCATCGTGTGCTGACTCAGCGTTACACGCACGGACAAGTTTGGAAGTCTCCTTAGGGTAAGGGATGCATCAGGGGTGTATTGGGTGTGGCAGTTGTTCACGATGTATGCACACTGCCCCTGTCGATGTTTGGTTCCTCTGCAGCCATGTAGCATCACCATGGGACACGACATGCAGCTGTGTACACCTGAATAGATGGTCTGACTGGTTGACAGTCATCAGTGATGGGATAGTGGATTGTGATGATGGCATCAATGTGTGTAACACTGCCCTCGGACACATACGGTTTGCATTGGCTTGACATGGTGTGGGACTTCTACATCAGCGGATCAATGGTGTATGGCAGTCTCTCCGTGAGCAGCTGTGGGTGTTTAGCTGTTGGCCGACAATTGTGTGCCAGTTCCATGGCTATCACGCATTTGTGCTGCAGAAGGGGGGTGCCAGTGTTGGACCCACATGTTACTCCACATGAAGTGTTCATGTGTACTTCAAGTTGCCTCTGCAATCCCGAAAACATGACTAATAAAGGTGTCCCTATGCCTCCAAGGTGCCTCTTCTCAGTCAATGCTGGTGTGTTGCCACGGTGCATCCAGCATGTCTGGCATGGTTTCCCCTGATAGTGGCTATGTGTCTATGTGTCGAGTAGCACGATGCAAGCTGTGTGTGTGGGATGAGAGTGTGTATTATGCATGATGTCCATGACTGTGTGGGTATTGTGACATGTGCCATCCCCATGCATCCAACGTTGGCCAGGCCCCCATTCTCTGCATCCACCGGACTCAAGCTTGCAGGACATGGTTCTGCCACCTGTCTACACATACCTGGGTGCCCCCCAGGACACTGGACTGGATCCCTGACCTCTGCGCCTGACTGTTGCTGTACTCAATGTGTCTGTCAGCACGGTTGTGCGGCCACCCCCTCAGCTGGTTGGGCCCATCACGGGTGTGTATGGTGCTCCATGTCTGTCTTGCCTAATACACTGTGGCCCGTGTGTCCTGTGCCAGACTCAGGCCCCAGGGTGTGGATGGCTGAAGTCAAAAGAGAACTCAGGCATGTTTAGACTTTACAAGACACATGTAAGGTAATAATGCAACCAGCAGGCATCTTCTCTTCATGGTGTGAATTTTTATTTTTGTGGGGAGGTGGGGGGGGGGGGGGGTATGACGTGAGGGGCTTTCCGGGAGTTTGGAATCCAAAGTTCAGTAGGGGAGTTGATGTCCTTGCCATTGGAAATCCTCAGAGTCCATGCCACAGTCTTTGTCCACATTGGTCAGACAGTGACCAGCAAGGCCATGTGGCAGAGAATGTCTCTTGATGCTGTGATGCTGTTGCTCCAGTGGGCCAGGTGCCAGGCCAGGTGTCCTGGGAGATGGTGATGTAGCGCCGACCCTCACGGTCCTTTCCGTGGACGACCCGGCCTCCTGCGGGGACCCTCAGAAGCAGGCCGTGACGATGTTTGGGATGCTCCATCAGATGTTTCCTCCTCCTCCTGATCCCTCCCTGTGGGTGGTGATGTTCTACGCCTTCTGGCACAGGGAGGGTTGCCCATGTTGTCGGCCATCCGACGGAGTGTATTGTGAATCCCCTGGAACACCGTCACTTGCTCAGCCTGTCTGTCCTCCATCCTCCGTTGGTGTTGCAGTAGACAGGCATGTTGCTGGGCCTGCTGGGTCTTTATCTCATCGAGGGTCCCCTTGATCTCATTGAGGGTGGACACAACCTGGGCCATGCCCGTGGTGTCCTGCCGGTATGTGTCCAGGATGTTACGGACATGGGAATATACCGGTTCCCCTGCCAACTGGTCAGGCTGGCGCCTCCGCCGCCCTCCACTCCCACCACCCCTGCCCATTTGCACCTGGCCTGCCCTTGTGGGCACATCGGGTCTCCGGGACCCCTGAGGGGTGGCATTGGCGTTGTCACCTGCCTCCTCCTGGGTACCCGGGACACCGTGTCCCTCCTGGCAAGCCTGGCTGCTTTGTGGTGGTGGGGCAGGGATCCTGGGTGTCTCCTGGGATGTGGCAGGAGTGGGGGTGGTGGTTGGCCCCGTTGTACCTGATGCAGGTGCTGCAGGTGGTTGGACACCAGAGGTGCCAGGTTGGTCGGGGTCGTCCACAGAGTGGTGAGAGTCGTCGCTGCCGGTGGGATCGGGCTCCCGCAGATCCGGGTCCTGTGAGTCTTCCCCCCCAGTGTTGGGGGGTGAACCACGACGTTGACCTGTGTGTGAGAGAGACAATGTTAATTTTGGTCCATGCAACATCCATGTTTCATCAGTTTCAACGTTGGCACATTTCCTCTTGGAATTAGGATCTGTCTTGCATTCCACTCACAGTGCACTTGTGCATGGGTGTGTCCCTTGGGCACCACTTTGGCCCCTTTAACTATGTGTGGCACAGTCTTACTTGCTGCGTCAAGTGTGACTGCAGTCAGCAGTGGAGTGGGCAGGTGTGGCGAGCCATGCATTGGCGCCTTCCGTGTAGCACTGTACATGTGCACATGGAGTGGATCCACACACTTATATAATGCAGGTAGCTGTCGTTGTGCTCGTGAACAGGTTGTGACATGGCTCTGTGTTTTGCCATGGGGAAGAGGGGGGGTTCTGGCACTGGCCACCCTTGGCTACATGCACGCAGTCTACCTGCTGACGAGCAGACATTCCCATACACCACATGGCTGATTTGCTCTCCCTGTGTCTCCCTCCCTCTCTGTCCCCCTCTCCCTCACTCTGTGTGTCAGCCTCCTCCCTCTGTCCGTGTCCCTGTGTCTCCCTCCCTCTCTGTCCCCCTCTCCCTCCCTCCGTGTGTCAGCCTCCTCCCTCTGTCCGTCTCCCTGTGTCTCCCTCCCTCTCTGTCCCCCTCTCCCTCCCTCTGTGTGTCAGCCTCCTCCCTCTGTCCGTCTCCCTGTGTCTCCCTCCCTCTCTGTCCCCCTCTCCCTCCCTCTCTGTCCCCCTCTCCCTCCCTCCGTGTGTCAGCCTCCTCCCTCTGTCCGTCTCCCTGTGTCTCCCTCCCTCTCTGTCCCCCTCTCCCTCCCTCTGTGTCCCCCTCTCCCTCCCTCTGTGTGTCACCCTCTGTCACCTCAGCCCAGCTTCCTGGGCACACACTGTTAGCAGATCTTTGAATGGCCCTTGGCTTGTTGATGTGAGTTTGTTTCTGATCTCCAGGCACCCATTGGGTGTAGTGTCTGTCTCTGCGCTGCTGCTGTGGTGGTGTGTGCTGCCACTCTTTCACAATGTTGGCTGTTCATTGGCTGCTGTCATGTGCAAAACAGTGCCTTCACCCCCATGTGTTGATGCAAGGCGTCCGCCATTTGCTGGCGAGTCTTTCCTGTGTGGGGACACAGTGTTTGTATGGCTGTGACCTAGGCCATATGGGCAGAGGGCATTGTTGTCTGCTTCTGAGTTGCACTATGTGAATTTTGGGGCTCACCCTCCCGCCATCCGGGTTACCGTGTCATGTGTTGGTGTCTTCTGTGGCCTGTGACTTGACATTGTCCAGCTGGGTGCATGGGGCATGGTGGCGGCAGTGGCATGTGCGTGTTCATGGAGTGTGGTTGAGTCATGCGATAGCTTGGGGTGGTTGCGTGCCTGTTAGTGATTTTGGTTGTGGATGACGTTCCCCCCATGTGAGGTGCGTTGTTTGTGTACTCACCCGGGTCTCGGAGTCCTCCTAATCCTTTGACTGCCTCCACCGGCTGTATGGCCATCACCCTCTCCTCCCAGGGCTGGTAGTGTACGGGTCTGCGGGAGGGCCTCCTCCAGTGGCGTTGGCCTGGTTGTGTTCCTCCAGCATCTTGGCTCGGACCCTCCTCCGCAGATCGTACCACCTGGCTTGGCATTCATGCCTGGTCCTTCTGGTGTCCGCAACAGCATTCACAGCATCGACGATGGTCTGCCACATGGCTGTTTTTGCTGCAATGCTGGTCTGTCTGACCAATGTTCCAAAGAGCTGTGGCTCGACTCTGAGGATTTCATCGACAAGGACCTCCAACTCTCGGTTACTGAACTTTGGATTCTTGTTAGTGGGCATGGTGAGGGGTGTGGGTGTGGATGGTGGGGGGTGTGTGTGGATGGTTGTGGGTGTGTGGGTGTGGTTGTGCAGGTGTGTGTGTGTGTGAATGTGATGAGGGGGTGTTTGTGAAGGTGGTTGTGTGAAGGTGTGCAAGTGTAAGGTGTGGTGAAGCTTGTAGTATGGTGCTGTAGGTTGTCTGTGGTGTCTGGCAGCAGTGAGTCTGTTGCAAAGGCTCATGGTTTGTGTGTGTGGGTCCTTTTTATTGGTCCATTGGTGGGTGTGGCTGTGTTTGAAGTTTGGGTGGGTGTGTTATAAGGAGTGGTGGTGTTTTGGGCCTCTGTTTGTTTTTGGCAGTTGCAGGTCAGTGAATGTGTTTTTTTAGTGTTTGTTGGACATGTTTTGTGGCTTTGTGCCATTCGAATGGTGTATTCTTGTGTTGTTTTGGTTTGTCCTGGTTATGTACGTGCGTTTTTAGCGTGTGTACGGTGTGTACATGGGCCATTTGGTTGTACGGTGCTGTCCTTGTGTGTGGCTTGGTACGACTCGTACATGCGGTTGTGATGTTGGGGCCTGGGTACTTAGGAGGTTGTGGTGGGGGTGCGACTCTGACGTACACGGGTGTACATACAGGGGGGTACGACTCGAACGTACAGGGGTGTACATACACGGGGGTAGGACACGTACAGGGGTGGGGGTACGACTCGAACGTACAGGGGTGTACATACACGGGGGTATGACACGTACAGGGTTGTACATACACGGGGGTAGGACACGTACAGGGGTGGGGGTACGACTCAAACGTACAGGGGTGTACATACACGGGGGTAGGACACGTACAGGGGTGGGGGTACGACTCGAACGTACAGGGGTGTACATACACGGGGGTACGACACGTACAGGGGTGTACATGCATGGGGGTAGGACACGTACAGGGGTGTACATACACGGGGGTGGGACACTAACACAGGTGGGGGTAGGACTCGAACGTACAGGGGTGTACATACACGGGGGTAGGACACGTACAGGGGTGGGGGTACGACTCGAACGTACAGGGGTGTACATACACGGGGTAGGACACGTACAGGGGTGGGGGTACGACTCGAACGTACAGGGGTGTACATACACGGGGGTACGACACGTACAGGGGTGGGGGTACGACTCGAACGTACAGGGGTGTACATACCCGGGGGTACGACACGTACAGGGGTGTACATACACGGGGTGGGACACGTACACGGGTGGGGGTAGGACTCGAACGTACAGGGGTGTACATACACGGGGGTAGGACACGTACAGGGGTGGGGGTACGACTCGAACGTACAGGGGTGTACATACACGGGGGTAGGACACGTACAGGGTTGGGGGTACGACTCGAACGTACAGGGGTGTACATACACGGGGGTACGACACGTACAGGGGTGGGGGTACGACTCGAACGTACAGGGGTGTACATACACGGGGTAGGACACGTACAGGGGTGGGGGTACGACTTGAACGTACAGGGGTGTACATACACGGGGGTACGACACGTACAGGGGTGTACATACACGGGGGTAGGACACGAACAGGGGTGGGGGTACGACTCGAACGTACAGGGGTGTACATACACGGGGGTACAACACGTACAGGGGTGTACATACACTGGGGTACGACACGTACAGGGGTGGGGGTACGACTTGAACGTACAGGGGTGTACATACACGGGGGTACGACACGTACAGGGGTGGGGGTACGACTTGAACGTACAGGGGTGTACATACACGGGGGTACGACACGTACAGGGGTGTACATACATGGGGGTAGGACACGTACAGGGGTGGGGGTAGGACTCGAACGTACAGGGGTGTACATACACGGGGGTAGGACACATACAGGGGTGGGGGTACGACTCGAACGTACAGGGGTGTACATACACGGGTGGGGGTTCGACACGTACACGGGTGTACATACAGGGGGGGTGTGTACATTGACGGGGAGTACGACTCGAACGTATGGGTGCTGGGGGGAGTGTTGGGCGCGTCTGCGGGCACATGTCTCCATGGTTGCAATGGGAGTTCGGTGCGGACGGTGTTTTTACCATACGGTTGTGAGATCGGACGCACGGGTTGGATCGTGATTCCTCGGTCGGACTTCACTTTTCACATTTGTACGGTAAATCGTCCGAGGATGTGTCGGACACATTTTCCGACCCGAGGACGTGTGGGGAAATATTCCGAATGCGGTTCGTCTGGACTTTTTACCATGCGAATCGTGATTGCCAGTTTGTACGGCACTTGTACGATTCGTACGGTAAAAAGACCGGATACGAGTCGTACGGGGAATTTTTTTACCGGATCGTAATTGGCACCTTGGTGTGACAGGGTGGTCATAAATTCAAATCCCACCAAAGCCAACTCAGTCTTTCATCCTTCCAAACTTGTTGAATTCAGTACCAATACATTGAGTACTAATAGCATCAGGTATTTACAGTGCTTAGAAAAGTCTGTGGTAGTGAGAGGTACATAAAAACAAGTTGCTAAGTCTCTATTCTATTGTTAATATTTTTATGGCATATATTGACAGGTGTTACACAAACATGAAATTCTTACAACTATTGACCACAGACCCAATTTCTCCGCCTATGAAGAGCCAATCTGATTGTGCACAAAGGGCTATCAGAAGAGTGATGAATGTGGGTATTATTCAATAGGCCCCATGCTTTTTCAGAACCCCATGCTTGGGCTGCAAAGACTACCCTGTTTATTCATGACCACTGACATGGAGAAAACCACTAGATGACACCAGAACCTGGGGCTTCCAGTTATCTCTTTCCATTAGGACATTTTTTAACTTCAAGACAGGTGCTTTTGACAAGTGACATATGAGTCATACTTGATATTTTTTACCTGTGCCCACAAAAAGCTTCTGAAAGGTCTGTGTACACTACAACCAAATCAAGTCAATGTATCTGTAGGGCGAGCCTAGTTGGATGTGGTTGAGGAGGAAAGATGGCAAGATATGTTTTTCGATCCGTAGATGAGGTATGCTTGGAGATGAAGGCACAATTTGGCAGGCTGGCTTCGTTTATATTTAGGTTTGGCCTTAGAGACAGCTTTAGCTGCCTTGCCAGCCTATTGTTTTTCCAAAAATACTCATATTTAATATACACACATAGAAGGTCTTTTGGTCTGTGGACTTCATCCATTGGTTTGTTAAATTGTCATTCACATTTTGCTTCCGCCCAGCTCAGCATATTGCATAGGGCAGTGGGTCAGACCACTTTACTTATTAGTTGCCTTCACTTAAATTGATTGCACAATGTCTGGGCACATTATTCATATTCTCCTTAAAATAGTTCCTTACGCTTTAATGGCAAAGCTGGTTCAAAATGTGTTTCATTTCCTATTAACTTCAAATATTGGCTATATATTTTGCCTGCCCTTGGGGTGCAGTTACATGTTGATTTTTTTCTGTCTCCTTTTTTTAAAGTTGCTTTAGTTATGTTTTTAACTCACAATGTAACATTGTAGCTGCCTACAATGTGAGTGCTTAGTTTGATTGTGATTTATTCTTGTCTCATTCACAAATAATGATAAAATGCATGACACAGCTGAAATGCTTGTGTTCTTAAAAAATAAAAAAAATACCCGTAACATGGCCACACCTGTGAATAATTTTTTAATTTTACAATTTTTATTGCAAACCTATGGCAGACACTTTTAGGTATCTGCATATTTTTTTTCATTCTGTTTGTAGCATATTCTCGCATTGAAAAATACATTAACTGCACTTTTGTGAAGGTGAGGCCTTTTGTTTTGCAAGTGCTTTTTAGGTCTCGCCTTGCTATCGCGTAAGCGATCGCGAAGCGAGACTATAGGGGCTTTTAAAAGTGCTCCCAAAAAGCGGATTGCATTGCTAGCACGCGCACAATCACGCGCTTGGTGCCGCCATGCACTCCGCCTTTTGGGAGCACTTCAAAGGGTCCGCTCCCCCGCCCCCAAGCGTGCGCGCGCCACGCTCCGCCGGGCTTGTTTTTAAATGCCCTCGCTGAAAGTGAAATGATTTGGATAGCTTTTTAAAATGTGATCCCACAGGCTAAATCTTTCTTTATAAGCTAATGATTTGTTTCTTGTAGTCTAGCGCTTGAAGATTAACCCATTTACTTCCTTGAATATGGAATAAATTAAGACATTCATAAGTGTTCTGGCATTGTGATAAAATGAAGCAAACAGATAAACCGGAGCGTGGCCCTCTGTCGGCAGTTTGTAGAATTACAGATTTGTTTCTTGTAGTCTAGCGCTTGAAGATTATCCCATTTACTTCCTTGAATATGGAATTAATTAAGACATTCATAAGTGTTCTGTCATTGTGATAAAATGAAGCAAACCGATAAACCGGAGCGTGGTCCTCTGTCGGCAGTCAGTAGAATTACAGTCTTTATTTACTCTGAAGGAAATCTCAAATGTTCCATAGTATAGAAGAGATGGCATATCCGGCATACCCATAATGCATTTGTGTACGCATAGAACTGTTGCAGCAGCGAAAGATCGTTATCGATAATTATTGGACATTGATTTTGAATCGGTTTTGTAAAATAAGAGCTGGTTCTTTTGGTTGCACCCAAGGACTTAGAATTCGGCCGCTCTAACTGTAACATGTAAAACAAACATGTAGGCTCCGTGTAAGGCCTTGGATGCTATTTACAGACTAAACAGGTTTACGTAAATTAGGTGCACTTCGTGTGGCACTGATGTCTCTGTGGCCCACCCAGGGACGCGAGTTTTCTGATATCAGAAATGTAATCTGCGTGTGGCACTGGTGAAGGTATTCTAGTATAGGTTTTGAAAGGCCTTATGTATGTAATGGAGATCTGATAATATAGTACACATACAGGTTACTTAATCAGATCAAGATCTTACTATATAGTTTTGTATGATCTTCCCAAAGTAGAATATGAATGTTTAATCTTCATACAAATTATTTTACACGAAACGTGAATCCAGTAAAAGGTCTGTGCTCTTCTGAAAATGAAATGCGCTTACATTTCCCATGGTCCCGAGCTCGGCTCCGCTCTAGCGCCACAAAATGTGCTTACATTTCCCATAATCCCCCGGGCTCTACTTTAAATTCAGCTTACACATAATGCATTACAAGCACCGAACCGCCAGCAGAGTAAACAAGCACTGGCAAAGCCAATATGTCTGGCCTTCGGGACCTTTATAAGTGTGAAGCCATGCAACAGTTAATGTTGTTGCACCAAGGATATTGTGCTGCATAACTAAATACTTAGAAGGTCCCAAAGGCGAGACTTATTGGCTATACCAATGCTTGTTTAAAGGTGGAGTGAGGGAGTACCATGTTTATTGACACGTTGCAATGTGGCATTATGCTAGGCATAGTTCATGTAGTACTATGGGCATTAATGACACCGCAAGAAACATAAAACTGCACATGGCAAAATAGCAACAAAAAGCATGTTTTCCAGCTCGGGGACCAATGTAATATGGCAGGCTTGACTACTGTATTCATAGCACTCAGATAATATGTAACTGTCTGTGTGGTCATTTTCAGTAAATAGTGAGAAATACAAGGATGTTTGATTTATTTTGATGATAATTAATAAAAAAAACGTAATTTGCTGAGTTTTTCTCGCCACATCCTATTTGGTAGATCTTTTCTCCCTTATTTACAGAAGTGTGAGCCAGTCTCTTGGGGTTTGCAACATTTCTCACGATGTGTGCAGAAGAAAAGTCCTGTAGTTTAATATAGCTTTTGGAAGGCTCATCAAGTTGCAGGGGGGGCCGAGACAAGGTGCCGGTGTGCCACATTGTGTTGAGTCTGTTTCTGCAGTGCACAACGTACTCATTACGCCCCTAATCACCCTCCTTTTTTGAGGACCCAAAAGTTTTTTTTTTTTTAATATTCAGCCCTTTATGACTTCAATTCATTTTCTTGCTTTTATATCAGTTTTATTTAATTATTATTTATGTTTTTGTTTTATAGCGTGAACTCGACTCAAAGGTATCAGAGCACTTTGCATGAGTGCCAGTTGCGTTTAAGACAGGCACATTCATTTTGTTAGGCACAAGGAGATTGAGGTTTTTGCCCGAATCACGGGATGTTGAGCGTCCCTGCCAAGACTCGAACCCAGTTCCCTAGCACTGAGGTTGACCGCTCTAGCCGTTAGGCCACATCCATCCATCAGTCTTTTATTCTTCTTTTATTATTCTTGGGTGACCACAATCGACCATCCAGTTCCATAAACTGAAAATTGCAAATGATACTTCTGCAGTTTCAAGTCCTGGCTCCCCCACTTTACTCACTTGGTGTGATCCTTGGCAAATCAATTTCTCTCCCCATGCTTCAATTACATCATCTTGCAAAAACTAAATAATACAAACATAGTTTACCATGTTATGATGTATTATGTTATAGTATGTGTATTTGTAATGCACGCTATCACCTGCCAGTCTATCCTGCTGCTGAGCAGATGTGTGTGCTTAGTTTTCACTAAGCTAGGTTGGTTAGTTGAAATGCCAGGTCTTCAAATTCCTGGGGAATACGAAGAAGAGGAGGAGGCTCTGATGAAAAGTGGGAGGTTGTTCCAGTCTTTAGAGGTAATGTAAGACGACCCCTGTCATCCTCATTTTGCTCTGTGTATGCTTGAGATGTGTGCGAGTAGGAGTCCTGCGGAGTACAGGTGTCTGGCTGGGTAGTTGATAGAAGGAGATGCGACTGTTCAGGTGGGTGCGACCTCTGTTGTATAGTGTTTGGAATGTGTGTGTGAGGAGTTTGAAATTGCTGTGTCTGTGTATCAGGAGCCAGTGGAGCTGCTTGAGGTGTGGTGTGATGTGAGTTCTGTGCAGGAGGTTGAGGATGAGTCTGGCTACCAAGATCTTCATGGTCTGCAGTATTCTACCGAGTTCCCTGGTGATACCACCATGGAGGGTGTTCCTTTAGTCCAACTTGCTGGTGACTATGGTGTGAGTGACATTTGTCCTGGTGTTGCTTGGGAGCCATTTGAAGATCTTCCACCGTATCTTCAGAGTGTGGAATTGACTTGTGCAGTCATGTCCAGTTTGCGATTGATGATGATTCCAATTTCCCTGGTGTGTGGACTTGGTTTGAGCCTGAGTCCAGCCGACCACCAGTTGGAGTCCCATGGTGAGGTGTTCTTGCTAAAGATCACTATTTGTTGTCTTGTCATTATTGAGCTTGAGAGAGTTGGCTTTCATCCAGTTAGTGACTTCAGTCGTGCAAGCTGTGAACTTGTTTCTTGTATTGGGGGACTTGCACAAGAGGGAGAGTATGAATTGCGTATTGTGTTATATCTGTTAAGGAGGAGTTGATCCAGCAGGGAATGGGTCCTTGGATACCAATCTCGTGCAAGCACCTGATGAGGATGAGGTGTGGCACCGTGTCAAAAGATGCAGAGAGGTCCAGATGCTGAGTAAAGTTTGTACCGGCTGTGCTAACCATGAACAAAGATTATGAAACAAACTTCAATAAACAGATTTGAACAAAAATATGATGCAGAGAAGTCCAGACGAATGAGGACTGCTGTGTCTCCTCTACAAAGAATCATGCGGATGTTGTCTCTGGTGGCTATTAGTGCTGTTTCACTATTGTGGTTGGCCCTGAATGCAGACAGAGTGGCATTGAGGAGCTGATTGTTGCTGAGGTGGTCAGTGAGGTGTCAGTTGATCACTTCCTTTCTTTAGGAGCTTTGCCAGGTATTGTAGGAGGGAGATGCATCTGTAGTTGGTGAGTGTGTCTGGTCTGTGAGTGGTTTATAGAGCAGGGTGCACTAGGTGTTCTGTATTTTCTGGTGGTAGCGTCTTAGGGTAGATTTGAAGATGCAATTTTCCTTGGTGTCTTGACTTGTTTACCATTTGTGCTCCATTTGCTTGCAGCAGCATATGGTCAGCCTGAGTTCCTCAATGTACCAGCTGGTCAGGCTATTACGCTGGGTTGCACTTGAGGGGACCCAGGCTGTCAGCTCATGCAGTGAACGAGCTGTTGAGGTTCTTGATGTATTTCAGCAAGTTGAATTTTCCATAATCAATCTGCACACCACCTACCTCCATTGAGCTCCAGCCCCTCCTAGGGCCTACTAAATTGTGACTCCAGCACCGATGTGCAGCGGTCGCACGCAGTGGGTGCATGCAGTGGGCGTGCCACTGGTGCATTGAAGGAATGCCAAAGGCAATCCTGTCTGTGCCTGTCCACACCTGGACTGAGCCCTGGTCCTCCCCTACACATCAGCACCCGAATGTGCTCCTCCACGCTCACTACCTGACCACCCCTCATTGCACTGCTGCCACATTGCACGTCACAACACGGAGAGAACATTCACATGCACCTCATGCAGGCTCTCATGCACTCTTCCACACCCTACACCCACCACCCCACTTACTCAAACTCACACCAACCAGGCACCCACTCGCACAGACCAACCACCACCCATGCAACATGCCACACCTGCATGCATGGTTCTCAACACTTGCTTGCTCACCATACACCCCACAAAGAAAGGGATCTACTGCATGACCACACTGCAGATCTGCTCTTCCTCTCAATAACATGGTTAAGCCTAGCCTCTGTACCGGACATTGCAACAGCCATCCCTGCCAGCTGCAAGATTACCAGGCAAGACCATCAGAACAAACCCAGAGTCGCCATCATATTCAAAGAAACCATCAGCTGCATAGCTAGATGGACAAATCCACCGGCTAAATTAAACACCTTACATTCAAGATATTTATCAAACCCAGCTTCTCCCTGGGCAGAACCCTCATATACAGTCCACCAAGACCACGCACCAATTTCTCCAGAGACATCATGGACTTTGTTGCACCCCTCATCATCAACACCAGCACCTTCATCCTCCTCAGAGACCTCACCTTTCACCTAGAAGACTGCACTGACCTAAACTCTACTGCCCTTCTAGAAAACCTCAGAAGCTTTGACTTTACCCAGCATGTTACCAAACCCACCTACACTGCCATACGGTGAACACCCTAAATATCGATTCAGAAATATCGACTGCCCAGAATATCGAATTCAAAATATAGAGTGGACAGAATATTGAATTATCAAAATATAGATAGGTCAGAATATCGAAATTGGGGTACGAAATATCGATTTCCATAATATAGAATTAAATAATATAGAATTCCATAATATCGAATATTAAAATATAGATTACCATAATATCGAATTTAAAAATATAGATATCTATAATATCGAATTTTTATTAGTGTTATGTATGGTAGTATATGTGTTATTTTCGTAATGTATGTTTAATTTATTTAAACTAATGAATTTATTTAATTTAATTTTTGCGTAATTTAATTCCGTAGCGGGTTGTGGGTTTATAGGGGAATAGGGTGGGAAGTAATTTAATTATGGTTAATTAAATATTAATTATATTTATATGTTTTGATAATTAATTGATTGATAATTAATTAATAATTGGTAATTAATTTTTATTAATTGGTAATTAATTTTTATTAATTGGTAATTAATGTATATTAATTGATTAATTGATAATTATGTTAATTGTATTTTTTATTATTAGGAGCGGGTTGTGGGTTTGTAGGGGAATTGGGTGGGAAGTAATTTAATTGTAATAAAGTAAAGTATTTTTTTATTTATGTGTATTGATAATTAATTGATAATTATTAATTGGTAATTAATTTGTATTAATGGGTAAATAATTTGTATGAATTGCCAATTCATTTTTATTGCAAAAATATTTTTATTAATTGATTAATTGATAATGTTAATTGTATTTTTTATTATTGGGAGTGGGTTGTGGATTTATAGGGGAATTGGGTGGGAAGTAAATTAATTGTAATGAAGTAAATATTAATTAATTTATTTATTTGTATTGATAATTAATTATTAATTAGTAATTAATTTGTATTAATTGGTAATTAACTTTTATTAATTGGTAATTAATTTTTATCAATGGTAATTAATTGTTATTAATTGGTAATTATTTTTAATTACCTGTTTATTGGTATTGATAATTAATGTAAGCTTATTTTACAATTAGATCATTACTTTCCTACTTTTGCACTCTCAGGAGTGGGAATAGTATTTTTTACCCTCCCGCTATCCAACTCTTTCCCTACTGTTGCACTCACTGGAGTCGGAATAGTAATTTTTACCCTCCTGCTATCAAACGCTTTCCCTACTGTTACACTCTTTGGAGTGGGAATAGTAATTTTTACCCCTACACTATCCAGCGTTTTCCCTACTGTTGCATTCACTGGAGTGGGAATAGTCATTTGTACCCCTACGCTATCCAACGCTTTCCCTACTGTTGCACTCACTGGAGTGAGAATAGCAATTTTTCCCTTCCCGCT
The DNA here is from genome assembly GCF_964204655.1 of Triturus cristatus. Classification (NCBI taxonomy): domain Eukaryota; kingdom Metazoa; phylum Chordata; class Amphibia; order Caudata; family Salamandridae; genus Triturus; species Triturus cristatus. The sequence continues at coordinate 950,046,289 of NC_140584.1, forward strand.
ATCCAACGCTTTCCCTACTGTTGCACTCTCTGGAGTGGGAATAGTAAATTTTATCCTTCCGCTATCCAACGCTTTCCCTACTGTTGCACTCTCTGGAGTGGGAATAGTAATTTTTACCCCTACGCTATCCAACTCTTTCCCTACTGTTGCACTCACTGGAGTGGGAATAGTAATTTTTACCCTCCTGCTATCCAACGCTTTCCCTACTGTTACACTCTTTGGAGTGGGAATAGTAATTTTTACCCCTACACTATCCAGCGTTTTCCCTACTGTTGCATTCACTGGAGTGGGAATAGTAATTTGTACCCCTACGCTATCCAACGCTTTCCCTACTGTTGCACTCATTGGAGTGGGAATAGTAATTTTTCTCTGCCTGCTATCCAATGCTTTCTGTACTATTGCACTCTCTGGAGTGGGAATAGTAATTTTTACCCCTACGCTATCCAATGCTTTCCCTACTGTTGGAGTCACTGGAGTGGGAATAGTAATTTTTACCTTGCCGCTATCCAAGGATTTCCCTACTGTTGCACTCTCTGGAGTGGGAATAGTCATTTTAACTCTCCCGCTATCCAATGCTTTCCCTACTGTTGCACTCTTTGGAGTGGGAATAGCAATTTTTACCCCTACGCTATCCAACGTTTTCCCTACTGTTGCACTCACTGGAGTGGGAATAGTAATTTTTACCCCTACGCTATCCAACGCTTTCCCTACTGTTGCACTCACTGGAGTGGGAATAGTAATTTTTACGCTTTCACTATCCAACAAAAGCTCTACTTTTTTTACAGTACTTTTATTATGTTTACATTTTAAGCTTTTTTATATTATATTATGTATGTTTTATTTAATTGTTTTTAATATTTAATTACTTTTATATTATTTTGAATACAGTAAAAAAAATCGATATTTTAGCTAACTATATTTTAACATTCTATATTTTGGAATCGATATTTTAGTACTTACCAGTTTGTAGATAGGGAGTCGATATTCTGTCCTTCTGTATTTTGGCGTCGATATTTTGGCCATTCTATATTATGTCCCTCGATATTTAGTCACTGAACCCTGCCAGACACCTATTGGACCCAATTTTCTCTTCAATCAGAAACATCACATTCGATAAGCCAGCAATTATGACCTGGACAGGCCATGTCCTCTGCAGTTACAGCGTACCCATCTCACATCACCACAGACCTACCACCGCCAGACCTCAACCCCACAGCCGGAAAATAATCACAGAGTTGGGCGGGCTTCCACCCTATCCACGTACCCGCCTGAGCATAGTTTTCATTGTGATTCATATTTCAATCATGTGTATATCCTTTTTTGAAAATATCTGTAATAATAATTCTAATTATAAAGTAGCTAAGACATATAGTCCATTCAATAACAAAGATATGTCTCTGACATCTGGAATAATATTAGCACCTGGCCAAAATCCCCATTGAATTCCCATTGAAATACATGGGAAACATAATACATGTATTTTCACCCATTCATTCACACATATATTCTTAGGCTCATTACTCATTCTTTGTTTGAAAACATTAAAACTAATGCAAGAAGGCAAGTGTTGCAGCACATAAAATGATTTGGTCTGTGCTATATGATAAGACATGTTTTTATCATTTTAAAAAGATACTTGAGGTCTATTGTGCCAGCAGGGTCTGAAAATAGGTTATCAGTCAGAGCTCATCTTTAAGCATTAAATTAATGAGAGCCAGGTGATTATTTTCTTGGGAAAGGCCAAGGTTGCTATATTTCTAAGGAATACATTTCACTCCCTGTTTACCAAACTGTATGTGATCAACAGAAAAAGAGCTCGAAGAAAAAAATCTTTGAGAAGTGCTTCCAAGAGAGAGGATTTGGCTCTGTCGACATGACGATCCACCTTCCTAGAGGATGTGATTGTGCAGAGGTTGTGTGCATCTGCTGAAAGAATGTTTGTTTTGCACTGATTATGTTCAAAACATCAGGACTAAGCTGGTTATGGTGATCAAGGTTGTAAGTTTGATTGGTTCATTGGGAAGAGGTATGTCAGATGATATAGGGCGGATCTATTTAGTATGAAAAGTTTAAACAAAGGCAGTAGGCCTGGCTTCTTTATTGGGAATGACATGTTTTAAAGGCAATACATCTTTAAGGGTGGCTTGTAATTACACTCTGTTTAAGCCAGTAGACTGGTATTTTGTGGCATGGAAACTAACAGATTACAATAGTAACAAGGGTTTTGTTGTTGCTTACTCTAAAAGACAAGTTCTAGGTTAGAGGATTTATACTGTGGTGGATCTTATTAGTCCTTCTTAGGAGGGGTTGTATACTATTTTTCATCTGGAATTGTGTACATATTTGTGTAATCATGTGTGGTATTTATCTGTGTGTGTAGTGTGCATTAATGTGATTTTTTGATGTAGCAGAAGTTTGTTATGAAAAAAAGTAATAAAATTAGCAGTATTGCATGTGAGTGATGGCATTTCACTTGATCACAATTGTTTATTCTCCTCCTGACAGTGAATGGACTCAGCGCTAGGTCTCGTTAGATAGTCCTTTCATTTTCCATTTTCTCCATTTATAGATCCTGATTAATTTCTTTCTATCTCCATTTTTTGATCATTATTTTTGAGAGCCTGAAGGTTTTCTAAATAGTTTTTGTGGGCTACTTACTTGCCTCTTATTTCTTCTGCATTGCGCCATTGTGGAATGGTATTGTCCATCATTGGGTTACTGTTCCTAGATGACAGACATGCCTCTTCTAAATGTGGTGACCATGTTGAAACTTTAAAACAATGATGCACTATGTACAATACCATTCCAAGATAGCCACCTGCTGATATGTTTATTTGTTATCTTATTTGTCCTTGCAGCATTAGTCTGCCACGTTTAGGCAGCAACATCACTTCTCTTATCTACTTGTATCCTTTTCATTTATACTGCATGCATGTGTTGAGTTTGTGTGTGTGTTTTGTTGTGGATGGATGAGTGGATGAATGCAGGAAGTCAGTGAGTTTGTGCTTAGATGCATGAGTGCAAGGACGAGTGCATATCTAATGAATTGAGTACCTAAACACCTCAGTAAGTAAAAAGACACTTTGCATTATGAGCCAATACTTGCAGATGCTGTTTTAGTATAAACATTTATTACAAAACTGGTCTTGCAGACCGTCAAAACAAGAAATTAACCGAACAGTCCCATAGAGCTGATGGGATCGTTTTCCACACTTTGCATCAAAAATGTGCATGACAGCGGCACACATAACCCAATAGGAATAAAATCATTCAGGTCACTCTAGGACTGACCTGTTGATCACACACTAAGTTAATTTTTTAGGGGTGGTCAAGTTTTTTTACAGTAGGATTAAGAAGGTCAATGTTGCCTTTCAGCACTGGGCAAGGTTGACTAAATTGTGGTAGTGACTCTTTAAATGGCAGTGAAACTACTCCACTTATATTTTATTATTTTGTTTAGAAAAAAAAAAAGCTGATGTTACAGAAAGGTAACTCTTCAGTACAAGGCACTTAGCAAAAGGATTTTCCCATGCTGTGTACCAGGAAAAAAGACCTTCTCCGTCATCGTGAGTTTTTTTGTTTGACTATTAATTCTCATATTGATGTTTCCTTTCATACGAAAAACACCTAAAGGTGAAAGGGAGGTAGAACTGTGATTCTTCGTATTGGATCTTTTTACCACTAACTATATCTTACCACGACTGTCTTTGAAACTGCTATTCCCCGCTGATATATGTCTTCACATTTCTACCTGCTGTTGATCCATGGAATCTGCAATAATGTTTTTCAATACAATTTGTGGTTTGTTATAAAAATTGTGCAGTCTTGCTTAGTATATAGAAATGTTATGTCTCTAAGAAATAGAGGTCTGTGGCTAATCACTGATTTGGATCACAAAGACAGTACATTTTATGATGGGATTGATAATAAAGCTTTAAAACGTGACCTTGGACCTAATAGGAAGTATAGCTAACCCAACCGAGACCGTAATATTGAAGTACGCTGGCCAATATAAACGTGGATCCACTTGTAATATCAAGTCAAGTCAAAAAAGCTTTATTATCGGCTAAAAGCCATAAAAGCACATATTTACAAAGATTTAAATAAAACATACCAATATCCCACAATGCAATATATTCATGATGAAGAGGAATACTCCTAAAATAGTTTTTAAATATAAGTATAAAACCAGGAAATAATCCTATGCAATTTAAAACATAACAGATAAAAGAGTAAAATCAATCCCTTCACAAGTTAATATCAGGGAATCCCAGTGATATGCTGGGTCTGTGGTAACGCGGGTGTAACAGATAATTGTTTTTTAATTTTTGCGCCTCTGGCGCACCACATGGCCCAGAGGTATCTAGAGGTCGCAAAGACAATCAGGGGGGTGGTGTCGTATTTAAATATTCTAAATGCTTCCCTGTAATCCCTGAGACCCAGTGACTTACAAAGCTGGACAATCCATTTAGCTCTAGCCCTGGTGTAAAGAGGGCAGAAGAGCAGAACGCGCAGATTCGTCTCTTCACAACCATCACATCCCGGGCATGAGCTAGAAACGTGTGAAGCAATTGACCACTTGTTTGTCACTGCCCTCAGTGGGAGTGTCCCATGTCTAAATTGGACATAAAGTTTCTTCGCCAGTGAGGGCTGAATGTCATCCAAGAATTTCTCAAAGTGGTAAGTATCCTTCACCTCCAGAAATCTGTTGGTCAACTTGCCCAGGGATGGACTAGAACATACAAGATCCATTCGATATTGATTGAGTAAGTTGACCAACACCCTTTTAGGCATCAAAGGACATGTCTGCTCCGGAGAGAGCCAAATGTCTCCCCTACCCAGTGCATAGCAGAGCTGCTTAACATATTTTAGCCAGGGGATTTTCCCTACCCCCCTTATGGTCATTACATCCCTTAGGTCATCCCGCTAGCTTAGCAGCTCTGGGGTAGCCCAGAGTCGCCTCCAGTACATCACAGGTCGGTTCGAAATGATCCCCTGTATGGGGGCCAGACCCAGATCTAACCGTAAAGGAATCAGAGGTGTGCTCTGCGGGAGACTCATTAGACGCCTAATAAAGCTATTCTCAGTGATGGACAAGGGGGTGCAACTAAGATGGCCCCATAGCTCCACCCCATAGAGCGCCCCACCTCTCACCTGGGCCATATTTCTAAAGGGGATCCCAGGGTTTTAAGTGAACACTCTTTAAGGACCTTTAAGATACCACCAGAGGATTGGGCCAGCTTCATGTTTGCCTTGGCCATCGGCGACCCCCAACCCATCTTATCGTTGAGTGTTACTCCTAAATAGTCAAAGGTGGAGACTCTTTCCAACACTGTGCCATCCAAATGGGGGTGGGGACAATTAGGTGATTTTGCATTTAAGACCATGAATTTGGTTTTGGAGAGGTTGATCTCCAGATTTCTTGTCATGCAAAAAAAGCAGAATGCCTCCAGTGTTCGCTGAATGCCCATAGAGGATTTTGATAGCAAAAGGGTGTCATCAGCGAACATCAGGGCTGGTATTTTGCGGGCTGCTAAGCTAGGAGAATCTAAATCCCTCACCCCCAAGAGATGGTCAAATAATCCATTAAGAAACAAAGAGAAGAGAGTAGGGGCCAACACGCACCCCTGCCTCACTCCCCTTTCCACCGGAAAGGGGCCCGAAAGCTCCCCATTTCTCCCATACCTCACCCTCGCAAAAGTGCCTTGAGGTAGACGTTTGAACAATTGGCACAAGTATGCTGGGGCACCCATCTCTATCAGTATGGCCCAGAACTTATCTCTCTGGACCAAATCAAATGCAGATCGAAGATCTACAAAGATCAAGTACAGGCTACCAGCCCCCAGAGTCACCGTCTTCCAATAGACCAATTGAAGTCTAAACAATTGGTCGATGGTAGAGACCTTAACACGAAAGCCCGCTTGGAGGGAGGTCAGGATGTGTTGATCGTCCATCCAGCACTGCAACCTCGTTAGTAAAAGGCGGGCAAACAGTTTCTGCAAGACATCAATGAGGCTAATGGGACGGTAATTAGCCGGATCAAGTGGGGATGCCTTTTATAGATGGGAATGATCTCGGCCCCCAACCAAGTTCGGGGAGTTTCCATGCCATGTAAGATGGTATTAAAATATAACCAGATGTAGGGAACCCAAACCTTTTGCTCACTCAGAAATAGATCTCCTGGGATTCTGTCCAATCCCGGAGCCTTCCCAGAAGACAAACTTTTAAGGGCCGCCTTAATTTCCTGCATCGAACAAGATTGACAATCGGAGTCCTTCACCTCCAATAATACTAAAGGGGATGTGCACTTTGCGGGGAGACCTAGTTCTACAGAGGAAACAATGTCAGTGTGGGAGTACAAGGGCTTAAAGTGGGCTATCCAAACCTCTTCGCTCAGATTGGGTGTTATAGCGGGCGTCTCTTCTGACGAGCCTGATCTCACAAGGTTCCAAAACGCGCCATAGTCGCGCCTGTCCAAGACTTCTTTTATACTTGCCCATCTTAGGGCCTCCCATTCCGACTTGGCCTCCACGATTATAATTTCATAAGCAGTTCTGGCCACTCTAATACTCTGCACAGAACCGGTTTTAACCTCGCTAACAAGTGCACATTTCGCCTCCCTACAAGCTTTATTAAACCACTGGACCTGTTTTTTTGTTCGTATCCTATTATTCACTGTGGTATAAAAATAATCGACCATATTGGCGATTAGGTTAGTATGAATACAGTCCAGTGCTTGAAAATAAGAAAGATCATAATTCACATGTGGAAGTTCAAAGGCCTCTTCTAGGGAGCGAGCTACATGTAAATATAGCTCAGCAATTTTTTCGGGTGCTAGCACAAGCTTGGCCCACCTAATGCGTCTGCCACCCGCTACTGAGATTAAGTTCCTGTCAACACGGATCTCCAACTCCCGTGATCTATGTGGGTGACCCAGTGTGTGTTTTAGTTCTAAAGACAAAAGATTGTGGTCACTATCTATCCTTTGAATTACACAAAAAGCCCTTATTTGAGACCAGAATTCTACATTGACCATAATGTAGTCAATAGTAGTGCTTTAGAGTGGGTTACTAGAAGCTTATTAATCTGTATGGCCACTGGCATTAAGCGCATTCAATCAATCAATCAATCAAGCATTTGTATAGCGCGCTACTCACCCGGAGGGTCTCAAGGCGCTTGGGGGAGGGGGGTCCGCTACTGCTCGAACAGCCAGGTCTTGAGTTGCTTCCTGAAGGAGAGGTGGTCTTGGGTCAGGCGGAGGTGGATGGGGAGGGAGTTCCACGTCTTGGCAGCCAGGTAGGAGAAGGATCTTCCTCCTGTTGTGGCTCTTCGGATGCGGGGGACGGCGGCGAGGGCGTGGCTGGTTCATCGAAGCTGGCGGGTGGGAGTGTAGAAGGTCAAGCGGTCGTTGAGGTATCTTGGGCCTTGGTTGTGGAGAGCTTTGTGTGCGTGGGTGAGGAGTCGGAACGTGATTCTCTTGCTGACGGGGAGCCAGTGTAGGTTTCTCAGGTGTACGGAGATGTGGCTGTGTCGGGCATTGCTGGGTACATAGAACACTCCTGGATATGCCAGGTGGAATCCTCCTCTAAGGTTACAGAGGGGATCCCCACAAGAGGTTCGAAGTGACAGTTAAAGTCACCCCCGATAATTCTATGTGTTGATGGTGAAGAAAATGAAAAAAGTTCGTCAAGAGCCTCTAACATAGATAGCCCCAGCTCGTGGGGGGTAAGACGCAAATATATGTTAGCAACCATCACCTTCAGGCCATCCATAAATTTAAGGACGATAGAGAGAATGTCCGGGGAATGAGAATCTATTACTTTCACTGTACACCCCAAGTGCGTAGATACCCAGATGCACAGTCCCCCCGAATGTCTTCCTCTAGGTCCCTGTACAGCGTGTAGATGGAAAGTTGCAAATCCCACCCTTGTAGGGGCAGTCACCATCCAGGTTTCTTGAAACAAGCGCAGATCATACTGATCCACCAACTCACCCCATTCTGGATTGGATATCTTAGATCTCAGCCCTGCTACATTCCAGGATCCTAATAGTGATCTTGGGGGTTCCACCCTATGAGGACTGGGTGAGGTGGAAGAGGGCATGTTGATAGAAGGAGTCCCTGCAGAATTGTCCAGTTCAAATCCATCTCTTGACAAGCGTGTATCTGCACCTGGGCTTAAGGGGATTATTCCCAGACCTACTTCCTTAACCCCAGAAACCCCCACGGGGCACCCAGCTACGTTGGAATTCGTTTTTTTAGACCCCGATGAGTAAAATAGTCAATCTACATTATTCAAGGCACTAAATCCGTTGGCTGTGGGTATATTATATTCCCCCTCCATGCCACCTTGATGAAAATGAGTTGATTCAAGTCCCCCTGATACTATTTCCCGAGATTAGAAGTACCCCAAAGGAAGTGGAATAATTGCACCCATTTGACAGGGTCCTCCCCAATCAAGGATGTGCTTAACTACTCCAGGATCCCTAAAAGTAAAAAAATCACGCACTCCCCTCCAATATCTTTTAGTTTGGTCCCCAACCAGGTAACTCTTCTCACAAATAGTATTTCCCCCTGACCCGATCTCATTAGTGGTCTATGTCCATTTAACCACGAAGTGATTTTATTCTTCAGCGCGGTGTATGTTTCGCCTCGTTCGCCCGACAGCGGAGGGACACCGGTTAATACCACCACATACGGAGAAGCCTCCAGTGGTAGCTGGGGGTAAAATAATGATTGTCGATTTCCATTTTTGGAAAAATTCATGTTGGGCTTTTGAGGCGCCGGACCCCCCTCCGGCTGCTGCTTACGGATTTTTGGAATATGGGTGGGTCTAGAGTGGGAAGAGTAACTTTTTCCGGGTGCACCCTGGGACGGGTGTCAGGGCTGGGACCAATGTTGTTAGGGATGCGTCTACACGTGTTCATTGATACCGATCCTTGTGCCTGGACGTCAGCTCGAGACCCTTCATTAGGACTAGGGCCCTGAACCACCTGGTCAATGTTACCTGCAGCCAATGTCGCAGAGTTATTCCCAGTGCGTATGGGCAACTGTTCACCCCCATGACTCTTATTGTTAATCATTGAGACTACTTTATCAATTCTACTCATCAAGATTTTAAACTGAGATTTGGTAAGTTGTGCCATTTGGGCCTGAAAATCGATTAATAAGTGAGTGGCCCAGACCGGGGGTGCTAAAGTGGAGAAAGGGGTGCCTTAATCATCCTGAGAGGTGTCTAGGGCAGATGTATTAGTCTTCGGTAGTTTTGTTTTCGTTTTTGATTTCTTATTTCTGGGGCGGTGCTTAGGTGCCTTTCTAATCGCCTTAGGAGCTGTCTCAGTGACCAAATTAGTAGGATAGCTAACATCTTGCACTACCTGTGCGCAAGGGAGCTCAGCAAAGGAGGAGGCTAACAGTGAGTCAGGTGAATTACAAGTGGCTAAAGATATATTCCCAGACGGCAAAAGGGGGGTATAGCTGGAGTAAGGGAAAGGCGTCTTTCGGTATTCTCAATAGCCGATGCTACCACCCCTATTGTTTTTTGTAACATTTTATCTATAGCAGTTAGACTCGGGACTGGGGGTATTAGGGCTGCTTTTTGTCGTGTGAGAGGGCGAAAGGTTGGAGGATTTGTTTTGCCCATGATGCAACACGTACAATGCTTAATCGTTTAGGATAGTAGTAACCCAGTACTTCACAATTTGCAAAGGGTAGTGGTCTTTAAGGAGTTAACAATAGCACCATTAAAAACCCTGTAACAGTGAGCAGATCAATGTTGTTGTCACAGCCTCTTCTTTTCCACGTTGTTACATTGAATGATCCAGCCTTCCTTTATCTCGGTTGTCACGTGCGCTCCCTTTCAGTCATGAAATAGGGACTCAACTTCAGGAAGAAAGGAGGTTAATGTCCCGAATCATGAAGCAAAATGTGTTTCTCCCGATTTCCAACAAATAGATAACTTCAGTTATCCAAAACACAAGGGAAAGAAAAATCTAACACAAAAAACCCCCATCCAAATGCAACTCAAAGGATTAGCGATATCAGATACTTTGAGCATTGATTGCTACAGCCATCTACGCCTTTTCGGTCCAACCGATATTTCTATTCGAAAAACCTGATTGCCTTCAATGTAATAGTGGTACCATGTTTTGCCTTTGTGTAACTGCAGATTTTTGGTACTCATTTTTCATAAGCTAGTTGTACAATGTTTCTTTTGAGAGTCAGGTTTGTCATGTTCAACCACTAATATTGGGTTAATCTTCACCTGATCCCTCATTAGCATGTCATGACCAGGCAACAGGATGGCGTAGATCTGGCTGAGAGGAGGACATTGCCACACTCAAAAGAACATAACATCTCTATCACAAAAGTGAGTTTAGAGTCCGGGTACTTGTTTTCTACAGAGTTTGACAGCACCGTCAACACTCCTTCAACAATGGATTGACCTGGAAAAACGTGGTGCTCACCTCAGCAAAGCAGTCAGTGTTTGATCAGATACAGAAACAATTTTGTTTTTGTATGTCTTGACTGTGCTTCATGCAGGGACAGTTTGAGGACTGCTGATAGAGCAGCGAGGGACAGGGCAGTATTTAAGAATTACAAAAAAAATTATTTCTTTAATGTTCCAATGCAGTGTATGCGAGAGGTTGAGTATGGAATGGCTGTGGTAAGCAATACTATCAACATGCTGTGGTTTTTCTAGAGAGAAATAAGAAACCTTTTATGAGTGCCAGTTTCTGCCATTGTAGATAAATTGTAAGGTTATTACAGTGGCCAAGGAATGACAGCGAAACATTTCCCTCCTAAATCCTTCTGTTGGCATTGAGAAATCACCATTATTTTGTGTGGAGAGAACTGAGATTTCTTTAAAGTTTGTATTTGATAATCACGGATTCCAAAATATTTTGGGCACATTCCCATGACCCATTTTAATCTAAAGCAGAATCTAGAACTCAGTTGAAAGGGCCTATGCCCATCTGTTCAGTTCCACTCAAACGTTAGTCTTCCGATGGTTCTTTTTAGTAGCATGAAAGTGTAAAGGGGAGTAAAATTTCGTAAATCAAATGTTTGATACAGTGTAGCACAAGAAAAGCTACACAAGAACCCAAGTCGACAACCAACTGAAGGTTAGTCAGATTTATTACATATTTAAAAATAGTTGGACATACATGAATCTTAGCATAACAGTATAAAAATACAGGCGAAACAGACGGAATCCAAATCTTCTGAAAATATTCACTCGATGCAACATGAAATAAGTTCTATGATGATTATGCAAGAAATGAGAAAGCAAAAGTTCAGGTCCCACTGCATCGGCACTTCCTCGTTATGTAGCATTTAGTTCTAGCTCTCCCATACTCTAAATCTAGAGCCTTCCGAAGAAGTCACTCCACCATAAGATTGGTCTAAGGCAGGGGTACTCACAAACTTTCTCTTGGGGGCCAAATTTACAGTGAGGTTTGTGGCCGAGGGCCGCACCTTGGGGCGGGGTCATTGGGGGAGGGGGCGGGGCTAGAGCAAAAAAAAAAACCTGTGACCATGAGGTGGAACACAGGTCCCTGCAGCAGACGCCTTCGTCCACTGAGCCACCGAACCCGGCATACACATATCTATCTCTCTCTCCCTCTCCCTATCTCCCTCCCTCCCTCCCTCTCCCTCCGTCTCCCTCCCTCTCCCTCCGTCTCCCTCCCTCCCTCCCTCCTCCATCTCCCTCCCTCCCTCCTCCATCTCCCTCCCTCCTCCATCTCCCTCCCTCCTCCGTCTCCCTCCCTCTCTCCTTCTATCCATCTCTCTCCCTCTCTGTCTCTCTCTGTCTCCCTCTCTCTGTCTCCCTCTCTCTGTCTCCCTCCCTCTCTGTCTCCCTCCCCCTCTCTCTCCCTCTCCTTCCCTCTCCGTCTCTCTCCGTCTCCCTCCGTCCTCCGTCTCCCTCCGTCCTCCGTCTCCCTCCCTCTCCCTCCGTCCTCCGCCTCCCTCTCTCCTCCGTCTCCCTCCCTCCTCCCTCTCCCTCCGTCTCCCTCCCTCTCCCTCCGTCTCGCTCCGTCTCCCTCCCTCTCCCTCCGTCTCCCTCCCTCTCCCTCCGTCTCCCTCCCTCCCTCCCTCCTCCATCTCCCTCCCTCCCTCCTCCATCTCCCTCCCTCCTCCATCTCCCTCCCTCCTCCGTCTACCTCCCTCTCTCCTTCTATCCGTCTCTCTCTCTCTCTGTCTCTCTCCGTCTCCCCCTCTCTGTCTCCCTCTCTCTCTGTCTCCCTCCCTCTCTGTCTCCCTCCCCCTCTCTCCCTACCTCTCTCCCTCTCCTTCCCTCTCCGTCTCTCTCCGTCTCCCTCCGTCCTCCGTCTCCCTCCGTCCTCCATCTCCCTCCCTCTCCCTCCGTCCTCCGTCTCCCTCCCTCCTCCGTCTCCCTCCCTCTCTCTGTCTCTCTCCCTCCCTCTCTGTCTCTCTCCCTCCCTCTCTGTCTCTCTCCCTCCCTCTCTGTCTCCCTCCCTCTCCGTCTCCCTCTGTCTCCCCCTCTCTATCTCCCCCCTCTGTCTCCCTCGCCCCTCTGTCTCCCTCCCCCCTCTGTCTCCCTCCCTCCTCAGTCTCCCTCCCTCTCTCTCCCCCTCTCTCTCTCCCTCTCTCCCTCTCCCTCCCTCTCTGTCTCCCTCTGTCTCCCCCCTCTCTGTCTCCCCCCTCTGTCTCCCTCCCTCTCTCTCTCCCTCCCTCTCTCTCTCCCTCTCTCCACCTCTCTCTCTCTCCCTCTCCGTCTCCCTCCCTCTCCGTCTCCCTCCCTCCCCCTCTTCCCCTCTCTCCCTCCCTCTTCTTCTCCCTCCCTCTCCCCTCTCTCCCTCCCTCTCCCCGTCTCCCTCCCTCTCAGTCTCCCTCCCTCTCCCCGTCTCCCTCCCTCTGTCTCCCTCCCTCTCCCCGTCTCCCTCCCTCTTCGTCTCCCTCCCTCTCCCCGTCTCCCTCCCTCTTCGTCTCCCTCCCTCTCCCCGTCTCCCTCCCTCTCCGTCTCCCTCCCTCTCCCCGTCTCCCTCCCTCCCTGTCTCCCTCCCTCTCCCCGTCTCCCTCCCTCCCTGTCTCCCTCCCTCTCCCCGTCTCCCTCTCTCTCCCCGTCTCCCTCACTCTCCCCATCTCCCTCTCCCTCTCTCTCTCTCCGTCTCCCTCTCTCTATGTCGCCCTCCCTCTCCATCTCCCTCTCCGTCTGTCTCTTTGCCTCTCTGTCTGTCTCTGCCTCTATCTGTCTGTCCCTGTCTCTGCCTATCTGTCTCTGTTAGTCTCTATCTCTATCTGTCTCTGTCTGTTTCTGTCTCTCCCTACTGCCCTCTGTCACCCTCTGTCCCCTTACCCGACTCTCACACCCTGCTGTTCTCTTGTCATCTCTCCCCCCCACTCCCCCGCCCCCCCCCCCCCTTCGCTTGTGCGGCAGGTACTTCACAGGTCTTTAAGAGACCATTTGCATGATAACGAGGCTTTGTTGTATTTCACCTCTTAGCGCCCCAGCAGCTCCACTCGGACTATCGCTTGAATCCCCGGGCCACCACAGAGCAGAGTCTGTGTTTGCTGACACTGTTAAAAAAAAAAAACACCGGCTCGATGTCTGCAAGGTCCGCGAGCCGCCAAGAAAGGCTTGCCGGGCCGCTGGCGGCCCGCGGGCCGTACCATGAGTACCCCTGGACTAAGGCATGAAGCCACAAGCAAGTAAGGGAACAAACAGATTTAGTACTCAGGGGCTCTCTCTCCGGAAGGCAAGCAGGAGTGGGGGAATGGAGTGCCTGTCCCTCTCTACAATGCATCACCTACTCAAAGTTGTATTCAGCGAAGGCCCATAACGCATACTCTACAATGGGCTCAGCCACAAACCTTTTCCATGATGTTAAATTCCTTCACGGCCTTCTTCATGTATGCCCCTCTGCAACAGTTCGTCCTTAGTCTCCACTCCTTCTCCCTTGTGAGAACACTTCCCTCCACCTTTTCTTCTCCAGGCCAAGCTAACTGTAACTCCTTCATTCCACAACGTATCTAATAGAACAATACCCCCTACTCTTCACTAGCAAACGTTGTCCAGCTGAAATGCAAACATGGAACTGAAAGCTTGCTATGAAACTCACATGAGAATTTAAACATTTGTTTCAGAAACGAGGACATTTCAAAATATACTGCAGATTCAGGCCTACGACTTAGGTTAAAATAATGAATTCACATGTGGTGTACATTAAAAATTGCATAAACATTAGCATTCAATAGGAATATTTGCCCTAACTACATTATAAATATGTATTTTGCATTTACATCATAATCCTAGGGAGCGTCCAAATGTAGTTGCTACATCACTGAATAATATTCATTTATGAGGCCTATAGAAACAAATTACATTGATTACATTTTTCATCATAAGTTCTATGTGTTAAATATTAAGCTTTACATTGGAATTCATTCATTTTGTAGGAACATGTTGCCTGATTCACGTTTCCTCTAACATCTAATTTCTCTCATAACATTGAATATTATATGAGTGAGTTCTACAAGCGATTACACTGCACTCCTAACAGCTAAGATACACATTTTCTGCTCTCTCATATTTGAGGATTCACCATGAAGTAATTCTAGGTTCTTCAGTTTGGGTGCGGTGTGAACTTTTCCTGTTGTCTCAGACCCCAGTTTCTCCCATGAACTAAAGCTTAGCTTGTTTGGTGGCACTACATAAAGTCCACTGCAGTGGTTAAATCTTCTTCTACTATAGAAATCACTATTGTAAACAGATGGTTCTTATGAAGATATTGTATTTTGTACATGGCATGACTGGATAGAACTGTTTTCCTTTACTTAGTTGACAATAGAGTGGGATTGGCAAAAGTAGCCTCCCTGTGTTTTAAGTTCGCATTAGGGTATCATATGGGTGCCATCCAGTACAAGGTTTGAGAACTCTGGAGATATGTTGTCAATACTACGAAGTCCAAACTCTCCCTTCATATTTTCCATCTGACCTGTGAATACATTGCTGGCTGAAATGTACACTTCCTGGACTCATTATGTATGGGCTCAAAAATCCCAGCATGCACTACCAATGCTTAATTTGAGCCAGTGGTTGCCGGTGGGGGCCATCACCACTTATTTCTGGGGAGTGAAACTGATATTCCTACGTCAGATATGTACTGAACACAAGAGAGGGAAAATCACACAGATTGGAAAAACAGAGGAAGGAAAAGCTAGCAAAACCGTCACAAAGGTAGAAAGAAGGAACCTGCAAAAGCGAGAGAAAGGAGCAAGTAGTGTCTGGTGGTGGATTAAAGGGGCATGAGGTTAATTTAAGACAACCAGGCTTATTCTGCTCCTGAGGTTTAATTGCATGCGCTGGGGGCTTCTGAGCAGAGCTTCGGGCACTGGCACTCTTTCTATTACAAATAAAGCACTGTGCTCGGAGATGGCTAAAAAGCTGTGAAGAGCTGATGGTATGGTGGGGATAGGATGTGCCGTAACAGCCAGAGCTGCCGACCTTAAAACTGGGGAACCAGGTTGGAGTCTAGGTGCCGACTCAACATCCTGTGATTCTGGACAAAACAATTAATCTCCCATACCTACCTAAAAAAAACAATTAATGTGTCCTTCTGTAATGTAAATGATGCTAATGTAAAGCGCTCCAATACCTTTGGGCCGAGTTCGTGCTATATAAAACCGCATAGAAAAAAAAACACATGCGACATGAGGTCACTTAGCAGCTGTGCCACTACCTCAAGCACTGCATTCTCGAAGTGGTGCTGAAAAACCGACTAATATAAACAGCAACAGCAGTAGGAAGCAAAAGTATCTAACGTCCCAAAAGAAAGGCAGCAAGCTCGGCGAGGCGGTAGAACTGAGGCACGCGGCCGGGTACGGCTGGGCCGCTGCCCCCTCTTCCTGTGACAGGCCTGTGGAGTGGGAACTGAGCACTGCAGGGTAGCGGGGGACGTTCGTCGAGTAGGCATTTCCTGCAGGGATTCGACTGCGGTCAGCCATGTTAGATTTGTGAACCTCATTTCCCCAGGTGCATCCAGCGCAGCTTCTCGGGGAGTCCCCAAGCCACAAAGGAAATTTGCATTTAAATGGAGATTTTTTTTCCCTTTTTGTTTTAATGAGCGTGGCACATGGGAGCTCTTGGCTGTTAAGTTTGCAGCGCAGAGTGCTCGTTGCATTGGCGCACTGTAGGCTCCTTCGATTCGCTTTTCAAATTGTACACAAAGAAAGCGCCTTGTGCATCTTTTTGGGGAATGTTATGATATAGAAATAAGCTGGCTGGCCTGGCAGCAGGACTAATCTACCCTCGGCGGATCAGTGGTGAAGCGCGGCGGTCAGGCCTGGGGGGGTTAGGGAGGGGGGGGGGGGGAAGGGCTCCCCTGTCACGCAGAGCTCCCCCGACACGCAGAGTGCCTCCTGGTATAAATTGGCAATGGTGTAATGGAGCTGGGAGATGACACGTGCTGGCGTGACCCCTCTCCACTGATAGTGAATGACCCCAGCAGAGGTAAATCTGACACGGCGTGCACATCAGACAATTGCATTTTCAGCACCCAGGGACGAAAACTGAGCAACCAAAATCGTTTCGAGCAATGATATATGCACGACGGGGTGCTCTGTCCCCCTTAACTTGTTCCCTCTTTTCACTCTCCCTTGCTCTGTTTCAGGGGCTGCTGAAATGACAGAGTACAAGGACGGAATTTTAAAAGTTGACCTAAAGTTTTTCTTCTTTTACCTGTGAAGGGGTTATTTTAAAAATGCCGCCGGCGGTGCATTTGTTTTACCTGCAGCTGAACAAGCAGCTGTTTCCGCTTCCACAAAGACAAACCAGGGGGACTGCACTTGCTGAGCACATCTGCTCACGGGGCGTTTTCATCTGCTCCGGGTCAGCCATTGGTTGCTGCGCTCCCTGCATTTATATGTGATCGCACGAACAGATCGAAATGTATGATTTTTAATTTTCATGTGTGTTTTTCTTCTTCTGATGCTGCACCTCGAATAAAGGCTGCCTACTTCTGGAAGCGATACGCATTCATGTAGCCTCATTTTTACACGGAAGGATAGAGTGTGCATTGGCCCCTTAGTCCCATCTGCTGGAATAGATGTCGGTGCTGTCAAAAATAAACATTAGATGGATTCTCACTTTCCCAACGTGGTGGGAATCAGCGGCCCAAACTCTTTCTATTCTGGCTGAAGTGGAAATGTGTCCGCGTGACTGAAACCAAGTACCAGTCTCCTCGTCCATTACCTACTGGGCAAACGGTGGCCCAGAGGGTCTCCGTACGTCCAGGTCCCTGTATTCTAAAAGCCCCCACTTCACCTTCACGTACATTGGGGTCGGAAGAGGGAGAAGTTGGGCCTAATTTTCTTCCATTCACCATTCGCCGCTTACACAGAGCCAAAACGCACTCGATTGACCCGTTCTACTGCCCCATTCCCAGCCGGATGGTAATTAGGAATATGTTTTTCCTTTACACCATTCCTGGCCAAGAATGCTTTCCATCTGCCTGAAACAAACCGTGGGCCGTTTTCACATAAAATAGACCTTGGAATTCCTTCCCTCGAAAGGACATTGTTCAAGAATGAAACTAAAGTAGCTGCGTCAACCTTGTCGCACCCCTCAAACTCCGGCCATTTAGAGTACAGAGTGAGACCCAATAATACTACAATGTACTTGGGAGCACCCCATGAAGCTAAAATAGGTCCTAAAACACCCACAGCTAGTTCATCCAAGGGCTCTCAGGACATTTACACTATCCTAGCGGTGGTCAGAAGACCGTTAGTGGTTTGTCAGCACTAGCACAAGAAGTACAAGACCTCACATTCCTTTCGATGTCCAGTCCAGGCCACCAATGCAATGACGTCACCCTCCTTTTAGATTGAACTATTCCTAGGTGCCCTTCATGCATAATGCTGAGTATGCGTTCCCTACGACTCAGTGGAGGAATTACTCTGTCTCCTCTAAGGAAGAACCCTCCCTCACAGATTGATAATTCAGTTTTTAATTCCCAGAACTTCCTACATTCCTCTGCTAATTCGTTCTTCCCATGCCATCCTTCAGTTATATAGCTCCTCAATTCCTTCAAGGTGCAATCCGAGTCATAAGCTGCCTTCCAGTCTTCGTCTTGAATCACAATCTCCTTATCAAAAGTATACACAACACAGTATTCCTCCCAATCACTGCTGCATTGTTCTTCCAGTGGTAAAGGTGATCTCCTCAAATAGTCTGCAACCTTGTTCCTATTACCTGGTAGGTACTCTACATCATACGCATAATCTAAAAGTCTTAAGGTCATCTTTGCAATGGGAGGAGTTGCTTTAATGATACCACTAGAAGCCAGCACTTTAACTAAGGGTTTATGATCCATTCTAAGAATGAATCTTGTACCCCCGCAAATACTGTTGGAAATCTTCCATAGATCAAACAGTAACTAACATCTCATTCTCTATTACAGAGACTTTTTCCTCCGACAGTGTAAGTGAACGTGAGGCATACGCTATGGTAGTTTCTAACCCATCACTTGACACCTGGGTCAACGCTGCTCCCAAGTCTTCCAGTAGGAGGTTGGCTTATTTAAGTCTTCCAGTAGGAGGTTGGCTTATTTAAGTGAAGCACCTTGCACTAATCCAGACAACCAGTATGGGGATTTTAGGGGTCTTAGACAACCATAGAAAGCTCTCTAAGCGGTAGCTGTGGAGAGCAGCCATCAGGATTAGTCCAGAAGAAGTGTTAAGCAGCGGAGGTATAAAATAAGTATATCCATTATACACACACTCACTAACACATTGGTATATCTCCTACCTGGAGATATCAACACAATACACACAATACTTCAAATGTAAATGGGTAAGTAAGCACAAATACACAGTGGTCTCCAGGGGGAAAGCAAACCATATACTAAAGAAGTGGAATGCAAACTGTGACCGAAGTCAGGGCTTGTACCAGAAGTCTCAGAAGAGCTGGGAAGACAAGGAACCGCCTTAGGTAAGTACCCAGGACCCCCACGGAGGCTGTGTGCAGAGTGGAAAATCAGGCGTGTACTCAATGCAAGTCAATGGGAACGTTGTGGTTGCTATTTTCAGGAAGAAGGACCCTTCCCAGCGGACCCTGAAGAAACCCAGTGGAAGATGGAAGGTTGGAGAGTACCCCACATGTTGATACGCCAGGAACCAGGATACCTACACCAGAGAAGCCGGGTGCAGAGGTGCGAAGTGAAGTCATAAACCACTGTAGACCTCAATGGAGGACTTCAGAAAATATGTCACTGGCGTAGAAGGTGAAAGAGTCCAGTAGAATCCAAGGATGGATTCTAGATGAGGAGAATGTGCAAGCAGAGGGGACGGAATCTATGCCACTTGGAAGTGACCGGGGGCACGGAAGACCAATGACCAACGATGACAGAAGATGTAGGAGTGATGATGGTGACAATGTTGCTACAGCTGTCAGGACCAGGAGACACTGTGGTAGACTAGGAGTTGTTCACGAGCTGTCCCACGTCGGAAGTCTAGAACCGGGGTGGTCGGTGTCTGGAGGGAGCACCAACAAGCCTTGGCAGCAGCAACAGATGTAGTAAACGAAAAAGGTGCAGCTTTGGAACCAGCAAGATCCAATGGACTCACCAAGTGCAGGAGAGTCATAGCAGGCCCAAGCAAGCAGGGGAGCCCACCGAAGCCAAAGAAGACCCTCAAGAGGAATCAGAGGCCAAAGGCACAGGAATCGCAAGAGGACCTCAAGCAGCTCACAAAAATGCAGGCCCACGGTGCAGAGAATGTGGTGAGAACAAAGAGCTTGGTAGGAAGAGATGCTGGAGGCTGGAGCTTCTTGTAGCCAGAATCTGGAGTCCAGAGCCAACAAGCCTTGGCAACGGCAAGTCGAGACGATACACAGGTGTACTGTTCCAGCGGTTCAGACGAGGGATACTGGCCTCAATCTTGCTGAGAGGACAGGTCAGGGCTTTGTGGAGTTGCAGAACCACCACCTGTGTTGCTGAGCCTTTCAGAGTCCGTGGAATGTCAGGAGCAGCAGACCCATCAGCTTGTGGCGCTTGCAGATGCAGGGGAGTGACACCTTCACTCCAAGGGAGATTACTTCAGGTCTCCTTGATGCCCACAGGACTGGAGAGGAACCTGGAGGAAACACAGGAACAGACAATGAAGAAAACTTGCAGAACCGCAAGACCAGGAGCAGCAGGAGTCTTCCTTGGTGCAGTCTCGGTTCCAGGCGAAGTCCAAGGTGCCCAGATGGTTGAAGTTGAAGTGGTTTCGAGTTTGAATATTGTACCATAATGAATCAGAAGAGACAGACAGAGGTAAGCCCTTAAGTACCCTAGGGATAGGGTTGGGACAATTCAAGGATCCCTCACAGAGGAGGGGCTGGACAGAGGGGAGCATAGTCACCTGTCCTTTGTCCAGTTTAGCATCAGAGCAGTAGCCAAGGGCTCCCTGAACTGGCTCAAACTGGAGTATGCAAGGTGGGCACCAAATGTGCCATTCAAAGCAGTCTGTTGGCCCTGGCAGGCACTCCCACCCCAGCCCAATACACTAAATCCCCTCTGAGAGGTGATCACACCTCCCTGTGGCAGGAAACCTATTGTTCTGCCCTTCCCCTGCTCGAGCTCAGCTCAGCAGCAGGAGGGCAGAAATGTGTCTGTGGTCGGCAGCAGCACTAGCTTGCTGTTAGACCCTGAAAGGCTGGTACCGGGATTACAGGGGAGGGCACCCTAGGAGAGCCCACCAGTACATGGGATCCTACATCGAACACTGGAATCGGTGTTGGGATAGGATTCCAACATGTTTGATACCAAACATGACCAGTTTCGGTGCAGCCAATAGTTAGACATCTACTAATTAACTTGATGTTCACTAACTTTATGAAATGGCTGACTGCACTTACAAAGACTGGATAGTTTACATTGTGGTTTGCAGGCGTGCCCTGCTCATGCAGGGGCACCCTCACAATTGTAACCAAGCACCCTGCCCTGAGGACTGAAGAGCCTGCCATAGTGGTGACTTATAGGTTTTAAGTGTAGTCAATCAATCAGGGGTTTGTAAAGCGGACTACTCGCCCGTAAGGGTCTCAAGGCGCTGGGATGTGTGTGTGTGCGGCTCTGTTGGGGTCATCTGAAGAGCCAGGTCTTGAGGCCTTTCCTGAAATGGAGCAGTGTAGGGCTTTGCTGGAGGTGAAAGGGGAGGTTGTTCCAGGTTTTTGCTGCGAGGTAGGAGAAGGACCTTCCACCTGCTCTTGTCCTGTAGAAGCTTGGGACAGTGGCCAGGGAGAGGTCGGCTGAACTGAGGTTTCGTGGAAAGAGAGGCGGTTGTTGAGGTATTGTGGTTCGATGTTCTGGAGAGCCTTGTATGCATGCATTAGCAGCTTGAATGTTATACTTCTTTTGGCAGGGAGTTAGTCGAAATCGCGGAGATGTTGGGTGGTGTGGTTGTGCCGGGGAATGTCGAGGATTAGTCTGGCTGCAGAGTTCTGGATGGTCTGGAGCTTCTGGAGGAGTTTTTTGTTGATTTTGGCATAGAGGACTTTGCCGTAGTCCAGTCTGCTGGTGATGAGGGTGTGTGTGACCTCAGATATAGGAAAACTTATATCTGTGGTGAAGGGTGGAAGCAGCCACTCACACAGGCTGCAATGGCAGCACTGTAGTCGTGGTTTGAGTAGTCTCTCACTGGTGGCATAATTCATGCTGCAGCCCATGGGAGACCCCTGGTGTACCTATGCCCTGGGTACCTTAGTACCATATACTAGGGTCTTACAAGGGTACACCGGTAGCCAATTGTGGAGGTACCAGAGTACTTACCATTGTCAAATTTAGGGAGAGAAAACAGTAACTGGGGTCCTCCTGGTTAGCAGGATCCCAATCAGACTAGTCAGAAAACAGCATAACAACAGCCAAATGTGGGGGATACCATGAAAGCAGATCCTACTTTCCAACACAACACCCAACCCCCCAAACAAAAGGAGATGAGACTAACCTTGCCCACTTGAGTCTTCATTTTCTAAGTGGAAATATCTGGAGAGTCAATCTGCGTTGGCATGGGTACTCCCAGGTCTATGTTCCACTGTATAGTCCATCCCCTGTAGGGAAATGGACCACCTCAAAAGTTTGGGCTTTTTACCCGTCATCTGTTTAAGTCATAGTGGGGTTTATGGTCTGTCTGAACAATGAAGTGAGTATCAAAGAGGTATGGCCTCAACTTCTTCAAGGCCCAGGCCGCAGCAAAGGTCCCCCTCTCAATAGCTGATCAATATTTTTCCCTGGGAAGTCAACCTTCTGCTTCCTAAAGCTACTGGTGGTCCTGGCCCTCTGCATTAAGTTGTGAGAAAACAGCTCCTACCTCTATCTCAGAAGCACATGTCTGGACAATGAAGGTTTTGGAGTAAGCAGGACTTTGCAGATAGGGAGCAGTGCACATGGCCTGCTTCAGGTCATCAAATGCCTTCTGACAGCTACCTGTCCACTGAACCTTTTTATGCATCCTTTTGGAGGTGAGATCATAAGGGGAGTCACTATGGACCTATATCCCTAAGCAAGCCTCCTGTAGTACCCAGTCAGGCCCGAGAAAGCTCTGACCTGAGTCTGGGTAGTGGGAGTAACCCAGTCCATTATGGTGTGAATTTTGCTCTCCAGTGGTTGAACTTGGCCTCCACGTACCAGGTGACCCAAGTACACAACCTTGCTATGCCCGATCTGGCACTTTGTGGCCTTGTTAGTGAGGCCTTCCTTTTGCAGGGCCACCAGAACATTCTTGAGGTGGACCAGGTGATCCTCCCAGGTGGAACTAAACACAGAAATATCATCTAGGATATGCTTCACTGTAGGGTCCCAGACCTGGGACACCTTTGTTTACCAACCTCTGAAATGTGGCAGGTGCATTCTTCAAGCCAAAAGCCATTACAATAAATTGATAATACCCAATGGGGGGTTGACAATTCTTTTTTTTGCATGGCATCCTCAGATAGTCTGAATTGCCAGCATTCAAGTCAAATGCACTAAAATATTTGGCTGAGGCCAGAGTATCAATCAGCTCATCTGCCCTGGGGACTGGATGGGCATTAGTCCTAGTGACTGTATTGAGTAGGCCTAGGTGGAGTTCGCAGAGTTTTGCTACGCGGAACACCGCAAAATTACAAAAAAACTCTGCGAAGTTCAGCGAGTGGCAGAGTGCAGTGCGAACTGCAGTTTGTGCTGGTATTCCTGCTGCTCGGGTAATTCTAATTGAGCGGCAGCTCGCGCACTTACCGTTTGCGATCGCGAACTTACCGTTCGTGATCACGAGTGGGGAAAAACTCCGCTGCACATCGCGACGCAGAGTTTTTCTGCACTCCGCGAGCTCCGCAGAGTGCAGAAAACTCCGCAAATGGAGCGAAGTTCCCTGCATAGGCTTAGTATTGAGGCCTCTTTAGTCTACACAAAACCTCATCTCTCTCTTACCATTGTGGGCGTGAGGTTTTGGCACAAGGACTACTGGACTAGCCCAAGGGCTCTCCAAAGGCTCAATGACCTCCAACTCTAGTATCTTTTGGGCCTCAGTCCTGATGCAATCCCTGACATGGTCAGGCTGTCTGTAGATTGTATTCTTCACAGGCAGACTGTCACCTGTGTCCACTCATGGGTACACCAGGTGGTTTGACTAGGAGTCAGTGACAATAAATGTGGGAACTTATTGAGGACTAGCCTGCAATCAGCTTGCTGCTGGTTGGTGAGGTTGCCTGCCAAGGCTACTCCATCAACTGACCAATCAACAGGGTCCTGAGAGGGGAGATCAGGGAGAAGGTCACTCACTTCCTCCTGTCCCTCATCATTGGCCATGAGCAAGCTCATGTCAGCCTTGTCAAAAAAGGATTTAGGCGGTTCACATGAAGTACCCTGTTGGAACTTCTAAGAGTACCTAGGTCAACTAAGTAGGTGACCTCACCCTTTTTCTCAAGAAAGGTGTGGGGCCACTCCACTTGTCCTATGGAGCTGCTGGGGCCACTGTCTCGAACACCCACACCTTCTGTCCTGGCTGGTAAACAGTTAGTACAGCCTTTTGGTCATGCCAAGCTTTCTGAAGCTCATGGCTGGCCTCAAGGTTTTTGCTGACCTTCTTCGTGTACTCAGCCATACGTGAATGCAGGCCAAGGATGTAGTGCACAATATCCTGTTTAGGAGGGTTGAGAGGCTGCTCCCAGCCCTCCTTAACTAGACACAATGGACCCCTAACTGGATGTCCAAACAGAAGTTCAAATGGGCTGTAGCCCACTCCCTTCTGAAGAACCTCTCTGTAGGCAAAGAGAATGCTGGATAGTAAGACATCCCATTTTCGCCTGAGCTTTTCTGGGAGTCCCATGATCATAACCTTTAGGGTCTTGTTGAACTTTTCAACAAGCTCATTGAACTGTGGATGGTAGGGTGTGGTAAACTTGTAGTTTATACTATACTTCTTCCACATGGCAGTAATGTAACTAGACATGAAGTTTGTACCGCTGTCTGTTAAAACCTCCTTACAGAACCCTACCCTGGAAAAGACTCCCAGAAGGGCCCTAGCCACCACAGGAGCTGTAGTTTTCCTAAGGGGAATAGCCTCTGGATACCTAGTGGCATTATCTAACACCACTAGGATGTAACTGTGTCCAGATGCTGTTGGAGGGTTTGGGACCAACAATGTCTATCCCTACCCACTTGAAGGGAACCCCACCCACTGGAATTGGGATTAAGGGGCCCTTTGTAGTACCACCTGATTTACCACTGGCTGGTAAATCATGACAAATTCAATTTCTCTTTAAGTCCTTTTGATGACACTGTATTAAGAGATTCAGTCCACCTAACGTCTTACTGTCGAAGGTCTTCTTAATCTCTGTTACCACCTAACTTGCATTCCAGGATAACGTCTAATGCTTCGAATCTCCATTGATTCACTTGTTTCAAGCTCAAGTTTATTTATTTAAGTGCGTAGCTAATTAAAATCTTTGCACAAAAGTGATAAAAACAAATACATTTGTTAAAACATAAAATACTAAAAATAACGGATTATTGTAAGGTAGAGGAAGCTCAAGTATACGTTTATGCTGTGAATTAAAACAGTAAAAATACCCCCAAAAAGCGGATTATTGCAAAGCATATAAGGCTCAAGTATGCAATTTCGCTGTATAATATTTGTTAATCCCTTTTAGGCTCACGTATGTGAGTCCGCCGTGTATTATTTCTTAAACCCTGTTAATCCCTTTTTCCCCCTATACTTTGCAATAATCCGTTTTTTCTGTATTTTCACTGTTTAAATACACACCATAAATGGATACTCGAGCATTCTCTGCCTTGCAATACTCAATTCTTCTTAGTCTGTCAATGCTTTAAGCAATGTATCTATTTGATCACTTTGGTACAAAGGTTTAAATTAACTACGCACTTGAATAAATAACTTGAAACTTGAACTTGAGTCACTTGATGAATATATTCCATGTAGTCATGAGCTGTTGGCGATGTGCTGTTGCTCGTGAAGACATTACCTTTATGTCCACCTATTTTCAACTGTACTGACTATTCCATTTTCCCAGATGTAACAGTTCACCTGAACATGTAATATGTGTACACAGTATGTAGAAGCCTATGTGACAAAGTGTTTTATTTGGATAGCCTGTCTCGTGTTGGATCTGTATTTTCCTGCCCTAATATCCATTTTATGCCCTGGGATTTGTTTGTGCCATTTAACTCATGTCTTGCTGTCCATGAAATGCACCCTAGTGTCTATGAATTGCTCTCACTCAGTCCAACAGCCTATATTCAAATGTCTTTGATCCATGATTCATGCCTCAGTGTCTGTATCTCCTTGCCCCTACCTGTCAGGTATACCCTAGATCTGTGAAGTCCTGTTGCAGTGCATAAGCCTCCCACCAGTTTACCCATTCTGACATCTCTGTTTCCTCTTGCTCCATTGCCCATCTCTTCCCATTCATGGGTCCAAGTCTCTTTGGTCCAGAGTCTGAGTCGTATGCCCCAGTATCTCAGTAGCACTGTTCCAAGGTATGTGTCTCCAATCTTTCTGGCCTAAAGATAGAATTTAGATCTAAATCTAGACTTCAGGCCTAAACATAGACTTAGATCTAAACTTAGACTTATAGGTGTAAAGTTAGACTTTAGGTCTAAACTTAGACGTCGGTCTAAACTTAGACTTCAGGTCTAAGTTTACTTTGTGAATTGGACCCAATATTTAGATCTGTAGTGTAGGTTTAGAGCAAAAATCTAAGTTTAGATCTGCAGTCTAATTTTAGACCTGTAGTTTAACTTTAGACCTAAAGTCTAACTTTAGACCTGAAGTCTAACTTTAAACCAAAAGTCTAAGTTTAGACCTTAGGTCCAAAGTTAAACCTCAGATCTAAACTTAGACTTCAAGTCCAAAGTTAGACCTTTACTCTGAACTTAGACTTCAGGTTGAAACATTGGGCCTATTTCACAAAGGTAGACTTAGACCTGAAGTATAAGTTTAAACCTGAAGTCTAACTTTAGACCTGAAGTCTAGGTTTAGATCTAAAGTCTATCCTTAGGCCTGAAGTAAAAGTTTAAAACTGAAGTCTAACTTTGGACCTAAAGTCTAAACTTAGACTTCAGGTCCAAAGTTAGACTTCAGGTTTAAAATTAGACTTCAGGTCTAAAGTTAGAATTCAGGTCTAAACTTAGACTTCAGGTCTAAATTTACCTTTGTGAATCGGGCCCCTAGATTTTAGGTTTAAACTTAGACTTCAGGTCAAAACTTAAACTTCGGTCTAAACTTAAACTTCAGGTCTAAGGTTACCTTTGTGAATCGGGCCCAATATGTACTGTCAGCCACATGGCGCCCTGATTGGCTGCAGTGCTTGACCTCAGCCACTAGAGGATCTTGTCAATCAATCAAGTAGTACTTGTATAGCATAACTAATCACCCAAGAGGGTATCCAGGTGGTGTGCTGCAGGTATCAGTCGAAGAGGCAGGTCTTGAGTCCCTTCCTGGAGTGGGTCAGCGAAGGTGCGGTGCAGAGGTGAAGAAGGAGAGCGTTCCAGG
Organism: Triturus cristatus; assembly: GCF_964204655.1. NCBI lineage: Eukaryota > Metazoa > Chordata > Amphibia > Caudata > Salamandridae > Triturus > Triturus cristatus. Next base: position 950,073,275 of record NC_140584.1, read on the forward strand.
CTTTGGCAGTGAGATGGGAGAAGGAGCGTCTTCTGGAACGGCAGGAGCAGATACGTAGTAATTGTGCGAGGACGAGGTCTGAGGAGTGGAGATTCCTGGTCGGTTGGTGGAAATGCAGGCAGTAGTTCATGTAGGCTGGTCCTTGGTCATGGAGGGCTTTGTAGGCATGGGTCAGAATCTTGAAATGGCATCTCGTCCTGTGAGAAAGGATGCCATCCATCTGAGTGCATCGTCTGCAATTCCGATCCGGAGTAGTCGATCGATGAGTGTGTCGTGGGAGACGGTGTTGAAAGCTGCGGAGAGGTCCAGGAGAATAAGGGCTACTGATTCTTCTCTGTTGCATAGGGTGCAGATGTCATCCGTTGCGGTGATCAGGGCTGTCTCGGTGCTGTGGTTGGTTCTGAAGCCTGATTGGGATTGATCCACCAGGTTGTTTCTATCCAGGGGTTCGGTGAGTTGGAGATTGATGGCCTTCTCCAGGACTTTGGCAGGGAACAGGAGCACAGAGATCAAACATTAGTTCTGGAGCTCGCTGGGGTCTGCTGAAGGTTTCTTGAGAAGGGGTCTAACCTCCACGTGTTTCCATGCATCAGGAAAGGTGGCTGTGGTTATGGAGGCATTGATGATGGTTGTAAGCTGGTGGCTGATCATGTCTCTTCCGAGGTTGAAGAGTTGATGGGGGCATGGGTTGATGGGTGCTTATGAGTGGATGGATTTCATAAGAGTAGTTGTGTGCGGTGTTCTGAGTTGTTCCAATGCGGTGAGCGGGTGGTGGGTGGTAGTGGTCGATAGGTTGCTGAAAAGGTCTGAGGGTTGGGGATCAATGTTTCTGTAAATGGTCGCTAGCTTGTGCTCCATAATTTCATTTAAATCTGAAGTTAAAATTAGAAAGTGGCAAAAGGTGGCAAAGTAAATCCCAGTAGGAAAGTAACCTTCGTGGCTGTATTTTCCCAGTCTGTTCTGCTCACAGCATGAGCCACTAAAACTCAGAACGTCAGTGGACGCCTGCATCTAAGATATCCCACTTTCTGGGACCATCGCCAGCCACAGCATCTTGCCTTTCCCCACTTTGTTATCTTGACACCCACAAAATCTTTAAATCAGAAGATATAAAATTGTTCATCAGGATTAACCATTAGGCAGTACCTCACTCATCACGACCAGCCTGCATAGGAAAAGGTACCTTCGACCCATTCACTATTGTCCAAGGGTGCTTTGTGTTTTTGCATGCTTTTTGATATTTAAACTTTGAAAATTCTGTTTTGACTATTTTATGTGGTATTTTACATATTCAAATGTCCTTACATTTGCTGAATTGGTTTAGGAATTCTATTGATTGGATCTTGTCTATTATGATACATTGTTACCGCTTGAATATTTACCCTAATTTCTTTGGGTATCAGTCACGGCCCATGCAGGTAAGCGCGGGGACGTGGGCAGGGCAGGGTGAGGTGTGGACGTGAAAAATGACGGAATAGATCAAATAAAATAAATAAAACCACTTACCTTGCGCTCGCCTGATCGCCTGCTCGGCGCAATGTAAGTGTTTTTTATTTATTTTATCTTACCTATTCAGTCCTTTGTCACTTCCACCCCCCACCTGCTGAGCCTCACCACGCTTACCTGCACGGGCCGCCACTGTAAATTACTCCTTGTCTCGGTGCTCTCCAGGAGTTAAACTCAGGTTTTCTTATTGGAAGTTTTTACATAACAAAGCATGAGATTCCTAGTCTAACGGAAGACTTCCCTCCGAACTAAAACTCCGAAATCACATAAAACCCATTAGTAGTTATATTATGTATAGGGCTCTTATAAATTCTCCTATAAAATATATTTGCCACAGCGAGCCGAGAAAACAGACTTGGAATATTTTTCTGCCTTTGGAGGTGAAACATGTGGCGATTTTCTGTGCGCTTCTTGTTTTGTTTTCGGCATTTTTCTCATGTGCATACAAGTACAATGCTAACGCAGGACATAGGACATGGTACTTCGTGGTATGGAGGATAATGACGAGCCCACAAGTGTAGGTAGAAGTAAAGCAGCAATACGAGGCAGCACCGAGGGCAGAGGCCGGTTGTCCATGCGGGGGCCGCTGGGTAGGGCTACACAAGTAGCAAGAATCAAGTTAACAAGCGATACTACAAATACAATTGCGATCTGCAGTAATAACGAAACCAATTCAAAAGGTGGGATAAACAAGTGAGCAATACATATATTAAAACACTAAATACGAACTACTGCCACTCGTAATGACTATGTAAAATAGCCCAGTGGTTGTGTATTCAAGGGAGAACCAATGAGGCTATACAGGATAGCATCAATTGGTGACCAGTACCCAGGTGTGTGGTGGATACGACATGCGGTGGAGGGGGAAAGAGTGTGTGCTGCAGGGGTCGTCGTCAAGTGGGGTGTGGAATCGTTGGCGCTCTCTCGCGGAGCTTTTCCCAAAGGGCTTCCCATCTATCGGAGATGGGATGTGTATGAAGCCCCTTCACCCACTCTCTGTGCAGTGGCATGCTCTCCTCCTGAGCCCACACCAGCAGGGAAGGAGCACAGGCGGAGGGCACCGGAGGGCTCGCTGCCTTTCATTCACGAGTGTTCAGTCTCTTTGCTAGTCGAAGGGCAAGGTCTGCAAACTGTGCTGCTGCCCTATATATTTTAACGCAGAGGTAAAGGCACAGGATACAAACCTCCAAAGTGTAGGTCATCACAGATCCTGCACATCGTACCATGTGTGCAATCATGATGCTATTCCGGTAGCCCGTGAGTGACGGGCAGGACCAGGGCATATGCACCAGTTCCACGTCATGCAACCTCATTGCAATTAAAATAATGGTTTATTTTATGGAGGGTTAGGTAGGCGCGGTGCAGGATGTACAATTGCATTCATTTGAAACTGGCATTTTGGGACACTAACGGGGGATAGGCCAGAATAAGTAACCGTTTACTGTCAGTGCATGCTCGGCCAAGATCTGTGTTCCAACGTCTGTGTTGAGGGCACTGTTGTGTGTCTGTGCAGGGCGCCAGCTAACCCAGCTAACCACCGGGTCTGGTGTCCCCACATGCCCAGGACGTCTAAATATTTGATGACAAGATGTTGTGGGGTTCGTGCTGCATCTCACCCCTGGATTGATGCAGTATCCCAAGAAAGGAAGCATGAAGGAGCTATTGGCTAGGCAGGAGCACAGAGAGGGCAAGTGAGTCCTCCATGGAGAGGAGAGCTCCATCCTGATATAGGTCACCTAATGTGTGCAAACCCGCTACATGGCATTGTGCTAAATCCCTGTGGGAATTGAAAATGCAGCCACGTGGCATTCCAAGTAGTTACTGGGCTGGGGCATAAGGTTTGGTCAATCGAGTAAGAAACAGGGTCCTGCGGTAACATAAGTAAGCAGTTTGAGGAGGGGGATGTCTGGTAGTGGTGCCCTGGCAAGAGGGTGGAACAAGGAAAGCATTCTCTCTGGTTCCCAAGGAGGCAGGAGTGTTGCGGTATCCACCAAGTTGTCAGCTGCAAACCAATGTGACACCTTCTGGAGTTGGGAGGCCAGATAATGGTGTTCAAAGTTGGGAACAGTAAGCTCGCCGCTGTCTGTGGGGAGACAAAGCTTGAGCAGTGTGACTCTGCGACAGGTGTTGTGCCAGATAAAGTCCCCCACCATGTGCTGTAGTCTATGGAAGAAGCGGCATTGTATAAATAGAGGGAGATTAATGAAATAGTGCAATAGTCTGGGTAGTACTACCATTTTTGCCAGGGTCACTCTCCCTGCCAACGACAACAGTAGAGTCTGCCTAAATGACACTTGAGCCTGTAGTGCAGTAACAGACCGGCCCAATTTGCCCTCTAGAAGATCCTCAGTCATGTGGTAGATTTGTATGCCCAAATAACGAAAAGTGGGCACTGCTGTTCACCACATGTAGTGGGTCTGGAGTGCTACTAGAAAAAGGGAAAGGACATGACTTAGTCCAACTGGCTTGAAGACTGGATTTAGTGGCAAATTTGGACAGAAGGTCTGCGATAGTAGGAGGTATCAATCGGACATCCTGAAGGTAGAGCAGCATGCTATCTGCATAAAGAGAGACGGAGTGTGTATCGTCCCATGAGGGGATCCCCCAATGGTGGCCCTGGATATGCAGGTGATATGCCAATGGCTCCAGTGCCAGAGAAAACAATAGGGGAAACAGTGGGCAGCCCTGGCGGGTCCCTCACTGTATCGCAATGAGGACTGAAACATGACAACCAATTGTTACTCTAGCTGTGGGATTGGTGTACAATAATGTAACCAGTCGAGGGAAGCGGGGTTCCAAGTCATACGGTTAAAGTACTTCAAACAAGTAGGACAACTCGAGGGAGTCAAAGGCTTTATGCAAGTCTAAGACTAAGCATCCTGATTGAGGGTAATGTGTCAGGGCATGATCTAATTTACGAAAAAACACCCAAGGTTCAAGGAGGTGTTCCTGGTGGGCACAACCTTTTTTTTTATCTGAGTGGACAAGTTGCAGTACCGGGGGCAGTTGATCTGCCAGGATTTTTGATACAAGCCTATAGTCCATGTTTAATAATGTATGTTGTATATAGGATTCTGGATCAATCCGTTCCTACCTGGTTTGGGCAAGGAAATGAGGAGGACATCCCTCAAAGTGGATGGCAGTGATGCTGTAGTGAATGGGGTATCTTACAGCTTATCAGATGTGGTGCCAGTAAGGCTGCATACAGCGAATTGAATTCAGCCAGTAGGTCATCAGGTCCTGGGGTTTTGCTAGTGATAAGGTCACGGATTGCCTCCCTTACCTCAAAGGTAGAGATCTCACTGTTAAGGTCTTCCCTGTCTTATGGAGAGAACTCCTGCAAGGTCACTCCAGTCAGGAAATCACCGACGGCATCTAGAGGTATTGTAGAGGCTGATTTCTACAGCAGTGTGAGTGATGCATAAAGGCAAAGTGGACGGCCCTCTGCATATGGAATAATTGACATCAGAGTGGATAGACAGAATGGGGTGCCTTCCCACCTCTTGACAGGTCAGCCATGCCAGCAGTGCACCTGGGTGTTCTGCGTCAGCGTGTGTACATTTAGTGTGCTCTGCAGAGTTAAGGCAGAACAGCTTCTCCAATAGGGCAAGAAATTCCTGCTGGGATTGGCGTAGGTGTTTGCAACCTGCGCTGGAAGCATGAGCCAATTACTCAAGGCCTAAAATTCTACCCTCCAATTGAGAAATGTCAGCTGTGAGGGGGCGGTGTTTGCTGAGTACATTGCCCATACAATGTCCTCGAACGGTTACATGAAAGGCTTCCCACTGTACAAAAGGAGAGGAGGTCGAGCCTGTGTTTACATCAAAATACACCGTGATAGTGCTGGCAATGGAAGCGCAAAAAGAGGGGTCCTCAAGTGTGGATGATTGGAGGTGCCAGAAGGGTATAGGGAAAGGGGCGTGATCCCAGGAGAGTTGTAGTTGGAGTGAGTTGTGATCAGTGTGTGCAACCAAAGTAGTCTGTGTACATAATATATAGAATGATGTCGTGGGTGCAAGCAAACCTATCAATACAGGCGTGAAGATTGTGTGTATGCAAGTAGGGAGAGTGCACTCTGGCATATGGGATTCAGTGGCACCACACGTCTATCAACCCCCAATGATTTAACCATGTGTTGAGTGCATGCGCTTTTGTGATAACAATAGTGCAAGGGAGTGAAGGGAAGGAGTGATCCAAACTAATTTCCAGGACACTGTTGACGTCCCCACCCAGGACCCAGGGGATGTTGTTCCAGCAGGCCAGAGTAGCAGAGAAGGAGTGGAGGAAAGGAGCCTGGTCTACATTAGGTGCATGTATCGCTTGGAGGAGCAGTAATTTACCGTCCAAGCAGCCCTCACTGAACACATACCCGCTGAATCCACAATCATGTGTATGCCAGTGAAGGGGACTCCCGCCCTGATCTAAATCTGGAACCCACGAGCATAAGTGGACTAGCACTTGGCCCGCCATCTTTTCTGTAGCAAGGATGCCTCCAAACATGTAATGTGTGACTCCTGTAAGTAGGCGATGTGTGTGTGCCTGCAGCACAGGTAAGAGTACACCACCTATCAATGTGAGGGTGTGTGGATACCTCTCACACTCCAGGTTGTGACCTGAGCACTCCATGTTCATGTGAACTGAGAGTTGTCCACCTTGAATCCAGCTAAACCTGAAGGTTACCAGCCAAAGAGGTGATCCACTTCTGGAAGATGAAGGGACCCAGAGAAATCAGCACAGGGCCAAGAAAGAAAGAAAGAAAGAAAGAAAGAAAGAAAGAAAGAAAGAAAGAACAAGACAGGAATCCACAAAGACTGGAATGACCAGCAGAAAACCTGCATGAGGGCACATGAAAACCAAAGACCTATAATTCTGTTAGGATTCTAGTTGTATGGAAGGTTGATTGTCTCTTATTCTGCATAGAGTGTATACTAGGCTGAAGAGAGTTGCACCTACCAGCTGATTATCAAGCAATCTACTGTTATCATTTTTTCAATTTCAAGCCACTTGGGTTAACGTTGTCCGCAAGTGTCAAACTTTAAAAAAAAAATTGCAATCCCATGTAATTGAGTTGGCCCTGTTTCTATGTCTTGTATGCAGTTGCCTCCACAAACACCTGACCTATTGTGATTTCTAATCAGATCAGGGATAAGTGCATCAAAAAATGTTGATTGGATGATGTTTGGGGGATTTGTCCTCATCAGAGTTTGGGGTTTTCCCTTCACTATTGTGTATCTGCCTTCGCTGTATATGAGTATCATTTTGACTTTATTTGCTATCCAAATCACTCTCACTCTTGTGTAGTCAGAGTATGTGCTGCTTATGACGTGGCCCGCCATTTATTTTGCAGTGTATTGGCCTCGTCCCCCGTTAAGTGCGTCTCTTCTACACATGCTATATTCCTCCTTCTACACTCTGACAAGAATCCTATACCTTTTAGCTGTTGTGCGTGATTCCATGACAGTTCATGTTGCACAGTTATATCTGGTTGGCCTTTAGAGAGGTGGTATTGCTCATTGTTGGGGTCTGCATCTGGCCGCTATGTATCAATGTGTTTTGCAGCCAAGCTTTCCCTGTCCTTCGTCGGCGGTTGAAGACATCATTTATTCATCTTTTTTTCTCAGAGGTGACCGTGTCCCACATTGGCTTCTTTTTCCTAAAACTAAAATATTAGTTCATGGCTAGACTAGATTTTTATAATTAGAGTGAGGACGGATCTCTCATTCATTGTGCCAGTGCTTTTGAATTCCTACCCCACTTTCTGTGAATGCATACCACATTTTGTGAGAACCCCTGCACTGTTTTGTGAGAAACCCTACCCCATTTTCGGGGAATACCTGCCGAATGTTCTGTGACCTGTACCCCACTGTTTGTGACTCCCTCTCAGCATCTGTCTGAACCTTGCCAACAGTCTGTGCCTCATTATCTCATTGCTTAATTTAGTGACACCCTCTGCAGTGTTTATTGGTGTCTGTCAGTTCAGGTGTCAATGTCTCACAACCCCACAATCCATGACCTGTCTCGCTCTCACAGTCGTGATCCTTCTTGGCACTTTCAGGTCAGGGTATGTCATGAAGGTGCCGGAGTCAAACCAGAGGTCCAGAAGAGTGGTGTGTCATACCAGTGTTGATACAGGAGGAAGTGCAGGTGTCAATGTTCATGCCACAATGGTTGCTTGGGTGAGAGTGATAGGTTTTGGTGCCTGAACCAATGTGTGCCAGCTGCAGTTTGCTATCCAAGTCCGTCCTCTACTAAATTAAAGCTCCTACCCCAGTGGCCAGTTTGTTGTAGTATTACTAGATTAAATTAAGAGGATGCTTTAAAAATTATTATTGAATATAGGCAAAGTCATGGCGACTAACCTGCACTAGCTTCAGCAAATTCAGATCTTAAACTAAGACAAACCAATGGGAACACTGGATCTGAAGAGCTGCCGGGCATGTGCTGGAGCACTGTCATGGGACATAGAGAGGTGGGAAGAGCTGAATGAACAGCATTGAGGATTACAAAATGTAACCGTTATAGAGGGCGCAATACCACTGCAATGGTTTCGGTAGCATGACTACTGCTGCTCCAATTCGAGAGACCCATTAACTTTTTTGTATATGATAGAATAGCTAGAATGGGTATCTACGTTCCAATGAGGTGGAGATTCCATGAAATGGGCTGTACAATGTCCTCAACCACTCGGCTCTGGTGCAGGAGCGAGCCCATGGAGCCCTCCACTCCTCCGTGCATTGGTGGGTGGAGGCTTGTTGATGCCATGAGTGGACCCTGATCACGCACACTCCTCTTGTCTGGGGTGCTGACTGGGCCAGTTCTAGGAGTGCCGGTCACCATCTCTTTGGTGGTTTATTTCTCTTTTACCCCCTTTCATGGGGTGGTTGAATGTACTGTTGAGTTGCAGAGCCTCCTCCTGCAAGGGGAGTGAGAGGAACCCATGGTGTGCCACCACCCATACCAAGCCTAGATATACAGAGTAAACACGAGCATGGGTATTCCTGAGAGGAGGAACAGGTGCATGCACAGCACATGTGCGTGTCATGTTTCTAGGTGAGCGTGTGAAGTATGAAGATGATGAGTTTGTGCTGGTGGCTGTTTATGTGCTGATGTGTGGTGTTCATCTGAACAAAATGTATCTTACCTGGACCAACTACAGGCATGCCACAGTTTACATCAAGAAACTGGAGATGCACATAAGGTCTATATGAGTTATCCTTGTTTATGTGGAAAGTGCTGTAATGGTAAACAAAAGTAGGGTCATCTTTCAGCCACTACATAGTGGACCATCAGTGACTACATCAGGCTGATTTAACATTATGCTATCAGTAGGCACAATAATTGCCAGTTACTATAGATTACACTTCTGGTCTCACAGCTGCATAGTGAGATAGGCCTCTAAGCCACAGAGCCTCTTTTGGAAAGGTGAGTGACTAGAGTTGGGTTTCACTATGATCCATGTTGAGACCGTGTTTGTGTTGCCTGTATTATCAGATTAGCGTAGTTTCTTTATTTATTTTTTAAGCTCAGTGTTCACGTATATGGCTCTTGGCGCTATATTGCTACAGCAGTATAGATGAGCTGAGGAAGAACGGGTTTTTAGGGTTTACTTGCGACTAGTCTTAGAAAAAGATGAGGTGTGAGACGTTTTCTAAAATCCAGATGGTTTGTAATTAAGGCTCTGAGTTTTACAGATAAATACAGACAGAAAACTATCTGTTTCCTTACTGTATTTATCTTTAAATATGAAAAGAAATGGAAATGATGTTGTATTTGTAGTGATTTTGAAGGCTCTCAGTCATGACCGACAGGCCAGCTGTTAAAAAGAGAGAAAGTTTCCCTCTGAGGCTTAAACAGTTTAGATGTGTACAAGGTTTATACTAAAATGAGCATGGTTTCATATAAATCTCATGATTTATCATCTGTGGGTATTCATAGCATTGAGACCTGTCAGGCATTAAAGTACGAGTGTACATTTATTGGTTTATTGTGGAACTATACTGGGTTCAGAGTATTTTTTTTTAAACCTAAAACGAATATTGATAAACACATACAAAATTAGCAAAAAATAAGTATGGATAATTAGAAATGTAAATTTCAGAAAATAAATACAATAAAACCTTAGAGTTCTTTTTATAGTGGGCCTATGAGACCAGGAACGAGAACACAACATGAATGGAGCAACATGGAACAAGCATTTGCAATGCAGTAGGTCTCGCATTTATAAGAGTTTGAGCTATTGGCATTGTAAAATTACAATGCTTTTTATTTATGTTTTGGTTTTAAAACAAATAAAAGGCATTGTCATTTACAATGTCAGTAGCATAAACTCGCATAAAAGCAGTGTGCGGCGTGCAGCAGTGTGCGGCGTGCAGCAGTGTGCGGCGTGCAGCAGTGTGGCGTGCAGCGGTGTGCAGCAGTGTGCGGCGTGCAGCAGTGTGCGGCGTGCAGCAGTGTGGCGTGCAGCGGTGTGCAGCAGTGTGCGGCATGCAGCAGTGTGCGGCGTGCAGCAGTGTCGTGCAGCATGCAGCAGTGAGTAATGCAGCAGTGTGCAGCAGTGTGTGGCGTGCAGCAGTGTGCGGCGTGCAGCAGTGTGGCGTGCAGCAGTGTGAGGCGTGCAGCAGTGTGAGGCGTGCAGCATTGCGAGGCGTGCAGCAGTGTGAGGCGTGCAGCAGTGTGTGGCGTGCAGCAGTGTGAGGCGTGCAGCAGTGTGTGGCGTGCAGCAGTGTGTGGCGTGCAGCAGTCTGCGGCGTGCAGCAGTCTGCGGCGTGCAGCAGTGTGCGGCGTGCAGCAGTGTGCGGTGTGCAGCAGTGTGCGGCGTGCAGCGGCATGCAGCAGTGTGTGGCGTGCAGCAGTGTGTGGCGTGCAGCAGTGTGAGGCGTGCAGCAGTGTGAGGCGTGCAGCAGTGTGAGGCGTGCAGCAGTGTGAGGCGTGCAGCAGTGTGTGGAGTGCAGCAGTGTGTGGCGTGCAGCAGTGTGTGGCGTGCAGCAGTGTGAGGCGTGCAGCAGTGTGAGGCGTGCAGCAGTGTTTTGTTTAGCAGTGTGCGGCGTGCAGCAGTGTGCGGCGTGCAGCAGTGTGCGGCGTGCAGTAGTGAGAGGCGTGCAGCAGTGTGCGGCGTGCAGCAGTGTGCGGCGTGCAGCAGTGTGCGGCGTGCAGCAGTGTGAGGCGTGCAGCAGTGTTTCGTTTAGCAGTGTGCGGCGTGCAGTAGTGTGAGGCGTGCAGCAGTGTGCGGCGTGCAGCAGTGTGAGGCGTGCAACAGTGTGCGGCGTGCAGCAGTGTGCGGCGTGCAGCAGTGTGACGCGTGCAGCAGTGTGACGCGTGCAGCAGTGTGACGCGTGCAGCAGTGTGACGCGTGCAGCAGTGTTGCGTGCAGCAGTGTGGCGTGCAGCAGTGTGAGGCGTGCAGCAGTGTGAGGCGTGCAGCAGTGTGTGGCGTGCAGCGGGGTGTGGCGTGCAGCGGGGTGTGGCGTGCAGCAGTGTGTGGCGTGCAGCAGTGTGTGGCATGCAGCAGTGTGTGGCGTGCAGCAGTGTGTGGCGTGCAGCAGTGTGTGGCGTGCAGCAGTGTTTCGTTTAGCAGAGTGCGGCGTGCAGTAGTGTGAGGCGTGCAGCAGTGTGCGGCGTGCAGCAGTGTGTGGCATGCAGCAGTGTGTGGCGTGCAGCAGTGTGAGGCATGCAGCAGTGTGAGGCGTGCAGCAGTGTGAGGCGTGCAGCAGTGTGAGGCGTGCAGTAGTGTGAGGCGTGCAGCAGTGTGCGGCATGCAGCAGTGTGTGGCGTGCAGCAGTGTGAGGCGTGCAGCAGTGTGAGGCGTGCAGCAGTGTTTTGTTTAGCAGTGTGAGGCATGCAGCAGTGTGCGGCGTGCAGCAGTGTGCGGCGTGCAGCAGTGTGCGTCGTGCAGTAGTGAGAGGCGTGCAGCAGTGTGCGGTGTGCAGCAGTGTGCGGCGTGCAGCAGTGTGCGGCGTGCAGCAGTGTGTGGCGTGCAGCAGTGTGTGGCGTGCAGCAGTGTGAGGCGTGCAGCAGTGTTTCGTTTAGCAGTGTGCGGCGTGCAGTAGTGTGAGGCGTGCAGCAGTGTGCGGCGTGCAGCAGTGTGCGGCGTGCAGCAGTGTGAGGCGTGCAGCAGTGTGCGGCGTGCAGCAGTGTGACGCGTGCAGCAGTGTACGGCGTGTAGCAGTGTACGGTGTGCAGCAGTGTACGGCGTGCAGCAGTGTATGGCGTGCAGCAGTGTGAGGCGTGCAGCAGTGTGAGGCGTGCAGCAGGGTGTGGCGTGCAGCAGTGTGTGGCGTGCAGCAGTGTGTGGCATGCAGCAGTGTGTGGCATGCAGCAGTGTGTGGCGTGCAGCAGTGTGTGGCGTGCAGCAGTGTGAGGCGTGCAGCAGTGTTTCGTTTAGCAGTGTGAGGCGTGCAGCAGTGTGTGGCGTGCAGCAGTGTGTGGCGTGCAGCAGTGTGTGGCGTGCAGCAGTGTTTCGTTTAGCAGTGTGCGGCGTGCAGTAGTGTGAGGCGTGCAGCAGTGTGCGGCGTGCAGCAGTGTGTGGCATGCAGCAGTGTGTGGCGTGCAGCAGTGTGTGGCGTGCAGCAGTGTGTGGCGTGCAGCAGTGTGAGGCGTGCAGCAGTGTGAGGCGTGCAGTAGTGTGAGGCATGCAGCAGTGTGCGGCATGCAGCAGTGTGAGGCGTGCAGCAGTGTGTGGCGTGCAGCAGTGTGTGGCGTGCAGCCGTGTGTGGCGTGCAGCAGTGTGTGGCGTGCAGCAAGGTGTGGCGTGCAGCAGGCCAAGTCCGTTATTTACATAACGCTATATAAGGAGCATGTGACACATTTCTAAGCACTCCTAGTGCTGACATACAGGCACTGAGGAACAGTGAGATGATGTCATTTGTCCAGATTCACACGGTGTGTGGGCATGATGCAAAGCCTGAGCTAGCACTTACGCCTCGTGGAGACACATTCACATGTTAGACGCTAGCACATGCCATGTGATTGTAGTCAAAGCTTTTGATTTTTGAGGCGGAACCAACCACCTTTTCCTGTTCTGGTTCCTAAATTCTGTTAAATATACACTTGGATAGTGAACATGAAGTATCTTGGTAATACAGAGGGGGGGGGCTAAGGACCGTTCGAAGACATGGAGGCTCAGTCACAACGCGTTGTAGGAAGTTCTAAAGATCGCCAGACTGCGTCCCTTGGAGCCTTTCATCAGGATAAAAGGCGGCTGGATCGGAGGAATCCGCAATGTGTAGTTGGGGTGAAGGATGCAGTGGCATATTTTACTCTCAATAACCAGCCAAATGGCTCCGCGAACTAAGTGTTATTATCCAATAAACAAGTGCGGTCTTCAAGTCACGAGCTCTGACCCCGGCAGGAACAACCAAGAGTTCACACTGGAGTCCGACACTTTGAGTCCTTTTGCATTGTCACCCACTTTAATGCCTTCTGTTTCAGTAGTCTTAGTCGATTCATCATCCCTCGAAGAGTGAAAGCAGTATTCAGTCGCTCGAGAGCCAAGTGCCTAAAGACCTCTGCTGCAGGGCCTCCACCCACTGAGCTAGAGTATTAAAGGACGGCTTCCGCGAGCATCTGTGTCTCTGGTGCAGAGTTACTCCCACGAGAAGGGCCTCTGAGGCTCTGAAATGATGCACCCTTCAGAGAAATATTGGAAAAGCCAGGTCACTCGATCCTGGTCTCCCAGCTCCAAGGTCGCCGCTCTGGCTCACTAGTCTTTGCGGGGTTTTGGCAAATAACATTTTGCGTTTTCAGCCCTGTCAGCCTATACCGCTTAATGAAAAGTTAAACTGCCAAACCCAGTAAGGAAAAAGTGGATGGATTAATTTAAATCAGAAGCAAACTCAACAGAGGGCGAGCTGGAGGAAGGAAACAGACCGCCTTCGCACGAGACAGACCCAGAGTTGCTGTGACATTTCTTTCATAAACCCCCCAAGGACAGAATTGGCACGATGGCTTGGACTGTGCTGTCTACAGGACACTTGGGCAGGAGTCCAGCATTTTCCGGTGATACAGACGGGCACCCTGGCAGCGCATTCTCAGGATGCCCGCAACAGCCAGGCACAAGAATCCAGAGCAGACATGGCGAGTAAGTTGGCTGAAGAGGTGGGGGTGGCAAATGGTGTTCACGGGCGCTTTGATGTCCTCAGTGGCCACGCGGCTCACTGAAAACATCAAAGCGCCCGCGAAATGTAAGTGATCACAATCGCGATCACACTTCAAAGCGCGGCTGTGTGACAGGCGAAAGTGAAAGAAAACGAGTGCTTTCAGGCCTCCAAATGGTGCGTGCGCCCGGCACACATGCACTGTATTTGGAGGCCTGAAAGCACTCGTTTGCACTTCCAAAACTCGCTTACTATAAGTCTCGCCAGAGCAGCGCTAAAGCGCTGTCTCAGACGAGACCTAAAAAGGACGACCTCCCAGCAGTGCTGTAACGAAGTACAATCAGAAGGGATGATAGAAGGGATGAAGAAAGAAGACCAGGCAATAGCAACAGATTGTGTTCCTCAAGGAATCTGGAGAGAGCCCAAAGGAGGCCATTGTTATGTTCTGTTAATAACACTTATATAGCGTGCAAATACCACTGGTCTCCTGACACTTACCCGAGGTTTAGATACAGGGCCGGACTGGCCGTAGCGGGCACCGGGCAATCCCCTGGTGCGCCACACGGATGGGGGCCGGTTTTGGGCCCCTAGGGGCCGTTTTTGTTACAGGGCCGTTTTTGCAGCGTATAGCTGCAAAATCGGCCCTGTAACAAAATCGACTTTGCCAGGGCCGGTTTTGGTTCCCAGTCCAGCCCTGTTTAGATAACAATGCTACTGCTAAGCTTGTTTAAATAAAAAGGTTTTCAGGGTCTTACGAAAGGGAAAGAGGGTGGTTTCTTTCCTCATACTTTCTGGCAGTCCGTTCCAGATCTGGGGTATCAAAACCGAGAATGCCCGACCGCCCAAAGATGCTTCATTAAAGCGTGGGCAAGTCAGCAAGATATTCTCAGAGGAACGTAGACAATGACCAGGCACGTGATGTATCACATGTTCCTTAGCGTAAACTGGCACAGTGCCATGCAACGTCTTGTGTGCAATGCTCAAGCCTTTAAACATGGCCCTCTGTTAAAGTGGCAACCAGTGAAGTTGTTTTAACAGTGGTATGGCATGCACCCATCTTGGTAGTTTAAACAGCAATCTTGCTGTTTCATTCATTGTCACCTGGAGCTTGCCCAACAGCCTATTGGGGAGGCCGATTAACAGGGCATTTCCATAATCTAACAGTGACAAAATCATTGCCACAACCACCCTTCGCATGGTTGAAAACGAAAGGATAGGAACCAGTTTCCGGAGCTGTCTCAAGAGACCTGTGCATTGTGTACAAAACGCATTGCGTTGAGTATAACTCTGGACACTATAGGCTACCAGAGCAAAGCCTGGAGACAAGGGTAAGCCGAATTTGGTGGCAAACATCAGCCTGGAGGCTGCATTTTGTTCATCTGGAAGGCAGGTAAATTAGTGCTTGAGGAGGCCCTACAGTGCGTTCCGATCAGTACCTGACCATAGACATCAAAGCTGATCCCTGCCCAGCAGCAGGGAGGCATGGAAGGACACTGCAAAAAAAGAAAATCTTGTTTCCAAAAAGAATATGTTGGTGGTCAGCTACATCCTCAGGTTCTTCAGCAACGTTAGGACGGAGGCCAAGCCTCGAATACTGGCAGCCAGTAGGTTGGGCCCGAGAAATGCTTCATGGCATTAACAACCATCTCTAGTTTTTCATGCTTCCGTCTTAAGTCAAATGCCACGCCGCCACCCCATTCATCTCATGTATTGTTGCATTTTTATCCACATGGAGGAGTTTTTGAGCGTTATCAGTCTCCCTGTAGGAGTAGAAGCCCCAGAGGTCCTGGTGGACCTATGTTGGACAATCCTGGGCTAGGCCACTGACAACTTTTTTATTCCGTAATCTCAAGGTTCCTTTTTCATTGCGAAGAAATGTATGTGTTAAAGATTTGTTTAATGTTAATTGTTGTTAATGTATTTTGCATACTGACACTAAGCTGGTAAAGTGATTCAACAGAGATCTGTGGAATCCAGCGGTGCCCAGCCTTGGTCCACAGTGCCTGAAAAAACAGCCATATTTTCAAGATATGCACATGAGATAAATGTATGTGCAGGAAACTAAACGGAAATCAAACACAGCCAAAGATTATTCAGAAATTGTGGTATAGTTCTGGCACCTCAATCTGAATTGGACAACCTTGTGACTGGAAGGACACTGATGTGAACATTGTCGGGGGCCATTCAGCCCCTCCACAATAGGAAACCGATCTGAGACTTTACAATTTTGTAGGTTTGGATAATGGGTCCTGCAGGGTTGTAAATTATAACACCTGTTATAAAGGGCGCTTAAAATAGGAATACAATCAATCTCAAATGCTTTTTAAAACCACAAAATCTGATTGTTTAAAAATAATCTTACAGTAGGGAAAGGGCACGTTATACCTGTCATCTCTCTCACACTTTGGGCTGATGGCTAGTTCTGGCTCGATGAAGCAGAGAGTACAGGGTTAAATCCATGGACTGGACTAAAATACCCGCACACAAACGGAGACTGGGTGCTGACTGCTCATATATTCCCATGGATAAATATGCAGATGTGTTCAAGAACTGGGCGGAGTTTAAAATTGTAATGACTGGAAAATCTCCCCATAGTGAGGTACAGAGGTCCACCAATGGCATGAAATTAAAACCCCTGGCAGTGGTATAACCCCACCCTCGGCGCTGACAGGAGGAGGCAACTGAGATAGCGGTAGGTAAATGAAAGTTTAAATACAGGAGCAGATTAAAGCCATCATGGCGCTGTAAACCCATCAGCCCCCGCTCTCCACTGATGCCAATTGACATGACTTTTGTGCATCAGTGATAGGATGACGTAGAGATGGCTTCGTCAGTTGCAGCTAGCATGATTGCCGATGCCCACCCCGGAAGAGAGAGGAGTGAAATTGAAGGAGAAAGGGGTCACGGGGGACGGAGGCGGCTGGTCATCCGCAGCATCCCTCCAAAATCACTTGTCCCCTTGGAGGTAAATGAGAAGAGACAGGCCCGCCTGCCACTTGGGACGCCGACAGCGCTGAGTGAAATAAAAAGGCGAGCTTGTTAGGGGGGAGATAGCGGCCGGAGTAACCTTTTAATAATGCATTTCAAAGGCGCTGAGTCCGCCTCATTGTTCATCGCAGCTGCTTCCTGCAAAGCAGGGGTGACGGCTCCTTTGTCAGGGAAGAGCGTCTCTCTCCTGGGCTTGTTTCATGAGGGAAAAAAGGAAAATTACTTTTGTGCCGCTACAGTGTGCTGACCGATCCCTGGAGTGATCAAACTCCCTGAGGTGGGATGTTACAGACTGGGCCTTATGCAGAAGTGTGCATAGTGCTAACAAGTCGCATTGTTCACTTCTGAGCGCAAGCTAGAAAGGAAGCGAACAAATAGGAGGAATAGAGAAAAATGTGCGAACAAGGGTTATAAAACTGCAGAATAATGAAAGCACAAGGAAAATGAAACATGCTATGGTGTTTTGAGAAAGTAATAAAAAAAACAGCAATATTCGTGCTTTTCAATTTTTAAATTGTACTTTAAAAAGAGTTGGTGCAGCCGCAAGGAACTTTTGTATACTGTGCACATGTTAACAAAGGTCCAGTGTATTTGTAAAACACATGCACTGTTCACTTACGATATACCATGGCCCCTCCGGTCTCGTGCAAGAAGCGAAAGCGATGGCTTTTGAAGTGCTATATAGTGAGACTGGTATTATTTAATAAATAAAAAGCGATAGAGGAGTGCGTCTTTTTGTAGCCTGGTGCTACCGCCAACATAAAACCTGCAGTGCTTCAGCTACAGGTGGACGCGCGGGGAACACAAAACACTGGGGGCTAACCGTGCCATAGGGCCATGGAAGAGTAGTTTTTGTGCGCCGGAGGTACCAAAAATAAAGGTAGCAAATGAAAATGAAGGTGAGGGCTGCCATTATTGATGATGAAGAGCGGCGTGCCGCGCTGTAAAAAAAACAAAAAAACATACAATATTTAAAAAAGAGTTTGGTGAGCCATGCATAAAAAAGGAAATGCAATGCCCATGG
Organism: Triturus cristatus; assembly: GCF_964204655.1. NCBI lineage: Eukaryota > Metazoa > Chordata > Amphibia > Caudata > Salamandridae > Triturus > Triturus cristatus. The sequence continues at coordinate 950,090,884 of NC_140584.1, forward strand.
CCACCATTGTTGAATTTGAAGGGCGGCCTGTTGTGCTGCTTAAAAAAATGATATAATAAAAAAGAGTTTGGCAAGCCGCGATTAAGAAAAAAAAAGTGCTGCTACCATTGGTAAAGATGAAGTGCAAACATAAAAAGCCTGTACATTTTACATGTGTTAGCTCTAAGTAACAGGCGGCAAAGGAAATTGCATATCAGCTGGCACGCCAGCGCTACTGAACAATAAAGAAAGCACATGGAAAATAAAACTCGCTACGGTGTTTTGGCAAAGTAGTACAAAAAAAGCACTAATAATTAGTACAGCCACAGGTAACTTTGTCATATGCAGCAAAAGAAACAGAACACAAAGCCTTCAGCTTGGCAACCGGTAGCTGCTGGCCATCAAATGCGTGCAAGAAGTAGAAGGTGTTAGCCTCTTACCAAGCGGTTGCCGTGCGTTCTGGTCCATCTGCCTATCCTGCGGCCACCTCTCAGTGTTGCGATAGAGCTCAGCCAGATCTCCAGCTGAAACTGAGCATGCCTAGTGCAGGCCACCGCCGCCTGCCCAAGGAACGGCAAGTGGTGAGCTCACTGCCTCCGCCAGCCTCCAGATAGTTGCAGTTCATATTAACAGGCGAGACGCGCACAACAAAAGAAAGACGCGCGAATGCCATTATTCAATATGAAGCGACATTGTTAAAGTTAAAGGGCGGCATGGCGCGCTGTTAAAAAAATGCTGAAAAAGTTGATGTAGGGGAGCCGCGCAGCACAAAAGAAATGCGCGCGACCGCCCTGTTAACAACATATAATGAACGTTAAAGCAAGACGTTCCGGCGTGTGGTAAGCACTTTTTGTAAATATAAATTGCCCACACGAGAGGTGCTGGTAGGATATTTTAAGTTTAAGCGCAACATCATGGCATGGGGCAAGCGCTTTATGTAAATATAAAGCCGCTGATAAAGTGCAGCCTCCAAAGCAGCTGTAGTCAAGGAGGTAGAGCGAGCGTTAAACGAAAAAAGAGTGCTCATACACTAATAAACAACATGACAAGTAACACCACATGTAAAAGGGTCAGTCCTCATGGGAGGTTACAAAAGTAAAAAAGGAGGAACTAGTGACCATATTAACCAATGAAAAGCAGCCATTTACAATGGACAGTAAAAGGAGCTAATAAGAAAGATGAGTATTGCTTAATGCCCTTATCCTGAATATAGCTTATCTCAAACAGAAAGCCAATCGCTGCGTAAGGCAAGACTTACTAATATTGTCGTTGCTTTCAATATAAATGAAAACTAAAAGAATTCGGAAATCTGTTTATTCATTATCAAACAGTTTGTAGAGAAATTAGCATGACATGATTGGAAGCCATTTGTTTTTCCCAAGCACACAGTACCACAATTTTAGGCATAACAAAATGGACCCATGTGGTGAGCTGAAGGAATAATCATTACAACCTGAAACATAAATATTACAGGGAGGCAGTCATGCTATTGTACTTAAGGTTGCTATCTCACACATTTTTGCACTCTTTACCAATCCACATTAAACTTGGCAGAAACAGCGATTTTGTAGGACATCTCAGAACATGCCAAAGGGGGATCAGCAATACATGTCCAAATTAGTAAAGAGGCCCGAAATGTTTTTTTCTGTCGCAAATAAGATTGGATTTCCTAGAGTAGATTTTTCTCTTCGCAGAATTCTGAAACCGCTGAATGAATGTTAATCAGATTTTTATGACACAACTGCCTTTCCATCATTCTGCGCCTTGCACTGAATTTGAGAAAATTGATCAGCCATTTTGGACCTACAATGCAAAATGTCGATGTCTGCTGTGTATGTCAAAGTATGTGCATTTTTAAAATTGCTTGTGATTACATGAATCATGGACAAGAGGGACACAGTTAAAATGCACAACACTTTAGAAATGTGCACTGGAGCATTACAAGTGTTCCGTAGCAAGAAGCCAGGTAACCCCGGCCACTTTTGAATAGTTGGCCCCAGTCTTTTTGGCCAAGCCAACAAAAGATCAAAATAAAGAAAGTCTGTAGGTCCCAAAACCTCTTGGTCTGGCAAGGACTGGGTGGCTATACACAACCACTTAGCTTGCACAATGTCAGGGGCAGCATTACATTTATTTTCTCCCTTGCCCTGCCTAATTATGGGACTGTGTGAATGGCTCCCACACTTCCCATCTTGTTCAACAGCAGATGAGCAATGTAAAGGTGTGGAGGTGTGCACCTTCTGTCTTGTCTTGCCCAAGGGTTTAGGGTATTTACAGTCGACCCCTGCTTGCCTTTCTCAAGTACATGGTGGAAATAAACACCCCAGAAATTGTCCAAGTGCGAATCATGGGCTGTCCATGTTAACCCCTCACCTTGCCCAAGGATGACGCTTCTGTCTAGTGAATACACCCATACACCCTTGCCTTGCCCATGGGCGACGGGCAATCCTTTTTTCTCCTGTCACCTTGCCTGTGGGAAAAGGGGTATTTGGAAAACACACATACTTGGGGCAGCTAGTAGCTTCTCTCTCAAAAGTCTGGTATGGAATGTCAAGAAACATACTGAACCTAAAGGAGTAGAGAGATCCTTTGTGATATGAAAGGATGAAGGGATACGTTCTCCCTGGGAAAAAACTGTACAACAAACAACAAAGTACCTTTCTAAAATAAGAGAAAAAAATATTTTTTTCCTTTCTTTTCCTTTTTCTCACTTCCTTAGGGAGTAGTGTATAGGTGTGGCACGTAACAACCCTTGCTTGAGAGTGTCTCTTATTTTAGAGGGGTTCTTTGTTGTTTAGCTAGTAGGTCACCTGGTCCTCCATGGCCCATACATAGGCCTTCCTGTTTTCAGTTTCTATTTTTTGTCAATTCTGGTGGGATTTTTTCAGGATTTTCCATACCTTAAAAAATACAGTGGTTATCAGTGGGTATACATTTTCGAGCCATTAAAAACAACAGAAACAGTGTTTTTCCAGTGTTTATGGAATGTTTCGCTTTTAATTATTGCTTGCTTTCTACACTGATAGTGCATGTATATAGACAGCATGCGTACAGGGTATATGAGGTCCAAATACATTTTTACAAATCAAACTTATTGTAGTACACCATACAATACTTCTTTAGCGAGTCTTTGGTCATGCGCACCTGCTCTGTCTTTCCTATGTGACGTTTATCTGTGAAAAGGCCCTCTCAACATTGGCACTTGAAAAGGGCAATGCCAAAACAGCCAGTACACAATGACATAGATTTCCATGTCAATACTGGTGCACCCTGAAGATTGTGATTCTCTAGGACATTTTCTGCAGCATATGCATTGATTTGGGAGCATATGCCCTCAGTTATTGAAGCAGTCAAAAATGAAGCAGTACTTTTCAAAGCCTGGAGAAAATTCAGAAGGGATCTAGATCTTGTGCAGAGTACCTCAGTGAGGCTTCATTAACTTCAAATGCCATGGTTGGTCAAGGGACATTTCTATGCATAATTGCAAGCCATTTCCTATCAAATTTCCTGAATTGCTCCTCAACATTTCTTTGCTTACCAAGTGGCAATAATTCTAGCATGTTGCAGTGCCAAAGTTACTAAAAGTGTTGCTCAGCCTACACTCAAGGAGATGTTTCACATCTACACCAATTACGCTGCACACTTGGTAGACAAGGATGTGTTTAGACTCAAGTATTTTGAATATGTCCACTACAGCAGTCATATTTTCCTGTAAAAACCTAACTATGCAGTACACTGTATGTTTTGACATCACTCTCAATATGTGACCAAAGACCATCACATTTCTTGCCTTTGGCATCATCACTAAGCAATAATTCTGTAAACGGTCGCCACGTGGATAATATAGCATTCACAGCCTCTAGGACTGAGAACCACCAGCTAAATGACACAGTTAGGATGACTCTTTCTTTGATGCCACACAAAGCACAAAATGAAAAATATTTGCATTGTAGTTTGTGGGCATCACGAAACAGTGCACCAAAATGGACTACAAAGTCAATAGAATTCTTCATTAACTCTGAAGATTGTAAATATGCTTTCAGCATACCATCTAGCAAGTGACAAAGATCTTTTACAAAGAAGCACTTCAGCTCAGGTATCGATTTTGACAGGTCATCATACAACTTTTTCATATAAATGGCTGAATTACTTCAAATACAAACAATATCACTTCAATCTTTATTGAAGTTGGTAGGAACCTTTTGCTGCAGCATTCCAAATGACACTGCGTTCCATGTTTACCAAACATCTGGTGTAATGTTTTCACCACTATCTCAGATGCTTATGGACAACACTCTTTTCACATATACCTGTCTCTACACCTTGCATTGAATGTTTAAAGTCTGGGATGTTTGGCAATTCACCTACAATCAATACTGACTCGCTAGAAAAGAGGGCAGATGTATTAAAGGATTTCATCCATTCTCTGTCCATGGGTAAATGTGATGGTACATATTGGGAAAGATTCTTATGAAACCAGCCATTCTACCAATCAGTGAAATCAAATATAGGCAAAATATTAAATATGATTTTGATATTTCCTGATTCTCTATAATTTATAGAATAACTAAATATGATCTAAAACATGCTTCTAAACATTGCATCATTAGACCAACTAAGACACAACTGAAAAAAGCAGAAGGAAGAAGAAACAATTATTTAGTGACATCCCTAAACAACAAAACTCAAGCAGAATGTTAGCCCAGTCTTTCTTGCTGCTGCCTTATATAACCAAGTTACATTCTATTGGCCACTTCAGGAAGAAATAAAAATAACTCTTTCACTCAGCATTTTCTTTGAATGGCACTTAGTTTGTGGTTGCGAAGGTGTTTTTTCAGTGTTTATATGTTTACACTGGTGATGGCTATTTTCCTTTTGGTTGGGTTTTATCAGTTATTATAGGTTTGAACCTAAAACCAGATAGCCTACCCATACAATACTATGGACCACAGAGGAGAGCAGCACCTGGCACCAACCTCTGCCGCCTGGTCCCAGTTGCGAACGAGGAACATGAACATTTCCCAGTTGATCTGCTTCTCTGTGGCATGCTCTGTGCTGTGAGCCACGGGAGAGATGTTATATTCCATATAGGCACCATACTATAGGCCCAGTAACTTCATTACCCTTCACCTATATTCTTCCCTACATAACACTTGTCACGGTTTACAGGGACTGACCTTTTACCTAGATACGACACTGCATTCGGAATACAGGTTTTCCCTAGTTTGAGATCTCATACATTATGCATGAGAATTCTTGGAAGCACAGCAGGACGACCATCTCCTGTATAATATCTACGTATAAAGTTCATGCCCAACGTCATCCTTAGGCCAACACAGTAATACAGCGAGGTAGGACCCCTGGGGAGACCTTTGGGTATATCTACATCTCATCTTGCTAAGATAGAGCAGAGGAGACCGAGACTTCCCAGCCGACACACTGACCAGAGACGCTGAGGTTCCTGCATGCAGATACTCCAGCTCGCAGTGGTCTGACATCCCTTGTGGGGTGTCCAGCTCGAGACCAGGACGGGGTCCCATAGTCTCTCACTTCAGGCAATGGGGTTGACTAAATCCTAGAGGGAGTCTTGGCTTAACACCTATCACATCCCCCCATCCCAATTACTATGCCTGCCTCGACAACCACCATGCCTGCCTCCTTGGTCCCCCACTTTACCATGTCACACCTCTTGAAACCACTTGGCCCAAACTCCTTCTACATCTCCTACCGCTTCACTTACCGCTTCAAAAAAACTCAAACACACTCTGATCAAACAACATCACGAAACACTCATCACAGATCTCTATCACAACCCCTCTAGAGGTCAGGAGAAAACTGATCTTATCTTCTACACCTCCCGACCCATGAAATGGAATTCCACCCTCTCAAACTACCTATGCATCAGCGAAACCTCCAACATCCCTCGCTGCCATATACTGATGATATCTCACTCCCGTGTGTTCATAGGGAAGGCCACCCTCACTATCTACAAAAACTGAATCATACTGATTCAGCCACAGATGCCAACCCACGCTCCTTTGAATCAATTTTCCCCACACTCTGCAAGGCCCTCTCCGTTCACTCCCCTCTCCACCCTAAACCAGACAAAAACTCTCTACACACCCAGATCAGAAACCCTCCCTCCCAGAACACGGATCGCACATTCAGAACTATCAGCCCTGATCTGAACACCAACATCAATGCCCCCACTCAACCCAGCTCCTCTACTGATTCCCCGCCCCTCAACCTTACGCTCCTCCTTCCCTCCACCCACATCACTAGAGAAACAGCACCCACTCCGATCAGGCACCGTGCATCCTCCTTCCCTTCCAAACCGCGGACTGATTCCGTGCCAAGCCCACTTAAAGCGCCCTCAGGAAAAGTCCCTGTTAGAGAAAATACACGCACACCTCCTGCTCAGTCACTCTCTTACCTGCCCCCGCAAACCCTGAACACTACACACCCAAAAAATTGCAGCATCTCACCTCCATTCCCTCCTCCCATAACCTATCTCCACCACCAGACTTAAAGGAAAGACTTAGTCTTATGGAAAGTCAGCTCGATAAAGTGATTCTAGGTATCAATACAATCCTAATGACCCTCAAAACCGACCATGCCCACTGCTCACTCCTCTACCCCTCTGGCAACACCAGACCTCGACTCCCACTTTCAGAATTTCAGCCAAGTAGCTGGATCTCTACTCCCTTACACAACCGTGCTCACAGATCGACTCGATGTAATCCTAACATGTCACACAGAGAAGCGATAGAGCTGGCAAAAACATATCACTTGACGCTTACCAGTAAAAAAGAACCCACCTCCATGATCCAGGTGATCACTGGTATCGGGAGAAACCCTATGCCACCAAAGAAAATGGCCAGGCAGCTCATCTCCCGGATCTCCCCAGGGTGCTCTCCTCTCAGAAATAGAACAACAACTCTAGCAATACCAACTGCCTTCTTATAAACTGTAGCTCTGCATCCAAACATGCTACTGAACTGGCAGAAACCATCCTTAAATAAGACATCGATATCGCATTCATCACAGAGACTTGGCTAAATGAATCATCCTACCCGATCCTTGACTTACTAGTTCTTCCTTGGTTCTCAATCATCAAGAAAGACAGACTAGACCAACAAGGCGGTGGCTTAGCCATTATCCACAGGAATTCCATCACGATGATCGAAGCTGTCTCCTCCACTTACAGCACTTTTGAATATCTCAACACCTCTATTCAGATGCAAAATAATAAAATGACGAACTGCCACCTCCTCTACCACCCCCCGGGGCAACACCCGCCCCTTCCACGATCACCTCTCAGATCTGGTAACACACTGTTCACTCTCAGATGCCAACCACATAATCCTAGGCAATTTCAACCTCCACTGGAATGATGAGGAAAACACTCAAATCTAATCCTTAAAAGAACTCTTACTTGAGCACAACCTTTTCCAACACTGCAAAGAACCAACCCTCAATAGAGGCTCAACCCCTTGACGCCATTATAGCCCAGGAAAAGGCGATAACCATCAACAACATCCTCCCATTTGACTGGTCGGACCACCGTATCATCCTGTTCCGCCTAAACCTAGGAGAGCCCTACCCCATCCATACCAAGAAAACCCTTCAATGGTCCAGAAATCTAAGCCCGGTTTCCCTAGCTGATTTGGGAGAAAAAATGATCTCTAGCAAACGCAGACGACCTCTTAACGATCAAACTCACAATCCACTTTAACTCTACAATGTCAGCCATCCTAGACCAAGTAGCCCCCCTGAAACTAAAAAGTATTAGAGACACACCTTCGAGATCCTGGTTCAACAAGGACCTCAATACAGAAAGAAGAAAACTCAGAGCTGAAGAAAGACTCTGGCGTGTAAACCCTTCCTCAACTCACCTCCACCAACTCAGAGCTGAACATAGAACATACAAAAATCACATAATCAATGAGAAAGCAACCTTTTCTCGCAATGCCCTTGCAAATGCAATAAATCGTCCCAAAAACCTTTTCAACATCATAAAAAACCAGACTTCTAAACCACCAAAGAACGTTATTTATTTATTTATTTATTTATTTGAAAGTTTTAGATAGCGCGGACAAGACTCTTGCGAGTATCAGAGCGCTTTACAAGCAGGAAGGAGGCAAAGTACAATATACTTAGACAACAGACAGTTAGACAAAATCACAATGAATAGATATAGAGTTCAAGTGAATTTAGCCATGAGGATAGCTTTCACTTCTTTTTTGAAGGAAGAGGTGGAGGGGTTCATTCTTGTTTCACTGGGCAAGGCGTTCCATATCTTCGGAGCCATACCTGAGAAGGTACGGTTATAGGTTTTTTTCTTGGCAAAACGTTGAGGTTGAAGGAGAAGAGTTTTGGCATTCCTAGAGGCTCTGTTGCCCGCAGAGAGAACTAGTTTCTGTGCAAGGTATTGTGGAGTTTTGTGGTAGAGGGCCTTGTGTGTCATGCAGGCAATTTTTAGGTGAATTCTGGCTTCAAATGGAAGCCAGTCAATGGCTCTCAAGTCAGGCGAGATGTGAGCGTTTCTTTTAGATCCTGTGATGAGTCTCGCAGCTGCATTGATCGTGGCTCTTAATGGTGCTGTTGAGGATCTTGGGAGGCCGCATAGCGTAACTGCTCCATACTCTACTCGGGGGATTACTAGGGCTTGAACTGCTTGTTTGAAGTCATGTGCAGGCAGAAAGGGTTTCAGTTGTGATCGATTCGCCAAATTCTTTGATGAGAAAATCTCAATGATCGAGTTCTCCCTTGAACGCCACTCACAAGTGCCTTTCGCAATCTCCCTCCGCCCCACAGATACAAAAAATCCCACCTTTCTCTCCCCGAACTCTAGAGCAGGGATCCTCCTTCCTGAGTCTAAGGTGGTAAACCAAACCTCAAGATCTCCCTTTCCCAAAATTTCTGGACAGTATTCAAACCACTATCAGTTATGGACATCTCCAAATTAATTATGAATACAGAACCTTCCTCACACTTCGCAGACCCCCTGCCGGCCTCCATGGTGAAAAATCTCAGTCACATCAGTTCACTCCTCTGGACGATGATTATAAACAGCTCGCTAAGCACGGGGGCCATGCCAGAGTGCCTAAAAATAGGCCAAGTCTCTCCACTTTAAAAAAAAACTGGGCCTAGACCCTGAAGACCTCAACAACTTCAGGCCAATCTCCAACTTGCCCTTCCTGGCCAAAATCTTTGAAAAATGTGTCTTACTCCGACTCAACCAGCACATTGACACCAACAACCTCTTAGACGCTCACCAATCAGGCTTTAGAAAGGGCTGCAGCACAGAAACAGCCCTACTAAATACAGCAGATGACATCCATATATGTATGGATGCAGGTTGCTTCTGCCTGCTCATCCTCCTAGACCTGTCTGCGGCTTTCCACACGGTGGACCATAAACCTCTTCTCAACACCCTTAAGCAGCGGATCAGAGCAGATGGCATGGTGCTGAAATGGTTCACAACTTTCTTTCACAACCGTTCTCAACAAATCAAAATAAACAATGCAACTTCTGATACCTTCACTATAACCAGAGGTGTCCCTCAGGGCTCAGTCCTCTCACCTACTCTATTCAATATCTACATGGAGCCCCTCACTACCATAATGAATCAAGCTAACATCCCCTACCACCTCTAAGCAGACGACATCCAGCTCTACCTGGAAGTCTCCTCCCCAAAAGACATTTGCCGTTTTAACGATACTCTAAAAAAAAAATCAAAAAACTGGCTATCACACAACCACTTAAAACTCAACCAAGACAAGATGGAAATCCTTCTCCTCTCAAACAACGGACAAACCCACCAGGCCCAAGAATGGCTTAAGCATATGGACTCCCTAAACTTCGACCTAACCCCGGCCTGCTCCGCCAAGTCATTGGGTGTCTTACTGGACCGTAACCTGAACATGAGCTCACACACTAAGGCTACCGCAAGGAATGGCCATTACAAATTAAAACTACTCAACAAAATCAAGCCTTTCCTCCCACCTAATGATCTCAAGACTGCAACGCAAGTCCTGGTTCTATCCAGACCAGATTACAGGAACGCTACCCTCACAGGCTCAGCAAAATCTCTCCTAGCCCCTATACAAACCACTCTAAACGTAACAGCAAGGATGGTCACTGGAGCTAAAAGGCACCGTCATATCCCCCCCCCCTGAAAGAGTTAAAATGGCTCCCTATTGAAGCTCGATGCCAGTTCAAAACTGTCTGTCTCACCCACAAAGTCCTTCACACTGGTAAACCGCAGCAGTCAAGCTTACCAAGGCAGACCAGGCAAGAAACCTGAGAAGCACCAACAACCTACTTCTCATTCCACCAAGGAGGCGCAAACAAAAAGCCCTGGCCTGCTCCTTCTCAGGCAATGCCCCCCAAATCTGGAACTCCCTACCAGCAAATCTCAGAACTAACCCCTCCTTCGTGACCTTCAAAAAAAACCTCAAGGATCTCCTCCTCGCTCGGCACCTTTAATCTTCGGCTCAACACACCGTTAAATACCATCTCCATTTTGATATGCCATTTGATATGTGTCTGTTCTTTCTTATTTCCTGTGTTACTTGTTGTACAGTGCTCTGATACCCTCGGGTCCTGCAAGCGCTATATAAAACTCTCTAAACTAAACGACATGGTATATCTGGTAGGGAAGCATCGTAGGAGTACGTATCTTTTTATCATGTATTTTATATGCTCATATGTATTTTTGATCATTGTAAGATGGTAGAGCTATACCATCCCTTTACCTTTTTAGTACTGCTAATCATTTATATCTTATGCTGTCTAGCAGTTGTTGCAGCTCATCTATTATACACCAGAATAACAACTGCTCAATAAATACTTATTGAAAACGCCCAGCTTGTTTATTCTGTGTATCTCTCTGTGACAGACTAAGTAAGCACGAGAGACTGAGCGAAAAGTAGTATGTTGTTTCCACAATCCTGAGGGATCAGGGTTGTCTGTTTGATGGTTGCCAAGAACTGTTTTGTCCCTGGTAAGAGGGCATTCTAGTGGCACTGTGAGCTAGTTGGTACAAAAGGCCAACATATCCGGTGGGGGTGTTTAGAATCAGTCTGGCACCAATCATACAGTGTATTTTGTCTAAACGCGCAGATCCCGTATAATTGTCATAGGAACTACATGACATGGCGCCACCAACGTTGGTTGAGTATTTATTTAACAGTAGAATCTGAGTAGTTCAGTCGTGCTATTCTCAGAAATCCCTATTCACAAAACACCAGAGACGTCTGGAGTAGGTGGGCAAAACTCACACTGAGTAGGCAAAATATCATATTTATTGGCTGTTGGTTAATCAAGCTTGAAGGACACAGAGTTCCTAAAATTGTGCAAAACACCTTATCTTAGTTTCCTTGAAAAGCTCTTTCTTCCTTTAAAAAAGAAAAAAAAAAGTCTGAGGAAGGGGATAGAGTTGTGCAAGAACTAAATCTCTCAGGAGATGAGGAAAATGCAGATGCAATTCACATTACAGAAAATGTTAGAAATGCAGTCACCGTGAAACAAGAGGTGGTGTAGTAGCTTTTGTGATTGAGGCACACAAATCATACAGAAGAGAGGTATTTTATTCGTAGGTTACATTCCCAGCAGCAAATGCAAGAACAAAAACATTTCATTTCTACACAGAAGTTGAACCACCAGCGGAATATTGTCCATATGAAGACATTGAAGTTCCGCTGACGTACCAGGAACACTTATACTGGTTTAAAGGCACCCTCCTCCATACAAGAAGTAGAGTAAGACCCGGTCCTCTCAGAAGAGAAGGCGCAATATGGCCAATATTAGCGGCCTACACACCACACCCTGACATCGAAACAATGCCAGGAGGAAGCTTACTGATACTTCACAAAGAATTAAGAACAATTTACAGAAACATGACACAGTTTGTCATGAGGACACTGACCGTCCAGCCGGCAATGGTTACAACAAATACAACTCCAGTTCCAGGTAGAGCAACTAAAATAACACCACAAACATTACACGCAGTAATGGGTAAAATGCCCGCAAAACGTGAACAAATGCCATTCTGGGTAGCTCAGAAAATCACACAGCTAGAAGCAGTATTTCCGAATACTAGCCCATGTGAAAAATACAGAACGCTGACAATCTGCTCGCCAATGGGGATAACACCACAGATAGAGGATTGTACCTCTTGGGGTACAATTTTTGCTACCATACACACCAGAACTCATGGCATTCCGTCATTAGCAGTAATACCAGATGTATTAAGACAAATACAAAAAGAGTACGGTGCAGAACCTGCTCTGAACTTAGGGATGAAATTACTAGGTAATTATGCCCAGGTATCAGCTATAATATTAGCAAATATCAAAGGGGAGGCAGCATCAGTGTCTATCCACCAATGCCTAAGGGAGTTCAGTCCTTTACAACAGGAGCATGAACTACCTAAAATAATTGAAACTGAGTATGCAGGTCTAAAGATCAGACATGCCCAGAATTCTGAGGTCTCGACTGCTGAATGGGGAATGGGCTCTGACGATGCTAGACAGTGCGGCAGAAGTAACAATAGCTCACCAGAACCTGATGGAATTTCTGGTGACAGCGGACTTGAATTGTATTGTATTGTATGAGATATTTATATCGCGCAACTATCACCCCACGGGTATCCTGGCGCATAGAGACCATGATGACATAAGGCAACCAAAACGATTCGGCCACTAGACGGGAACCTACTAGCTGTTTCTGGCAAATAGCCAGGTCTTAAGGTTTTTCCTAAATGATAGTAAGGAGTCTACTTGTCTAAGGCTTAGGGGAATTTCATTCCATAGACAGGCTGCTGCCAGGCCAAAGGCTCTGCCCCCTAGCTTTGTCGAGTTAACTCTGGCAACAGACGCCAGGCTTTGGCTGGCGGACCGAAGAAGTCTTTTGGGCGCATACCAGGTGAGCCGTTCTTGTAAGGAGAGCGGACCGGAATCATGGAGTGCTCTAAAGACAAGACATAAAGACTTAAAACTGACTCTGTCCTTGATAGGAAGCCAGTGTAAATCCCTCAGTGCCTGCGTCTCGGAGGAATTACGCTGTCTCTTAAGGGCCAGTTTAGCTGCCATCGACTGGACTCTTTGCAACCCCTGTAGAATGTACTTGGGAGCACCCAGATACAGGGAGTTGCAATAGTCCAGTCTACTCATGATGATACTACGGACCACCAAAGGCCTCACTTCACTGGACAGTAGAGGGAGGATCTGACGGAGGGCCCTCAACAGTGCAAAACATATGCCGATTGTTTTATTGGCCTGGGTTTTCATTTGAAGGTCTTCATCAAACATGACTCCCAGGTTACGCACCGTCCTTGATGCCTCTATAAGGGCATCCTCTGGTCTGAGCCTGAATTCACCTATCAGTTGTCTAGACAGTCTCGCTGCACCACAGTACAGCAGCTCTGTTTTCCCCGCATTAAGTTGGAGAGAATTAACTCCAAGCCAGTCTGAGATCTGCCCCATGCACGCCTGAAAGGAACTCATGGATACTGCATGCTTTCCGTGGATGGAAAAAGACAATTGAATATCATTGGCATAGTTGATAACATCAATCCCAAAAGATTTTATGATGGGGATCAAAGGGCTTAGATAGACATTAAAAAGAATCGGGCTGATTGCTGAGCCCTGGGGTACTCCAGAGCATACTGGAGACCATGAGGAGACATAAGGCACCATACTGACCGCCTGCTGTCGACCTGACAGATATGATTGAAACCATTTCAGGGCACATCCCCTTACTCCAATACTCTCTAGTCTTGCCATCAGTACTGCGTGGTTGACCGTGTCGAATGCGGCCGACATATCCAGTAGGACCAACACTGAAGAGGTCCCACTGTCGGCTCGCATTCTCAACTTATCCATCATTGTGATCAGAGCGGTCTCCGTCCCATGCCCTGGCCGGAACCCAAACTGGTCCCTGTCCAGGAGAAGATTATCCTCTAAGTAGCATGACAGAGACCTACTGACCAACTTTTCCACGATTTTAATAGGGAAAGGCAGCAATGATATAGGGCGAAAGCTAGCTGGCAGCAAGGGGTCCAGGGATGGCTTCTTCAACAGGGGGGTCACCATCGCTTGTTTCCAAACGCCTGGTACCGCTCCTTCATTCAAGGATTGGCAACAGATGAGCCGTAAGGCCGGAAAAAGGATGGGGCCGTGATCCTTCCATATTTTATGAGGAAGGGGGTCAAGAGGTGATCCAGATGAGACCTCCAGTGCTAAACTGTTGAAAAGGTCCTCTGTGAGAGGTTGGAAATTTTCCAGCGATGTGGTCGATCTATTGTCCTTGATAGTTAAAGGTGAGCCCTTAGAATCAGAAACAAAACCCCCCACAATTTTGGCCACCTTATCAATAAAGAAGGCGGCAATCTCATTGCAGAGCCTTTGTGATGGCTGGATTCCATTAGCCGTACACCCAGGGTTACTAAGGTCTTTAACAATTTTGAAAAGAGCCTTAGTACTATTGGGCGCCTGTAAGATAGAGTTGGCATAGAACTGTGCCTTGGCTCCCCTAATGGCTTGATTATATTGGGCTTGGGCTAATCTGGACGCTGTTTTATCTAACTCAGAGTATGACCTCCGCCATCTTCGCTCTGCCTGCCGGCGGGCAGAGCGGAGCTTTTTCAATTCCTCACTGAACCACGGTGCAGAGGGTTTGCCCTTGATTTTACGTCTTTTCCTGGGAATGCAGCAATCGAGCGTATTGTTTATAAAATTGCTGTAGCTATTGTAGTTCTCCTCTACTGAGACATCAGGATCATATAGATATTGCTCAGTAAAAGGAGACGCTAGACTCTCACTAGGTAATTTTGACCAATCTCGGCCCCATCGAAAGAAAGCTTGTTTTTTCCCTGTCGGAGAAGCGCTAGATATAGTAATCCTAAAACGAATCAGGAAATGATCTGTCCAGCTTAGCGGGGATATGTTCAACACCTCAAGCTCGGACTGCTTGGCGAAGACCAAGTCAAGCGCATGTCCTCCCTGATGAGTTGGCTCTTGAATGTGTTGAAATAGGCCGCAGTTTTCGCAGGTTTGACAGAGAGCTTGAAGATGGTTCCCCAGGCTCCCTGTCCCCCAGAGATTAAAATCACCAAGTATTAGCAATCTAGAATGTGTGAGTGCTAAGTCGGCAATTGTGTCAAGTAGGGCCTGAAGCTGGTGATCAGGGCCCGGAGGTCTGTAACAGACCAGGCCAGTCAGCACTCTCCCTTTGGGTTCTTGTAAAGTGAAACCCAAAAGCTCGTGCCCAGCTATCTCATTTACCTGCAGCAATGCGCAGTCCCATTTCTCTTTGAATATTAACCCCACTCCTCCTCCTCTTCCCGTTAAGCGGGGTTTATGAAGAATTTTGTAGCCTGGTGGACAGGCAAACCCAATTTCCACCAGGGAATCTGGGGTAGTCCAGGTCTCGGTAATGAAAAGGAAATCCAGATTCAGATCTTCAAGCAGGTCGAAAATCTCCTGATGATGCTTTATCAGGGACCTGCTGTTGATCAAGCCACATATCACATTCAATAGCGATCCCTCCCGTCCAGCCTTACCGATACTCAACAGACTGTCCCTCGAATAACAGATCCGCCCTGTACTGGGTGCACCAGCATGGGGGGCGCTGGACGCGACCAAGGCGCGGACGGGCGCAGACGGGCTTGCCTCTGGCGCGCCTCCGGCGCGCCATCGGCGCGCCCGCTGCGCGCGCGCGCTGCGCGCTTGCATCCCCCTTGTTCAAATAGGGCCAGCAACTAGACCGCTAACAACAATGGCGCTCGGTGGGTGGCGCGTTCCTCGGTCGTTCCGTGACTGTCTCACCAAGCGGTGAAGTGAATACCTTTTTAGTGTGCAAGTAAGTGGGCAAAAACAGTTTATTTATATTTAAAACAGCAAATCTCACAAATTTAAAACCTATATCACTAGCCTCGCGTATTAATACCAGCGTCGCGCTAACCAGCCTGCCCCCGTCGATATGGAAGCAGAGCAGTGGAACAACAGCTAAGAGTAAATTCCGGTAGAGTGTCCTGCAACCTCCGTATGCCTTGCTAAATGTCTCTGATAGTAGCGCTGCGCGCTTGCATCCCCCTTGTTCAAATAGGGCCAGCAACTAGACCGCTAACAACAATGGCGCTCGGTGGGTGGCGCGTTCCTCGGTCGTTCCGTGACTGTCTCACCAAGCGGTGAAGTGAATACCTTTTTAGTGTGCAAGTAAGTGGGCAAAAACAGTTTATTTATATTTAAAACAGCAAATCTCACAAATTTAAAACCTATATCACTAGCCTCGCGTATTAATACCAGCGTCGCGCTAACCAGCCTGCCCCCGTCGATATGGAAGCAGAGCAGTGGAACAACAGCTAAGAGTAAATTCCGGTAGAGTGTCCTGCAACCTGCACCCTCCGTATGCCTTGCTAAATGTCTCTGAAAGTAGCGCTGCGCGCTTGCATCCCCCTTGTTCAAATAGGGCCAGCAACTAGACCGCTAACAACAATGGCGCTCGGTGGGTGGCGCGTTCCTCGGTCGTTCCGTGACTGTCTCACCAAGCGGTTATATGATTATATCACGGTGGAAACACCAGACACTAGGGTAAGTGTCCCACATAAATTGTATGAAATAACACTCCAAATGGAGGGGGGCAAATGCAGGCCAGTTAGAGGTTTCTTTTGGGAGGACCTGACGCTTGGCTATGACATTCTGCTTGCTGAACAAGATTGGCCGCCAGCATTCGTCATGGACTGCCCTAGGGGAGAAACAGTGATTTTACTAGCATTTTCCGACCCTGTTCCCAGATATCTAAAATATATATGCACGGGAATGGGCAGTAGCCCTAGCTCTGGCATTATACAAAAACCATGTTGGATGGGATGAGGATTCAACCCACCACCACATTATTCCACTAAAAAATACCCGACTGCACAGAGGCAGTATCCAATAAAGCAAGAAGCTAAGAAACAGGACAGAAAGATCTTAAATCAACTTGAATACCAAGGGGTGATTGAAACTTGGACCTCTCAAATGAATGATCCTTTGTTTCCCCTATCAAAACTAAGCCCGGGCGGAGACCTCCGCTCTGTGCAAGGAGTGTACGGAGATTTGCCTCCTCCGCGCCCCACGGAGAATGTGGAGACGGCAAATCTCCGGACACTCCGCAGCGGAGCGGAGTTGGCCAGCCCCCGCCTTCATCCCCCCTATATTAACAAGTAATTCTACATTTCTTAAAGTATATTAAAACCACTTACCTGCACTGCAGCATCCGTATTCGCAGTTTTCTCAAGGTTTATCCAGACGGCAAGGAAGAGGAAGAGGGCAGCCCAGAGATGCAGCACTGCAGGTAAGTAGTTTTAATTTACTTTAAAAAATATAGAATTACTTGTTAATATAGGGGGGTGGAGGGGGGTTGCAGAGCGGAGTTTGTTCACAATTCCGTGGACCTCAGCGTAGGCCTGCTACGCCCACTACACCCAGGGTTAATCAAAACCGGACAATTCATATTGTCTAGTTTTAGATTACAGACATTTAAACACTTGCACTAAGACATTTTCAGTTCAAAATGCACACAGTGCCACATTAATGAATAACACTGTGCGGAAAAAATAGAAAACAACGCTTGATATCTCGAATGGATTTTTCTGCCAGAATATAGCACCTGAAAGCAGGTATTTAAGCGCATTCTCCGCGTTAGGCTCCCAGTGACAATTTTGTAGACTACCCCAGGGGTATAAGAACAGCCCTAGGTTATTTTCAGCCAGAGTAACTGAATTACTTCAAAGTTTGGATGGAGAAGCATTGTCCTATGTGGATGATATCTATCTAACGGATGATGACCTGAAGGAACACTTGACCGGAATAAATGCCATAATATTGGGATTTGCCTCTGAGGGCTACAAATTTAATTTAAAGAAAATCAAAAATAGCCCACCTCAATGTCCTTTTCCTGGGATATGAGCTTTCAAGTGAAGGAAAAAGTCTAGTGGCTAAATTTTAAGAAAAGTGTGCGCTGATCCAACCTCCAAAATCATTAAAAACTTACCATCAATCCTGGGATTCTTGAACTTTGGCAGAACATACATTTTGGATTATGCAGAAATAGTATAACCTTTCTACGATTTTATAAAACCTGACTTTTCAATTAGAAAATGGACACAGGAACACACAGATATCCTTCGTTCCCTACAAGCCGATATGATAGCTTCCAAACACATACAGACACGCGTAAACGTACGCAACCTGGTGATCCGTATAGTTGCGGGCCAATCAGGGTACACCTACCTAACATATAATGAAGGTGAGACAGTACCGATAGCATACAAATCACATTTGTACACAAATGCTGAGATGCGCTTTGCATCAACATAAAAAAGTACAGACTGCTGTAGTGAGAGAAAGAGCACTGGCTCAAGGGAAGCGTATAATATTCATTGCCCCAGTTCCAGCCCTAGAAGCTGCGACAAAGGCAAGTGTTCCCAACGCTGAAGGCTTACATCCAAGATGGATACACTGGGTTAATTCTCTCACTGCAACAGATGTAGAATACAGGTACGACCCAAATCTAAAAACACAAGCATTTCTGCAATACGAACAAGAATATCCTCTACCAAATGCATAAATGGATCACACATTTAGTATGCAATAACCAATCTTGGGGGTGGCAATAATATATAAGAGCACTGCTCAAGCTAGACTGGAGGGTTTTATTGCAGATCCACGAGGTAGATACTTAATCAGTCATGTTAAAATTAATAATATTGGGTACACTTTTTTAGAATAATATGGTCCAAATGTTGATGACCCATTGCCCCTTAGGGAACTATATCAACAGCTGTTAATGACAAAATATTATAATTATCATAGGGTTGTAGTGTAGTTTCTATATTCCTGATAGGCTCTGCGCATTGGAATAATATACACTATAGTTTTGACATAGGACTGAGGTCAGTATGTCCCTATCGAGTACATTAAACTTGATTACTTGTGTGTGCCAGCTAACTCAGAGGTCACTAGAAACTTCTCGAATAAACAAGAAGGAATTCGTTTCTGACAACCGCATAAACATGACAACTTGGTTTCCCTTAGAATCGGAACAATCTCAGAATCGTGGAAACAATAGATAACAGTTTCACTCAGTCAATCATGCATGCTTCGTTTCTACAGAGTTACACAGAAATGGATAGACTGGCGTTTCAATAAAAAGGGTTTATCGAACAGACTTATTTCTCGTGCAAGAGATATGAACTGCTGCAATCGTAGACAGAATGTGAAGTATAATATGTACAGCATTAGCAGTAAGATAAAATAATACTGTAATAGCATGGTTTATAGCTATGACAGATATTCATAAAAATACATACATAAATAACACAGGCTAAAATGTTAATACTCATCTGATGCTTCTAGCTAGTTCTACCCCAGTGTACCTAACCTAAGTGTAGTACGAGGTAAGAAGTAGGTGCTGTTTGTCTATAGTCTAGTTTAGCTATAGTTGCTAAGATTTGCCAAAAGTCCCTCTAGGTTCTAGTTCGCTCCATACCTTAGAATGAGTGAGGTTGGAATCTCTTTCCGAGTCTCGATCTCTAACACCCCGCAAGGAGAGTCAGAAACACTGGAGCTGGATTCTCTGTGAGGAGGATGACAGCGTCTGGTGAGTTCATCAGGCGGGGAACTTGACTTCCTTTCGAACTTGCGTGGCGAGCCGCGTCATGCAAGTTGGCAGCCGAACCGTGATTTGCCATGGTAAGTGAAGGTATATTTATACCTTGAAGGTGTTTAGGAATGCCAGTATTGACGTAAAAGTCGGGCAGAAGAACGTCATGAATGAACCCCTGAGGAATAGATGTTCATGCATAATAAATGAGTTCTTGGAGAAATCAATATCCAAGCATGGGGAAGTCCTAAAGGCTTAAAAGTCTGGTTTTCCAAGAACTCGTTGTGAAGTAGATGAACGGATGTAGGTGGCCATGCCTGTATTTGGTTTGCATGGATAATGCCTAAATAAGGGTAGGATTTCTATACCTAAATATGGGCAATGCAAATTGTGCCTATATAAGGACATAAATCGGGAAACCTATATACGGTATCTAAATCGACACACAACACCCACTCCACGTTCGTATGAACGACATTACTAAATTCTAAACATGCTAAACATATCTAAAATATACCTACATATGGATGGCTAAGAATATGTCTAAAAAGACATTGTAAAATGCATAAAAACTGTTGCCATGCAAAAAAATGCATTGGTGCTGTACATATTAAAGCAATATTTCATTCTAAGCATATATTTACATTGAATGCTAAATGAATGAACATACATATATATACACATTATGAAATGGCTCGTAAATACAGAAGAAAAAAAGCCAAAACCATTTCATGTCAAGTTACATAAATCAATTGTTATTGACAAGGTGACATATTGTCTCTGAAAGTGTATCAAAGAATTATGTTCCCTATGAATAGTTCTACTAAAAGCAGATTACTGTGCCATAAAAAGAAACATTAAAATGTGAAAAAAAAAAATTTAATCAGAGGAAAAAAGTTCCAAGTTAAGTCTTTGTTTTGAAAAATGAAGGCCAAATTCAGAGTCTTCCCGGTACACTGTGTGCTGAATCAAAAGTCATTGTATGAGGATGGAGAAAACATGAAATCGTCTAATCTTGTAGACAAGACGTCGTCTACCGTTGTAGGTGAAAGTTGGATTACCTAGTTTAGAAGATTTTTAAATTCATTTTTATTTGCATTTTCATCATGGAAACAACAAATAAAAAGAAACAAACATTGCAGTGCTTTGCTATATCGTTTTTGACTCTACACATCCATATTACACTTACACTCCTCTATTATGGAGTCCTCAATAAAAACGAATATACAATTGGACATTTTGGCATCTCCACTCCGCAGCACGTTTATACAGTATAATCTTGAAGTGGTCTCATTGGGAACACAGAGCATGACAGCAATATATTAATCATCCACATTTCTAGAGTTGAGCCAAGTTGCGAATGGTTCCCAGATGTGTTTGGGACAGGATCTTGTGGGTTGGAGCTCCCAGTAGGTGGAGAGCTGGGACCTGCAGTAAGTAACTTGTGTGATCCAGTCTTTATCTAACGGGGGTCATGTTGCACCCCAGTGCATAGCTATCTGTCATTTGGCCAACAGGAGGAGTAGTGAGGGCAGCTTACGCGACTTCGGGTGCACCGTCTCCAGCACACCCAGCAGGGACGTGAGTGGTGTGAGGGGGAGAGCTAGGCCTGTTATGTCTGTGATGTGTTGGTGGATCTCCAGCCAGAATTGTGCGACAGGTCTGCAGATCCAGGCCAAGTGTGTGAAGGTTGCAAGGGGAGAGCCGCATTTCCAACAACAGTCGTCGTCTCTTAGTCCCATTTTGTGCAGGTGTATGGGGGTACGATAGAGACGATGTAAGAATTTAAAGTGTATAAGCCGGAGGCGGTAGTTGGGCGACAAACGCTCCAGCTGCTGGCAGCTCAGTTTCCATTGCGCATCCATGAGTGGCGCATCTAACTCCAGGTCCCATGCTGCACGGGAGGGGGGGGGGGGGACGTTTGGGGAAGCCTTTTGAGTGTGCTTGTAAATACGTGATATTAGTTTCCATCCCGATTTCACCGCCAGCAGGTTTTCAAGCACCGGCAAGGGGTTGGAGACACCGGAAATGTGGGGAGTCTATCCCTGCAGGACGCGCGAAGCTGGTAATATAACAGCATGTCAAGCGCTGACGGCTCCTCTGGGGAGCACATTTGTTGGAGAGTGAAGAAAGTGTTGTTAGGGAAGAGATCGCTGCCTACTACTATTTTATGTGCGTTTCCAGGGGGAAACATGGGGTTGTTGAAGAGTGGTATGGATGGAGCGTATAATATATCTAAGTGTGCTCTTTTGCGAAGGCCTTCCCATGCCCATCTCATTACTTGTATGGTGTCTATCTCTCCTCGCGGGCAGATATATGGCTGAAAGAGCTCTGTAGAGAGAGGTAGGGGAGCTGCACGATCTATTTCTATGGCTACATGTGGCTGGTAGGGTGTTGGATGTGCCCAGAAATGTAGGAATTGCGCCTGTGCACTGTAAGCATACAACACGAAATCCGGTGCCGCCATCCCCCCCTGTTCCTGCGGCAGTGTCAAGATTTCCCCGGCGATTCGTGGTTGACCCCCTGCCCACACCAATTCGATCATGAGGGACTGTAATCTTTTTAAAAAGTGCAGTGGGAGTGGGAGCGGAAGATTCACAAAGAGGTATAGTAGTTTGGGCAGTATGATCATTTTTGCTATTGCTATGGGGCCTGCCAGCGAGAGGGGAAGTGCCTTCCATCTCTTGACCCGGTCTTCAATCCACGCCACTACCTTCCCATAGTTAGCTGTCCAAATATCTTGATAGATATTTGGACAGCTAACTTCCAAATATCTTGATAGTTAATCACACTCCTAAGTATCAGACTGGTTCTGTAGCCCACTTTACCGAGTATTCAGTATCGAATTTCTGTGTACCGGACGTAAGGGGGAGAATCACCGACTTGTCCCAATTGACATTCACTCCGGAGAGCCCACCAAGCGGATCACCTCCCTTATCATGGGGGCCAGATTACTTTCGGGGTGTACCATAAACAGCGTGATATCGTCCGCATACACGGCCACAGTTAGGACTCTAGTGGTGAAGCCAATTCCCCGATTAGCATGGTGTTGGCACAGGCGTGCAGCCAGGGGCTCTGTCGCGATCACGAACAGTAGGGGCGACAAAGGGCACCCCTGCCTGGTGCCGCGGGTTATGGCAATCGGTTCCGATATTAGTCCGTTTATCCTTAAGCGCACTGTCGGTTGTGTGTAATGGAGTTGAACCTGTTTTATAAATAGTGGGCTTAGTCCTATCATGTTAAGCAGTGGAAAGAGGAACCCCCACTCCAGCGAATCAAATGCCTTCGAGGCATCCAAGAGCGCTAATGCTGCAGGTAGATTGGGCGCCAGGTAGTGCAGTAGACCAAGTAAGGTTCTGATGTTATGCGAAGATGCTCTTCCCGGCACAAAGCCAGACTGGTCCGACAGGACTATCATTGGGAGCAGCGGTTGGAGTATCGTAGCCAAGAGCTTCGCAAAGATCTTGGTGTCGAGGTTGATCAACGAAAGGGGGTGGTAAGATTCGCAACGTTGTGGGTCTTTGTCCGGTTTGAGGAGGGCGATGAGAATCGCCTCCCTCATGGATGCGGGGAGGACCCCGTTTTGCAGCGCTTCCTGATAGAGCTCTAGGAGGCGGGGTGCAATCTCCTCAGCATATTCTTTGTAAAATTGTGCAGTGAGACCGTCTGTCCCCGGCGCTTTGTCTGCTCTCAGTCTGCCAATAACTTGCAGCACATCTTCAACTGTGAACAGTAGATCGAGATATTCCCCGTGCAGGTTGTTAAACCATACCAGCGCTATGGAGTCAAAGTATTCCTCTAGTGCGGAGGTCGATGGCGTTGCCTGGGAGCGGTATAGTTGTGTGTAAAAATCTTGCATAGTGTTTAAGACATCAGGTGTGGAGTGTATTAAGTCATTTGTTGTGGTTGTTAGTACCATAATAAAGGTAGCCCCCCGTGGTGGCATCAGTAAATTCGCAAGTGTCCTCCCCGGTCTGTCCCCCTCACCATACCTCCTCGCAATCGCATGTTTATGTAGGAACTTCACCTCCCTGTCTGCCTCCTCCTGATAGGCAGTTAGTTTCCCGCAAATCTGACCCAGTAACCCCGCCGATGGCGTTGCATAATATTGTTGTTCTAGTGTGTGCAGCTCCGATTCTAGACACCCAAGACTGCCTCTGATATCCCGGAGCACCCGGTTCTGCCCCGCTATGCAATCCACGTATAACCACCTTAAAGGCCTCCCACAGGGTTCCGACCGAGTCTACAGATCCCATGTTTTTGTCAAAGTATTCTTTAATGTGTGTGTGCAGTTCCTCTTTAAACGCAGTTAAGTAAAGCATTTGGGGGAAGGCGCCATGTAAAGGGCTGTCGATACGGTAGGGTATCTGTAGGGTCAAGGTAACTGGAGAGTGGTCAGAGAGCGCGCGGGCATGATGGGAGGAGTCCGTCACCCAGGAGTGCATGTCGGGGGAAGTGAGACAGAAATCCAGTCGTGACCAAGAGTTGTGCGGGCTCGGGGGTGAAGGGCTTGCCAGGTGTCCACTAGGCCGTAGTCGTCCACTAATTGTTGTAACACTGCCGCTGCCTGCTGGTGGTGTGTGCATGAGGTTCCTACCCTGTCCTCCCCGAGGGACATTACCGTGTTGAAATCTCCACCCCAGAGCAATGCCACGTCTCCCATGGATTGTGTGGTATGCCAAAACGTCTGGAAGAAGGAGGGCTCGTCAACGTTTGGCCGGTATACATTAGCAATTAGGACCTGCCTGTGAAATAGCATTCCCAAGACCAGTACATACCGCCCCTCCATATCGCTAACCACTTTCTGGGTTGTCCAGGGGGTGCCCCTTCTAATTAACGTAGCAACCCCACAGGAGTAGTTTGAGTAGCATGAGGTGAACACCTCGCTCCATCTTGGAGGTCGTAGTCTATCGCATGCCGTTGCAGTGAGGTGGGTTTCCTGGAGGAGGCATATTGCAGCCGAGTGTCTCAAAAGTTGGGATTGTATTAGATGTGTCTTTCTATGGTCATTGAGACCACGTACGTTCCATGTGAGACACGTTAAATTAGACATGGGGGTACGGAGAAGCATCTATCCCATATTATTAACGGCATCATCGCATGTTGCAACCCTGGCAGTGTGAAGAGAAGTGCCGCCCAGTATATCGTGGGAGCTTTGAGGAAGTGTGTGTCAAGCCTATTCATTCTGGTGTCAAAGAGGAGAGATGAAGCACAGTGCAAGGAACAACGAACAATAAAAAACAATCCCAACCCACCCACCACCCATTCCAACCCCCTAATCAGGTTGAGATGCATAGCTGTCCACCCCACAAATTCTAACAACTGAGAACGTTTGCATAGAAGGATACATTTGCAGGGGGGCGTGAGGTCACCGGCATAATGCCCCGTCACCACATAACAGGGTGGCCGAGCATTATGGTTCACCCACGGAGCGTAGTTACTGTCTACAGTAGATTTAGCAGTTGTAACATACAAAATTAACCTTGGCATGCATATACAAAGATGAAAAACCTCTGTATGAGCTCTGTTATAGGATACTAATATCAGTCATTGTCAGTTAGCTGACTCTGCACCTGAGTGTCCGTGTCTCGTCCCTTATCCCGGTGCAGCCGCGCCTGTTTCTAGGTGAATTTCATTGCAGCGTCTGCTTCTGTGAAGAAAGTGGGTTTTCCATTTGCCTGAACTCGGAGTTTCGCAGGGTAGAGCATGGCATATTTTATGCCCGTCTTCTGCAGCAGTTTCTTGGCCGGTAGAAATTTTCTCCTTGCAGCCTGGACTGCCTGTGTAAAATCCAGATACAGTGAGATGGCGTTATTCTGGTACCGAGCTCACCACGCTCACGGGCTAGGCGGAGGACTGTATCTCTGTCCCTGTAGTTGAGCAGGCGGGCCAGTATCGGTCTCGAGGGGGCACCTGGTGAGGGCCGAGGGCCTAAGGTGCGGTGGGCACGCTCCACTAAGAACATGGCTGAAAGGTCAGTCCCGAACAGATCTTGCAGAAGACCCTCCACGCATTTCTCCATGTTGGATATGTTCGTGGACTCTGGTACCCCCGTTATTCGGACATTATTCCTTCGCGAGCAGACTTCGAGATCCTCGTTCCGTGCCTTTATTTCCTCCAGAACTTTGTCCATCTCCAGAAGGTGGTTGTGCGTCTCAGTTTGGTGGTCGTCTGTGTCGGATACTCTTTTTTCCAGCACGGCTATCTGCGCCTCATGTTTATCAACTTTATGAGAGACATGAATGATGCGGCTGCAAGCGAGTCAATTTGTGCATGTATTTCTTTGAGGCAGCCCTTTACCTCACGTAGCACTGTTTTTATGTCCTCGTCTTGGTCGGA
The DNA here is from genome assembly GCF_964204655.1 of Triturus cristatus. Taxonomy (NCBI): domain Eukaryota; kingdom Metazoa; phylum Chordata; class Amphibia; order Caudata; family Salamandridae; genus Triturus; species Triturus cristatus. The sequence goes on from NC_140584.1 coordinate 950,116,855, forward strand.
CTCCCGCTGTGTCTCCGGTTCCACCGTTTGCTACATCATGGTACCGTGGTTTTGGCGGGTAGGGCACTCGTCAAAAGTGAGTTTTGTCTGCTTAGTATCTCCCCTACCCATAGTGGACTTGGTTTGTGGTAGTACCATTTGGTTGAGCAGGGTGACCAACCACGCCTGATCCTGGCCGCGATCACGTCAGGCAGAGAGAGGCACGGCGGCAACGTGATTCATGAACCAGGCCTCACTTCCAGCACCTAGAGGGCCCAATGCGACACGTGACACAGATGTTGGCTACAGATCTCCGCAAACTCAGCAGGTCCCTGAGAGGACAGCGGTCACCCGTTCAGAGGGGGGCCCCACACCGCTCACAACCGGGTCCACGCGGGGCCACAGGGAGTGAAACCGCCGATGTCCGCCATCTTGTGAAGGTACTCAGAACTCTCCCCAGCTCTAAGAAGTCTGTCCGTGGGGCCCAGACCAAGCAGGGCGGCACACCAGTCTGCTGTTAAGTCAAGATCAGGGGAAGTACTTTGTCCCACGGGGATGTGGGTGGCTGGCCTGCCGCACTATGTGGTAACCGGAGCAGTCCCCCAGGCGACAGTACGATGTTCCCAGGCTGCCGCGGGGGGTATCTGTAGTGTCCCGGTCAGGCTGACCTCCTGCAGCGGGGAGCGACCACCCCTCTGAGCACACACGTCTCCCCGCGTGCGGACGGGGCGCAGAGGCCTACCTGCTATTTCTCCCGCTGTAGGCCGCACCTCCGCCATGAGCGGCCAGCCAACAGCGCCCCCAGCGTCCGGTCGGGCTCTCCCGCTTTTTCTCTGCTCACCTCCACAGCCTCGCAGGATCCCCAGGCGCTCCATGGCAGCAGGCGCAGCCTCCGGTCGGCGTTCTTACCCCCGCAGTGCCCCACGGTCTCCAGGTCCGGCAGCACCGCAGAGCCGAGCCCAGTCACCAGCCACCGCCAGACAGGACGTCAGTCACCAGTGATGGCTCGGGCACTGCTGCAATGATTTGCACTCCGGAAAGTAAGTGCTTATGTGCGGCCTGACGTCCGATGCACAAGGCCAGCGGAGGGTATTCAGGATAATGGGTTTTCAGCGGGATACATGCCGGATTTAGTGCTCGGCCGGCAGAGCCCCTCTACCAAGCGGCCATTTTGCAGCTCGACTTGGCCACGCCCCCACCTCGTTTGGAATATTAACCGCACAAAGATGAGAAGCATCGTTGTCAGCATTGGTCGCATCAGCAATGTTCGTATCGGATGTTACCTGTGTGCCTGTTGTTTCCTCTCGTACCTCAGCAACAGCAATTTGCATCTGTGAGATCTCAATGAATGCCATCATCAGGATTGGTAGCCACTGGGGACAACACACAGCAGGGGCCGTTACCGGGTCCAGCAGACTATAGATACCCGTAGGCATGACTGATGGGAGTGTTAGACATATGTCTAGCACACATTCTTCACCGCAAAGCAGGCAGCGTAGAACAGGCAAGATGCAATCTTGCCAGATTGGTCTGAATGACAGAAACCATGTGGTATTTAATTCTCGTAGATGAGGTAAACCTAAAATTTGGACGATGCGCTCACGACACCTTATCTCCAATAGAGCTCTCTCTATGGTGCTTGGAGTGACGTCAGTGATTTGGCTTAAAATAGGATCCCTGCAACGAGTCCAAAAAGTAGTGGCAGGACGCCAAACAGAGTGCACGAACTTGGAAACTATTCCGAGGACTGCTTGAAAAGGTGCTAACAGTCCTGAACACAGGGTCTTAAATACATGTACAATACCGCTCGTATCAGACATGTTTAAGATACGTCCTAACACTTCTCAGAAATGTGTAGGGCAGTTTGTATTTAAAAGGGCATGTATCTCGGCAGAAGTCCTTGCGACTTGTAGATCATAGGTTTCTTTGGCCGAGGTCAGTGGCACAGTTTGCTGTAAAAGAATGGCTTTCATTCTGCTTAGAGTATCAATTCGTATAGAAGAGATGTTCAGTGAAGGCCATAGACGCGACTCCCTGACTGTCTGTATTTGTGGAAACAAGACTTGCATACAGCAAGTGACTCTGGATGTAACCGTTACTAGATATGGGATACCTGGCAACATGCCACAGCAGCTGTGATCATTCAACATGAGGTAACTTCCATTTGAAAGTAGTCCAAAAAATGGATTAATCACTGCAGCTGGTGAGCCTTGCAGGTGACAGGATAAGTTTGTAGTGGAACCATCACAGGCCTGTGCATATTAATACCCTGGCAAAGGAGAGAACGGCTTAGTGCGTTTTCACAGTTTGTACCGCTAAGAAACACTTCACGCCCCCCACACAAACATCTATGTGTGTAAGGTAAATCCCAAGATGTCTTGATGTTTTCTTTACCCAACCTTTCATATTTGCCTGCTGGTATATGTTTTAGGCAATACTGAAAATGGAAAGTTGTAACATGCAGAGTAATTTTACCATGTATGATCCACTCAGTAGCTGATTTTTCTGCCACCGTGAATGGTAATTTCTCCAGTTTTTCAATGCTCAGCACCGTATAGTCTGCTCCCCTTTGTGCCAGTTTGATCTGTTTATCAGTGAGATTGAATTTGAAAACAGTGACATAGTGTTGAATAAACGCCAAGGCACATAGCCTGAACTCAAGTTTTGGAGCGTCCAGCCTAATAGCATTATAGAACGTAATTGAGACTGACCATGTTGCAGCATGTAACACCAAGAAAAACCATTGGTCTGTAAGAAAATGAACCTTGGCAACAACAAACTAATCTGAATGGATCAAAAGAGTCCTTTTAAAGAGGACGGAATCCCATCACCCACCGAGGTGGCATGCTTCATCATCTGGGATCTCCTCTTAGCTGCAAACCCTAGTGCCACTAAGGGCTGCAACCTTCTCAACAATAGGGAGCTCACGGATGTTTTTAAAGAGTAGCCTAAAATGGAATCCACTATGATCCCAGAGTGAGGAGCTTATATTCTTGTTTTTAAAGGTGATGGTTGCAGTGCATGTGACTATTTTGTGTGAGAAAAGGGATTTAAAATTGACTACCAGGACACTAAACAATTTTATTAGGTGCTATCCTAGTGTCAAAACTAAAACAGTGCGTGTACAGTTTTAACAAATAACTATAGAAAGTCCACAAGGATGACAGGTCTACATGTTTCAGCCTATGGATCCTCTGATCCAGGCTTTCATCAGGACCTTAGAGATGGAATCCTTACTGCAAATACTGTGCTTAATGTGCAATAATAGGTAAAGTCTCAATCGAAAGTGGTTGGTTCAATACAACCTACATTCACCTGTGAGTCCAGAATATGATTGATTGTCACAGGAGTATTGGACACATTCCTAAAAAACAAAAAATATGTTTTTACAATATAATCCTAAATAACAAATAGTAGACTGTTGTGGTCAAGGAACATTATATTAGCATAACTATTATGATAATATCTGATATTCAGTAAATATATCATATACCTACAAGTGTATACACTCCAGAAAAGTATTAAAAAGAGTTATTGCACTTACACGTCTTTATGCGGGTGTGCTCCTCACCTCACCTGACATCCGCTCAGGGAATGAGGCACCGCTCTGTATTGACGGTACAAACATACTTTATTAGTGGGTTCACTCCCAATCAAGTCTTTCACATGCAAAAGGCACCCCCTGAATGAAGATAATTGTATTGCATGCCCATCACAGAAGGAAACAATAGCACATGTTCTGTTTGTTTGCCCTGCTTATAAGGCCCCCCGAAACAGATGGCTTAAACCAGTCTGTTTAAATTTTGGCACTAGGTCGGGCTTGGAGGCACTAAGGATTTTAAAGTCAGATACATGTGACTCCATAGCGATAGCTCTCGCTAAATTTCTGGGATAGATGTTGGCAATTCGTGCAAAAATGACAAGTTAAATGCAACAGAATATATTCTTATCCCTTATTGTTTATGCATTTGGATCTTCTCCTCACAACAGAGCTAGTGTTGTTACTCGTAAAATCCTGTATGTTCTCCAAGATGGTATATTAACAGCTCTATGTAAATCTTTAGTATTCTGTTTTTATTACTCTTATTGTTAAATGTTTTATATTTGCAATCTAGCATGTCATACATTTTAGTCTATGATGCAATTTAATGGTTTATATTATGAATTTTTTGCTTTTTATCGATTTATTATGTCTTTAATGATTTGACAATCGAAATAAAGACCAATTGAATTGACTTGACTTGACTTGACATTCTAGTTCCAAATAGGACTTCATATGGAGTGACACCCCCTAGAGAACTTCTTGGCAAATCGTTTAATGAGTGTTGGACCCCATAAAGATGTTTGACCCACCCATCACCCGAACCTAATACCCTAGCTGTTATAGTCTGCTTTATGTCTCGGTTTTTTCTTTCCACAACAGAATTTCCCTCAGGATGGAATGGAGAAGAATACCGCAATGCTACACCCAAACTGGCCATGGCTTCTTTGTAAGCTTGAGAGCTAAACACAGGGCCCTGGTCAGAATGTAGTGTGCCAATTGCGACTGTGCTGATAAAGACTCACAAATATTTTATAGCAGATCGAGCGTAAGCCAAGCGCTGATGCCACATCCAAAGGAACCTTGAACACGAATCCATTGCGACCATGATATATTTATAGTTACCATAACTTTGTAAGGGACCGCAGTGGTCCAGGTAAACACATGCTAATGGTTTATCTGAAGTTAACTGGGGCGTCTGCGCGGGACGTTTCACAGTAGAGACTTTCATCTTCTGGCATATTTCGCAGTCCAAAACATAATTCCTGGTCTGTTTCCTAATGCCTGGCCACCAGTATCTCTGTTTTAATAATGATACTGTGGTGGAAACACCTGCATGGGCAGAGGCGATCCATTCATGTGCTGCTAGGAGTAGTCCTAATCTATGTTCCATGTTTGGTATTACCCTATCCCCCACTCCAGGGATTCGAGCAAACGGAACATTGTTCGCATCAATTATATATGAGTATTTGAGTGGAAACCTTTTAGGTAACGCTACACCGCTGCCTTTGCTTGAAGCATTGATAGGCAGTATTATTTCACTGTCTATTTTTGAACGAGTGATTGCAGCTACGGAAGCCGTTTGCACTGCCCCTTTCTCGGCTTTATCAGCCAATGAATTCCCTTCAACGTGAACGCCATCACGTTGATGACTCAGCGTGTGTATCACGTGAGTGTTTTGTAGTCCGTTTCGCAACTGAACTACTTGTTCCCAAAGTGTTTTATGCTTGATTGTGCCACCTTTTGTATCTTTGAAATCATTTTGAAGTCAAATCTGTAAATATTCATTGTATGATTGAACACAATAAAAAGAATTGCACACTATGAGTGTGGGGAATTCGCGATCCGTATTTTTAAGTGCCATTTTAAATGCTTGTAGTTCAGCTCGCTGAGCTGTACAATCTCCTAGAGATTGCGTTTTTGTGACCATTGGTCTAAATTTGCCATCGAGCATACGACCTTTAACGATCGCGCATGCTGCACTATAAGCTTGCATACCCCTCGTAGTGGGCTGTGCAGATCCGTCAGTATAAATTATAAATTAGTACTGGTCAAGAGGGAGAATTTCAGTAGGCAGAGGAAATTTGTGTTCGTATTGCAGGAATGCTTGTGTTTTTAAATAAGGATCAAAAACATATTCAACATCAGTTGCAGCAAGAGAATTAACCCATTGTATCCATCTTGGATGTAAAGCTTTTGCATTCGGAATACTCTCTTTTGTAACTGCCTCTAAGGCTGGTACAGGGGTTACGACCATAATGCGTTTCCCCTGTGCTAGGGCACTTTCTTTTGCTACAGCGGTTTGAACTGCTGTCAGAATTTTTTCTGTCGATGTAAATTTCATCTCTGCTTGCGTAAACAAATGTGATTTGTATGCAATTGGTACTTTTTCACCTTCGGTAAAAGTTAAGTAGGTGAATCGGCATTGAACTAGAATGATTATGATCACTAAGTTGAGTACGTTTACGCGTGTTTGTAAGTGTTTTGTTGCTAACATGTCAGCTTGAAGTGAACGCAGGATATCTGTGTGTTCCTGTGTCCAATGTGTGATTTTAAAATCAGGTTTGATTAATTCGTAGAGAGGTTTAACCCTTTCTGCGTAGTTTAGAATGTATGTTCTTCCAAAATTTAGAAAACCTAGAATCGACTGTAAGTATTTCATTGTCTTTGGAGGTTGGAGCAGCGGACACTTTTCTAAAAAGTTGGCTGCCAGGCTTTTGCCTTCACTTGATAGTTCATATCCTAGGAAAAGGACGTTGAGATGGACAATTCTTGATTTTTTTAAATTGAATTTATAACCCTTAGAGGTGAAGCCCAGTATAATGGTATTCACCCTGTTCAAGTGCCTGTTCAGGTCATCGTCTGTCAGATAGCCTTGTCATCATAAATTTGTAGTAACTCTGTTACCCTTGCTGAGAATAAGCCTGGACTATTCTTGAATCCCTGTGGGAGACGACAGAATTGACGCTGGGTCCCAAATATTGAGAAAGCTGTCAAATACCTACTTTCAGGTGCTATGTTTTGACAAAAGAAACCGTTAGAAATATCTAATGCGGATTTATATTTTTGATGCACAATGTTATTCATTAATGCTGTACTATGTGCATTTTGCACTGCAAATGTTTTACAACAAGAGTTTAAGTGTCTGTAATCCAAAACTAGATGATATGTATTGTCTGGTTTGGAAACAGGAAACAAAGGATTGTTCATTGATGAGGTGCATGTTTCAATCACCCCTTGGTATTCAAGTTGATCTAAGATCTCCCTGACCTGTTTTTTAGCTTCTTGCTTAATTGGATACTGCCTTTGTGCAGTTGGTTGATTTTTTAACTGGATCTTATGGTGAGGTGAGTCCTCATCCTATCCTACATGGTTTTTGTATAATGCTGGGGCATGGGCCACTGCCCATTTCCTGGCATAAGTATATTTTAAATGTACTGAAACATGGTTAGAGAAGGCTGGCATAATGATGTCTTCGCCATGTGGGCACTCTCTGACAAATTCTGGTGGCCAGTCCCATTCTGCTAGAAGTATATCATAACCCTTTGAAAGTCGCTCCCAAAAGAGTGCTTTCACTTTTCTTGGTATGTCTCCCTCCATCCGGAGTGTTATTTCATATAACCTATGTGGAGAACTAACACTGGTGTCTGCAGTCTCAACTTGAATGTCTTCATTCAGGTCCACTGTCTCCAGAAGTCCCTTCAGGTTCTGGCGAGCTATTGATACTTCTGCTGCGCTGTCCAACATTGTCTGAGCCCATTCTCCTTTCTTGAGTTGTGTTCTCAGAATCCTCGGCATGTCCGATCTTCAGACCTGCTACTTTCTTCTTGGAGAATTGATGTTTTGGTTTGTTTTTCTGAATGTGTTGATCTTCACACGTTCTTCTTTTTGATCTGACAGTCCTCTTCTTTCGGATGTCTGTGACGATATCTGAAAGGTACGAGAGGAACGTGTATCAGTATATTGATACCTGTTAGGTTTTCTCAAATTATCCCTAATCCTGAGGTTATACCTCCTTTCAGAGGGCTCCTTTTGAGGAGACCTACCTCGGGATTGAGAATCTTTCTCTTTTGAATGTTGTTTGTTATTTTCCCACTTCTTTTCAGAAGAGGTAGGATTGTTTTTAGTAAAGGCATTTTCAGGACTTTCAGACAGTTGAGGTTTAACTGTGTAATTCTATTACATTTTGTATCTGATTAAGTAATTCTATATCTGACATTGCTTCAATGTCAGGATGAGGTGTATAGCCGGCTAAAATCGGCCATGTTGCTCCTGGTCTACCTAGTGGACCGAGCATGGTAATGTGATTGTAATGTTTTAGGGCGCCTTTAAACCAGAGATCATGCTCCTGGTATGTGAGTGGAATTTCAATATCCTCGAAAGGAATATATTCCTCAGGTGGTTCATCTTCTTTGTAGAAATGAAACGTTTTAGTTACTGGATTTGATTCTGGGAATACTATCCATGGCTAGAATACCTCTGTCTGGTGAGATTCATGTGCCTCTATCACATAAACTGCTCTACCACCTCTTGTTGTTAGACCATGTTTTATAAGTTTTAGAGTGATGGCTCTCCTTAAATTTGGAGCGATGATTTTCGCATTTTCATCGGTTTCATTAAAACCTGTACAATCAAAAGCTGCTGCGACATCGTCGGGTACAGCTCCACCGGTTCCTGTGTTATTATCCTCATTTAGGGACATTTGTTTAAAGAAAATTGCAGAGCAAGTTTCAAGGGAACAAAGATAAAGTGCACAATATTTTGGATCACTGTATCCTTCAATGTTGAACAAACCAAACAGCTAATAAATAGGATTTTTGTCCTACTCAGCTATGGCGGATATTATCCCTACCCACTCCAGATGTCTTATGGAGTATTATGAGTAGGGGTCTCTGAGAAAAGCACGACTGAGTTACTTCCATATGCAGCGTTAAATTAGTGCCTTACCAAACCATTGGGCGCCATGTAGTGTAGTTCCTATATTCCTGATAGGCTCTGCACATTGGAATAATATACACTATAGCTTTGACATAGGACTGAGGTCAGTATGTCTCTATCGAGTACATTAAACTTAATTACTTGTGTGTGCCAGCTAACTCAGAGGTCACTAGAAACTTCTCGAATAATCAAAAAGGAATTTGTTTCTGACAATCGCATTCACATGACTAAACATGACAACTTTGTTTCCCTTAGAATCGGAACAATCTCAGAATCGTGGAAACAATAGATAACAGTTTCACTCAGTCAATCGTGCATGCTTCGTTTCTACAGAGTTACACAGAAATGGATAGACGGGCGTTTCAATAAAAAGGGGTTACTGAACAGCCTTATTTCTCGTGCAAGAGATATGAACTGCTACAATCGTAAGACGGAATGCGAAGTATAATACGTACAGTGTTAGCAGTAAGATAAAACAATACTGCAATAGCAGGTTTTATAGCTATGACAGATATTCATAAAAATACATACATAAATAACACAGGCTAAAATGTTAATTCTCATCTGATGCTTCTAGCTAGTTCTACCCCAGTGTACCTAACCTAAGTGTAGTACGAGGTAAGAAGTAGGTGCCAAGATTTGCCAAAAGTCCCTCTAGGTTCTAGTCCACTCCATACCTTAGAATGAGTGAGGTTGGATTCTCTTTTCGAATCTTGATCTCTAACACCCCGCAAGGGGATCAGAAACAATGGAGCTGGATTCTCTGCGAGGAGGATGACAGTGTCTGGTGAGTGCATCAGGCGCGGACTTGACTTTCTTCTGAACTTGCCGTGGCGAGCCGCGTCGTGCAAGTAGGCAGCTGAACCGTGGTTTCCCATGATAAGTGAAGGTATATTTATACCTTGAAGGTGTTTAGGAATGCCAGTATTGACGTAAAAGTCAGGCAGAAGAATATCATGAATGAACCCCTAAGGAATAGATGTTCATGCATAATAAATGAGTTCTTGGAGAAATCAATATCCAAGCAAGGGAAAGTCCTAAAGGCTTAAGAGTCTGGTTTTCTAAGAACTTGTTGTGACGTAGATGAACGGATGTAGGTGGCCATGCCTGTATTTGGTTTGCATGGATAATGCCTAAATAAGGGTAGGATTTCTATGCCTAAATATGGGTAATGCAAATTGTGCCTATATAAGGACATAAATCGGGAAACCTATATACGGTATCTAAATCGACACACAACAGGGGGGATTTTAATACACTATTGTACCAATCACTTGATAAACCACACCAAGACCAGCCGTGAACGTACCTAAGAGGATGGATTATATACACCGGATAATAAAAACCTAGCACTAGTAGATATTTGGAGACTGAAAGCTGGTCAAAGTAGGGGGTATACATTTCAAAATAAAAAATGCTCTCATTCGTCTAGAAATGATTTTTTTCTGATAGATCAGAAACTTGTTAAGTATAGCAGTAGTGTAGTACATCAACCTTCACATCTATCAGATCATGCAGCAGTAAAATTAGAAATGATTCTAGAGGCCCCCCCCTCACACACCAGGTGAACAGTAGATAGAATATTACTAGCAGATCCAGAAGTTATAAAAACGCTAAAAGTAGAGACAGTTGTTTTTTTTACACAAAACGAGAATTCTGCACCACCAAATGTTGTGTGGGATACATTTAAGGCTTATATTCGAGGCAGATTGATTAGTGTTGCGCATATAAGAGGAAGATAGAATAAAATAAAATCAATGATTTGAAGCGAACCATTGAAGAGACACAGTACAAGACTGCAAATAGTACATACAAGAAAGCCAACATAGTGGGCAGTTGGAACATGAATTAAGAGAAGCAAAGGAGGCTCTAGCAGAATACCTGGAAGGAAGAGTGAAAAAAAGATGGGAGGCAAGTAAGCTAGCGAATTATGAATACGGGGAAGGGTGTGGGAAGATGCTAGCCTGGAAGGTGTGGCAGGATCAGGTTAGAAACCAGGTTAAGGAAGTATTTGATAATATAACTAATATGAGATGCACAGAAGATCAGACAATAGGGGAGGCTTTTTTGTTATTCTTTAAAGAGCTCTATACAGAAGATACAGTAGTATCACAAACAGAAATTAGAGAATGGTTGCAACAAGATACACTTCCTTACCTTGGGGAAAGTCAACAGAAGTTTCACTGGTCTTGTGATACGTTTCTATATTTTATGTAATTTTGAATGTATTGAGGTCACAAACAATTATTTAGGTTACCTCTCTTTGTCTTGATGATATGTGTTTCTCTTTGTCATGATGAATTATTTGCTTGAAAAAAATGTGATTAATCATTGAATTGAATGTGAATTAAATCACGTATACTTAGAATTGATGGTCTAGGTTTATTCAAGATTATTGTGCAATTTCCTATCTGGCTACTTGTTTGTTTTCGCTAATAGAGTGATCCAGGCCAGGTAGTGACAGGACCCAAGCCTTGGTTGGATAGTACTGGTAGTGAGTGAAAGAGCACTGGCTCAAGGGAAGCGTATAATAGTCATTACTAAGGGTGGGCGGCAAATTCCATTCCGCTCGCGGAATTTGCTAAATTTAGGCATTTTCGCGTTCCGCGGAGACCGCGGAAATGTCAAAATTTCCGCGATCTGCTGCGTAGTGGAGTTTTTTTCATGTTCGCGCTTTAAAAATACGTTCTCGTGGTTGACTTACCGGGATCGCTGCTTTCGCCGACGAGTTTTTCTATCCGTTCGCGTGCGCCACGGGATGTTGGTAGCCGGTCGCGCTATCCCGCGAGAGTTTATGATCGCTAATACGTCATTCGCCGTGCCATCAGACACCGCGAGAGTCTGCGATCGCGAACACCTCATTCACCACCGGGAGAGAGAGCGTGCGATCGCGAACACGTCATTTGGACGTGCCATCCGACATCCGGCGGAAGTTTGGTGAAGCTCGCGATCCCGAACGCGCAAAATTTTCAATCTGGAGAAGAATAATATCTCAAGCATAAAACCTTCTGTAAATGATGATTTTGATGAACAAAACTCCTCAGATTGACATTTGGTTGTCCTTTTTTTTGCAAGTAGTCCTTTTTTTAAAAAAAAAAAACTTTTCTTGGGTAGAGGGAGGAAGTGCTACAGAGTCTCCAACTTCCTGTTCCTGTCCAGCAGGCTCCTCCCAGTGCTTTGTCCATCTCCTGTTCATTCTTCCTTTGGATTTTGAGCTGGAAGAATCACTCTTTGTATCTGCTGTATCATTGTCATTGGATTTGAGGACTTTCAAACATCATTTAGGGCATGGATGGCATTGGATTGAATTGCAAAATGTGTATTTTTGGGGGTATTTCTGTTTTTGGGTGTGTGTTAAATAAATGCCTTTGTTGCGTGTGGTGTGTTGTTCTGTACCTTGCAGACCTTGTTAAGCCCTGTGGATTTTCATTTTTGCATTTTATTGCGTTAAAGGCAAAGCAGTGTGGTTTAGCATGCATCCTTGGCCTGGCTATTATAGGCCTTTTGTCAGTACATTGTTTTCCAGGCCTCCTGCTTGTTGCTTGTGATTTGTGAGTGTCCATGTGGCCATATCTGGTGGAAGTTAATAGTCTGCTGCTTTTGCCATATAGGCCTGCATGTTATTCTTTTGTGGCCTAGGCTTCTTGTTGTTGTGGGCCTGGCCATGAGGCTGACAGCCATGTTGAAGCCAGGCAGTGTGCTTTTTGCAATAGGCCTGCATTGTCTGTCTTCAGTTTCTTGTAGTTGTGTGGGCCTGGCCATGTGGCTGGTGACCATTTTGAAGACCAGTAGTGTGCTTTTGCCATAGACCTGCAAGCTTGTAGCCTAGCCTGCCAACAGGCCTTTCATCCAGTAGGCTCAGAGGTAGTCATGGGTGAATGAAACAACTGTTTGTGTGTTGTGTTGAATGTAAACATCATTTAGGGCATGGATGGCATTGGATTGAACTGCAAAATGTGTATTTTGGGGGGTATTTCTGTTTTTGGGTGTGTTAAATAAATGCCTTTGTTGTGTGTGGTGTGTTGCTGTGTACCTTGCAGACCTTATTTAGCCCCGTGGATTTTCGTTTTTGCATTTTATTGCATTAACGGCAAAGCAGTGTGGTTTAGCATGCATCCTTTGCCTGGCTATTATAGGCCTTTTGTCAGTACATTGTTTTCCAGCCCTACTGCTTGTTGCTTGGGATTTCTGAGTGTCCATGTGGCTGGTGGCCATTTCTGGTGGGAGTTATTAGTGTGCTGCTTTTGCCATATAGGCCTGCATGTTATTCCTTTGTGGCCTAGGCTTCTTGTTGTTGTGGGCCTGGCCATGAGGCTGGTGGCCATTTTGAAGCCAGGCAGTGTGCTTTTTGCAATAGGCCTGCATTGTCTGTCTTCAGTTTCTTGTAGTTGTGGTGGGCCTGGCCATGAGGCTGGCGGCCATTTTGAAGCCAGGCAGTGTGCTTTTTGCAATAGGCCTGCATTGTCTGTCTTCAGTTTCTTGTAGTTGTGTGGGTCTAGCCATGTGGCCGGTGGCCATTTTGAAGCCCGGTAGTGTGCTTTTGCCATAGGCCTGCAAGCTTGTGGCCTAGTCTACCAACAGGCCTTTCATCCAGTAAGCTCAGAAGTAGTCATGGGTGCATGAAATAACTGTTTCTGTGTGTTCTGTTGAATTTAAACATCATTTAGGGCATGGATGGCATTGGATTGAATTGAAAAGTGTGTATTTTTGGGGGTATTTCTGTTTTTGGGTGTGTGTTAAATAAATGCCTTTGTTGTGTGTGGTGTGTTGTTCTGTACCTTGCAGACCTGGTTTAGCTCTGTGGATTTTCGTTTTTGCATTGTATTGCATTAAAGGCAAAGCAGTGTGGTTCAGCATGCATCCTTTGCCTGGCTATTATAGCCCATTTGTTAGTACAGTGTTTTCCAGGCCTTCTGCTTGTTGCTTGTGATGTGTGAGTGTCCATGTGCCTGGTGGCCATTTCTGGTGGGAGTTATTAGTGTGCTGCTTTTGCCATATAGGCCTGCATGGTATTCCTTTGTGGCCTAGGCTTGTTGTTGTTGTTGGCCTGGCCATGAGGCTGGTGGCCATTTTGAAGCCAGGCAGTGTGCTTTTTGCAATAGGCCTGCATTGTCTGTCTCCTGTTTCTTGTAGTTGTGTGGGCCTGGCAATGTGGCTGGTGGCCATTTTGAAGCCTGGTAGTGTGCGTTTGCCATAGGCCTGCAAGCTTGTGGCCTAGTCTGCCAACAGGCCTTTCATCCAGTAGGCTCGGAGGTAGTCATGGGTGCATGAAACACCTGTTTCTATGTGTTCTGTTGAATTTAAACATCATTTAGGGCTTGGATGGCATTGGATTGAATTGCAAAATGTGTATTGGATGCTTGTTTCGGGTCCAGGGAAGACATGGCTTGGCAGTTCGGGCTTGACTATTCCCATGAGGAACAGGGTCAGACTGATTTGCATATGGCCATGTCTGAACTGGGGTGGCGGAGTGAGCTAAAGAATGATGATGGATTAAACCTAGATCAGTTGACTGGGGGTGAGTGCTTGCAATGTTCAACACTCCGTCCATCATCCCCTTTGGTTTTGCTTTGTTCGCCCTAAGTTGGCAGGGTATGCCCAGACGTGGGTCCCTTGCTCACTTTGCCACTAGATTCAAGATAGCCTGGCTGATGAGGGTTATGAACCCGAAACCGATCCCAGGATGCTTGTTTCCGGTCCAGGGAAGACATGGCACGGCAGTTCGGGCTGGACTGTTCCCATGAGGCACAGGGTCAGACTGATTCACATATGGCCATGTCTGAACTGGGGTGGCGGAGTGAGCTAAAGAATACTGATGGATTAAACCCAGATCAGTTGACTGGGAGTGAGTGCTTGCAATGTTCAACACTCCGTCCATCATCCCCTTTGGTTTTGCTTTGTTCGCCCTAATTTGGTAGGGTATGCCCAGATGTGGGTCCCTTGCTCACTTTGCCACTGGATTCAAGATAGCTTGGCTGATGAGGGTTAAGAACCTGAAACCGGTCCCAGAATGCTTGTTACTGGTCCACGGTAGACATGGCTTGGCAGTTCGGGCTGGACTGTTCCCATGAGGCACAGGGTCAGACTGATTTGCATATGGCCATTTCTGAACTGGGGTGGCGGAGTGAGCTAAAGAATGATTATGGATTAAACCCAGATCAGTTGACTGGGGGTGAGTGCTTGCAATGTTCAACACTCCGTCCATCATCCCCTTTCGTTTTGCTTTGTTTGCTCTAAGTTGGCACGGTATGCCCAGACGTGGGTCCCTTGTTCACTTTGCCACTGGATTCAAGATAGCCTGGCTGATGAGGGTTATGAACCCGAAACCGGTCCCAGGATGCTTGTTTCCGGTCCAGGGAAGACATGGCTTGGCAGTTCGGGCTGAACTGTTCCCATGAGGCACAGGTTCAGACTGATTTGCATATGGCCATGTCTTAACTGGGGTGGCGGAGTGAGCTAAAGAATGATGATGGATTAAACCCAGATCAGTTGACTGGGGGTGAGTGCTTGCAATGTTAAACACTCCGTCCATTATCCCCTTTGGTTCTGCACATGCTAGAGCAACAGCTGAAGGAGGTGTCTGAAGCGTACAAAGGTGTAGATAAAAAAAAAGAAGCATATGAGTTGGTGGAGAGCTTATCCCATCGCTTAGCTGACAATACAAGGGTGCAAAATAAGATTTTGTCACAAGAACATTACATTTGTGCCACAATTCTGGCTCCACGGTCCAAATCGGCACTGAACAGTAAGACATTAATTCCTTTTTCAGAAGTGGATGTTGCCTGGTACAAAACTTGGATCGCTGAGGCAGCCAGTAATTTGGAAAATGAACGGCTGGTAATTAAAAGCCCGCTACATAAACCCACAACAAGTACTGCAGCAGGGCATCCGGCGTCAAGTTCAACTTCGGAGCAGTGTTGCGGGCAGTGCATTTGGCTCAGAACACTCACCAACACTATCGACAACAGCAAGAACCGGATCATCAGCCCCAGTAAAATTGTTAAAGGATTGGTATTTACAGCAAGGACTTGCTAGGTCCAGAGCTTATGCAAAGACAAAAGAGGCTGAACAAAGTTTAACACCCCTGAACATTGAGCGGATGGTCCAGGTCTAACTGGATGACCCAACAGAGGTGTACATTGATCAAAACCAATTGCGGTATTGGTATGGGAAAAGGGTCCAATGGCTGGTGATAAACTATCTTGCTTGCCCTGTCGCAAGTGTCTCTTCTGAACGTGTTTTCAGTGCTGCTGGTTCCATTGTAACAGTGAGAAGGACCAGTCTCTCGCCCAAAAACTTGGAGAGGTTAACCATGATCAAAATGAATCAGCACTTTATACCACCGAATTACACAATACATGAATCAACGGAGGAAGATGAGGACAGCGGCTCAGGTGACAGAAGTAGTGTGTTAGATAATTACCTACTTCTGGTTGAACCCCCAGAGTGTGGGGACGAGCTATACTTCCCTGACAATTAGTCTTTCACTTCTTACTGTCTTCCTTCCTTATTATCTTTTGTTTGTGTGCCTGTCTTTCTAGTTCGAAACTTCAAATCACAGCAAATACATCACCACCATCTTCTAGTCTTTTTAATTTTTATTGCCATATATGAGTTTTAGCTCTCTGCATTTCACAGTCCACTCCTCCGAGTCCCGCTCCTCCATCCTCCTGAATCACCCTAAATCCATTGCCCTCAAGCCAGATGATGATTGGGTGTAGTATAATAGAAGTAAAAAGAAAATCTTGCCTCGTTGAGTCCCTCCAAAAGAAGTGGAACATGATGATGACTACTATAGCTACCCTCCTTTCCGAGTTGAGAGAGACTGCCCATTAACTGAAGGTGAGAAGGAACAGGTAATGAATGATGCCATGCATTGGACGCTGACTGAGTGATTTGTGTTGTTGTTGTTTGTTGTGCATGAAGTTAATTCATTGTGTACTTTTATCTAATCTACACACTAAAAGTAACTCAAAGCAATGTTTCAATTCTTGTTTTTTAATAACAAATTTGTACTTCTACTGCAGGCCGATCCATTGCATTTTGAATATAGAAAGGAGAGTCAATCTCTACACTGCACACACTGATTTGGACAACACCATGATGATGACCACAGTGACATAATATCTTCGCAGTCACCCAGTAGGATCGAAGATGATTGATGGAATAAGTCGGGGAGTTTCATGAGTGGCATAAAAAAGGTAACCAAGTCAAAAATAACCACCGCAGACCTACATGTCTGTGTAGTGTTGGAGTCAAGTGTAGTGGTGGTATGACTGACAGCGGTGCATTGATTTAGTCACTTAATTTGTAAAATGCTATGTTGCTGTATATGTGCTTTGTCTGACTCTGTCAAGAAATGTACGCTTAATGGAGGATGGGTCAAGGGTGCCATGGGCCTGCTCTGTCCTATTGTTGTTGTAGGTTAATGCTGGAAACAGACTAGAGTAGACATGATGTCGCCATGTCGCCTCTGAAAGTGTTCTTGTTGCACTCCACCGTAATTTATGCATTTTTTTTCTACTTGATTTATCAATATCCCTTTTGTTTTTCCATCTACAATTACAGGCCGGCCCTTACTCTGTGCTATTCTGGGAAAAACAACTCACACTTACCTTACCAATGAATCTACATCTGCCAGGCAGGCAGTGGCGTCACCCAAGATTGATGGACGGGGCGTCCATGGAAGGGAGGACCAAGAGGAATGCCGAGATGCAACTCCCCATTTTGACTTGGATAACATACAGTACGAGTATCACCTTTCATCATCTTTTAAATAATTTGATTCATTTTTTTGTCTTCAATCATTACTACTGTATGTTGTTGTTATTATCGTGTTTGCTCTCTGCTTAATAATTAATCCTTACAGCTATTTTTGCATTTTCTTTGCTATCTTTAAAAGAAAGCCCGGTACAACAGAACAGAAACTGTATGTAATTCGGGTCTCTCTGAGGGCAGACAGGCAAGGCAAATTGCATAATATACTGCTGCCCTGTACTGTCTAATTGTCTAGTAGTAGTTAGTAAGTACTACTTCTCATTAACCATCAAGTTATCATCATCATGCATGCATTTCCTTTTTCTCCCTTAACAGATTTATGGATATGGTCGTCTGCCAAGATTGTGTTTTGTTGTTTGTCCATGCATACTGTTTTTCTTTGTCAAACCTTTCCCAAAACCCCCCTTCCCAACCATTCATCAAACCCTAACCCTCTTTCTCCAGGGTGTGTGATTTATTGAGGTGTGACTAAATTAAATGTACACCAATAATTGATCACTCTCTTGCTGGGGCGGATGTGGCGACAGCAACACTAATTCAATTTCACGGCAGGGCGAGGATCTTCTTCTGCTTGCCCACCCATGATCAGTATATTCAAAGGAACCTAATTCATCATCATTAATTGCCCGCATCGATTGGATTTGTCATACTCCTACACAGCACTAAAGGTTAGGGTTGTGTTGAGTGTAGGCCTAGTCGAGTGACTCAACACAACTAGTTTCTAAGTTGTTGTACTAGGCTATCCCTGCCACCATTATGTTTTATTTATTTTATGGCATATTATTGTTTGGCAGTAATTTCTGTACTGTACTTCTTTCTACTACTTCTCCCAAAGTCTCTCTCGGTGACTGACTGTCTCATTTTCTTTTTTTGCAAATGCTACTGCCAGTGTCTACTACTACCTCCACAACCATGGCATGTTGGGAAACAAACCAAACCATCATCATCATCATCACCATGCAGACATCGCTGTGCCTAAGTTAAACATCAAGCACAGGTAAGAGAAGACGTTTGGGGGAGGCATAATTAATAATGGAACATTTTTCATTAGTTCACACACCCTTTGAGTCCAGTTGCAGAAGGCATAGACTAGGAGGAGAGACTGACAGTACTAGTAGGACAAGTCACTCAGTGAAGGGTACCGCATCTCTCGGTTTGTGTCTTACAAAGTCAGCCAATTATTTAAATCAAACACTGGCTGTGGCCCTGCAGCATCAAGGAAACAGCGTGATATAAAACTGTAACTCCACCCACAAAACATTAACAGCATCATTTGTAAAGTATAAATATATAATGTAATCCCCTAACAAAAATAAACTATGTAAAAAATCCCACAACAACACCTGACCCACCCCTCTCCCTAACCCCAACCAATGTCCATTGTCCGAAATGAAAAAGTCCAACAAATTAAATGTCCAATTGTCCAAATAAAAAAGTGAAAAACCCAACGCCCGATTCCCACCCACCAAAATAAGCAATAAAAAAGAGGCAATCAACAGGGTCTGTTCATCGGCGGGCTCGCCTCTCGAGGACAAGAATGCGCTCCTTTAGGCTGTCAATGCGGCACTTCATTGCGCTGCAATTGCGTCCACGGGGGGCAGCAGTGCTATTAAATGCAGTGCGGCGGCGGGCGGCTGCCAGATGGTGGCGCCGTAACACTGAGGGGGGTTGCTGGGGCCCGGGGCATTGGAGGAGGCTGCAGGAGGCTGCAGCTGCTGCAGCCTCCTCCTCCTCCTCCTCCGCCTGAACCACCAGCCGCCGGTATTCTGCTTGTATGGCCTCCAGCTTCTGACGCCGGCCCTTGACTGCCAACTCCTTCCTTTCTGGTTTCCCTTTGGAAGAAGTAGCTATATCAAGAAGAAAAAACAAGACTATTGTAAAATATACTCTTAGCAAAGCAGTAGGACAAATTAATTCTACACATAGTGGCACAGTAGCACTAGCAAGCACAGTACATAACATTTGTGGTATGTATCTATCCTCCCACTTCCTCAGCCTCTAACATTTGTGGGAGTTTCAGGCATTCAACCACCCATGCATCTGATTCCTGTCAGCCACCTATGCATGCATGCATCCCACATATCCTTCTCTGCCAGTCATAAATATTAAATCTCGCCCGTCCTTCCTCCTTCTACCCTTCTTTCCCTTTACGTTCAACCGATCCATCAAGGTCATCTGATCTGACTCTTAGTCTTCTCCATAAAACTTTCACAGCTGAGTTAAAGTCAGATAGAAGAGGCCATTGGTTACTCAACAGTACACTCCTGCCGCTAATGCTATTGCTAATGCTAAGTAAAGGGTGCCTTCTTCAACCGTTCACAACAACTTCTTACTTAATAAGTCTCAACAGCACAGTATACAGTACACCCTTGCAGCAAGTGTAATGTCTATAAGTAAGGATTAGGAATATAACTTACCACCGCCCGCCACTGCTGCTGGCTCACCCCCTGCAGCTCCTCCTGCAACTGCCGCATCTCCTCCTGCACCCTCAGCGGCCGCGTCGCCTTCGCCGCTGGCCCCGGTACTGGTGGTCGGTAGTACGACTAGAAAACACATTACACATTTTTTAGATGCCATATACACCTTCCTCTATTTTACACTAGCAAGATTGAAATAAGTTAATACGTACATATACAACATACATCACTAGTACAAATCAGGTAGTAGAGTAGACACTAGTAGTGTTATACGGTATCTAGGGTTGTTCTGGGCTTTGCTAAGTTAGCCCGAGCCATGTAACCCTTTTAGCTTTGTGTCTTTTATTTTTGCACACGTTACCTCGCAGCTTGTTGTGTAAGATGCCTTTGAGCCCACATGAGCTCATACTGCTACTGTCTGAGCGCTGTGTACAAGGTCGAAAAACAGGCCACTTTGTTATGGAGTTCTGGTGTTAGTCCATATTGCGTATCCATAAAAATGCTACACTTTTTGGCACGACTTAGAAATGCTTGCAATATACTAACGCGCACCATTTTTCTCATAACAGATGGAAGATTCCCTTCTACGAACCAGAGCTTTGCAGAGCTTATGATGTAACCAGTACTAGGTTCTTCTAAGGTGAGGGGTCCCCAGAATTCGCTCAGAGATCTTCATTTATAATTTTATATAAACTATATTTCTACCAAGGTGAGGGTGGTTGTTCCGCCACTGTTCAGTTATCATGATTTCACCTTTTGTCTTCTATGGACTTGTAGTTGTAAGTGTATCTAAGTGTAACAAAGTTTATTGTTTTAATCTTATGCATTTTGCTGTTGGTGCTGCATTATAGAACAACGTACAGAGCTTGTCAGTTGAAAATTAACCTTTTGAACTTACATAGACTCAGTGGTATTTGGTGTGGACTTACACTAGTGAGTGAGCAAAAGGGTGTGCATTGCTTCCGCGACTGAGAGGTCGGGAGTGTTATGTTCTGGGTTGTCTACTCATTGGGTATCTTGGGGGGGTTCGGAGAGCTAATGAGACACTATACTAACTAGTCGGTCAAGGGATTGTGGTGGGTTCTGATTGAGGTGTGAGAAAGGTCCAACCTCCCATCACCAACGTCCTATTTTCTTGTGAAAAGTTCTGTACGTGCAGAATCCCTGCAACAGTATTAGTATGTCCTATCCTATCAAAAATAGTAAAATCTGGTTGGGCATTTTGTTGGTGGGAATTGTCGAAAAGCCTCAAGATTAATAAGACTAGAAGTAGTAGAAGAGGACAACCCAAAGGACTGGACTCAATGGCTAGAGCTATTGGTGAATCTGAGTTTTATTTAAAACCTTTAAAATAAAGAGTGGCCAACTGGGCAAGCTTAGCTACAGACAGACTAATAGTAGTAGTACAGAGAGTCATAGCAGAGGCAGTTAGAGGCAGGGATAACAAGAATTTAGAAACAGATAGTCTAGATCGAGGAAAATATTAGTTTGGAAAAAATAAGGTGCAGGAAAAGTTATGGAAATATAATTATTAATATTAACCACTGGAGGACTTACTGGGGCCAGCAGCCGAGGTCTCGGTAGAGTGATCCTTGCCCTGGGAAGCATGTTGTTCAGGTTCCGCCGACTCAGACCCCGTCTTCTTGCCCCTGGGTGCTGATGATCATGTAAGATTTAATAAGAAAGAGACAAAAATTAATGTTTGGTGTGAAACAAATAAAATATTTTAAAATACGCTCCAAAAACATTTTTGTGAACAATTGCAATAAAATTAACCTATCTAATCTGATCGGCTAGTAGTATTGCGAGATTCACGGACCATCTAGTAAGCCTAAGTAGGTACCACCTGATCTAGCCCACCTATTCCAGACGGGCCAATTGTTCACTAAGTCTGCATTTCCATTTATTTTAGTCCTCAAAAATGCATAGATGGAGGACACATGCATACATTTTTGCATGCACCAAATTGTTGGTTGGTTGCTGCTGATGTTCTGCTAGTGATGATAAGTAGGCCTGGGCTAAAATTTCGTTCCGTTCGCGGAAATTGCGATAATTTGACATTTTCGCGTTCTGCGGAAAGCGCGGAAATATCAAAATTTCCGCATTCCGCAGCTTGGCGATAATTTGTTTCTTGCTCGCGCTGTAAAATAATACATTCTCGCGCGCGATCGCCTTACCTGAATCCCTGCATTCGCCGACAAGTTTTCTTCATCCAGTCGCGTTCTCCATGAGATGTTGTATTGTTTTTAGCCCTATGCGCTGTCTCGCGACAGTTCGCGCCCGCAGTGACGTCATGCGTCGCGCGATCACGTCTTTCTTCTCGCGATCATGCACCGCGAGACAACTGAAAACAAGATGACCGCGCCTGGGAGCAACCACATGGGTAAGTTGGCGAGCCGCAACCATGCAGAAAATCTCACGAACATGCGGGAAAAAAACTTCCGCATCTTCGCGATATTTCCGCGTGTTTGCGATAATTTTTAACATTTTCGCGATAATTTGCGCAAGTGGATTTCGCAAATTCCGCCCACCCCTAATGATAAGCCTATTAACACTCACTAAACAAACTACAAAAGGTTCTACTAAGGACTGGGGTAAGCAGCACTCAGCAGCACGTGACGTGACAGAGGATGTGTCACGCAGACCACTTAAAAATTACCAACTAATAAGTAACTAAACCAATCAATCCACCACTATCTCTTCTTAGAGGACAAAGGCAGTACTAGAGTTTCTCTAGCATTACCTAACTTAAGTTCTCTAAAGTAAACTCTTACATAATCAGGCCAAGGGAGCGCAAAGTTGCAAACAAGTAAGATTAGTAGCGCCGAGCACCTGTGTCATAAAAATCACAGAAGATTTGTAAACGTAATTTACCTGCAATGTAAGCAGCAGCATTCTTGCTGGTTGGAAAACATATATATTTGCAATATATAACACAGAGCAGAAGAACACAAAGTAGTAATATTAAATTGCTACTCACCAAGCCCCGGGACCTCCACTCCTAGCAGGTCCAGTAGGTCCTGTTCCCAGTCCAGGATATCGGACCACCGGTGCGTCAGCTGGTTATTGGTGCGCCAGACACCAGAGCTGCGAAACACTGCCCGGCGCACCTTTCCCCAATGCTGCAGGTGCTCCCGGAGCTCATACCCGGACCCAGGCCTGCCACCTTCTGCTAGGGTTAAGGGGGGGGTGGCGCACAGGGTGAAAAAGTAGTAAAAAAAGTCACAAAAAGTAGAAAAAATAGAGAATCAGGAAAATAGATAAATACATAATAAATTAAAAAGATTTTTAAAAAGTGTACAGAAAGAAAGGATTGCAAAATAGAGGGAGGATAGAAAAGCAGGCCCAGAACCATAGTAATAGAGTGAAAAACAAGATGGCCGTGCCCATTGCAACCACGTGGGCAAGTTCGTGCGATATTTCCTCCGCGAGCATGCACAAAGCATCGCTAACACGTAATACGTGTTCTCGAACAGGGACTGCTCACCGCGAACGGGCGGGAGCATACAATACGCGACCCGGAAGAAGAAATAAGCATCGCGAGCGGCGGGACAAGTGAAAAACAAGATGGCTACACCCATTAGCAACCGCATGGGCAAGTTAGCGATATATTTCCCCGCGAGCACACAAAAACACATCACGAACGGGAAGGACAAGCAATTCCGCGTCTTCGTGAAAGTTCCGCATGCTTGTGGAGATTTTTTACACTTTTGCGATAATTTGCGTAACGCGATTATGCAAAGTCCGCCCACCCTTAGTCATTACCCCAGTTCCAGCCCTAGAAGCTGCAACAAAGGCAAGTGTTCCAAAAGCTAAAGCCTTACATCCAAGATGGATACAATGGGTTAATTGTCTCACTGCAACAGGTGTAGAATACAGGTACGACCCAAATCTAAAAACACAAGCATTTCTGCAATACGAACAAGAATATCCTCTACCAAATGAAATAATGCCTCTAGATCAGTATGAATATATAACTTACACTAACGGTTCTGCTCAACCGGTCATAGGGAGTAAACAGCAATACAGCGCCGCGTGTGCTACTGTTAAAGGGGGCACACAGGATGGAAAGTTTCATCCGAGTTGTACAAAAACCCAGTCTCTGGGAGACTGCACGGCACAGTTGCCAGAATTATCCCCTTCCACGCGCATGACGGAACCACGCCGTCATGAGCCACGGGCGGTGTGTGCTCATGACGGCGTGGTTCCGTCATGCTGCAGCCACTCTGCCCACACGGCACTCATTCCCCGCCTGTGCGGGTGAAATAACGAGTGGGCGGAGTCGTGACGGAACCACGCCGTCATGAGCACACGCCGCCCGTGGCTCCGTCATGCGCGTGGAAGGGGATAATTCTGCCAACTGTGCCGTGCAGTCTCCCAGAGACTGGGTTTTTGTACAACTCGTCCGTGACTCATGATGGCGTGGTTCCGTCACGAGCATGGCGGCGCCGCGCTCACCCCGCACCCCCCCAGCTCGGCGGCGGAATTTGCGCCGCGGCGAAGGCGTTAAAAGCACTGTTACTGGCACTGGTAAATACGGATCGAGAATATCCCACACTAATAGTGTGTGATTCCTTTTACTGTGTATAGTAATACAATGAATATTTACATCACTAGGGACAGAATGGGTTTAAAGATGCAAAAGGTGGCACAACTAAACACAAAACGCTATGGGAACAGGTAGTAGAGTTGAAAAACGAACTACCAAGGGCTCACGTGATACACACATTGAGTCATCAACGTGATGGCTTACAAGCATATCATGGTTGCAGTGGATCCCTACTCTAGATTCCTAAGGGTGTGGCCCCAGCGCTTGGCTGATGCTTGAACTTTTATAAAAGATTTGAGAGTCTTTATAAGGACATACGCAATAGGCACATTACATTCTGACTGTGGCCCTGCATTTAGCTCTCGGCCGTACAAAGAGGCCACGGGAGGTTTGGGTGAAGCATTGCAGTACTCCTCTCCATACCCGAGAGAAATTCAGTCGTAGAGAGGAAAAATTGGTCACAGCTCTTCCATTCTGATATTGCCTTGAACGATGGGTAGGGAATTCATCAAGGAATCTTGGGAATTACCGTACAGGTTTTGATGCCGGAGTGTGGAAAAAGAAGTGTTTCTACGCAGGACAAACTGCAAGAACACTTTAAGTGGATCACTCATATGCCATGATATAATGCTTCATGGAGCCTGTAACGGTTCGGTCGCAAACTTATCCTGTCACTTAAAGGGTGCCCCAGCTGTCATGATCACTCCAGTGTTCAGACTACTTCCGAATGGGACTTACTTGATGCTGAACGATCAAGGTTGCTTTGGGATGCTTCTGGGCATCGCATATCTGGTAACCGTAAGTTCCAGGGTTACTTGGTGTATTCAAGTAGTGTTTCCACCAACACATACAGTCAGGGAGGCGCCGTTACGGCCTTCGCTAAACATTTTATTAGTAAGGTTTGATGCTTTGAGCAGAATGAAAGCCATGCTTATACAGAAATCCGTGGCCTTAACCTCCGCTCGAGAGTCTTTTGATCTTTAAGTCGCAAGGTCTTCGGCAGAGATACAGGCACTCATACGTGCAAACTGCCCCTTCCATTTCGAAGAAAAGGTAAATAGTATCTTTAACATGTCTGATACGACAGGCATCGTCCACTTAATTAAAACCATAGGTTCTGGACTATTAAGCACCTTTCAGACGGTCCTCAGACTTATACCACACTTTATACACTCTGTATTTGGAAGGATATTTGGAGGGCTACCGCTGATCCTGTTTCTAATAGCAAGTATCCTGATTGTCATTTTTCTGCTAAGCAATGGACGCCCCAGTCACCAAGGAGATGGAAACAGTACTCCTAGAGCAAAAATACAGTGATCGCATGGAACAACATCTAGGCCTAAGAGAACTGAGTGCATCTTGGTTCTTGTCATTTAGACCAGTCTGGATGGACTGCATCTTACCTGTCCTCCGAGGCCTGTTTTGCAGAGAAGAATGAGTGTTAGATCTCTGTCTGACATTCCCATCATGTGCGCAGCCGGACATTGATGCTTTACTGGAGCCGATAACGGCCCATATTCTGCAGTGTCCCCAGCGTATTCCGATGTTGATGGTGGCATTCCTAGAGCCACCTACAGGTAGTATCTGTTCCTATTGGTATGGACATCGGCTCCTCCTCTGACACCCGGGCCTTGGATGGCACACAGGCTGCCCCTGCATCGGTTGTGGGCAGTACAAAAGATCATCTGTGCTCAATTGACATAATATGCGAGTTGTTACAGGGACCATCGTCTGCGGAGGCAGGTAACTAGAATTTTGCGTCTACCAGCCAGGACACATAGACATTTAATTCACTGGCCCGTCGTGTGCTGGGAGAAATTCTACCTTTTTATTTTGAGAAACAAACTGAAAATTGGAACTCCATAACAAAATTGACATTCTTTTGAGCATGCTTGGCTTTCAAATGCTTATAGTAGTTGGAACTATCTCTACAGACACTTTAGGGCTATGGCTTGAGTGACAATTTCCTTTTTAAACTTTTTTAAAGATTTTTTTAGAACTTTTTAAACATTGTTTTTAGCACACCATGAAACTAATGTTTCTTTTTAAACTACTTTTGTGTACCAGTATCTAGTAAGCCTAGTAGTACATTTAGACTTTAACTATTTCGTCCATTCGGAAGAGGAGTGGGTGTTATATTCTATATAGGTACCATAATATAGGCCCCGGTAACTTCATTACCCTTCACCTATATTCTTCCCTACATTTCACTTGTCACGGTTCACAGGGAATGACCATTTACCTAGATACAACACTGCATTCAGAACACGGGTTTTCCCTAGTTCGAGATCTCATACATTATGTATGAGGATTCTTGGAAGCACAGCAGGACGACCATCTTCTGTATAAAATCTATGTATAAAGTTCATGCCTGATGTCATCCTTAGGCCGACACAGTAATACAGCGAGGTAGGACCCCTGGGGAGAACTATGGGTATATATACATCACATCTTGCTAAGATAGAGCAGAGGAGACCAAGACTTCCCGTCCGACACACTTACCAGAGATGCTGAGGTTCCTGCATGCAGATACTCCACTCCAGCTCGCTGTGGTCTGACATCCCTTGCGGGTGTCCACCTCGAGACCAGGACGGGGTCCCATAGTCTCTCACTTCAGGTAGCTGGGGTTGACTAAATCCTAGTGGGATTCTTGGCTTAATACCTATACACATGCTAGGTACATTTAGGTACATTTAGTTAGGCAGGCATCGTAGGAGTGCGCATCTTATTATCATGTGTTTTATATACTCGTATGTATTCATGATCATTGTAAGATGATAGAGCTATACCACCCCTTTACCTTTTTAGTACTGCTAATCATTTATATCTTATACTGTCTAACGGTTGTTGCAGCTCATCTATTATACACCTGAATAACAACTGCTCAATAAATACTTATTGAAAATGCCTGCCTGTTTATTCTGCGTAGCTCTCTGAGACAGATTAAGTAAGCACAAGATACGGAGCAAAAAGTAGTATATTGTTTCCACGGTCTTGAGGGATCAGGGTTGTCATGTTCGATGGTTGCCAATAACTATTCTGTCCTTGGTAAGAGAAGATTCTAGTGGCACTGTGAGCTAGTTGGTACAAAAAGCCAACATACCCGGTGGGGGTGTTCAGAATCAGTCTGGCCCCAATCCTACAGTGTATGCTGTCTAAACGTGCAGATCCCGCATAATCGTTATAAGAACAAAATGACAGAGAAGATCAGCTGCCATCCAGCAATTCCCTCTGCAAATAGGACACAGGAGAGAAGGGCATGGGGGGCACACTCTACCAATGTATCACTGTGCATCACCACTATTACCACCTCCTTTACTACCACCACCACGCTTACCACCACCTCATCTATTGACACCACTGATCTACCATAACCACAACCAAGACCTCCATAACGACCAACCTCACACAGAATATCATAGGTCATCACACCCACCATAGGACCATCAAACAAAAACCATCATATGCCAACACACACCATAATATGCAAACATAACCAACATCATACATTCACACAACAAACATAATACACCTACCACACTATACTGAAAGGCCTTCTATTATACATCCACACAATGAGCACAATATAGTATACCAACTTACAAAAGTAAAATAATAACAAAAGGAACAATAACATTCCTTAAGAAAACCTAAAGCTGAAGAAAATGAAGGCTGACTAATAAGTTAACTTTAGCTTATTTATAAATGTTGAAACGTAATTAAATTCATAAGTTTAAGGTGATGCCTTCTCAACCCAGCCGTACTAAGTTGACCTTAATTCCCACCCACTGAAATACAGACTTCACAGTGTCACACTTCTTTATAAACCAACGGCAGCACACTACACAAAATAAATAAATCATTACTTACATCATTCTCCCACATACCCACCATCATGCACCCATACAACCATCTGCCATCGTATAGTTATCCATCAAACTTCATATATAGTTAAACATCCATCATTATGTCAGTACAACTATCAGAATAAACCCATACATCCCTGATGCCACGTTTTTATGCTCACACTCACCAATATACATTCATAAACTCGCCATCAACCTTTTGCATCAAGCTTTTGCACACTTATAAACCTAATCAATGAGTTTCTCAAATACATCTCATTTCAAATATTCTCAAGTTAGAAGAGGTGTGGGGCATACTATGATGCATTTGGGACATGAGTTGAGGCGGTCCCATGTAATAACAACGTTTTCCAAAACATCTTTTACAAAAATACTTTGCAAAAACATATTTTACAATAACAAAATTCTTCTATATAGTATATTATTTAGAACAAAATATATTTCATATATTTTGACATTCCCTTAACAAGCATGTATATACTTATGTTTAAATATCTATTTCTATTCAAATACACCTATTTAAGTACATTCACACAAAAAAAAAATTGAGTTAGGTTTCTAGTTAAAACTTTTTAAATTTGCCACTTATGATTTGCAGCGCAAACCATAACTTGTAACTTGTAACCATAACTTGTAACTGCCCCATGTGCAACAAATGAGATCATCATCATACATGACACAATTGATAACATTGAAAATGAAAACATTGTATACTTCACTTCCGACTTCATCTTTTTAAAAAAAACTTAGCAAAACCATTTTTTTCAATAACATTATTTTTCTATGTGGTGTATTATTTTGCCCTAAACATCTTTTCATATATTTTGACGTTCCCTTAACATATTTTTATTTAATTTTGTTTTTTGTATGTATATATTTATATTTGCATATCTATTTCTATTCATACACACCTATAGGAGTATTTTCACAAAAAACTGTTAATAATTGGTTATGTTTCTGTTTAAAATGTTAAAAATTATTTAAATTTGCCGTTTACGGTTTGTGGCGCAATCCATAGCTCGTAACTCCCCCTCGTGGTGCAATTACATCATACATGACAACATTGATTAAAATAAAAGTGAAAACATTGGTTACTTCACTTATGAAATCACCATTGACATCACTGCTTAAACCATAACTTGTGAGTCTGTGTCACTGTTTGTGTGTCTTTGAGTGTATCTCTGAGCTTACATGAGTCAGTTTCTGAGACAATGGCACTGTGCAAATGCTATTCGGTTAACATTATATAGCTGATTATTTCTTTGCTGATGTATTTGTTTATATGCTCTAGTTTTTCACAGATGCAGTGATGTCATCAGTGATGTCATTGGGGAAGTCGTACGTGAT
This sequence comes from Triturus cristatus, assembly GCF_964204655.1. Lineage (NCBI taxonomy): Eukaryota > Metazoa > Chordata > Amphibia > Caudata > Salamandridae > Triturus > Triturus cristatus. The sequence continues at coordinate 950,146,270 of NC_140584.1, forward strand.
GTCATCAGTTATGTCATGTATGATGCCATAGGAAGTTCAGGATGTGGCACAAGTTATAGTTAAAGCAATGATGTCAATGGTGATGTCATTAGTGATGTTGTCACTTTTGAAGTCATCAATGATGCCATGTGTGATGGCATTGGCAATGCAAGAGGTAGCTGTGAGTTATGGTTTGCTGCCCAAACCATAACTGGTTAATTTTAATGGTTTTATGCGTTTGAGCCAGAACCATAACTTCGTTTTTAGCTATGGTTGTTTCAGTGAACTTTAATGGCTTTGTTATAGATATATGCCATGAAAAATACAGGATTTTCATTGCCTAAACTACATGTTGACAAATTTTGTTTCAGCTTTAAGAAAACGCCAATGAGAGAGAGAGACAGTTTTTTTCTAAATATGGAGGAATGGTCAGGTTAAGTAATACTCAAAGTCAGCATATGTTGATCCCAAGAGACTAATGCACAAATCTACATAAGTTTTGAGACATACAGGGGGCCGAACTGAGGTGCATGCATTCCATCTTTGTTTCTCACAGAGTCACAAACATAAACGTATAACTCAGTGCTTATCTTTGTTTTCTTTAAGTGAATATATGTAGATATTTTTTAGGTTTATTTTCACTGAAAAAATATATCCTGTAGAATGTTTTGATCCCTGAGTGGAACCCTCAGTTCACATCAGGGTGAGTGGCGGTGTGCACAAACCTAGACCTGTGTTGGATGCCATAATGCAACACTATGCCTTTGCCGGTGTGTTCCTATCCCTGAGTATAGCTCTGAATAGGCAACTGTGTAAGTGGTTGTGTGCAAAGACCTGGACTTGTATTGGACATCCTACTGTGCCGCTGCACGTTTGCCTCTGATGGTTTGTACTCATCCCTGTGTGAGTTGCTGTGTGCACAGAGCAGGACCTCTGTTGGTCACACCTCTCAGACACTGCACCTTTGCCTCCATTGGTGTGTTCCAATCCTTGAGTGTTGCACTGATTGGGCATCTGAGTGAGTGGCCATATGCGTAGACCTGCACCTGTCTTAAATACTCAACAGGCGTCTTGTAATTTACAATTCAGACTTGTTTTGGACACCCAACAGGCATTTGTAATTTGTAATTTAGGGTAGCTTTAAGGCATAGTTGGGTTATGAGAGTTCAGGGTAGGGTAGGATTAAGGATTAGGAAGGGGCTTAATCTTCAGAGAAGAGTAGTATTAAGGGGGACAAAGAGGTTTTTAGAGTTCGGGTATGGGTGGCATTAGGACAGGGTAAGGGGTTTGTATGGCTAAAGGATAAGTAGCATTGAGAGACAGTAGGGTGGGTGTAGGGTTTAGTGAAGAGTAGCATTAAGGGGTAGTAAGGTGCTTTTTAGGGTTCAGGCCTGGGCAGCATGAAAAGGTAGTAAGGTTTTATTAGATGTCGGAGAAGGTAGCATTAAGGGACAGTGAGAGTTTTTATGGTTCGGGGATGGATAACGTTAAGGAATAGTAAGGGCGTGATACAGTTTAGGTAAGGGTAGTGTTAAAGGCTAATAAGGGTTTTCTATGGTTAAGGAATGGATAATGTTATGGGGTAGTAAGGGTTTAAGGGAGGGGTAGCCTTAGGGGCTGGTAAGAGTTCAGGGAAGGTAGCGTTGAGTGATAATAGGGAGTTTTTAGGTTCAGAGAAGGGCTAGTAAGGGGGTTTTAGGCTTAAGGGAAGGGTAGCTTTAAGGAGTTGTAAGGGTTACAGGAGTAGTAAGGTATTTTTAGGGTTCAGGGAAGAGGTGCTTTAAAGGGTAGTATATTTGTTTTAGAGGTGATGACGGTAGCATATTCAGATCACTCAGTGAAACCCTGATAGTGAGTCTGAGAGTAAAATCACAAGTTATGTCTGAATCAATGGAGGGGCTTCCTGCTACATAACATGGCAGTTGGTACATTTAAGGAAAGATTCAGTTGTGATTGACACGCTAAACGGCAAAGATATACAAAAGGAGTAACGCTTTCAAGCGTTCTCAGCAACTTTGTTAAACACTTGAATGCAGTGGACGACCCGTTGACACCCACATCATTACCTTCACAGGGCCGTGGACATCAACGAGTCAACCACCGTACTGGGAAAGAAAACACCAGAAACATTTTCTTTTCTGATATCAAAGCTGGGAGACGAGGGAAGAACTTCCCTTGCATCCAGAGTTTGATTTTTTTGTTTTTTGTTTTGGTGTGATGACCAGTGTGAACAGCATGCTGAATTCACAACAGAACAAAAGTGGAAACAGATCACACTAATGGCATGGTCTGCTTTCACATTGAATTGGTGCCAGTGGACCATAACTCTTCCCCGAGAACTGGCCCACATGAGAGAGGCAGCGCTGGTAAGGTGAAACTGTCCCCTTTCCAGCACTGTCTCTTCTTAGTGGATCACTGCTTGGGGATTGCACCAGGCACACAATCCCCAAGTATAAATCCACACCATTGGACACCAGTGCTCCTGTTTGAGGGTAGCGGCCCACCCTGGGCATGCGTCTATGCTCTGCCCCAGCCTTTGCCACAACATTCTTTCTGCCATTGCTGGAGGCAGATAGGGGGTGTTTACCCCCAATCTGCACCCCCATGGGAGCTGAAAGCCCACTAAACTGCCAAGGATTGCTTTTATGTAATATTATTAGGGGGCTGCCCATGAGTATTGCCCTGTTCCCGCTCCCCGGGGCACAACAGTCTTTCTGTCCCCTGGGGGATGGTTTGAGTGTGTTTACCCCCGATCTAGCAACCCCAGAGACTGAATGCCCACTAGACAAGGAGAGGTGTGGTACAGCAGCCAGAGCGGCTGACTCCAGAACACCAGGCTCACGGTTCGATCCCTGGCGGCAGCTCAGCTCAGCACCCTGTGACTCTGGGCAATAGCTCACTTAATCTCCCTGACAGTCCCGACGTCTTGAGATCCCTAGGGGTGATTAGTTTGTGGCTTACAAATACCAGATACAGACACCAGAGGGAAATGGTTCAGAAAAGTAGGGATGGGATAGTGGCTGTCTGCCCAGGCACGAGGCTGTGCCCCACCTCAGAATGGGCCCAAGAGTCTTTCTGCTCTTCTGGGCTTTATTGGGGGTTTACCATAATACTGCCCTCGGGGTCGGGGGAGCTAACATTCCAGTAGAAATAGATATATTTTTTGTTTTTGGAAAGAAAATGTGGGGTGTGTGCAGACTGCCATGGGGGTTGCCTATTCCCTTCCCTTGAAGCCCCAAGTCTTTCTGCCTGCCTAGAGCACAGAATCTCACCATCCCCATGGAAAGGGGAAGAAAATGTGGATTCATCTTGGCATCATTTTAACAGCTAGACTAGCCGACAGTGAGGAAAATCCAAATCTTCTCTTATTTGCCTTGCTAAATGGCAGCATTATTCAATCGAGGGCTCGACCGTCTCACAGGAAAATCTATCAAAACCTAGAAATTTCTGGAAAAGTGGATCTAACTACATTTCTACCCAGAGTGCCCTGCCGACATCAATCCTTAGCTAAAATCACACATTTCATTTCTTCACAATTCTTCCAGAATCTGTACAGATCTACACAATTCCCACTACCCAGAATTTCCACACTCCTCCCAATAGATATGGAACCCACCAGTGTGGCTGGGCCTAGTGCATGAGATACGAAGTGATCAATCCAGTGACCATACAAAAATTACATTATAATTGTTTTCTTATAATTTTATGTTTTTATGTTGTTTCTATTTGAGGACTAAAGCCCCCAAACCACTCCTAATCCATATATATAACTTTATTTACATATTGTAATATGTTGTTGTTTATTTGCTTTTTTGTGCGTTTACTCAAACCCCCCAAATTTATTTTGCTATATATGTTATATATGTGCATTTCTCTTATCTCCCCATATTAATAATTATAGATGTACATAAACATACATTTGTGCATATATATATATATTCACTGAAAAAAACAAAGGTTTCAGGGGCGTTATAGTTAGGAATTGGCATTTAAAAAACCTTAGAAATTCACTGAAAAAACCATAGGTTTCAGGGGTGTTATAGTTAGCTGGACATTTCCCTCGTACAAAACCCTAGAAATTCCCCTGTTATAGTTAGTTCAGCTAACCATAACTCGCGCCCCCGCAATGCACTGCTGATGACGTCACATATTACATCACTCATGACATGGTCAGTGACATCACTGATGACATCTCAAATGACATCACATTTCAAATTCAGTGTGTCAATTTCAATAATTACGTTTTTTAAAAATACTTTTTTAATCACCATTTTTTAAACTTATTTTTTCAATTAATTCTTTTAAAAGTTAAAAAATATTATTTGAACTTAATGGGTTTTTCAAACATATTTTGTTAACTATATGTTCAAAACTTTATTTTATATATATTTTTTCAATGTTTTTGGATCTGCGCACCGTTCTCGATCCCTACGCGATAGCATCCGCGCATGGTAAGCGTTGGGTACGTGTTTAGTGCGCGATCGCAATGCGACCGGTACGCGACTCCCAGCCTATACGGGACACGTTCGATGTACGTAATGCGACGTTTACGCGCTTCCGCGATGCGTCATCTGCGTCTATGACGCGGTAGGTGCGCGGATCCCACGAAATATTTAACATTTAAAAAAAATATATATGTATTTCATGTGAATATTAATTGAAGACAAACTCTAAACTAGTCTTAAAACTAATATATTTGTACATCTAATCCTATCATTTTTTTTAATTCAATGTCGGGGATGCGCGCTGGGTGCGTGATGCGTACGCGCAGGGTGCGCGGATTCCATGTGACCTGCAAAAAAAGAGATTTGATTAGTTCATTACACTTCCTCTTCTAACTATTGACAGACCCCACCCATTTCAATCATTCTTCTTTGACCTTCTTTAGAGGACCATCTCTTTGGAGAGAAGAAGATTTTTTAGACTAAGTTTACACTTAGCTCTAACTTTTTTCAACCAAAAATGGCTTCAGGGCAGCAGGCATCACCTGCATCTCCTCATATTTCTGAGGATGAATTTTTGGAGGAGGCACCACCCAAAGAACGTTTTTCTTCAGTGGTGTGGAAATGTTTTACTTTTCCCGAGGGGCAGAATAAGACCAATGCCACCTTGGTCACGTGCAAGATTTGCAAAAGAGTCCTGTCGCGAGGGGATCCTAACAAGAAATACTCGTGCGGCACGGCAAGTATGATGAAGCACATGAGGACCCTTCATCCAAACAATCTTGCACGAGAAGAGTGCCGACGGATGAGAAACACTCCTGCTCCTGCGCTTTCCACCTCATCGCAGCCAAGCACATCAAGAGTGCATCCATCAGCCCAAACCTTGGACATCCGTCCTCAATTTCAATATTTAAAAATACTCTGCACTAAGTGCAATGCGACTTTGTGCTATGGTGAGCAGTCGATCGATCTGATCTGCCGCCGTCAAGAAAGTCACATTTGCTAGGTTTTTATTTTTTTTTATTTTTTATTGTTCCCTAAAGTTCATTGTTTGGTTTCTCCTGTTTTTTTTTTTTTTGCAGAAAAACCCCAAAAAATTGAAAATTGTTCAGAAAACACAAAAAAAATTATAAGAGAAGAAGAAAAAAATACGTTCTTGTAAGAACTAACTTTCCTGGTTTAAAAAAAGAGCTAAATTTCTTTGTTAGTGTGTGAAAGTTTAGAAGAATGTATGTGTAGTACGTAATTGACTGAATGAATGCATTAGTAGCGTATGGTGCATGTATAAGTGCAGAACTATGAGGAAGTGCTGCAGCATCACACGGTAACCTCTTTAACTGCAGTGTGCTGTAGTACTTCCGAAGCACAGGGATGCAACATATGTACATAAATATGTTGCAAATCTATGCTTCTCTCTGCACAGCTGCTTAAATTGCAGCCATGTGGTGACACAGGCACCCTTGCACCATAGTGCAAGGATATCTGTGTCATGTGCTGTTTGTTTTTGTGCAGGAAGACACACCTTCCTGCACAAAAACAATCAGAAAACGCATTTTTCTCCTTCAATGTATGCTGAACATTTTAGCATGCATGGAAGATATATTGTGCTTGAAACATTGCTGTTTCCACCTCATTCATTGCAATCGCTGCTTCATTTTCAACAATTGGTTGTCCTAGTGGATCTTGACTCAGTGCAGCAGAACTTTGACTGTCTTGAGAACTGTCTCTAGCAATCTCAGCTGCAATTATAGCTTCTTGATCAATTTCATCATTCAACATTTTGACATAATTTGCGAAAGCACTACATTGTATTCTATCTTCACAAGCATTAAATGAATCTTCATAGCTGGGAAAATCTCCAAGTAATTCCAGTTCTGAAAGCCATGGTTTGAACATTTGCAAAAGGGCTAAATATTAAAATTCCCTTTTGTCAGCAGCGTCGCAACTCAGTTTTCTGTGATTAATTAAATTTCCTTTCCTTTGTTTCACCAGACATCCTTCGGAACCAATCACTGCATATTTTCCATCGTTGATGTTCTCTGTAGTATTCCGTTTAAAAGTGTAGTTTTGCAGCACTTCATAGAGACACATGTTCTCAAGATGATGACTTCTATTTGGATAGTATGTGTCCAACATATTGGTTTTCAAAATATCTGTACTTTCAGGGTCATTTTCTGCTAAATATTCAATTTCTTGAACAGATCTCAGTACCCGATTTCGCATTCCTGCAAGACCTAGACTCACCCAAATGATTCTTCTACTTTTGGAATATAGACTTGCAGATGATAACCTATCTGAACATTCATATGCTCCAATTTCACGATGCGATAACATCTTCAAACTGAAACTGTATAATTTCTTACCTAGAGTCTTCTCGTGAGAAATCTCTTCCCACATTTCTTTCAATTCAGTCTTTTCTGATTTAGTAATGTAAGACGTTACATATCGAGCAACAGCAATGGAATTGTCCGCAACATACTGAATATCCATGTTAGTGTTCCATATGGATAAAATAACTGGATTGTAGTCATTTATGTATTTTGATTCTTCGCTTCTTCTTAAATTGTAGGTGTTTTTTGGAGACTTTCTTGTGATGGTATGTCGTACAGCTGACATAAAACTGTTCACTCTTCCTTTGGATAATACAGGACGTGGAAATCCAAAACGACATTTGGTATAGAACTTATCCTTTGACTTGTACTTTCGTCAACAGTATTTTCCACACCTGTGGCTTTGAAATCGTAAGACTTGTTGTTTTAAGTTTTTGTCTTCTCTGCTATTGGGAAGAGCACATGTAGCATAATCTTCAATGAAAGACAAAACAGTTTCATCTGAATCTGTTCCAAATTTGGGGGTGTCCTTGACCCATAACAACATATGTATGTGAGGAGCACCTCTTGCTTGATACTCCTTTCTCCAAAAGAAATCCACAACTTCTCCAATAGGAGGATTCTTTTTATTGCAGATGAAAGACATCATAGCTTCAAATCTATGATTGAAATATCTGCATACATTGACAGGATCCAAAGAGCACAATTCTCCAGGTGTCTTGTATTCAATATTTTTTATATTGGAATTTGCCTCTCGAAGAAATTCAAGTAAATCATCCCAAGCATACTCAGCACAGCTTAGTGTAACGAACCATGTAGGAGTTCCCAAGTTCCGTAGCATACATTTCAGTTCTCCATGTCGACGGTACCAATATTCATTAGTCCCACGCTGACATGCCATCAGATTAATCAACTGAGATTCTAAATGATCATCTCTCTGATGCACTTTATCCATAAAATTCTTTGCAGTTACATTTTGAAGATGCATTCCAGTTTTTAAAATTTGATTTACTGCATATGAAAGTCCGGACAAGTCACTTTCAAACAGAAGATGAAACATATAAGGGATACATTGACGAAATCTTGGATCTTCTGCATATAATCTTGTTGTCCGATATTCAGATGCAGGAATCTGCACAGGACGTTCATCATATCGGCCACCTTTTCCTGTTGGAAACAACTGCGGGAAACGAGCTTCCAAGCTCTCTTCCCATACACTCATGGGACTTCCTGTTGCTTTTTTCATTTGAAACAACTCAATCGTATTCCCCATCACCTCTTTGGAATGAAGTGGATGTACACTGTAATGTTCATAGATCTCTTCACATCTGGACATATCCACTATTTCAATTTGTCCACTTAATGTTTCAGTATCTTCTGCTAAATCTATTTCTTCTTCTCCAACAAACACATTTCTATAGTACTCATTATTTTTAACAGATACAATGATGCCTTTTGCACTTTTCTTTTTTTTTTTTTTTTTTTTTTTTGAAACCGTTTATTACAATCTCAAATAGTTACAAGTATGGGCCTACAACCGTCTGGCCGGCCGCTAGAGTAGCAGTAGCACATGACATACATACAGAAAAATCTCTTGGCGGTGCAAAAAGGGTAAATCAGGAGATATCAGTAGTGCAGGCCACATAACTCCAAACCAACAATACGGTTTCCTTTTGTCAAAACACAACAACACAAAAACAACCACACCCGCAAGGCAACCCGCAATCCCAAGTGACAGCACGCGCTCCTTAAGTGGGGAACCCCAACCAATCGCCAAACTCTGAAGAGGGGAGTGAGAACAGATCAGGGACTGGGGAACCACGTGCCCATGGCTGGGGGAGGGGGTTGGCTAGGGGGACGGAGCTGGTGAAGCAGCCGGCAGCAGCGGCGGCTCGCAAACCTTTTGCACTTTTCTAACATCCACTAACTCTTGCCAGATTTTCTTATTCTTAGTAGGAACACCATTAACTAAAATGACTAGTGGCTCATTTTCTGCATGATCTACACCAATAGTTTCAATATTTTTCCTTAAATCTAATGGTAAATACACAACTCTTCCTTTCAATCCTCTTTGCAACTCTGATGGAGGTAATTTACTTGTTTTGGGCTCCATACGAACAATAGCCTGAAACGGGTGAACACATTGTATGAGAATAGACTCATACGTATTTAAATCTATCAGCTCTGGAGGAATAGCAACCAACCCTAGATTATTATGAACAGCTCTAGCAGGCATTTTATTCTCATCTAATTTGTTATAACAATATTTGCAAATACGCTGCTCACATCCCAAATCAAAACAATCCTCTACCAACAAATAAGTTGCAAATTCCATCCACGTATCATTATCTTCTATTTCACTTTTAAAATACAGATTGACACCCCTAGTCTGATTTTTATAGTGACTTCGCCGACAACAAATACAAGAAACATTTGGTCTTTCACCTGAAATTACCTTAAACTTTGTGATTTCATCCTCAAATTTTTCTGTAATTACGGGTTCTACATTGTCTTCAACATTTTGTTCTACTAATGTGTCAGTTTCTTCACTCTCTTGCTGAGGCCCAAAGTACCAAAATTCAATATCCTCACAGACCTGCTTCACATCTGATACTGACCCACGCAAAAGAGCACTGTTCAACTCACTTAACTTTAGTGCTGGACTTTTTGCATAATACAACCTTCTCACTAACTTCCGCATTTGAGTATGATGTACTGCCAGCATTCTGAAATGGTGAAAAACACTTTGACAAACTTTCCTAGAAAGACAAGCCAGAGAATGACCTTGCAAACCAGTATGTTTTCTCACTCTGCAAGGGTCTAGTCCTTGCAACAGCTTAATCTTTTGTTTTACACTTTTTTTAGTATAGGCTCGTAAAAAACTACATAATTTTTCAATAGATTCCTGTCGTACACTGCAAACACTACTGCAATCCCAAGTGTACACAGGGTTTTTAGCACTTCTCCCTAAAACTTCATCAGCTATCACTTCTTCTGCATTTCTTTCAACCATTTTCTATTTCTCCATTGGACAACCGTCACTAACCTCATAACCTCTACCACTGGTGTCAACTGCATACAATAATTTTTCGCTCAGTGAATAACTCTCTTCATTAAAAAAAAGCTCTGAACTAGAACTGTGTTTCCATTCTCCCCAAAAAACATCACAAATTCTTTTTTTATTAATAACTCTTTTCCTCCTACTTTTGGCCTTCATTACATATATTGGTTTATCTAGTGATCAAATTCTGTTTAACACTAAAATAAACAGTTTCCTTTTTACTTCAAAAGCCTTTTCCACAATGCTTTCAATATGCTTATTCTTTTTATAAAATAAAGCTCTCTTTTTATATTTCTTCACATCTTTCAGCAAATAACGTGCTACTCTCTTGTAAAAAATTTTTTGCGTAATTCCTTATACTGATTTTGCCTTCTTTTACCATACTTTATCTCCTTTGACTGAACATTTGCTTTTTTACTTTTCCTCTTATTTAGAATTTTTTTCTTACTTGAAAAATTCTCAGAAGTTCCAGCATTATCTACATTCTGTTTGCTCCTACAAACATTTTTAATAAATTGCTTTGTGATCTTACCAGAAGATTTTTTCCTTTTAGCCACATGATCTTGTTCATTCAATACTTGTGGTTGATGTTTCTTCAAATAATCCTCCTGTCTCTGTTCTTTTCTTTTTCTTTTTTTTTCTGGCATAATTTCTCTATTTTAACGTTGAAATCAGTATCTGTAAAAAAGAATCAAAAATAAATGTATATTAATAACTTTCAAATTTACACTATTCCATTACTGTACAAACACATTTTATATAAAAACTGACTAAGAAACTATAGTCCTGAACCACAAGTGTGACGATGGTTAAAACACTACATGCATAGTGCATACTACTTTGAAGCAGTTCATGCCCTAAAGCCTACCTCACTAAAAGACTACATGCTAACTGACTGAATGATTACAGTACTATAAGGAGACACACTGGGTGAGTAACAGGGTGTTTGCTAGAAGTGTATGAATACTAACTGGGGAATTGAAGGTGTGAAAGACAACTGTGTAGCTGATTAGAGGACTGAATGCATAGTGGCTAGGCATTTAAAGCAGTCCATGTGCTAAGGCCTGGCTCACTGCATGAGTACTTGGGTACTGACTGAATGATTAAACTACAGCAAGGAGAATGCCTGGGTGAATTTATAAGTGGTAGGCTTTTGGCGCAGGGAATGGATTAGTACTTGGTACTGAATGGGTCACTAGAGGAGTGCAAAAGGAGTCACAGGATGTTTACTGGACGGTATGGATACTGACTAGGGAATTGAAAGTCTGAAAGACAAGTGTCTAGGTGGTTAGAAGAGTGCATGCATAGTGGATAGGGGTTTGAAACAGTCCAGGTGCTAAGGCCTGGGTCAGTGCATGAATACTTAGGCACTGGCTGAATGATTAGAGTACTGCAAAGAGAGTGTCTTGGTGAATTTATAAGTGTTTGGGTTTTGGCACAGTGAATGGATTAGTACATGGTGCTGAATGGGTCCCTAGAGGACTGCAAAGGGAGTGACAGGGTATTTCCTGGAAGTGTATGGATACTGACTAGGGAATTGAAGGTGTGAAAAACAACTGTGTAGGTGGTTAGAGGACTACATGCATAGTGAATAGGCGTTTGAAGCAGTCTATGTGATAAGGCCTGGCTCACTGCATGAGTACTTGAGTACTGACTGATGATTACATTACAGCAAAAAGACTGCCTGGGTGAATTTATAAGTGGTAGGCTTTTGGCGCAGGGAATGGATTAGTACTTGGTACTGAATGGGTCACTAGAAGAATGCAAAGGGAGGGACAGGATGTTTGCTGGACTGTATGGATACTGACTAGGGAATTGAAAGTGTGAAAGACAAGTGTCTAGGTGGTTAGAAGACTGCATGCATAGTGGATAGGGGTTTGAAGAAGTCCATGTGCTAAGGCCTGGCACAGTGCATGCATACTTAGGCAGTGACTGAATCATTAGAGTACTGGAAGAGAGTGTCTTGGTGAATTTATAAGTGTTTGGGTTTTGGCACAGTGAATAGATTAGTACATGGTGCTGAATGGGTCACTAGAGGACTGCAAAGGGAGTGACAGGGTGTTTCCTGGAAGTGTGTGGATACTGACTAGGGAATTGAAGGTGTAAAAGACAAGTGTATAGTATGTTAGAACACTACATGCATACTGCATAGACATTTGAAGCAGTCTATTTGGTAATGAATGGTTCACAACATAAGTACTTAGAAACTGACTAAATCATCAGACTACTTCTAGGACAGTGCCTGGGTAAAACTTTTAATTTTTCAGTTCTGCCACAGTGAAGAGAATAGTACATGGTACTGCACCTTAGTGTCAAACCCTGACTCATTTTATCAATGCATAAGCAAAGACTAGCTTCTAATGCTACTAAAACTTGACATGACCGGTTTTAAAAGAGTTATCTGTCAGAAAAAACACTATGTTACCCAATCCTTCTCTCACAGTGGTTCCCAAATGCACACAGACTCACTGTGTGATTCTAGACAAGCACCACTATCCCTAGAAGTTTACCAAAACTCATGCACTACAGTGGAAGTGGTAAGAACTGCACACAATCTACATATTTCAGGACTGCACTTTTGTGTCAAAGACTGACTCATTTAATCAAAGCATAAGCAAAGACTGGCTTCTAATGCTACTAAAACTTGACAACATGACAGGTTTTAAAACAGTTATCTGTCAGCAAATACACGATGTTACCAAATGCTTCTCTCACAGTGGTTCCAAAATGCACACAGACTCACAGTGTGATTCTAGACAAGCACCACTATCCCTAGAAGTTTACCAAAACTCATGCACTACAGTGGAAGTGGTAAGAGAACTGCACACAATCTACATATTTCAGGACTGCACTTTTGTGTCAAAGCCTGACTCATTTAATCAACGCATAAGCAAAGACTGGCTTCTAATGCTACTAAAACTTGACAACATGACCAGTTTTAAAAGACTTATCTGTCAGAAAATACACGATGTTACCCAATCCTTCTCTCACAGTGATTCCCAAATGCACACACACTCACAGTGTGATTCTAGACAAGCACCACTATCCCTAGGAGTTTACCAAAACTCATTCACTACAGTGGAAGTGGTAAGGGAACTGCACACAATCTACATATTTCACGACTACACTTTAGTGTCAATGCCTGACTCATTTAATCAAAGCATAAGCCGAAACTGTCTTCTTTTTTTTTTTATAATATTTTTATTATTTTAATCAGGAAAACCAATACATACTTTGTTACAGAGAGGAAAAAAGGAAGAAAAAAAAAGACACAATCTATTCCGTCAATTAATCATTACAAATTCCGCCAGTTACTTGTTACATCCATATAACCCATTGTGAAGGGTAGAAAACAAGAGGATTACGACTACTTCATTACAGCGCCCGGCTATTACTTTAATTCTCATCAGCTTCCCATATCGGGCCCGAAGACCTCTTTTTTTAGCTCTTTTCCCTTTGCATTTATTCAGTGCCTTCTCTAAGTTAAAAACATGATAAAGCCTTGCATACCATTCCTGAAAAGAAGGTGGTTCAGCATCCTTCCAATGAGTTGCAATAATTAAACGGAAAATGGCAGTTACCATAAAACAAAAATATATTTGGGAGGAATGCATCTGTAAACTATCATCAATCCCAATTATAATCAAAGTAGGAGTTAATCGAGCTAATCCGCCTATAGCTTGATTAAGAAAAAGATTTATTTTTTGTTTCAAGGTACCAAGCTTATTACAACCACAAAACATGTGAATCATATCTGCTGGGCCCTGATCACATCTAGGGCACCGATCGGTTTCCCTTTTCCCCCAACTAAATAATTTTGCAGGGGTATAGTAAAGCCTAAACAGAGTTTTAAAGTGTTGAGCTTTAAGATTTTCAGCCATAAAAATGTTTGTCGACAAGTAAAGAGACCTACACATATCCACATCTTGATCCCCCAGCTTCCCAGCCTAAGCACTTTCTCAGCTGGCAATATCATCTTGATTGGCATTCAACATAATTACATATAGATCTTTAACCCTTGGCTGCCTATGCCCCAGCCAGTCAAGTATCGGTATATTATCCAATTCAGTAATTTGGGCCGTTGCTAGTTTGATTATCTCCCTGAATTGTAAATACTTTAAAAAAGTCTTAGTATCTACACCAAATTGGGTTTGAAGCTCTTCAAAAGACTTTAACTCAGATTGATCAAATAAATCTCCTACAACATTAATTCCTGCCTGCTCCCAATTTTTACCTAATTTGTCATAAAGTAAAGAGGGGAACATTGACGAGCGCCATATAGAAAGATACCTATGAACCTTGGGGATTCTCAGAAGTTTACCTACTTTATTCCATACATTCCAGGCAGTTCTAACTATTTTGAACCACGTTTTTTTATAATAACTCCCCTCAAGTTGCCTTAATAAGACACCTGAAGCGAGGTCCCCTAGAGCCAACTCATAAATAGAGGGGGGTGTCTCCCTACTTTGGTCTACCGATATAGTTCCAGTACCGATTTTAGGCCGGAAAAGGCTAACCATTTGCTGCAAAGTTACAGCCCAAAAGTAATATAGCATATGGGGGATTGCCAAACCCCCACGGTTTTGTGGCAGAGTCATCAGCTTTATTGATCTTCTGATCTTTTTATAGCCCCAAATAAACTGTGAAAATATTCCTTCAATTTTTATAAAGAGCCCTTTTGAGGGTTCCAGCGGGATACATCTAAATAAATAAAAAAATTTAGGGAACATAGTCATTTTTATGACATTAGCTCGTCCTATAAAGGAAATATGTAAATTATCCATTCGCTTTAAATCAGTACTAATCTTATTTATCAGTTGTACCGAGTTAATGTCCCAAATCGTCCCCACCGCCGCATTTATATTTATCCCTATGTATGTAGCCTCCGAGGACCTCCGAACGTCGTGAAGCTGGGTATTTTTAGAGCAGACAATCTTGGTTTTTCCTGTGTTCAACCTATAGCCAGATTGACTACCGAATTCCATTGCCAAAACCTCTATTCAGTCCAAAGCTGCCTTAGGATCAGGGGTAACTATTGCGATATCATCCGCATATGCTAATACTTTAGTATTGTATCCCCTAATCACTATAGGTTTAATAGCCTGATCATTGAGCATTGCTCTAATTAAGGGGTCTATATAGAGGGCGAAAAGAATAGGGGAGCACGGACATCCTTGTCTAGTATCGCGTGAGTTCTCCTGGATTCCATCCTCATCAATTGAATTTTTGCGTAGGGTTGTATATACATAGCCTTTATAGCTGTCTGAATACGGGGGCCAAAACCGTTGGTACTTAAGATCTGCCATAAAAAAGCCCACTCAACCTGATCAAAAGCTTTCTGAGCATCCAATAAAATCAGGGACATTTGTCCCCCAGTCTGTTCGGTAATGTCGAATAATGAAATCACCCGACGAACATGATCAGTTGTTCCCCGAGCAGGAATAAATCAATGCTGCCATGGATTAACCAGGGAGGCTATTATTTTAGCAAGTCTACGGGCTATGATTTTAGAATATAATTTCTCATCCGCATTTATAAGGGAAATTGGTCTATATGAAGCGGGATCTTCAGGTAATTTGCCTTTTTTCAAAAAAATAATTATATTGGTGTCCTTCCAGGACTGAGGTGAGCTACCCTGATACTGTACTGCTAAGAACAAGTCCAGTAACATGTGTGCTAGCTCAGGCTGCAAGGCTTTATAGACTTCCATCGGAATTCCATCTGGGCCAGCAGCCTTACCAGGCGCCATGATCTGTAGTGCCTCAATAACTTCAGCTAATGATATATCTTTTTCCAATTCCGGTATAGTTGGAGGGGGGATAGCTGATCCCAGCCTAGCTACTATTTGAGGATCAGTCTCAGAGTTATACACATCACCATAAAATTCTGCAAAAGCTTGAAGAATATCCTGAGGTTTAGTTACCATATTCCCATCCTGCCTCTTTAGCTTCGAAATATTGTTTGCTGCCGTCCTCTGTTTCAGTTTTAATGCGAGGTGTCTCCCAGTCATCTCCCCATATTCATAGTTATCCCTAGCCCGAGTTTGATATAGTTTGGCATTCCTGTTGTTATATATTCTGTTTATCTTAGCTTTAACACTTCTCACTTTTAATTCTATTAAACTCAATGCCTCCATCTGTTTATTTTCAATAGTTCACAGATGTAATTCCTCGTTCTTAGAGAGTTCAGCCATAAGTTGTTGCAGAACCACACTCTGCTCTTTCCTAAGATGCCCTGCAAAACTAATAATCTCCCCCCTTAGGCAAGCTTTAAATGTATCCCAAACGATTTCCCTTGATGCACTATACCGATTTGCCTCAAACAATTGCTTGGTCCAACTCCGAACATGATCTATGAATCCCTCGGTTACCAAGAGTTTCCTATCGAAGGACAATTTTAAAGGGCGATTCAGGTGTTCCTGAAGCTCTATTTCCAGCATCAAAGGTTTATGATCTGATAGCAGCTTGGGCAATTTCCGTATATTAGCTCGCTTTATGAGGGAAACAGAAATGAAAAAATAATCAAGCCAAAAATATGTATACCCAGCATCTCCAACTACTTTTCGGGTCCACACATCTACTAATCTATGACTTCCTACTAAAGCTTTGAGGGCCTTAAATACTCGTGGCTTCCTCCCCTCGTATTTTCCCCCAAACGTATCCTGTGTGCCTAAGTGGATATTGAAATCTCCAGAGATTATAAGTGGAGAAGGCCAGGCAGCTAACTCAAGCTCTAAATTTGCCCATAAATCTGGGTCATCCAGGTTAGAGCCATAAATTGTGCATTATGTTGCCCTACAGGGTAATAAGGCTATTGCCCATCTCCCCCATTTATCCGCTAAAGTTCGCTCAACCAAAGGCATCCGTTTGGAAGTGTGAATAGCAACACCTCTTGTAGTGGTTGTCTGCCGTGAGCAGATCGCCTGCATATACCCGGGAATAATATTTATCCCTCTCTTCTGCCAAGGTATATGGGTCTCTTGTTGGCAGATAACATCTGCCCCCCATGATCGAATAGCTTCAGCCTATCTATATCTTTTACCGGCATCATTCAACCCCCCCATGTTCAACGAACAAATTCTCAACATACCCATCCCAATAATTTTTTGGATACCAGTACAGTGCCTTAAAACATTCCCGCTTCTCAGTGTCAAACGAATTTTGCATCTCTTCTGGTTTCCCTGAAATTTTTTTACATCCCCCTTCCCTACCCACCCCACTCCCTACCCCTCCCCTCCCCAGCCACTCCCTCCATTCCCCCCACCCTGTAATTGAAAGCAACAGACCTGACAGGTCTGTAGTGGATGAATGATGTGCTCTCCCGAAAGTGATGCATAAACTTATCTTCCTAACACCCCCTATTAACCAAGATACCGCCCCCCCCCCCATGACCTAATGGCCCTATCTATCACTATTCTATCCTTCCAAAGGAGAATCCCTACTTTTTAATAGAAGAAAAAAAGGGGGGGAGAAAGGAATAAACAAATATAACAACAGTTTAATTACGCCTAAGATTTAACTTTCCCCCCCGCTTCCAAAAACTCCTTTGCCTTTATTTCTGACGTGAAAAAACTTGTAGTGTTCTTCCAAACTACTTTTAGTCGAGCGGGGTTTAAAAGGAAGGCCTGTGCTCCCTTTTCTTGAAAGGGCTTGATCATCTGGCGTAAGCGCCACCGGCGCTCTACGGTGACATGACAAAAGTCGGGTCTAGTAAAAAACGAGAACCCTTCTATTTGTAGTTGAGCATCTGGTCTTGCCCTTTCAAAAACATTTTGTCTCAGTAGATAGTTTCCAAATTAGACCAGAAGCGCCCTAGGCTTGGCATCAGGTCGAACGGGTTGACGAGTAATGAAAGGGACCCGATGTGCCCTTTGTACCTCCTTCTGCCAGTCCCATCCAACCAGATCCGGCAAGGAGGCCTGTAATAACTGAGCCGTATAAGTGCATGGATTGGACCCCTCCTTTCCCTCCGGAATACCCAAAAATCTCAGATTATTCCTTCGCTGGTAATTCTCGCCCTCCTCCAACTTCCACTGAATATCCACAATTCGTGCCTCATGTGCATCCACTTGGCCTTTTGACCGGCAACCTCTGATTCCAAGACTTCAGTCCGAGACTCGATATCGGTCATTCGATCACTTATGTCCTTACAAGTCCTTGCGACTTTCCTAATTGCCCCTTGAAGTTTACGATAGGCATTCTGCGATCTCTTACTTTCCATCCGAGATTCCTCATGGTGTGCGACCACGCACTGCATAATTGAATCTAAAGTTGGAGGAGCCGGAGTAAGCCCAGCTTCTGATTCATTATTAGAATTAGGTTTAGTAGCACCCATCAATTGGTCTCCGAGTGCATAATCCCATCTCAGGGTCCCCTGTTTTTGTCCCTTGAGTCTCTTAGAGCAGAGATTCGATGATCGAACCGTTGCAGCGGAGCCTGAGGCGGAGGTTGGCTTATCCTTATCTTGTATTGCCATCTCGTCACTAGACAAAATTTCCCCACCTGAGTCTGAACCAAACCCTGACCAAGTTGTATCTGATAGTGAAAAAAAGTAATTAGCTTCTGAGTCTATGTCTTTATCCCAGTCCTGACGTGGGGTCCGACGAACCCTAGAGCTCCCTTTGTATTTTAACCCTACAACAGGCAACTAAAGGGGAGTACTCCGAGCCATATCCAATGTTGATTCAATCTGCCCCCCCTGGAGCCTTACTTTCCGGTCAGGGGGTTTAAAATTGAGATTTATTTTTCGCCTGATTCTGACGAAACCATCAGGTTCCCCCGTCTGATTTCCTGAGCCTGGTTGGGATAAGAATTTTTCTTACCAGCCACTGAAGCATGTTCAAATTCGGGGCTACCCCCGGGGGGGGTGGTTACCCTGCTCTGAGAAGCTGAGAGTGTAGATTCTTCCATTAGACTGTTCCCTCCAGCAGTAAGCAAAGGAGATTCATTAATATGTCCATCCGTACCATAAGCCGCCTGCTCCAGCATATTGGACGCCAGCTCTTTATGCCCCTCTTTCCCCCACCCTTTTCCATAACTGTCTTCTAATGCTACTAAAACTTGACAACATGACAGGTTTTAAAACAGTTATCTGTCAGCAAATACACGATGTTACCAAATGCTTCTCTCACAGTGGTTCCCAAATGCACACAGACTCACAGTGTGATTCTAGACAAGCACCACTATCCCTAGAAGTTTACCAAAACTCATGCACTACAGTGGAAGTGGTAAGAGAACTGCACACAATCTACATATTTCAGGACTGCACTTTTGTGTCAAAGCCTGACTCATTTAATCAAAAGCATAAGCAAAGACTGGCTCCTAATGCTACTAAAACTTGACAACATGACAGGTTTTAAAATAGTTATCTGTCAGCAAATACACGATGTTACCAAACACTTCTCTCACAGTGGTTCCCAAATGCACACAGACTCACAGTGTGATTCTAGACAAACAACACTATCCCTAGGAGTTTACCAAAACTCATTCACTACTATGGAAGTGGTAAGGGAACTGCACACAATGTACATATTTCAAGACTGCACTTTTGTGTCAAAGCCTGACTCATTTAATCAACGCATAAGCAAAGACTGGATTCTTATACTACTAAAACTTGACAACATGACACGTTTTAAAAGAGTTATCTGTCAGAAAATACACAATGTTACCAAATGCTTCTCTCACAGTGGTTTCAAAATGCACACAGATTCACAGTGTGATTCTAGACAAGCACCACTATCCCTAGGAGTTTACCAAAACTCATTCACTACAGTAGAAGTGGTAAGGGAACTGCACACAATCTACATATTTCAGGACTTCACTTTTGTGTCAAAGCCTCACTCATTTAATCAACGCATAAATAAAGACTGGATTCTAATGCTATTAAAACTTCACAACATGACAGGTTTTAAAACAGTTATCTGTCAGCAAATACACAATGTTACCAAATGCTTCTCTCACAGTGGTTCCCAAATGCACACAGACTCACAGTGTGATTCTAGACAACAACTACTATCCCTAGGAGTTTACCAAAACGTATTTACTACTATGGAAGTGGTAAGGGAACTGCACACAATGTGCATATTTCAAGAGTGCACTTTTGTGTCAAAGCCTGACTCATTTAATCAACGCATAAGCAAAGACTGGCTTCTAATGCTACTAAAACTTGACAACATGACAGGTTTTAAAACAGTTATCTGTCAGCAAATACACGATGTTACCAAATGCTTCTCTCACAGTGGTTCCCAAATGCACACAGACTCACTGTGTGATTCTAGACAAACAACACTATCCCTTGCACTATACCAAAACACATTTCTTCATCTACAAGGAGTACTACATTTTAGTGCAGAAACATAACTCATTTCACAAATTCATAAACAATGACTGGTTTCTAATTCTACCAAAATATAAAAACTGAATAGTTATCTATCTACAAACACATGAAAAAAACAAATGCTTATCACAGAATGGTTTCTACATGCACACACACTGTCAATAAGATTGTAGAGAAAAAAAAGTACTCCCTACACTTTAGCAGAAGAAATACATTACTCTGATTAAAATAAAAATAGTCTACATACATCTCCTCACAATTAAATAACTCATCTTTCAAGATGTTTTGTAGATTAAGAAGTATATCAGTCACACACCAGATGTCAGTCACACAGCAGATTTTCTTATACAGAATCTCTGCACTGTGCACCTGTCAGCAGAACCAAAGAATGACAAAGTTTCCCTCTCATTTTCCACACATATACATGTAAACATCAAATCACATTCCTTCCCACATAAATTCAAAAGCAAACACACATTTCTATTGGTTAAACATTTCAACCCTTTCTAAATCACATAACCTTCAACCCTTCCCCCAATCTGCCTTCTGCCTGTTACCATAGAAACATGTCATGGAACACTGTACTGAGCACACAGGTCACAAGTTCAGCACACACAATGTTGCTAATCAAGACAGCAAGGGGCATATTATCAAGCCAGGCGATAAAATTATCGTCGCTTTAGCGGCAGAAGACTGCCGCTAAAACGGCGATAATGGGCTTGATAATATGCTCTATGGAATTCCAATTGAAGCCCATGTTAGATGTGAAGGACTGGCTTGATAATATGCCCCCAAGTGTGCTTGACTTCTCAACATATCAGCTTATCATATATAATGTTCCTTACAATCAGTTTTTGTTAACCAATAAGAATCATGCGTTTAAAAAACAGAAATATACACCCTACCTTTCAGTGTAGAAGGTTGTCAAACAACCAATCATTTCTTTTCTTTTTTCAAAAACTGCATCTTAGCCACCATTTTAGAAACATCTTACTTTCCAAACTTCCATTTCATTTACAGAGACCATCTGAGTGCATCCAGACCTCCTTACAAGATGCTTAGAGTGTGGATTATGGGACACAGCTACATTTTCTGGAGCCAAAGGTATGCAGAAAACAAAGGCATTCACAAAGACCTAGGTTTGCCAAATGTAGACATTAAATGGATTGGACAGAGAGGGTTAAAGTGGCACCAATTGATGCCATTGGTGAAATCCTTCATGCAAATCCAACACCCTGACCTCATAATAGTGCACTGTGGTGGCAATGACCTAGGCACTTTGACTGGGGTAGGTCTGGAAATGCTTATGAAGGACACCTTTGCAGAACTGATTTCACTTTTCCCTAAAACTGCCTTTGTGTATTCTAACATATGCCAAAGGCAGAAATGGAACTGGTCCGATCATTTTTGTCCACAGATTGAGGAAGCTAGGAAACATGTGAATAAATCTGTTTCTGCTTTTCTCCGAGACTACAGAATGGGGTCCATTTACAATAACAATCTGCGCTTTCATATGCAAGAGATGTATAGGAGAGATGGAGTACACTTTACTGATGAAGGAAACAGAGTCTTCTTCAACAACTTTAGACTCTGTATAGATACTTACTTATAAGTACCAAAAACTCTGAATGAACACAACGGATCTTTTTAGAGCCACTCAAGAACAAAACACTTAACCTTAATCTTTATTTCCCAACAATTTCATTTTTTTTTCCTTGGATCCACGAACCCATCGCGAGAGAATCTGTGCATCCAACGCGATAGGATGCGCACACCGTGCGCGCATTTCGCCGTTTTTTTTTTTAAAAGGGGGGGCCCAGGGGGTCCTTCTGGGACCCCCTAAGCACCTCTAGAGGGTTAGAGTATTTCCACTCTGCCCCCTTTATATGTTTTACACACTTATTCCCCTTGCTTCTTCAGCCTCGCTTCTACCGAGGCAGAAAATGGCCGCCAACAGTTCCTGGTTTCGAATGTAGACAGACACTCGACAGCCAATTAGCATTCAGCACGCGATCGGGAGGGTGCGCGCTCAGTTCAGGGAGGGTGCGCTTACGGTGCGGGTAGGGTCCGCGGATCCTCCCCGCCATAGATATTTATGTACTTTTTACCCTAATTTTCTCAGGAACTACTGAACGGATTCACACCATTTATGCAAAAGGCACGAGTCTGAACTGAGGACTACCTCTTTGCCAAATTTGGTGTAATTCCGTTCAGCGGTTCGGGCTGTAGCTGCGACAACAGATCCTACGGGAAATTGCATGGGGAAAACGCGTTTTGGGACCCCCCTTTTTTCTCAGCCCCTGCTTGACGAATCACCACGAAACTTTCAGGGTAGGAGCGGAGCGGAGCTGGCCAAAAGTTTGGAAAATTTTGCGAGGATTCATCAACCGGCGCCAGACTTATTGGGAATAGAATGTTGCGGATTTCCTATGGAAAATAGGTCCTAACTATAACTATCTACTGGCGACCGCCAGTAGATAATATATGTATATATATATATATATATATATATATATATATATATATATATATATATATATATATGTTCCTAATGATATGCAACCTTACTCCTTTTATTTTATCTATTTACAAAATGTTGTTTAGTGAAATTTAATTTGATTTTTGGAAATGTGATGCCAAATTACAAAAGCAAATATTTCAGCTAAATTCCATTTTATGTGCCATAGAAAGCAATAGGTAATTTGGTCTAAGATGGTATGGGAAAACAAAGTTATAGTAAAATATGTTTTTGAATATAATTTTTGCAAAACATGTTAAGAAAACAGTGTTATCACGTGCTACGGAAGACAGCACCTTTAATTGGGAATTTCGTGACTTTTTAGTTTTTGTAGAAAATTCACTGTCAACACATTATTCAACCTTAATTCCCTTTGCAATTTAGTTTTTTAAGGAATGCCTATAAGGCCTCCTTAATTGAGCATTCCAGAATGCGGAATTACTTTCCACCACACACATGCCTACATTCAAGCGTGCAGCTTTGTTACATAAATCTAAACATTGAACACCATTTTCTTCCAAAACGTTTGAAACGGAATTGCTCATGCAATACTTAGTTCATCCATTGCTTGCTAATGTTCATTTGGGCTTGAGTGCTAAATATGAAAGTTTGAAATGTTGAAAACGTAATAATAATGTCTTGAATGTATGTTTGAAGACAACACAACTTCGCTGATCGGGGGGAAACGTAACATTTGGCGCTTTTGAATAATGTGGGCACGCCTTACTTTATGTGTCAGGTTTAATTATCTAGGGGCAGATATCCACTGGGCCTTATGAGTGTGGCATCCGGGTCAAACATTTGCACACGCATATTGAAGGGGAGCGCGCATGAAGCAGATGTATATGGCGAAGTGCCGCATAAATACGAAGGGGGCTTATTTACAAGCCCCTTACGCCACCGCTAAGTCACTTTTTCCTATAGTAAAAGAGACGCACCGGCGGCGCAAGGGGTTTGTAAATAAGCCCCCAAGAAAGCCGGCTGGGGCCCCAGTCATGTCTCCTGCGGTGCGCTTCTCTCCAACCAACTTCCCCACTTACCTTGAAGTACCGCTAAGTTCACCCGCGCGCGCTCTAACACCGCCGCGGCCCCGCTTCCGCAGCAGGGTTGTTAGGGAGACAGACCGGTGCAATTGAGAGTGAATGGCAGGACGCCGCTAACTGTAGGGTCCTCCTGCAGACGGATCCTATTATCCCAACAATAGGATTTCTAATGACGGAAGATGAGATCCCGCAAAGGGCAGATGCGCTTTGTGACTCTATTCCGCAGAAATTGGAGTTTGCAACCGATCCGATGGTATCTGGGGTCTAATACACAACACGGGGCTGGTACCTACTTCAGCCGAAGCGCAGCTGCCAGTCACACAATCTATCCCACCTGAACCTTTTGAGTCGAGGAAGACTCATTTTTTTTAAATTGCTGGCCAGATTACTGTTTTTTGGATCAATTTAAGTTGCCGGTCTCTGAAGAGCGCG
Source organism: Triturus cristatus (assembly GCF_964204655.1). Taxonomy (NCBI): domain Eukaryota; kingdom Metazoa; phylum Chordata; class Amphibia; order Caudata; family Salamandridae; genus Triturus; species Triturus cristatus. The sequence continues at coordinate 950,170,410 of NC_140584.1, forward strand.
GCATGCGAGTGATACAACTTGGATATGTCTGTGTGTCTGAAAGGACCGAAGACTTAAAGAGTTAAAGACACTTCTGCCTCTAGATGGCTGAACCGCGGTATGTTGTAGTTTTCAACTGCAAATCGTCTTTAATAGCAGCCATCATGGGACGGCTCATTACGTTAAGCTATTTCTCATGCTATCGCCTGTAATATCCTTTAATCCAGTGCGTTTCAAATCACCTCGGGCTAAAATAAGAGACATAGCGATGTAATAGCCTAGTGTATTAGCGGGTTAATTGCCCTGTTGTACTCTCGGCTAGATATCTCTGAAATGACTTCTATATTAATTGTAAATTGCCTAATGCATTTAACAGCTCGCGCGGCTCGGCTCTCCTTCCTGATAGAGAAAGTTATGGTTCCTACTGTGTGTGTGTTTTTCAAAAACAAATACATAACAGCTCCCGCAGTCACATTTTTGTTACGTATAGATCTTGAAGACTTTATGTGCGCTCGGTGCATCCGAAGTGTGGTGTATTTTCGATCTGCAGTACATTTCTGCAAGTCTGACGCGGATTCACTGATATCTGTGTCTATGTTTTGGGTGTGTGTGTGTTTGTGAGTTGCGGGGACTCATAGGGTAGAGTGCTAAACAGGTCTGTGTGTTGCTAGGTGTTTTGTTGCTGGCACACAGCAGTGTGTCCTGTGCCAGAGGGGCACATGCGCGCTCCTTGATTCGTCCTTGCGAGGTTGGCAAGGGGAGGGCTTGGGGGCTCAGGTATGGAAGGAATTAGTGAGATTCCATCAATGGAAACAAATGATGTCATCGACATTTGTAAAACATCTTTTACCATTGCTTATGGCACCTAAGCGCTTAATTAATCTGAGTACCCTTGTACGGTTTTGGGATTCCCATCTATCCCCGTGTTTGGCTAGCAGAAACTTTTAAATGTCAGTTTGCTGATTCATGTAGGTTAGTATGAAAATAAAATGAGTTTACTCCTGCTAAAAACCATTGCAGTGAGTTACGTGTATAGATAGCTGTGCAAAAGGACTTTTGATGTGTGTAGCACTGATGAGGTTCTGCTGCACTAATTTAGTAAACTCACATGTGGAGGTCTCTTAGCAAACACAACCCTCTAAAGTGAAACATAAGATGGGTGAGTGAACAGCACCGGGTACTGAATGGGACTCCCCAGCAGAGAACATCTGGGTTTTCAGTATCTTCGTGAGGTCCAGATGGTTACCTTAGCAACAGCATCGTAAGGCAGCACTTTCTCTTTCCTCTGCAGTCCCTCTTCCTCTGTCCTTCTCCTGGACTCCCTCTTCCTCTACTCGCTCACACTCCCAACCTTACTCACCCTCCCCTTGTCGCCTTGTCATCGCCCTCCCCCTATTCCCTGCATTTTTCCCGACGGTCCTCTTTCATTCTCACAGGGCCGGACTACGAACGCACACCAGCCCTGGCAATACAGATCCAGCGGCCCGGGGACCCTGACGTTCAAAAACCAGCCCCCACCCTTCCGGCCCACTGGGAAAACGCCCAGTGCCCGCAGTGGCCATTCCGGCCTTGCCCGTAGTTCTTTCTTCTGCTCTTCTATTGTTCTCCCCCTTTTCCTTCACTCTCATCTCCCCCACTCTATACGTCCCTAGCTCACATCATTCTCTCTCCCCATATTTCCATCTTGGTCTTCTCCTTACTAACTCCCAATGCTTTAAATGGACAGGTACTGGCCAGTTCTGAGTACCTGCACTTCTTTAATTTTAAAGGGAGAGAACCTGCACTTCTCAGCACTCTTACAAACCATTTAATGGGAGAGTACCTGCAATTCTCAGGAGCCAACAGGTACTGTAAGCAGTGAGTACATGCACTTTTATGTTTCCACTCAAAGCACTGCTAGCACCCTTGGCAGGGGTGTGTTGAAAGATGAACAACGCCCCTGTGATCAGCACTCATAAAGTGACTAAACAAAGCTCGTGGAAGATGAACGGCCCACTGATGACTAAAATACTTTCAAATCCAATAGAAAGAAGTCACCAGCTACTATACAATGTAGGTGTAACTCTGCTTCACTGTTCCAGGCAAGCTTACCTGTCAGTGCATAATGTATAAAATAATAATAACTACAGAGGCCCAAAGTTTTCCCTAGGAGCCTGCCTACGGTGCTGCCGAACGATGGGGTTGCCTAATGACAAGGATGCATAGTCTTAATTCCACCTCATTCTTCTTTCTTCCACCACCCTACTCTCCCTGCCTCTTTAGTCAACTCTTGCATGTTCTTTTTCATCACTTCTTTCTTCTTTGGTCACCGATTTCCTCTCTTTCACTTCCTTCTTTCTACCTTTTCTCTTTCACTTCCTTCTTTCTACCTTTTCTACCCGTTCTAGTGCCCATCACCTGCACCCAGTGCTGGAAAATGGGGCACCCTGCCCGATCTCAGTTCCAACAGCAGTTCCTGGGCCGGATACGGGATCCAGCTGCCCCAGGGAAACATGCTGACTTTGGCCTGGTGTACTTTTCCAGCACCGGGACATAATACAGCTTGGCGGCATTGCATTCGGAGCAGCCGCCTCTTCATAAGTACTTTCGAGAAACTATGACTTGGAAGCCGGTTTTTGCCTTAGTTCCACCCCCACCCCCTTGTAAGAGATGTGCATGCACTGTAAGAATGCACGATGTATCTGTGGGTATGAGTAATTACACAAACACTTACTAACTTATTTTTTATTTTATTGCACTACTCATCCCAGTTAACCGTGTCAGAGGCCTTTACATCACAGAGAGGCATAATAAATCATACTACTGTGTAAATCAATATACAGAAAATGTTACTTAGGACAACGAGGGTTATAAGTTGTAGGAATCACATACCGTCCATACTTGTAGACATTAACCCTCTATGCTACTTTAAGTCTCAAAACTGTGACTGGACAAACACAGAACAACTGTGTTTACTACAGGAGTTATTTTCCCACTATTATAATTGCCTCAAACTTGCCAGGCTCACAGAGATCTCTGCAGCATGTATCTACACCCTGCAAGATATTTTAAAATGCACCTTCTTTGCCACATAGTGTCAATGTTTCTTTGCAGTAGATTAAAAAAATAAATGTATAAATTCACTGTCAGACTCTGCTTTTCATATTCTGCCCCTCATGACTCCACCCCCTTCTTCTGACACACCTTGACCCCCAATTTATAGGTCCCTGTAGTAATGTTTTCCAATTCCTGCACTGCTTGTGCCAATTAAGTACTACTTATGTGATATTCTATGATTATATGTGAGTAATCTATCCCGACCAATTTGTTGTGCATGGTGTCTCACACCCTCACTTTAGCTCTGTCTTATCTTTCCTCTCTAGTCTGTAAGCACACATACCACCTCATTTGTTTACACGCCATCCAAAAACACCGAAAGAGGCATAGTGATTCCCCCTCCTAATGGCGTGGTGTGCCTTTTGTCGCTGGTACTCATAACATCTCTGTAGCAAATCTGGTCACCATGGTATGGCTCTCAGCCTGGTTCAATGTTCTGTGCAGACCATGCCTTCAGCACCAGCTCCGGCATTGCTAGTGAATGATGCATCAACCAGAGTCCCGTGTGTTATGTGTACCAAGCGACACCCGAGACACTCTTTCCCACTATCATCACTACTACAAGTGCTGCTTATGACGTCACCCGTCTGCATCAGCAGTTTGTAAAGATCACAGGACGGCAAGCAGCTGTAGCTAACATACTGATAACATTATGAATGATTCCTAGTTCAGCAGGTCCATCGCAACAGAGGGTAGATAGGGCTGGGTGGCATGGGTGCCACACTTTCAAGGGGACTGCACTGTACATTTACTTAAAGGCAAAGCTGGGAAGCTGATTCGAAAGTAATGGTTACCTTCCCCATAAAGGTGCTGCAGTTTGTTACCTGTGGAGAAGCTGAATTTTCATTTTGGATCTAGGTTTTCTCTTGGATCATTAGAGTCTCCCACTCTGCCGCAGGTAGACCATGACCTCTGGTCCTCTCACTGGGCTCTGCCTGTCTCTGCCTCAGTCCCTTCAACCTGGGAACCGGGTGGCCCCTCTTCCTGGGAGGAGTGTAGTGAGCAAGAGTGTTGGAGCAAAATATTGTGCGCCTGTGTTTATTGCACCATTTGATAGTTGTGGGGGATGCAGGCCTACTCACAAACTGCATTGTGTAGTACATTTAGTAGCACTTCAATACTACTTCTCACATACTACAAAATGCTACCCGTAAACCCACAAGCGGAGGTTTGCACCTCAGCCTCTCCTGTCTTTTATCTATGGAGATCTCTTCACACATATAATACATTTTAGTATAGTGGTTTTTATCCTTTGATCCGGGGACCATTTGGTCTGCAAAGCTGACTCCTGGGGGTCTGCGAAGCCTTTTCAGGGGTTCCACGACTGCTTAGAAAATTAAATAATATTAGCAGATTAATAAAGTTTATATAAATGTAGATGCAAATCAAAAGTTGAAAAATGTTAAATGCAGTAGCGGCCAACGGAGGGAGTTCGGTGGGGGGGTGAGGCAGGGCAGGGTGGGGGGTAGTAAACACCGGAATATGAATGAATGGAGGTAAGTAAAAAATTAAATAAATAAAACAATTTTTTTTGCTTGCACTGCATCTTTGCGATGCAGTTCAAGCAACGAAATTCGTTTTATTTATTTAATTGTTTACTTACCTCCGTTCAGCCATGTTCCGGTGTTTACTACCTCCCCACCCTGCCCCTCCCCCGCCCCACCTCACCACCCCACGGAACTCCCTCCACAGGCCGCTACTGGTTAAATGTTCTGTAAATGTGAAGGAATGTGAAATGGGAGGCTAAAAATTAAATAAGTATCCTCTGATTGATTCACTCTGGACAGTGCAAGTGCATCAAACTGAATAAATTATGGATGATGAACAGCCTACATTGAATTCAGAAAAGCTCTAACCTTCCCATTAAAATTAAAATTCAGATATTTTTTGTGTTTGTTTGTTTGTTTCTTGCAAGCTTGCACCTCACACTCCAACAGCAAAGCAAGGACAAGAGTGGAATGTCCTCCAGAGGCAGAGGAAGGGGCAGTGAGTGAGGCACATGAAAAGACTCACAAGAAGAGGACAAAGAGGCAAAATCCGAAAAATAAAGAGTGCAGACGAGAGCGGGAACCAAGAACTAAATGTGATCAACCTATCTGGAAGAAACATGACACCAGCGGAATGCTCTTCATTGAAGAAAGGACGGAATTGTTGCCCCATCATGCATGCAGACTTAGTTCAAACACAAATTGTCTAAATACACTAGAAAAATGAAATTGTCATAAGAATTTGCGGAAGTGAAGAATCAATACAGAGATAATCCATGCAGATCAAAACCTACCTATGATCTAATGGTAGGAGATAAAGACACCCTTTTAACTCTTATTATTTTGAATGAATCTTTGGACAGCGATACCATCTTGACAGAAGAGGATCTCAGAGTTCCATTGGGGCAGGACTGACCGAAAAAATACCCCAACTCACTATATTGCTAGGTTTTTCCACTGGGCAACAAAGTTGATCAAAATTCAGGACTGGTTGTCCATGATTTATCCAAAATGTGCCTGAAGAGATTTAAGGATAACCTATCTGAAGAGATAAGACAGGCACTTAAAAACTTGTAAGCGGATGCCAGTATTGTAATGAAACATGCTTCAAAATGATTTAGTTCAATCCAACAGACAACCAACCAGATTGTTAACAGTATTGTCTAACTAATTGGGAAGAACTTGAAGTAATCGACCCTGATGAAGTGAGATATATGACAGTAGATCATTTAATCATTTCGACCTTGCATTTTTTGCCAAAAATACACCAGAGCCCAACCAACCCTGCGGGCAGACCTATCATCTCTGCCAAAGGCTCATTATTGGAGCCTGTATCAAACTATGTGGAGTTTTTCTGGCTCCTCTAGTATAGGATCTGAGCTCCTATTTTCGTGACACTGGTGATCTACTCCAACACTTGGAAGGCATTCAATAGCAGGATTCGTATAAACTAATAATTATGGATGCCTTATACACAAATATTGAACATGACATTGGCATAAAAATGCGAATGCTTTTTGCAGCAATCCAGCATCCAGTATCACCAGCATAATTTGATGCTACTAGAAATGATTCAATTGTGCCTGCAAAAATGTGTATTTCTGTTAAAGAAACAACTGTATCAACAAGTCTAGGGCATTGCCATGGGCATTTCATTTTCATCCAATTTTGCATGGTGGTCTTCTGATAATGACAAGCATGTACAAAAAGTGATCACCTGGTTGAGATTGAGTGACAATCTTTTGTTATTATGGGATGGCATTGAAACTGAATTCAGAGATTACTTTAAAATATTAAACAACAACATTGCGCATCTGAAATTTACTTATGACATCAGAGGTACCAGGGTGAGATTTTTGACACAGATATCTATGTAAACAGCGGACAGGTACAACCAACGCTTCACAGGAAAGCAACTGCAACCAATTCTGTATAAGTGCGGAGAGTTTTCATTAACAGAGCCGTAAAAGGAAAATTCCATTTGGAGAGTTCCTAAGATTCAAGAGAATTTGTTCAGAACGCAATGAATTAGAAAGCACATATTTATTTATGTATTTATTCAGTGTTTTGTATAGCGCGAACTTGACCCTGTAGGGTATCAGAGCGCTTTACAGTTCAGGACATGATAACTTTTACAGAACAAAGTATAGCATTTAATATAGTAAAGTCCAGTCCCCAGTTTTCACAGCTACTTCTTTTGATAACTACTTTAGCACATTCGCGGAATGTAAGACTAGAGGAACCATGTCATCACGGGAAGCAAGAACCTGTAATGAACAAATTACATTAGTTCTTAGCAAAAAGCGCTTGTGCTTTTAAGCGAGAGTATTTGGGCGAGTCATGTGTGGATGCTCTGTAATGTTTACGGGAGGAATTTGCTCGTTAGGAAGATATTGGTTTCTTTCTTGAATCTTGTGTGGTTGGGTAACCTTCTGATGTCTGGAGGTAGCGAGTTCCATATTCTCGGTGCAGCACCCGAGAACGCTCTGTTGTAAGTGATTTTTTTTGCGGAATATCGCTGGCTTCAACAGTAGGTCTCTGGCGCTCCGTGACTGTCTGCTTCCCCCCGAAATCACCAATTTCTGCACTAAATATCTTGGTGACTTGAAGTGTAGAAGCTTTTTGTGTTATACACGCCAGTTTGAGCTGAATTCTGGCTGCATAAGGTAGCCAATTCAGCGCTTTCAGGTGAGGAGAGATGTGGTCGTATTTTTATGACCCTGTTATGAGCCTAGTTGCTGCAACGTGGCAGACACCGCGCAGTGCCTGCCACATTGTGCATGCAAATGGACGGGGGTATCATGGGTACCCCCCAAGTACGCCTCCCCAACCCCTGGGGGCCCGCAACGGGCCCCCGAAAGTGAACTCCGCCTGGCTTTCCATGGCGGGGTCTCCCCCATGGAAAGCCCTGCACCGCCGCCCATCCTAATATGGATGGCCATATTGCAGCCCTTTTCCGCCCAGTCACCTGTCCGACCGGCAGAAAAACGGCAGATGGTCTTTCCGTCCACCGGGGTCCCCACCGCCATTGTAATTTGGCGGGGGGAATGGTAGGTGGCCGGTGGAAAATGGCAGGCGGATCACCACCACCAGATGGGCGGTGGCGATCCGCCCGGCATCCAAATAGACCCCTTAGTGTACTCAATTCCACTGTATGCCACTCCAGTGTGCACCACTCCACTCTATGCTATTCCAATGTACGCCACTACACTGTACCTCACTCCACTCTACGCCAGTTGCCTCTACAACACTCCACTGTATGCCTCTCCACTGTACCCCACTCTACTCTATGCAATTTCACTTCACACCACTTCACTCTCACACACTCCAGTGTAAGCTACTGCACTATACACCACTCCACTGTACATAATGCCCACTGTATGCAGCTCAGCCGTATGACACTCCAGTCTACAGCACTCCACTCAATGATACTACACTATACACCAATATACTCTACACTATTCCACTGTGTGCAACTCCATTATACGACATACCACTCTGTAGTATTCCATTGTATGTGACTCCAAAGTTTTCCACTCTAATATATACTATTCCACTGTATGCCACTTTTGTCTACCCCACTCCACACCACTCCACTCTATGCCACTCTGCTCTACACCACTCCACTCTATGCCATTCCAGTCTACGCCACTGCACTGTACGCCACTCCACCATATGCCTCTCCACTGTACAACAATACACTTTACGCTATTACACTGTACATCAATCCACTGTACGCCACTCCACTCCACACCACTCCACTCAATTCCAGTCCACTCTACTTTATTACACTCTACCCTGTTCCACTGTAGAACACTCCATTCTGCACCACTCTACTGTATGCTATTCCACTATATGCCACTTCACCCTACATCACTACACTGTACGCCAGTAACAGTCACTGCTTTTCCACTCTACACCACTCACTATACCCTTATCCACCCCATGCCATTCCAATATCCCCCACTACACTGTACACTGCTCCACTCTAAGAGTATTCCACTCTACGCCACTCCACTCTAGAAAACTCTTCTTTATGCCAATCCACAATACGCTATTACACTGTATGTCACACCAGTCTACACACTGCACTGTACCTCGCTCCACTCGACAGCACTTCTCTGTACGGTATTCCACTCTACAACACTCCTCTCTATGTCACTACACTGTGCACCACTCCACTCTACACCACCGTATGCTACTACACTGTATCTCACTCCACTCTACATCACTCTACTGTACGCTACTACACTATACCCAAGTCCAGTGTACACTATTTCACTGGGTGCCACTCCAGGGTATACCACTCCTCTCTATGCCACTTCATTCTACACCAATCCACTCGAACACACTCCACTGTATGCCACTGCACTGGATTGTACATCACTACACTTTACTGCAATTCCATCTACACTATTTCACTGTACGCAACTCCACTGTCTGGACCTCCACTCTGTGTTATTCCACTCTATGCCAACCCCCTGTGCGGCACTCCACAGTACACCTCTCTAATATATGGTGATCCACTGTATGCCACTGCACTCTAAGCCACCTTACTCTACCCCACTCCACTCCAAGCCACTCCACTCCACACCTTTCCACTCAATTCTACAAGTGGATTTACAGATATGGTAGATATATGTAGTGGCTTTGTTCTTTTCTCTATTAATCAACAAGATGCTCAATAATTCTGAATGGCTGTTATACAAATAATAGCTAACAAGAGTCAGCCTAATTCTTGTCTCTTTGCTATAAGCTACTCTTGGACACATCAATGTTTGGATTGGTTACATTTAAACTCTTTTATTACCGATTTTGAAAGACTTGTATAGGTACCAATCCCACAGTGGAAATCGATTTTGTTTAAAAATTAAAAACAAATATATACATATAAGGCTGAGCAATCAAACTTCTGTCCAAAATGTAAATCTCAGCTAGTATCTACAATTTCTTAAACAATGGTAACATAATATGTGAGTTTGATGATTCAAAGATCTACTGTAAAAGAACACAAAAATTGCTGGCCAATTTTCTATTTCAGAACTGTCTTTTACATGTACTGCTGTCATTTTCCACCACGGGGAGACTGCAGCATCAGGACACCATATCATCTATTCAAAGCACGACACACTCTGGACAGAACGTAATGATAACATATTTACTTTTAAGCACGGGCTATTCAAACGTTTGAAAGACCGTTACCTGCTAATTATGCATTCTAAAATCTAAAGTATAATGTTACCATTGTATCAAATAAATGTGAGAGTAGAAGTTTAAAAATCGGTATATATGTCAATATGTGGCCTCACATGGTTGACGGCATTTGAAGAAGTCTACTGTAAGTTGTCATCTATATTTTCTCTTTCCTATTTATAACATTGTTTAGATAGTTATGGAAACAGTTGAACATGCACTACAACTGTGGGCTTAATAACGAGTCTGGTTCGTGGAGGTGTGGCGGTGGCGGTCTCCTGTCTATCCTATTACAATAAGGGCTGTCGGACCGCCATTGCCCTGCCACAGCCACCAGGGAACTGCCATTGCGGCAGTCAGGAGGCAGTAATATGCTTGCCGTACCACAACGGTCACGCCAAGGATTTCAGATGTATCCTCTCTGCTATGGTTCTCATGGAAGTTCCACTGTCATGAAAATCATGGCGGCGATAAAACAAAGGGAGCCCTACAGTCACCCCTGGTGCCTCTGCACCATGTGGATGCACACAGGGGGGCACAATATGTGCCCCCCTGTGTGCATGCACAGCAGTTCATGCACGGCATGGACATTACAGTCCATGCTGTGCAGGAATAGTTTTTGGCGTTCCCATTGCGGTGCCCATATTCAGGGCACTGCCATGGGAATGTCAAAACAAAAGCTGGCCAGACACGAGTTACACTCATAATCTGGCAGGTGGTCTGACCACAGCTTTGGCGGTACAGCGGAAGGGGGGATCTGTCACTGCACCGCCAAAGTTGTAATCAGTTTTTTTCCACTGTGTTTCATGATGAATCAAACAATGTGATCATCTTCACATGTTAAGGTGCTAAGTGATGACATACTTGTGTTACAATAATGTTACTTCACTCTGAGAAACACATAAAAATCAGAAGTAAATTTGGATATACCTAAAATTGTATTTATAAAATGTCTTCTTATATATGGATGACACGATGATGTATCTGTAAAACATTTTGCTATCACATTTCGCTACTTGTTACCTGTTTAAAAAAAGAAGGATGACACTTCCACATTAATAGCTGTTTTGTAATTCACATTACTTAGTGTATAATGTTTATTCACAATATCATAAAATGTATTCAAATACAGAGCACTTGTTTTGACAGCTTATGTTAAGAATGGGGTCTCTAGTTGACAGTGGCTTGCACCCTGTCCAAGTAGGGACCCTTCCTTCTAGTCAGGGTAAGGCAGTTACACACCCAAGATAACCTCTGGTCACCTCTTTGGTAGCATGGCACAAGCCGCCAGGCTTATCTCAGAGGAAATATGTAAAGCATTTGTGCATAAAACACACAGTGAAAACACTATAAATGGACACCACACCAGTTTAGAATAATAACTAATCTTTATCTAAACAAAACAAGACCAAAACGACAACAATCCAACATACACAACTCAAGATATGACTTTTTGAACGTTTAAGCAATTCAGTCCAGAGAACCCTATGGATGTGCTGATTTAAACACAAAATACTTCTGATGAATTAAAATCCAAGACAAAAAACAGCAGAAAAGGAGGGAAAGCATCAGAAAACACAGCGATGTGTCGATTCTTGAGTCCCTGGGGAATGGAGGCATCAGTTCTGCTGTACGCAGGAGAACTTTTGCATCTATTTATTACTGCAAGGAGTAGCGATGCGTCGAATTCCAAAAGTGGCTCCTTACTGCGGGGCGATGTGATGGAAAGTTGCTGCACAGGTGTGATGCATGGAAAATCAAGGAGTGCTGGATCGATGTGATGGTGAAACAGGCGCTGCGTCGCTTCTTTCAGCTGCAGGCAGGTGATGCGTCGATTCCTTCAGCAGAACAGCAGGGCCCGTATCAAAGTCAAATGTCGGAGACATGGCGCTCTAGACTGCGGCAGTTCTTCCAGCTGTGGAAAGGCGCTGTGTCGATTTCTCGGCCGCACCGTGGCAATGTGTTGGCTTTTCAATCGCACAGCAAGCTTGCAGGGGTAAAACAGTGCAGAAAGGTGATGCATGGATTTTCAGTTTTCGAAGCAGCAAAACCACATCCAAGTGCCCAGAACTGGAGTTGATACTACTTGGCAGGTCAGAACTCCCAGCAGAGTAGTTCAGGGGAGCTGCAGATGAAGTCTTTGATGGCCCTAAGACTTCTAACAGGATGCAAGTGCACACAAGCCTTTAGAGAACTTGGAAAGTAGGTTTCCAGAAAGCATAGTCTAGTTCTTTCACGGCTCACAGACAAAAACAGCAACTTTCGGCCAATCCAGCAAAGCAACACAGCAAAGGGGCAGTACTCCTCCTGACAGCTCTTTAGCTCGTCTTCTTGGCAGAGATCTCAGTTCAGAAGTGTTCTAAAAAGGTGGGGTTATAGAGCCAATACTTATACCCCTTTTGGCCGTTGAAGTAAGCATATGTCAAAGGATAGCCTTTGTAGTGCACAGATCCTGCCTTACCCTGTCCTTGCTCCAGACACACTGCAGGGGGGTGGAGACAGCATTGTGAGAGGACAGACACAGCCCTCTTCAGGTGTCAGTGACAATTCCTCCCACCACTCTAGCTCAGGAAGGCCCATCAGCCTATGCAGCATATGCAGGGCACACCTCCGCTCCCTCTGTGGGACCATCTAGAGTGAATGCACAAACAGCCCAACTGTCAGTCTAAAGCAGAAGTTGATTCTACAGGCACGCAGAGCACAGGATGGTAGAGCAAAAAATATCCACTTTCTAAAAGTGGCATTTTCAGAAACATACAATTTAAAAACCACCTTCACAGAAATATGTGTTTTTAAATCCTGAGTTCGGGTAACCCAAACTCCAAATCTCTATCTCTTCTCAATTGAAAGTTACACTTGTAAGATGTTACAAGGCAGTTCCAATGATAACCTAGGGAAGAGACAGTCCTTGCAATAGTGAAAAACAAACGTGGCAGCATTTCACTATCAGGACATGCAAAACATACCAGGACAGGTCCTACCTTTCACATACACTGCACCCTGCCCATGGAGCTACCTTGGACCTACTTTAGGGGTGCCTTACATGTAGAAAAAGGAAAGATTTGGGCCTGGCATGTGGGTGAACTTGCCACATCGACTTGGAGACATGGTTGCAAGGCTACTTATGTGGGTGGCACAATCAGTGCCACAGGCCCACTAGGAGCATTTGATTTACGGACCCTGCGCACACACAGTGCACTTTACTAGGGACTTACTAGTAAATCAAATATGCAAATCATGGATAACCAATCATAATCACAATTTACACAGTGAGCATATGCACTTTAGCACTGATTAGCCGTGGTAAAGTTCCCAGAGTCCCAAAGCCACCACATGGGGGTCAGAAAAACAGAACGCTAAAGGCAAAATGTCTGGGGATAAGCCTGCAAAAGGTCCAGGTCCAACAACGTAAAATAAAACATCATTGCAGTGAATACCACATGTCACTATAATAATCTAGTGTAATTTATATCCCACCATACAACTAGAAAAAACATGTAAAACGTACCTTTCATTTATCTTTCTGCTCTATGTACTCTGCAATTATATATTAAGTTATCTGTGAAAAATATGGTTAATATTGTCGCAAGCTCTTTATTATTGGAATATTTGGATAGTTCTGAAAAGAACCATTTTTTTCTTTCCTAACAGGTCAAATTGAACCAACAAAAAAGCAAACATTGAAAGGTTAAATAACGGAACGGAAAAGAGGGTAAAAAGCTAAAACAGAAAACCGAAGGATATTAGTGAGCAATAACAAGCTGCCTAATATTGTTGGTGTATTTCTCCCCAGCCACAATGACTCTGCGACACAGGAGGCAGTAAGTGCCACAACAAGTCCACAGGCACAACAGTCCCACATGAGGTACAGATACTGCAGCCGATGTACTGACTTGTGGTGCTGCTGCACAGCAAGAGTGGAAGATTCTGGAGAGTCTACCTGCCTTGCCACTGATGAACTTCTCAAGCTCTGTCTCCCTTCTCCTTTGTGCATGTGCCCATCTTGAGAGTGCATAGACATCCGCCGCTGAGTTTTTTCATACCAGTGGTCCCAAAAGAGTATTGCTGCCTTGTGCCTCAAGAAATCCCTTTCTGTCACAGGTTGCATGTTACCAGTCCAGTGGAGCATTTACTGTTTCCTCCCCTGGTGGCAGCAGAAAAAACTGCCAGACCACCAACTCTCCAACCTCCTTCTCCTTTTCTCCTCTTGCTCCTCTTCTGCCTGCACTTCCTCCTCTGCCTCACCGTCCTTCTGCTGCTCTTCATGGCCAGGATGTTGTTGATCTACCTTTTCAACCAGCAGATCCAACTGGGCTTCCCAATATCTCAGAACAGCACAAGACACCACTACCTTCCCCATTGAAGTTCTGAAGAGAAATGATAAGTAAGGGGAAACAGCTCCCTGTTTTCTGTGATAGGCTGCGTTTCTAGCCAATTACAGTCTTTTTTACAATTGGAAAGTAATGTGGTACTATCGTGGTAGTTGCTAGATAGTACCGCAGTTCAAAATAAATGTACAAACAAAAATATATATAATAGCTCTATTTTTCTACAAACACAATCCTACCAGCACTATTAAACTTCTATACTTTAAAAAAGAACACCGACCAACTTGTAATCAGGCCCTATGTATTTTATATAAATTAAGAAATAGCTGCGAAAACTTTATTATTTGTATGTATTTATGTTTGTATATTACAGTGCTGTTGTAATATGTCATGCTTTCTGAATTATTAATAAGTCATTACATTTAAACCAAGAACTTAAAACTACACAAAAATGTGAAATTTTTGTTATAGTTCTATTGCACAACTGCAAATGATAACACTCACTAACATTATTCTAAGTTCTACAAAACAACACTCAGAGGGGCATATTCACAAGGAACTATCGCCGAGTTAACGGCACTTTATCGCAGCCAAAGTTGCGATAAATGTTTCGCCCCATTCACAAGCTGGTGGTAACAGCCCACAGCACCAGTTTACCCACGATAGCAGCCGCAAAAACATTGCCACGGATGACCCCTGCAACTATCGCTAATGAGATGCAGAGTAGGCGTTCCTGTGCCAAAAACTGCAACAACACAACTCCACAACATTCACAAAAACCAGACAGAACTGCGATAAGAACACAAAACCGGTGATAAGGCACGTTAGCAGCAGGAAAATAACACCTGCTCTGACCTGGTGCTAAGTCGGACCACAGCCTGCACCACAAAAGGGAGCACAGCCCACAGCCACGCCTGAAGAACAACAGATGCACCCAGGCAACTGAGAATGCAGCCCGAAGGGCCAAAAGGGAAACAACACCCGCCGCAACCACTCCCAGGACCCCCCCTGCCCCAGCCCCCCGCCAAAGACATGCCACATCAGCTACACCCAATCACGTACAAAATTAACAGCATGATGGGGGCCCCTCCTTAATCCTTTGTGAGGCCGCCGGGGGCCCCATCTTCCTGGGCCGCAATTAATATAATGGAGAGGAGCACATAGCCCCCGTCCGCATACCTCCCAGAGGCCCTGGACCCCCCAAGTCTGGGGCTGATACATAATAATTGAGGGGAGGGGACTCCCCTACCCACGCTGTAAATAGGCACCAGGGACCCGATATCCCTGGGCCTGATATGACTACAGTGTCCTGGGGACTGCAAACCTCAGGACACTCCTGTTTTCAGCCCAGGAGAGTGCAGGTGTACCCTGTCCGTACTGTCCCGGGCAGAAAACTCATCTTTGCTCCCGTCTGGCAGGAGAAAAAAGCTGATTCCACCTACATGGGAGCAAAGTCACTGAGTTGGCTCCTGCCAGCACACAGTATGGTTCTGGCTGGGAAGTTGACTGGGGCTGCAGGAGCCCTGGGGCTCCCACTCCTGCCCCAATGAAAGGTGGCTTTTGGGTGCACTGGGTGGTTATCAGCACACCCACTAAAATTTAGAAAAGGCCACTCTGTTCAGAGGTGTCGGCAGGGGCTGTGGGGGCCTGTAGCTCCACCTGCAGCCCCCAATGAAAGGTGTCTTGTGGATGCTCTGCGTGGGTCTTGTGGGTGCTCTGGGTGGGCACCCAGGTACCCACCAAAAATTTAAAAAGTGGCCGGCTCCAACCAAGGGAGTCGGCAGGGGCCATGGAGGCCCTGAAGATCCCCCTGCAGCCTCCAATGAAAATTAAAGATGTGAGTGTCCCGGGTAGGCACCTGGACACTCAATTTAAAATAAAAAGATTAGTGATAGGTCAGATACACCGCGACTGACTTATTCTAAAGACAATCTTATGTTACTTAATACCAAACCCCTACAGGGCCACCCTCAATGTGCCAAAGTGGAGCCCGCTAACATCATGGGCCCATTTGGCTGTCGGAGATGCAGATGGGACAATAAACCTAAAGACGACCTAACTCTAAGAAATTCTCCTAACCTTGAAATATCCTGTATTTATCTGAACACAAGATCTCTCCCTAAACATTCTATTGAACTTTGGGACACTTTACATCAAATGCAACCGGATTTAGTGTTCCTTACGGAGACCTGGCTTGACACCCACAGTACTCCTGACATTGCAACGGCGCTCCCCATAGGGTATACAATCTTAAATCTCAATAGATCCAAAAAGAAGGGTGGAGGGGTAGCCTTGCTATTTAAAGAGAAGTTCACTTGAACCCAAGAAGTGCCTACGCAGGATAGCAAACATGAAGTAATGATTTACTCAGTCTTTTTAGGCACTTATCTACTGATGGGAGGAGCTATTATCTATAACCCTCCAGGAAGCACAGTAGAATTTAGTACTCAGCTTCTCTCTCAGATTCTTCCTGCTTGTCTAAAACATAAAAACATCTTAGTATTAGGAGACTTCAATGTACATTTTGAGTCACATACTAACTCACTTACTAAGCATCTTGCAGACAACATGGAAATCCTGCAATTAACACAAATAGTCAACCAGGACACACACAGAGCGGGACACAGGCTGGATCTGATATTTACGAATATCGAGACCACAATTATTAACAACATTGTGCCTCTTACATGGACTGATCATTTTAGGATAGAATTCAACATCAGCCTACCTACAAAAAATACGAGACCAACTATACAGACCCCAGCTACAGCTAGAAAGTGGAAAAAATTCTCATTGGAGAAATTCCAACAGCACTTTCATTTTAATACTAATTCGGGCTCCTCTACTGAACAAGAAATTTATCATCTACAAAAAAGTATTGGGGACGCACTTGAAGACTGCTCAATAAACGCCACTAAATCTAAATCCAGATGAACGGTGTTGGAAAAGTGGTATGGCCCAGATCTCAAGACTCTTAAAAGAAAATGCACTACGCTGGAACATAAATGGAGGTTAAGTAAAACCATGAATGACAGATCCATTTAAAAAAAGGAATTGAAAGCTTATAATGCAGCCATACGGAAAGCAAAAAAAGACTACTTTTCACCGCAAATATTAGAACATAAACATTCCTCTAAAGAACTTTTTAAAATTGTTAGAGAACTCTGTAATCCCCCTAGCCTTACAACAAACCTGTCACCTTCACAGGAGGGATGCAATAAAATCAGCAATTTCTTCTTTGACAAAAGAGATAAAATTTATTCATCCTTCTCCAGCAATGACCAGAAAACGACAGAGCATCATATTGATGCAGAGCCTTGTTCATTGGCCAGCTGTCCTGTCTTTGGCCCTTTTTCAGAGGAAGAAGTAATCAAAGTTATGTCAGAAATTAAATCGGGCTCCCCACTGGACCCATGCCCACACCACATTTTCTTACAATTAATTCCTTTAATTGGTCCAATAGTGACGCAAGTATTAAACCAGTCACTAGACCAAGCGGAATTCCCAGCTATCTGGAAAACAGCAGTAGTGACTTCCTTATTAAAAAAAGCGGGTGCGGACATAAACAATCCAGCCAATTACCGGCCCATCTCGCAGTTGCCATATTTTTCAAAAGTGTTGGAGAAACTAGTGAATAAACAGCTGTCAAATTTTCTGGAAACTAATAACTTGCTTGATGTTTCGCAGACAGGCTTTAGGTCTAACAACAGTACTGAGACAACTCTCCTGGCATTACTGGACGATATCAGAAATCAGGTTGATGTGGGTAAAACGGTGGCCCTGATATTGTTAGATTTATCAGCGGCTTTTGATACCGTATCCCATAACCTTTTATCACGAATGTTAGCCGCAAAAGGAATACAGGGAAAAGCCCTGACTTGGTTGAACTCTTTTCTATCCGACTGATCGCAATCTGTCCGACTAGGCAGCTATACTTCCACACCTCGAAAGCTCAAGTATGGTGTACCACAGGGGGCATCATTAAGCCCAACACTATTTAATGTTTTGTATCATCGTTAGCCACTATTGGGAAGAAGTGGGGCGTCAACATCTGCTCATACACAGATGATACGCAACTAATGATTGCCTTAAATGGTGAAGAAGACTCCTCAACTGCCTCACCGAATTATCTAGTTGGATGCATAATCATTGCCTGAAATTAAATGCCGATAAATCGGAGATTCTATTGTTCGGCGGTTCCCAACAGCTTTGGGATGACACTTGGTGGCCCAACAGTCTTGGTACACCACCCAAACCAACTCAGACGGCGAGGAATTTGGGAGTCCACATTGACAATGCATTGTCAATGAAAAACCACGTAACAACTATTTATGGTAAAGGCTTCGCGCTACTGAAAATGCTACGAAGAGTGTTTCCCTGGATTCCTTTGGAATGTAGAAAGATCTTAGTCCAGTCACTATTAATTAGTAGACTTGATTACGGGAATTCCCTATTCGTTGGCATGGCGGATTATCTATTTTCAAAGTTACAGCTTGTTCAGAATGCGGCAGCAAAAGCCGTATGTAACAAAAGAAAATATGACTCCGCTACAAGCTGTTTGAGAGCCTTACACTGGCTGCCAATGAGAGAAAGAGCCTCTTTCAAAATGCTGTGCATCACCCACAGAGTACTGCATGATACTGGCCCGACTATCCTAAAAAATAGAATCAACTTCTATGTACCAAATAGAAATCTTAGATCCCAATTCACCGCAAGAGCGGTAACCACCCGAATAAAGAAGGTTAGGACGGGTGGCCGTGCCTTCTCACATTTAGCTGCAAACTTGTGGAATAATTTACCAACAGATTTAAGACTTACCGACGGCTACCTTACTTTTAGGAAAAACTCAAAACCACGTTGTTCCCTAACACTCATTAAAATTATCATCGACCTGTGTCAGCTCTCTGTACATTGTTTAATTTTAGCGCCATGATATCCTTTTGGGATGAATGTTAGCGCTTTAGAAATACTTTTACCATTACCATTACCATTACCATAAATGAGTGGCAGAAACTGCTCATTTATTATTCACTGCTATTATTTATGTTATTACTGGTGGTGCCCCTAAAAGGGACAGGGACACCACAAAAAAATTTATTTTATGTTATGGGAGGCTGCAGGGAGTGCATCAGCTCCCCAACAACATTAAAAAAGAAATGTGAGTCTCCAGGGTCCTTGAACCCATGAGTCCCAGGAGAGCTTACAAATATTTTCCAAAGCACTCCTATCTGGAGCTGTAAGTTCTTCAGCTGGAGTTCAGGGACTTCTAGTGGATAGTGTTATGGTTGCGCTTTGTGGCCCCAAAAAAAGGTTAAAAAAAACTCAAACAGATGTTAATGTTTTTTGATAGGAATATTAAAAACATTTGGTCACAATCATCATCATTATTAGACATTGCAATGTGTGAATTAACGAAATATACATTTTATTATGGTTATTAGTGTTTTTTGGTCTTTTGACAAAGCCAGTGGGTCTTCGATACTTAAAATGACACCTTTATATTATAACATGATATTACATGATGTAGTTGGCCATGCGTGTGCTGACTGGAGTTGGGCTGGGCGCCTGTGGTGGTTTGGGCATAGGGCTTGGCTGTTGGCCAAGTGCTGCTCCCAACCTCACATCACACATAGCTATAGACATCTTACTTTAAGAAAAAAGAAATACAGTTAAAGTGACAGTTATAGTTAGGTATTTTACAAAAACGTAGAAATAAAGTAAAATACCAAAGGTTAAAAGGATGTTATAGTTAGGTAGAAATGTCAGTTAAAACTAACAAAGCCATTAATATTCACCAGTTATAGTTATCTCAAGTAAATGTAACTTGTACCCTAAAGTAATATTAACTCATGCCCTTGCCATGCATTGTTAATTTCCTCGCATATCACATCACTCATGACATGTTCTGTGAGATCATTAATATCATCACTGTAACATTTGTAATGACATCATTATTGACAACAAGGTGCATGACAGTGGCACTACATGACAACTCTTTAACATCAGTATGTATCCCGACATTCACAAGTGAATAATATATTTTAAGGCGAAGCTTTAACAAAGGTTAAAGTGACATTTATAATTAGGTATTTTAAAATAATTGTTAGAAATTCAGTAAAATAAAAAAGGTTAAAGGGATTTTATACTTAAATGAAAATGTCAATTAACACATTATACATACAAAACCACCAGTTATAGTTAGATCAAGTAACTGTAAATTGTGCCCTAAAGTATTAAATTGTGCCATCACAGTAACATATGCAATGACACTATCATTGACAAAAAGGTGCATGGCAGTGGCACTTCATGACTATTCTTTAACGTCAGTATGTATACAGAAATTCACAAGTGAATAATATATTTTAAGGAGAAGCTTTACATTTTCTCACATATTTTTGGTCACTGTATTTGCCCTCTGTCTTTACCTTACTTTAATTAAATACTAGGCCTGGGCGGTAAATTCCGTTCCGTTCGCGGAATTTGCGGAATTTGGGTAATTTCGCATTCTGCGGAGAACGCGAAATTGCCCAAAAATCCGCTTTCCGCGACTTCGCGAAATTTTTGCTTGTTCGCGTTCTCAAAATGCGTGTTCGCAAGATATTTCTCCCCGAGCACGCAAACAGCGATTGTGAACAGGAAAAAAGCATCGCGAACAAGCAATTCCGCGTGGTCGTGGAATTTCTGCGTGTTCGCGGAGATTTTTTTACCGTTTCGCGGAGATTTGCATAACGCGATTACTCAAATTCCGCCCACCCTATTAAATACTGCTTGCACTTAAAACTTCTCTGGTAGCTAAAGGGTGCAATATAACGTTTACCATATTAAATCAGCGTTGTCCTCAATGTTATTTGAGACATTATCAGTGATGCAGTTAACATGTCATGAGTGATGCAATATATGAGGCCATAAGCAGTGCATGGTGGTGGTACAAGTTACAGTTAGCTCAATAGAATATAACTGGTAAATGTACGTTTTTGTTTGTTTTTAAACTTAAGTTTTTATATTATTACAACACCTAAGTATAATATCACTTTAACCTTTATTTTTCTTCTGTAAATCTATCTTTTTTTTATCAATGCTCAAATCTTATTACCTTACCTACCTTCAACCTCACTTTAACCTTTGTTTTTTTCAGTGAGCATTTAGGTTTTTAAAATTTAAATGTAGTTGATATTTACATACCTAACTATAGCATCACTGTACCTTTGTTTTTTACAGTGAATATTTGGGGGTTTTGATTATACTCACTCAGCTCCCTGACTCGGCATAGCTTCCGGCCATGGCTGACATGGTGTTGGCCACAGGGCCTGCGACCAACCTTTCCACCCCCGTGTGTGGTCAACATCACACCATGCATGGCTGTTAGCTGTGAATGGTGTGGGGTTGGCCACAGGGCCTGGCCTGCAGCCAAGCCCTGCACTCAACCCCCCAGAGGCAGCCAACCACCTACAGACCCACACCCCACATTTGTTTTATTTTTTATTTATTTTAATGTTTTTTTTTCTCAGTAAAGCAGTACCCCTTTGTTTACACTTGTGTTGTCTTGTGGTACCATGGCTTCTGTGAGAGTCTTGCAGTGATACACAAGGAGCCGTCGTTTTGTTCATTTAAAGTGGTATTTTTTAACTGACATTTTCACCTAACAATCGTCCCTTTAACCTTTGTTTTTTTCAGTGAGAGAGAGAGAGAGAGAGAGAGTGTGTGTGTGTGTGCGTGCGTGCGTGCACGCCCGCGCATACAGCTTTTCACTATGTAAATTAGAAATTCAGGGCAAATGCTTGCACAGTATCTATGTATATACTGCACGCTTTTGCTTTGAATTTCTAATTTATACATTATGAATCAAGAAGCAAACATGCTTCCTTTGTGCCAAATTAATTCTAATAACATGACGTTTATTCTGCAAATGTCAACCAGCTTCTTTTTTGTGTGCTCTTCGTCAGTAGTGAAGACTGGCAGTTTCCTACTCCCTCTGGGTTCCTTCTATTAATCTATTTAATATGCTACAGAACACTACATTGGAACAGGGAGCGCGGTGATAAAATCACAGCATGGCAGAGTGGCTTGTCTTCAGGTGGACGCGCTGACAACGCACGCACTATAGCTGCCTCATATTTCTCGACCAAGCGAATTCTTTTTTTTTTGCTTTTCTGTTAGCAATTGTTTTACTCAGACAGGACTTGAGCAGTGTAAAGATGCCTTTGTAATGTGACACAAAGGTGCCGCTTTCTTTGAAATGTTAATCTATTATGATTCCTGTGGTACGTGCCCGGAATGCGGAGGAGGCCAGAAGGGAATGTGAGATGGATGGCCTTGCTGCTGTCAGCAGTGCTTCATAATCAAAGCGCTGTGTTGCTGGGACTTACTGCAGGACTGCTTATAAGTAGCCAAAGGTCCAACTTTTTAACACTTGTCTTTTTGCATTTGCTCACTACAGAGCTCTACGGTTTGTGAGCACCTACACAGGTGCAACACCATCACCTAACGCTCCCTCCTTCAGGACCTAGAGAATTCGTGTAAGATTTGAGGGCATATTTACAAGCCCCTTACGCCGTCGGTCTGCCACCTTTTCCTATAGAAATGATGCACCGCCACCGCAAGGGGCTTGTAAATAAGCCCCTTGGTTTGCTAACGAGATCAGCGCTGTGTGATGCAACATGGAGAATTGATTAGACATTTTCTTTACCCATATAGTTTCTTCACCTTGTTCAACCTAACCTGGATCCAAAAAACTAATAATAGTATTGATCATTATATGGTGCACTCCACCAGCTAAATTCTACCTTTGTGACTAAATTCTAGCCATCCTTAAAAGTTGGGAGTAAATCCTGATACAGATGGACTTAGGAGCCAATTCAGTATGGCATGTTCTGCAGGAAAACTGAGATTCCTGATGCCCTACACAGGGGAGGTGTGTGTGTGTGTGTGTGTGTGTGTGTGTGTGTGTGTGTGCACGTGCGCGTGTGTGTATGTTTGTGTTTGTTTGTTTGTTTGTTTGTCTGTTCCGAGGGCAGTGTTACAGCAAGTCCTGCAGAAATGCAGATGAATGACTGATCCCCAATTTAATTCCCCATTTCCAATGGCAGATCTAGGAATACCAAGGCATTCCTGCACCTCGAATTTACTGATCTCTGCAGTATCAGTAATTCAGGTGAAGGAATACTATGCAAATATTTTCGAGATCTTTCTTAACACTAAATTCAATTGTATTCTTTTGTAAATCTCAAGAGGATGCAAAAGATGAGTTGGCCCTGAAGGGATTCAGCTTGGTTTATATTGTGGGCACTTGATGAAACCATTTTGTTATCTAAACTAAGCGTGGTCAGGGAGCTCCGCTCCACCCACGGAGTGTGCGGAGTGTTGCCTACTCCGCGCTTCGCGAATAGGCGGAGTAGGCAACCCCCCACACACTCTGCGGCGGAGTGGAGTTGACACCAGCCCCTGTCTCCCACCCGCCCTATTAACAATAGTTATAGAAGCTTAAAAAGCAATATAAAGTATTAAAAACTGCTTACCTGAGTTGCGCCGTCCCCGGGTTGCCCTCTTCCTCCATCGCATTCTTGATAACAACTGCGCATGGGCGGGTGCTCGCGCATGCGCATTTCTCGTAAGAAATGCGTGCGCACTCACGCATGCACAGTTGTCATCAAGAAGTCGCAATGAAGGAAAAGGGCAGCCCGGGGATGCCGCAGCTCAGGTAAGGAGTTTTTAATACTTTATATTGTTTTTTTAAGCTTCTATAACTATTGTTAATAGGGCGGGTGGGAGGCGGGTGGCACATAGCGGAGCTACGCGGAGTGTGCGGGGATTGTTTTAACCTCCGGGGCGCTCCGCGTAGCCCCGCTACGCCCAGGGTTAATCTAAACTGAATCCCTTTGGACTTATTACAAAGAAGATCCTCCATGTTTTTTCCCCTTTGAGCCTTGCCCTTGCAGTGAGAATTGCTGGTCTCTAATTATTTTACTTTAGAGGACCCAGAAACATTCTAGAAAACCTCTGGGTCACACTGTGCAAATATAAAAACCTCTGGACTCATAGTGGTGCTGAGTTGTCCCTTGTTAGTATCACTATGAATGCATTATGTTTTCCGGTGGCCTCTTTGGAATTGTGCATGATCAATCTTCTCAATATTTCATCAAACCGATGAAGGCCGCAGACCCAAAAAGACTTTTCATACACCCAGCAAGAAATATACTTGGTAGCGGACAATTCCATTGAAGGCTCCCTCTCCCCCCTTTCCATGAAGCAGACCCACAGAAGTTCCAGAAATAATATGAGGTTTATTCATTCTACCTCGAGAAACTTTGATCATGTGCCACTCACAAAATGTCCTGTCGGTTTATATACCTCACTCATCAGCAAATATCCATCTCCCTTGTGAAAGCACCTGAATCAGCTAAATTGATGTCCATTTTTCAGCATCTGACTACAGACAACCATAGTTCTCTTTTGGCAAGCAAATCCATTAGATACCCAGGCGTATTGCAGATTTGTGCATTGAATAACTGACCTTATTATGTCTCCGGTAAAGCGGATACATCTTCTGCTCACAATTCCATAAATAAACAGAACTACGATGTTGCCATGTGACTGCTGTAAGTATTACAAGCAAGCCAGATGCATTGATA
Source organism: Triturus cristatus (assembly GCF_964204655.1). NCBI lineage: Eukaryota > Metazoa > Chordata > Amphibia > Caudata > Salamandridae > Triturus > Triturus cristatus. The sequence continues at coordinate 950,195,121 of NC_140584.1, forward strand.
TGTTTTATTTTTATAATGTGGGTCTGTCCAACTAGGTCATCACAGAGCTGAATATCAGATATAAATAGCAGTCTTTACAGAGTTACTATGGAATAATTATCCCGAGAAGGAGTATAGAGAAAAATGCAGGTGTACGATGCATTTTTTCCACTTAAAAATTGCAGTTAGTGGGGTTTTTATGCACTTCTAAAAATCTATTGGACAACTGTATAAAAAAACTAGGGCCTCATTTTTAAGGCCTCATTTCAAAGCCTTATGGCACATCTTGACTTTAGAATAATTTCTGCTTCCCTGAAATTAGTGATACCCTGTGTATCTGTAACTCAGAGGAAGGAGAAATAGGTAGCTGTTTTACACTCTACTTGCAATGTGCCCTCCAAAGTATAAAAAGGGATACAGCAGTGAGCCATCGATCAATAGGTTTAACAAATATTGTCTCCTTTTCCACGTGCTCCTTTATTGTGATTATTCTCTAATGCTTACCACACTTCAAATAAGCAGTTCTGATACCAAGGTCATCTGGTATTTATGAACTATTTAGAACTGGGATCTAGATCTCTAATACTCAAAGATGCTCTAGGTCCATGAACAAGGCCTGTCATATGCTTTAAATCACATTGATTTCAAAGAAATGGTAACTATTCACCACTTCTTATTTGTCATTGTATATTTTCAATGAATGCGCAGGATCCACAACCCCTCCCGATCTCAGGCCGAGATCTGATTGGCTGCCAACACTTGAAAACAGGGAGTGTTGGCCGCCATCTTGGGACTCCACTGAGCAGAAATCCACCAAAAATGTAAAAAAGAAAGAAAGAGAGAGAGAGGGGGGCAGAGTTGGACTACCCTGACCCCCCCCCCTAGGTCGCTAAAATTATGGCAGGAGCCACACTGGAGCTGCGGCTCCCACCAACAATTTTTAGAATGAGAGGGGTGGATGTATGAGTACTTGTATGGGTATGTGAATAGGTATGTGACTGGTTGTGTGGGTGTGTGAGTGGGCATACAAGAGGTTGTATGGGGTAAAGTGGGTGCATGAGTGTACTGTGGATGATGTTATCAGCAATGTCATCAGTGATGTCATTTGAGATGTCATTGACCATGTCATGAGTGATGTAAATGTGAGGCCATAAGCAGTGCAATAGTTATAGTTAGCTCAGGTAACAACTCCTGAATTTCTATGGTTTTGTACGAGTGACAACTGAGCCTACATATAATGTCCCTGTAACCTTTATTTTCTTCAGTAAATTTTTAACGTTTTATTAATTCTATTTCCAACTACAACATCCCTGTAATGTTACGTTTATTTAGTGACTTTCTAGGGGTTTTTAAATGGTATTTTCTAACTATAACATCCCTGTAATCTTTGGTTTCTTAAGTGAACACACACACACACATACACACATATATATATACATACATACATATATATATATATATATATCTTACATTAAAATAAATTGAGACATTTAGAAAAAGTTGACGTAAATTAAGTTATTTTAAATTATTTCCTATGGTTAGTCATGTATGCAGTGGTTGGTCATGTATGCTACTGGATTTACTCCAGGTTTGAGCTGGAGTACATTTACTACTATTTGGGACTTTGTTGGCTGTAGTAACTTTAGGAGTATAGTTTGTGAATAGCAATGGGTCTACTATTTTGTGGATGGGTGCTTGTCCCTTTCTAAACCCCTCCTTACTCCTACCTAAACCCCCTCCCATTAGTAGTAAGTATTCTCCATTTTCCAGCCACTCCCCTGATCCCGCCCATATTTATTATTGAGAAAACTTATATGTGTTAGGATCTCCACATAGAAATAATAGGACATGGGTGTTTGCCACCCCTAGGTTTGTGAATTGGGGTTTGTAGTAAGTAAGTACAAAATGCAGTTTATGAATCAGGTCCTTAATGTTGAATGTATACATAGCCCACATATAACATTCCAAATTACACCAAGAGTGTCATTTCATTATGGGACATAGCATGTATGCCATATTTAGCGTTAGACAGTGAGGTTATACCCCTGGCAACAGAGCAGCTTTAATAACCAATAGAGGGATGGAGGAGAGGATGTCTTCGATTTTGCTTTTTAATTAGTCTTCCATAGTTAGTTACAGTAAGTTTCGCTACCCTGACTTAGAAGAGAGCAAACCTTTCTGTTGGGTTTTTCCCCTGAGTGGAAAGCTTTATGATAGACTCTTTTTCATTTCTTTTGAACTTCTACTGAAGTTCACAGAATGCTAACACCTTCTTCCTTTCTTCTTTAGACATCCCAGGTTTTATTTTATCTTTAATTTAGACAGTGTAGGTTTCTTTATGAAAAGCATTATTTGGATATTGTGCATTCTTTACATATTGTTTGTTACTATTTTTTGTTTTATAATACTTACATTTTGTAACTTGAGCACCTAAATATTATGGTGGTATTAATATACTTTCTGGACCATTGTCAAATTTTCTGATTGACCAATAACTAGAAAAATAAACCTTTATCCTCTCTGTTGTTATTGGGAAGCCTCTTGATTTCAATGTAATTTTAATGTACTTCCAATGTTAGCTCCCTCTCAACGCTTCAAGTCGACAACCAAAGGTCCATACGAGCAGTGGGCGATTCTGTTTGATGATTTCACTAATACTGAGGATGAAATATCCAGCTCCATCAGGCGCAAGGGTGCAGATTGGATTTTCAAGGGGTCTTCCTAAAGGGGAAGCGGAGAACATGGGATCTAGAGAGAAAACAGGATTTTCCATGATGGAGAGTTGGGAGAAGCGGGAGGAACAGGAGTTTCAAGCAGATGCCATGTCCTACGGTTGTTCATTTCATCAAAAAAATGCAGATTGTGAATTTGTTTATGTCATCCTGACTATATTTTTGCAATGCCATCTTTCTACACTTACCATCTGGATCTTTGAACAAGCTTCAACCTGTTCAAAATACTACAGCAAGATTGGTGTTGAGCATTTAAAATATGATCCAGTCTCGCAAGGGCTCTGGGAACTTCATTGGTTACCAGTGAAAACAAAGTACAGGTTTAAATTGCTTTGTTTGTTAAATAAAGTTATCTTGAGCAAAAAATCAAGCCCTTTATCTAAAATGTTTTTCCAGTACAAGCCCAAAAGATAGTTGCACTTAGCCAATATGCTCTTACTAAATGTGCCAAAATCTTTTAAAGAACACCCTCTTGGCATGGGGGTTCTTTCTCAGTGGCCAACTTATGGAAAATTCTTCTTTCTGGAGATAAGGAGCGAAGTTGACATTTTCAGCTTTAGGAAACTACTGGAGACCTGGCTGTTGTTGACACATAACCTGCATAGACTTGTGTGGTTCAAGATAGGGAATTCCACTACCACTAGGTTGCCTCACGATTCTTGTTATGCTATGCAAATGTTAATAAATAAATATCTATAAATATCATGCATAATTTGTGGGTATTATCACCTGGGGTCCCTCCCTTGAAGAGTAGGGTCATTACCTTTTTCACTGAGGTGGTGTTTCAACATTTCTGCGCTGGAGCCTTATAAAAAAACAAAAGGTTTTTTGATCTGTATGTACACCCATACCAGCAATTCTAAATATATGTATGTGGACCTGGGGAATGCTGTCTGCACAGAAACACTGTTTATGGTCCAATATTCATAGTATTAGCTCCCCTTAACCCCTCCCATACCGCAGTCCACCAGTTCGATTCTTGAATGTATCTGGGAGGGAATCCTTCCCAGGTCCTGCCAATATGTGTATCATGTCTTTCATGGTGTTACAAAGCTATTAAGGGGAGCCTGGGCATGGGGCCACCTCACTTGGGAGTTTGCCTTGCCCAGAATTGATTGGCCACCTCAAACTCCTTGCTGCACCCCAGCACAAAGAGAGGTTTGTCTCCCAAAAAGGGGCAAACAAAACATTTTCAAATGGCCATTTGGCAATTGACATAAAAATATGTAATAAGAGTGTCCTGGAGGCACCATTTCAGGGAGTACATATATGCCAATTGGGTAGCCAAAGAGTTAATTATTTTTTGAAGTGGAGGAGGGAAGGTGTCTGGCTGTGCAGGTATTATAAATCCTTAGGCATAACAGGGAAATGCTTGGTTTCTGATTTACCATATTTGTATTTCCTTTCCTTAGTTCTGCAATGCTGTCTCTTTGTGTTTTGAGCTTTAAGCCCAGATGGAGTACAGTGGTGTGGTTGACTTCTTTGTAGATTACACAACAGGTTCTGCATGGTAGTAGTAATGAGATTTTCTGACTACCAGATGGATTCTATAACATTTTCAAAGGCCTTTCTTGAGTCATGATGCAACATGAATAAGCCATTTCAAGCGTGTCAGATGGCGATGTGTGATGACTGCAATTAGGATATTGGCTCTGTCAAGGTGAAAGTTGACCAGTGCCAGGATATAGTTTCTAGATGTGTCCTTTGAGAGGAATGTATTCTCTTTGCAGAGCAGGGTCAGCTAATACGAGGCGGTCCTTGTTTGTGTGTGTTTGATGCAGGTTTTGATTGTAGAGTGAATATTGAAGGCAAGGGATTTGTTGCTTATGATAAGTTTTGATGCTATGAAATCTGTATTCATTTTCTCAGCAAATCTCTGGATTTGGAGCTGCTTACTGACATTTGCAATGATTACAAACTCAGTCTTTTGTAGATATAATCTAAGGTTGAATGCCTGTGAGGCAGTGTAAGGTTCCAAAGGTGAATACCTACTGAAAGCCGCTGCTGTCCCTGAATAGGTACACTGGCAAGCAAGAGCAAACTTGCTACTGGTGATATGAATTTGGGGGGAAACAGGAAAGGAGAGAGAGAAAGAAACGCCAGATTGGAGTTTGCTCCCCTATTGCAGAATCACCCTAATAGAGGGTTGGCACATTCTACTTCTATGTTTTGGAGATAGGTCAAAAAATGCTGGCTGGAAAACATAGGATTAGAGGTAAGTATAACTGACCAACAAAAGTTGGAAAATGTATCAAATAAATAGGTTGCAAGGCTTACAGGCTTCGCTGTGGACGTTGCTGTGATGAGCATTGGGCTTACCTGGAATCCAGCCATGAACCGCAGGACACAGCCACTAAGGCATTATAACAAAAAGAGAGACAAGGCAAAAGAGAAATAGTAGGGATCCAAGAATGCAATGGATGTGAAGAGCCAATGCAACTAGTGTCATGTTGCTAAACAAGGACCAGGAGCAATGACTGGCCTTAAATATGGATCTGTCAACATTAACAATGATGTGACCTTAATCCCGGAAGCTGAGTGAGTAAAGCAACAGTTAGCAGGTTAATGTTCCCGTTCTTGTACATTGACCTTCTAGCCCCATGTACTCAAGACTGCCTGCGTCTGCCCTGAATCCTCACTAGCAGACCGTTAGTATGGTGATATCTTTGTTGTTTGGTACCTTAAGGTAGAGTTATGTATCATCTGTGTATTGGTGGATGCTGATTCTTTAGTTGACCAGCTAGGCTCCTGGTAGTTCCAGGCATGAGTTAGAACTAAAACAATTTCAGGACACTTTTCTAAACCAATAAGAGGAGCGCACTGTCATGTGAACTTCACTCATCTGTATATATGCCAGATAGCCAAACTCCTCCAAACTCCTGAGTGCTGTGTGAGTCTTTGTAACTGTGATGCACACACCAAGTGAAACACACCACTGGAGTTAAGACGGAATTCAAGTCTCAGAATACCACGGGACTCTCACGAGACATGCAATGTGGCTGTCCATCTTAGATTCTGGAGTACAGAGTTCTATACTTGAAAACACAAGCACTACACTTGGAGTATTAAACAGTGTCCAGAAAGCAGAAGCGCAATTTAATAAGAACAAGCATGGAGATCGAACCATCAAGTCAAAGGCCCTTTGTTCTGGAAAGCCCATGACCCAATGCTGGAGGTGATGCAAATCAATTAAAATTCTGTAGGTTCCCTTAAAACACTATATTTAATAAAGATTTTAACCTTTAACACTTCTTAGTTGGATCATCTCTGGCCCTCCTGTAAAGAATGACTCCTTACCATCCAACATGCAGATGCTAACTCTTCGCAAATGTAAGCTCAACACAACATCATTGAGGGTTCCGGATACAGTAGCTACCCAATGAGTGATAGTTACCCAGTCATTAATGGCTCTGCTTTTTCCGCTATGCCTTTTAACCAAATACATCTATTTGAGGATCCTCATGCATCTCCATCTACATTCATAGTGTCACAAAGTGTTCTTTGGCTGACATAACAGCATTGTACTGAACACCATAATAAATAAATGAAGAGGAGCTTAAGTAAAAAAAGGTGTGTAGAACAAAATGTGAGAATTGCCTGCATAAAAGTGGAAGGAATATCCCTTTGTAGAAAGGACTGTAGCTAAGCAAGTTTGGCCGTCTGAAAAGATAAGATGAGCTGCACTATACTGCCCTCAATGTAGCCCAGGTAAATTAGAATAGGAGGACCGCATAAAGGAGGAACCGCACAAACAAATGGAATGATAACAATAAAAAGAGTAGACTAAACATGGATGGGGGATGAGACCCCTAATTGGGTTAGTTATTAAAATATAGGGCACTGTGTGTTCAGCAGGAGTGGAGGTGAAATAAAGATCAAGCCACCCAAGTAAATAGGATTTAAAGAACTTATCCGAGGCATTGGTGACACAGTGGAGAATAGTATCTGTAACGAGAAAGGGTGGAAAGATACACATTTGTACACAACATCTGAAGTATAGATGGAAAAGGTAGAAAGTAGGGAGGCAGTGTGCAGGTTAAGTAGGGTCAAATTAATATTTTCAGCAAGGCTTCAACTGAGGCTTGTTAATAGAAAGAGCTAGAAATGTGAACTTCTAAGCAGTAACCTGCAATAATGTTAAAAGAGAATAGTTACAATTCATCAGTAATATGTGCACACAATAAGAAAACAATGATCATTATGAGTTTGACAGAATTTGGAGTGGGGGTAAAAGAGGGGTCAGAATCTCCGATTCCAGCCAGGATCCCCATACCAAATTCCAGCTACTCCAGTTTTGTTATATGGAATAGGGAATAATGACATGGATCCAGGAATACCGAGGGCCAGATGTACAACTGTTTTTTGTGGTCGCAAATGGGAAATCGACCCGTTTGCGACTGCAAAATAGGTCTGCCATATAAAAAAACCCTATTTTGCAAGTCGGTAACCTAATATCAACTCGCAAAATAAGGTTTGCAACTCACAATTCGGAAGGGTCGTGCCAAGGGCGCCACTTCCTAATAGCGACTAGCACTTTGGTGTAAGATTGTTTTGCGCAGACACTCATTCATTTAAAACAAGCATTTGCAACGCAATAGGTCTCACATTTACGTGAGTCTGAGCTATTGATGTTGCAAATAACCATGCCTTTTATTTTTGTTTTCGTTTTTAAAACATAAATAAAAGGCATTGTCATTTACAATGCCAATAGCTTAAACGCGTGTAAACACGAGACCTATTGCATTGCAAATGCTTGTGTTGGTCTGTGTACATGTCACAAAGTACGGATGGAACATTGTTTGTATGACCGTGGAGGTACATTTACATAAAGAAGAAAGAAAAACTACAACATTGTAAGAAACACAGTTTCAAATAAAATAAAAGAGCGAAGCCGCGGGCGGTATAAAAAACAAAGAATAATATGCGCAATGGAATCGTTTATTATAATGAAGTTAAACCGCGTGCATCCAAGTGTCAGGCAGCCCCTTCATACACTAAACATTTCCCAACAACAAAGTTCTTCCGAAAACCAGGGTGAACAAAACAAGCCCGCGAGCGCCACAGCGAGCAATCTGGTTTCAATTATCACGCCCGTGTCTGGGCATGATAATTGAAACCACATGGCAGCGGTGCACGTAACAGACACCAATAGGCCATGGGCGGAGCAATGTGCCCGCCTTTGGCCAATTGCGTGCTGTCTTGGATAAAAAGATGCAATGAAAGGCCAATAGTGTGGCCCAAAAGGAAAAGCACATGCATGACCGTGTGTGATTCCTAGGGTTGTTTTCAAACCCCCTACAAGAGGTTTCTCGCTGTGCGAGCAGTGCTGCGCACTGCAACGCTAGGCGCGAGACCTAAAAAATAAACTGCTTTATTTAAAAAGCAGTCACAGACATGTTGGTCTACTGACCCCAGCAGGCCACCATGCCTGGTAGCACTAGCCATTCCAAATGGGGTTGCAAATTGCACCTGCCTCATGAATATTAATGAGGCAGGCAATTTGCAACCCCATTAGGAATTGCAAACAGTATCTGAGACACTGTTGTAAAGTCCAATTTGCGAGTTGCAAATTGCGAGTCGCAAAACGACGCAATTTGTGACTCACAAATTGGAAGGGTCGTACATCCGGCCCCAGATCCTTTACTCACAAGCTTTACCAGACTCCAGGCATAAATCCGCTAACATGCTCAGAGCAGGTAGAAAATGTCAGCTGGAGGGAGGTTTTGGTTTGGGGTGGGGGGTCAGGAAGTGGAGGGTGTCAGTTTAGAGTAGGGGCACTCTGGTGGGTATTTTGCTTTCGACTGAGGGGCCGGAGAGTAGAATGGGAGGCCATCCACAATGCTGCACGAATCTGATGGGGCCTGGCTGTGTTCCTACCCTCAGTCCAGTGCTTAATTTGAGCCAGTGGTTGCTGGTGGACAGTACCGGCACTCTATTCTGCCCACCGGCACGCTTTTGATTTTCATGCACATAACAGATGCAGTCTTAAAGCAAATCTGTTATGTCGCACTGACTCCCGAATCCGGATTCCTTCTCTGGTTCTCTTGCCCCACCCAGGCACAGGCATGGAAGACGCGTCAATGAGACTGACAGTCCTAGTTAGCCAGGTGGCACTATATCATCAGTCACAAGGTATTGGTGTCAGTCTTTAAAGTAAATCATGTCTGTGCATTTAGTCACTAGACGGCTAGCTCTTTCGTTTGCCCAGTTTACATCAAATATACTGCTTTGAATTCGCTTCACCCACGTATTGCAATTTAGTTTAGGTATTGAGGCCTTCCACTATAATTGATTACCAGCTGCCGGTGATCTAACATGCTACCGTTGGACAGTTTACATGAGCTAAGGGGATTATTTACAAACCCCTTGCATCGCTGGTGTGTCACTTTTTATGACGCTTCGGCGGCGCAGAGTGCAGACCCATATCTACAAGGCCACGCAAAGCCACTTTGTGTGACTTTCCATGGCCTTGTAGATATGGCAACGCAGTGCAAGTCGCTGTATTGCCTTACACTGATTCAGGAGAGCATTTCATGGGCATTGCGAGGGGTTTCCCATGCAACACCCATGGGTTTTGACAAATTCCTAGATTTACAAGGATCTATAAACCTGGGAATGAGCCAAAACTGTACGCCTCCCCAGGGAAGGAGTAAATAGGAGAAATATATTTATTTGCCCTTGTTTCTTCCTCTTTATATGTATGCTGCATTCTGCAGCACACATAGAAAGAGGAAAAAGCCTCCATGGATTATTTTTGTGCAGGAAGATGTCCTTTCCTGCACAAAATCAATCCTGCTAACAACGCAGGCACCCTTGCGCCATGGTGCAAGGGTGCCTGCGTTAACGCTAGGCACTAAATTTAGCGCCGGTGCAGGCAGAAAGGACAGGAATGCACCGCATCTTATGAATATGGTGCATTCCTGCCCTTCTAATTGGCATAGTGCAGTGCAGTAAAAAGACTTATTGCTCTGCCTTATGCCAATTCATGGTAAATCAGGCCCTAAGTGTGTTTGTCCCATGTCCCTTCATGCAAGAGGCTAATCTGTTGTTTAAACGAACAGAAAGAAATCAAGTTTTTGCTCTGGATACTCCCCACTCACCCCATCTGAACCACTTGCCAGGGTGCACCAAGGCTTCGAGCAGTACCCATGAAGGCAGCTGACAGCGCCAGCAGTGGAGGTTGGCTGCACCACTCCGCTAGTGGATGCAGACCACACTATTGGTGGAAGTTGGTGGTGCAAGGATTAGAAGTGGGCAGTGGCAGCCCAAGAAAAAGGTTGGGCACCTGCACGTATTATTTTACAAATTAAGCACTATCTCAGTCTCTACCCATGCAACATTTTATCTAGTGCATCTGCACGATTCATCAGGTGCGCATCTGCTCTCAGTGAAACCTGGCCAGGTGTCACTCTCTGGACCTGGAAATATCAGGTCCAATGTTTGTAGACCAGAAATTTCTGGGCACCGCACCTCTCAGAATTCCAGCTGGAGTTATTATCACTCTGGGAGAAACACCGCCACTCGTGATGAGGGCCAGCTGTTTGCCAGAGTGGGCTAGCAGTAGGAGTTTATTATTCTGCTGGAAATGAGAGCAGATTGATTTTAGGCGGTTTCTAGAAATAGATTAGTTTGGGAAGGGATTTTAATCTGAAATACATAAACTTTACAGCAGATTTTTTTACCCATATGCACTTTGACCTACCATTGCAGCAACTTCTGCGCCAACAGCCTATTGCAAAAACTTTGTATTTGCACAGTCGGTCAAGCCAAATAGCTTTTTACACTGGTCTACAGGTGCAAAACTGCCCTGCACCAATGCAAGCTTTACACAATCTTTCCATAATTGTCCCTATTTGATACAGTATTTTTCCCAGAAGAAAGAGATGTTTCAAGAAAAAGGGAGATGAAGTACTGATATCAGTAGTTTATTTAAATGAGACCTGCAGTCCTTGGTTATTTGACTTAGTGTCTTTGTAGTGAATTTCCCTATGATTATTATCGATACAAGCCGCCGGAGGCATGTTTATAAGATCGCCATTAAGTAATATTGAAATGGGATTTCTTGTACTATTGATTTTGAAGGAGATGCTTTAAATGCAGGCCTACCTTGCAATTTTAAATACTTCATTGAAATATCTTATTAAAAAAGAACAAGTACTGGTAAAACAATCATCTGACTTAAGCAAACCACACACCAACCTCAAAAATTGAATAATAGTTAAAACTCGAAGTTTAAAAAAAAAAGAAAAAGTCATAAAAGAGGCAGTAGGAAAAAAAAAACTTTCATAAAATTAAATCATACATGTAATTCGCCAAAGGTGCATATGTCTCCATGTTTGTTCAATTGTCTCAGTTTATGATACATAACTCTGTGATACTTTGCTGTTACCTTGTAATTTTGGGAGGTCTCGGACTGCGGAAGCTGAGAATGCAGCCGCAGTGCCTGGAGCTTGGACCGAAGGTGAAATCTGTAACATTGGAGGGAGAAACCTTGAGAGTAGAGTGCGCGGCCATTGATTTAGAGCCCGGCAGACAGCTGAATAACAAGCACTGGAGCATGAAGATAAATTCCCATATTTCATTGTTAGAAGGTTAGCTGGTGGCTGCCAGCTTTCACTGACAATCACCAGCTCTGTCCACCTACTTTCAAAACAGGCTTTTGTGTGCAGCGACAGTCTACAAAACCAATACCTTATCGCAGCCTCTGGGCTTGTTTCTTTGGGGTGCCTGTTATTTTTCTAAAGGATTTTGATGGCTGATAATTTCAATGCACAGCATCACCTGTGGCGCGGCCCATCGTTATGTGGAAGATTGATGAAGCATTCTTTCACTCGCCGGTATGCGCTGGTGATAATCTGCTCATGCACAGACTAGTCAATACCCCTCCTAAAAGGCAGGCTTATCATCAGGGGAATATGATTTCTGAAATTCATGGTCAGGGCTGATGCTGGAAAACAGAGGTAACGGTGTCCTTTTTGAAAACTGAAATGATTTTAGAAGTAATGGAAGCATATAAGGCACTTGCATTTTAGTTTCTTCTCAAGATGCAAATCCTTTTTTTAAATTGTATTCACACTTCTCATCACTATTTGCCACAACAGAAAGGAGAACAACGTCTAAATGTGGACAATTCTCAATTGTGCTCTCAAAGATCAAAAAATCGGGCAAATGATAATGACACTAGTGTCCGTTTGCCCTTGGTTGGGTGTCCCCAGAGGCCACTGGGTCGGTGGTTTTGGTATTGGTATTGTTGAGGTATACAACATCCTGTTTTTATTTTGGGAAAAGGTGGGTATTGCAGGTGATTGTCATTGAAAAGCTGGTAGCCACCCTCTAACCTTCATTTTGCCTTTGGCAGATGATACCAGTGGCGTAACGAAACTTGAAGGGGCCCCCTGCAAAGTAAATGGAGGGTCCCCCCCTCCAGAGTCAGTCAGGCGCTCTCCGGCCAGGGTACTGTGCTGCGGGGGGTCCCCTGCGGCTAGCACCCCCCTGCACCGCGAGGACTGCGGGGGCCTATGTTTTGAAGAACCGGGGTTTAACCCAGCGGCGTCAGAGGCATGCCTAAGATCTTCGAGTTTACCTGTCTTGGTATACAGAGACACGGAATACTTCTGGATGGCATCAGAGACCAAGTTTATTAGCTGCAGCAGTGATCCTAGAAATTCATCACGGTGTAAATTCTCAGGAGATTGCTCATTTTACTAAGGCGAGACGTCTCCTTTTATACCCAATATTCACATTATAAATGTACACCCACTGCACAAAATTCTAGCCAATAAGGTACATTTTCAAACAAAGTGTCACATAACAAAAACTCAATTTACAGTATCCCAACCCAAAAGTTAATTATTAGGAATGTCCCAAATTCCATCTCCACAAGCCGGACAAACCTATAATTGAAAGCATAACCCATGTAATGAAGAAACATAAAAAAAGAAACGGTAACAGATGCTGAACAAGATAAGGCATGTGCAAGGAAACTAAAAGTTAACGATGTCCTGAACATTGATTGGCAATCTCAGACAAAGATCGATCAGGGAAATTGGCTTTGCGGGGTCAGTTTCAGGTGCAGAGGTCAGTTTCTTACAGTTCATTTCACAGTCAAAAAGAAACCTAGTTAATGTGTACATGAACTAAGAAGGCCAGGCCACTTTATTCGCCAGGCTACCTTCACAGGCCTACGTGAGGGAAACACAAAATGGTGGCACAGAACAAAATGGAGTCAGACTCGAGAATTACAGAACCTCAGACCCTCCTTTTGCCATTACGTAGGCAATAACCTAAGACTCATGTTAATCTGAATCTAGGTTTATGTCGATATTCATTAGGTCATCAAGGTGTTGCTGTAGCATCATCTTTTTATTCTCTACTTCTCTCGGGACAGGTCTCCGAACACACATAGTAGCACAAAGACTACAAATGGCGGGGCCACACTGGATGCAAAGACAACAAGAGAAAAGGATGGTTAAAACCATACCAAGGAATGTCAAAATCTTCCATCCCAATTTGGACAGCAGTCCCCAAAACCATCCCGTCAATGACCAGTCTCCTTCGTCTACATGGATAGACTCAGAGATTTTATACAACCTAGAGATGGCTTGGTACACTGTAGGGGCATTATCTGGTATGTAAACACAGCAACTGGATCCAATCAATTTACATACTCCTCCTCGATCTGCAAGTATGATGTCTAATACCATACGGTTCTGCAAAGTCATAAGGCGGTCCGCTTGAAGCTCAGCTGTAACATTACTAAGAGCACCTGCTGTCTCATTAATAGTAGCTTCAACAACGCAGACAAGCTGTCGAATATGCCTACTATTGATCATAGGACCCCAAAAGGGCAAGAAGCCCTTGAAGAAATCTCCTACTTCGTGTGCTGCGGTATCTTCCTTATTGAAGACACCTCTACCATATCTCGTTCTATGATAGGCTGAAACAGTAGTGTATGTAGGGGGAAGTAGAAACGCCACATAACACGTTCCTGAAAAATCAGGTGGAAACCATGTGTAGGCTCTGTCATGACAAACAAAATATGTGCCTTTAGCTGGCACAAACGGTGGAGAAGTCCGAGATGAATAGACATAGGTTTGAGCACACACACTCTTACCAAGCTGAGCTTTCGGATTCCGACCATTACCTTGAAAACAAAAGTGGCCTCGGTGGGGTACAATCCAAATAGGGGGAGACCTTTTTCGTCTCTCCTTCTCTGTCAAACTGGTACTATATCCAGTCACGTTCCAACCAACATAAGCCTGAACCTCATCCTTAGGGATAGCATTATATGCATCAATATCTCGGATCACAGCTACTATTCCCCTTATTAAGGCACTATTGCTCGAGTTAACTTTAAGGGAACGTAAGGGGCGTACCTCATTGGCATAGATAAACATGGTCTAAAAGGCCCACACAGACCCATTAAAAGAAAAAGGCAAAACCAAATATGGCATACCTTTATCTGTCGTATGAGGCATAAGACCACAAACCCAACAATTAGTGGTATTTACTACTAACTGATGCTGATGCAACAACTGTATAAACGAGTTGTTGACAAATTCTGATCTCCTTGTCTGTTCATGTTCAGGCAACGTATAAAACTGGTGCAAAGAAACAGTAGTGAAAGAAAGCATAGGTTGGGAGGTGGGTGCAGATGTCTGTTGTGTAGCATAGACAGTCCAACCCACACAAGCTAATGTGATACTTAAAAACATCAAAAAGCACAATATTATAAAACATTTGATATGTATCAATGTACAAAATCCTGTCTTAAGATCTATACTCTCAACATCTCTTTCAGTTACAACAGACTCCATCCTCTAACGTGCTGCTCGCGGCAATTTTCCTTCTTCACTCAAGTGTGCGTCCAGGCGTCCTAGACGTCCCTAGAACCGCAGACCTTTCGTCAATAGGCGGGCCACCCCTTAAGATCTTATACCTCGACCCTGCAGCTGAACCCGGATGGTGGTTCGAAAAAGAAAAAAAAAAATAGTCTCTTGTCTGAAAGAGTGTAATTCACAAAAATATTCAAATTTTATTTGTCCTTTTTAGACCTTAAGTTGTAGCGTTCTTTACCAGGCACAGTTTGATCCTGAAAGAGTGTCTCTGGGTGCGTAGTATCAAGCCTCAAACACGGCGGCACAGCTTCTTGCAAGACTTTATCATCCGCACGTTCTGACTGAGTCCATTCCAGATGTGCATCGCTAAAAGGTACAAATCTCGGAACCCTTTCACTCTTGGAATCGGCAACACCTTCCCGGACCCACTTATCGTATGGTAAGGGCAAAGGTATCTTCTTACAATGGGTACCATTTACCCAGTTTTTCTTGCCGTACACCTTAATAGCAGTCCGAGTTGATAACAGGACTTGGTATGGACCGGTCCATCTTGGTTCCAAGTTCTTTGACCTCTGGAAATTCTTGGTTAGAACCCAGTCGCCAGGTTGAATCGTGTGGCCTGCGTCTACAGAAACTGAAGGCAAAGTGTCATGGACCTGTTGGTGAAGAACACGCAATTTAGCAGCAGTCAAATCATGTAAGTAGTCAACCAACATAGGGTACTCGATATCACTGTACTTCTTAGGCCTCGGCACACCCCAGACATTCGCCGGGCGTCCAAAAACAATCTCGTATGGGCTAAGTCCCACGCGAGAATGTACTGTCGTTCTCGTGGACAAAAGTGCCAATGGTAAGGCATCGGGCCATGTAAGACCAGAGCTCGCTTGCACCTTGGCCAACTTCAGCTTCAGAGTGCCATTATAGCACTCGACCAGGCCTGCTGACTGGGGGTGATTCACAGCGTGAAATTTCTGTTTAATACCCAGACCCGCACATACTTTCTTCATAATCTGACTCACAAATTCACTTCCATTATCACTCCATACCATCCTCGGCAAGCCATATCTGGTCAAGAATTCTTCAAGCAAAACCTTGGCTGTAGACGAGGCAGTATTATCCTTTAGGGGGTAGGCCTCTATCCATCTGGAAAAGGCACAAACAACCACAAGGACATACTTCGAGTTATTGCATCTTTCCATATGAATATAGTCTATCTGCAGCACCTCGAACGGATACGTTGGAGGAGCAAAATGACCCGCTGGAGTTGGGGTTCCCTTTCCAGGATTATGCATCAAGCAAATCATGCAGTGTTTAACCAAATTCTCAGCACACTTAGGAATTCCACCATTCTGCCATACCGGAGCCAACAACTTACATATCCCTTTTGAACTAATGTGAGCCAACCCATGAGCCATAGTAACCACCGGAAGCACATATGCATCCGGCAACAACCATCGCTGGTGCTCTGACAACTCAACCCAACAGCCTGTTGAATCCAACATTCCCGTACTCTCTGTCCACATACTCAATTCTTTCTCAGTAGCTTCTGCCTGAATCATCTTCACACTTTCTGTTGTATCTTCACACATTCCTCCTTCCACAACCCATCTGGCAGGACCTGCAACATACATCCGACTCGTCACATCTTTCGCCGTTTCTCTCGCTACTACATCTGCAAACGCATTCCCTTGACCCACATCATCCGTAACCTTCTTATGCGCACTACACTTCACTATCGCAATTTGGTTCGGCAAAGTAAGTGATTCAAGAAGTTCACTCACTAATTGTCCATGCTGAATTTTCGTACCATGGGAAGTAAGAAATCCTCTCTCTTTCCACAAGCGGCCAAAACTGTGAGCCACGCCAAATGCGTATTGGCTATCAGTATAAACATTCACTCTCTTTCCTTTTGAAAACACATACGCTCTTGTCAATGCTATCAACTCCGCTGCTTGCGCTGAATTATGTGCAATACGTGCTGTTTCAACAATCGTGTGCAAAGTTGTGACAGCATATGCTGCAGTCGTCTCTCCATTCGGAAGCTTAAAGCACGAACCATCTACCCATAGGGTACCATCAGGATTCGAAAGAGGAGTATCTTTCAGATCAACTCTACCCTCCGTTTCCTCCTCTGTCCGGAGAAAACAGTCATGGTGTTCCTGAGCATCTGTCTCTACAAAAATCGGCAACAATGTTGCTGGATTCAATGTTTTGCACCGCTTGATGTGCACATGGCTAGCCAAAAGCGTCAACTCATAACCTGACAAACGCGCACTGGCAAGATGTTGAGTCTTCGTTCTATTCAATAGGGTATCCATTGCATGTGGGACCATCACAATCAATGTATTATCCAATACCAAACCAGCAGACTGTCGGATAGAAACAGCCGCTGCCGCTGTAGCTCTTAGACAACTAGGCAACGCCCTAGCTACCGGATCTAAAGTAGCTGAAAAATACGCACATGGGCGCTGCTTGTCTCCAAATTGTTGCATCAACACTGACAACGCACAACCTTCTCTCTCGTGTACATAAAGTGTAAAAGGTTTACTGTAGTCGGGGGTACCCAACACCGGAGCAGAACACAATGCATCACGCAATTCGGAAAAACTCTTCTGACATTCGTCAGACCAAGGAAGAGGGTGTGGTGTGTCCTTAAGAGTAAGTGCCAACAAAGGTTTCGCTAGCAAAGAAAAATTTGGAATCCACTGTCTACAATATGAGGTGATACCTAAGAAGGCACGCACCTCTCTCTGTGTGCATGGCACAGCCATTTGGGCAATCGCTTGAATACGCTCTGGGGTCAATCGCCTTCCCTCCTTCGACAAGAAATGACCTAAGTAGGTCACTTCTTGGCGGCAATACTGCAACTTCGAAGGTGACACTTTATGATGAAGGTCAGACAGGTGTCGCAACAAAGAAAGAGTAACTTCTTTACAAATCTCTTCATCATCAGCAGCAACCAACAGATCATCAACATACTGGATAAGAGTAACACCAGAAGGCAATGCAAGAGTATCAAGCTGAGTTTTCAAAGCCTGACTGTAAATGGAGGGACTCTCACAATAACCTTGAGGAGCGTGCTTAAACCGGAAACTGCGGCCTCCTAAAAAGAAGCCAAAAATATCCCTACTTTCCTCAGCAATCGGAATACTGAAGAAAGCGTTCTTCAGATCAATAACAGAAAACCAAGCAGCTGAGGCAGTGATCATAGTCAATAAAGCAGTAATGTCCGGGACAACAGGAAACTGTGGCACAACGATCTTATTGACTTCTCGAAGGTCGATCACAAACCGATACACAGGTGGATGAGAAGAGTCAGTACGCTTAAGGACAGGCAGAACAGGACTGTTGCACACATTACCTCTTGTTTCTTCAACCACACCTTTTTCAACCAAATCATAGATAATCGCTAAAAGAGCTCTTTCGCCATCACTGGAAATTTTGTACTGGGGAATGCGAGGTAATTTAGCATTCAACTTAAGGGTAACAACATAGGGTGGAATCTGCAAGAGACCAACATCATTGGGACCTGTAGCCCAAAGTGTATCAGGGAGAGAACGCAGTTCCAGTGGAAGGCGATCCTTAGACAGATACATCGGGGAAATCACTTTCTTACCCACCGTAGATGTACTCCCGAAGGAGAACAATGTAATGTTGCATGCAATCTTTTCAACAAGTCCAAACCCAACAGATTCTCGCCACAGCCCGTCGTTAGAATAAGGGGAGCCTCCAATTCACAAGGACCAATAGAAAGTGGCAAAGGACAAGAAACCGGATTACGAACTGGGGCGCCAGAAAATCCTACTGAAACATTGGTCAAGCCAGACAAAGGTGCGCCGGGGAGTTTAGAGTGCATGATAGAACTCTTTGCTGCACCAGTATCCAAAAGAAAAGGTTCTGCCACACCTGATGTAATCACTTCAACATAAGGTCCACTCTGGTCTACTGGAACTGACACTACTCCCTCCCTTTGTCCATGGCTGTCCTAACTATCATTAAAACCAGCGCTCACACTTCCAACATAATAATCATCAGTGTAGTACTGAGCGGACTGGACGGTCGGAACATTCTGTCAGTAAAAATAATTCTAGAATTCTGAGGGGAAAAGGAACGTTCATTCTGGGGAAACGTACCACGTCCCCTACCCCTAGGTTCTTGTTGGAAACCACTACGACCTCTCAGACCAGACATACCATTCGCACGCTGTAGCAAGATCGGGCAACTATTCTTGAAGTGACCTTCTTCTTTACAATAAGCACACTGATTAGGGTCTAGCGGGAGTCGCGAAGCAAAAGACTCAGGCTTCTGCAACAGTTTCTGAAACTGTGGGGGTTGCTGAAACTGGGAAGGTTGCTGAAACTGACGCTGATTAGGGCGAGGCGGATAAGCCTGCTGCAGAAGAACTTTCGTTTTTAATTCTCTAGTCTTCTTCTCTACTTTATCCTTCTCATCTTTATCTCTATTCTCATAGTATTGTGCAGTAGCCAATATCTGAGCCGAAGAAGAAACAGCCCATGAACTCTCAGAGTCCTTTAACTTATTAGAAAGTTCAGGAAGTAAATAAAAAATAAATGTATCTACAAACAACCTCTGACCACCTTCTGTACTCATATCCTGACCACTATGATCAATGAATGTTTCCTCAAACCTAGTGAAGAAATCAGACACACTCTCATCTTTCTTTTGTTTGCATGCTGCTAACTTGTCCCAATTCACCCGCAGAGGAGGCATCATAGTTTTCATTAAATTAATAATCCTACCAGGTAGTTCTGAAACTAAGGGTCCAGGTTTGGCACCTCCTACCTGCCGACCATCTGCAGCAGTAATATTAACCCACGTATCTCCTAACTCTGGCGCGTGATCCTTGTGACGGATCTTCGCCCACAAAGGTTGAGGAACTACATTACCCATCAACATATCTATGTCAGCTAAATTCATAACACACGCATCAACTGTCTGAGACAACTCCTTATAATAACCAGCAGGATTTTTACGGGGGTCAGGCAAAGTCTGCTTAAGAGCCAGGACCTCAGCTCTCTTCCAAGGGACATGCACCCACACTCGCTGAAAATTAGCCGGTGCAGCCGCAATACCATGAGCGGCATCAGCCACAACTGCCTCTCTCCATACAGGGGGAACCTCCCTCATAGGATACTGCTTCACTTTTCTCCTAATAGAAGGGTCAGGTTCGAACAATGACTGAGGTGGAAGTCTAGACCTAAAAGTGAGTAGTGTCTCTACCGCTTCCTCAACATCGGAACCCACTATCGTCCCTTTAGCAAATTCAGACTGAACATTAAGCAATTCCAGTGGAATTGAAC
This sequence comes from Triturus cristatus, assembly GCF_964204655.1. NCBI lineage: Eukaryota > Metazoa > Chordata > Amphibia > Caudata > Salamandridae > Triturus > Triturus cristatus. Next base: position 950,214,990 of record NC_140584.1, read on the forward strand.
CCAACTCATTATCTTCCCACTCCTGACAAAGGAAGGTACACATGACATCAAAAACATACCTTTGTTTTGGTGCCTCCCACTGTAGGAAGATATCCATAACCACTTGTGGACTGTACTTGGAGGTATTCGAAACCCATCTACGAGCAAGGAGATCTAACACTGCCCGCTCTTCGGGACCAGGGAGCTGACTACGTCTCTGCTTACGTTCAGAAACAGGGGTCATATTCAGTGACCCAAAGAAAGGAGACAAAAGACTAGTGACAGTCTCAGTCATTCGTTGCCGAGCAGAAGGAGAAGAATTTGACATGAGGACAGGAGACAAAGTGTTTTGAGGTGACAGAGACGTAGGGACAGAAATAAGAGAAGTCGAAGATAAAGGAGTGTAAGGCAAAGGAGTTTGAGGCAAGGCTGGTGGCAAGGCTGGCGGCCCTGGAGGGGGCTGCGCCGGGGGAGGAAGAACCACCTGTGAAGCAACGGGTGGCTGAACTACAATAGGGGGTTCAACGACAACAAGGGGTGCAACAACTGGAGGTAACGGAGGTGCAGTAGCACCCTGCACATAAGGGGGTGGTAATCTCAGTAAATGTGACATCAAAGGATCCTTTTCAGGGTCTACAGTCACATTTAAAAGCGGAGGTGGCAAAGCCGGGTAACATTTGTCAATGGCCATGCAATGTTGTCTATCTGACACTTCAATCGCACGATCTTCTTCATCTTCCTTAAACTGCCTAGCAGCTTGCATTAACGATATATTCCTTTCCTTCCTATATCCCTTAGCTTGCTTAATTTCTCGCTGTTTGGCTTCCTTACGCCAAAGGCAGAAAGAGTCAAACATCGCCGGCCGGGCTTTCTTCTTAAATAGTGCAACTTCTAGGTTATCTAAAACATCTGATTCAAAACTACCATGTTGGGGCCATTGTAAAACACCATCTTTCCTTGTATAACGGACCCATACTTCATTAAAGGTAATGGGACCTACACCATGCTTTGAATAGAGCTCATAAGTTGGAGTTCCAACCGGAGGTATCGGACACGAGTCCTTCAATCGGGAATCCCTATTACAACTACAACAAAACCATTTCCCAAATTTGCTAAAACCAGGCACCTTTTAGCTCACTAGTCTTGCTTCAAACTTCAAGGGGTTATCAAAAATGATACACTCGCAAATATACGAACCCCCCGGCTTCGACTATTGCAATGGCCGAATCAAAAAACCAAGAAACAAAACAAAGTCGTGGGAGCGACACACTTATACTTAACCAAAATGTCTGTCATGCCACCAGAAGACCGTCTAACGTCTCGCCTTACAAATCATCACAAGAGGGTCCAAGACAGGGCGACAGTCAGGGCAGCAGTCCTTCGCAGCCGTCGGAAAGGGGAAGCCTCGCAGAAAAAACCTTCGGTCCACGTCGACATGCAGGGGTCGATGAAGTGGCGGCCGTCCTCCAGAATTTCCTCACGGGGCTCCTCACAATCTTCGGGTTTGGACCAGTACCGCTGAAGTCGCCCCACGTTGGGCGCCAGTTGAAGAACCGGGGTTTAACCCAGCGGCGTCAGGGGCACGCCTAAGATCTTCGACTTCACCTGTCTTGGTATACAGAGACACGGAATACTTCTGGATGGCATCAGAGACCAAGTTTATTAGCTGCAGCTAGTAACAGTGATCCTAGAAATACATCACGGTGTAAATTCTCAGGAGACTGCTCATTTTACTAAGGCGAGACGTCTCCTTTTATACCAAATATTCACATTATAAATGTAAACCCACTGCACAAAATTCTAGCCAATAAGGTACATTTTCAAACAAAGTGTCACATAACAAAAACTCAATTTACAGTATCCCAACCCAAAAGTTAATTATTAGGAATGTCCCAAATTCAATCTCCACAAGCCGGACAAACCTATAATTGAAAGCATAACCCATGTAATGAAGAAACATAAAAAAAGAAACTGTAACAGATGCTGAACAAGATAAGGCATGTGCAAGGAAACTAAAAGTAAACGATGTCCTGAACATTGATTGGCAATCTCAGACAAAGATCGATCAGGGAAATTGGCTTTGCGGGGTCAGTTTCAGGTGCAGAGGTCAGTTTCTTACAGTTCATTTCAGAGTCAAAAAGAAACCTAGTTAATGTATACATGAACTAAGAAGGCCAGGCCACTTTTTTCGCCAGGCTACCTTCACAGGCCTACGTGAGGGCAACACAAAATGGTGGCACAGAACAAAATGGAGTCAGACTCGAGAATTACAGAACCTCAGTTTGACAAGTGGATGATACCTAAATTTAAAGATCCCCGCCTATTAGATAGAGATTGATTTTTCTACCTGAGGCTAGGGACCACGGGTTAGGATGTGGTGGAAGAGCCGCCAGTTTGCATCGGGTGTCAGACCCTAAATGAGCCTCTACTCTTTAAAAGGGCACAGACACAGAGAAAACAGATTCTAGAGAGTCAAGACGAAAACAACTACGTGGAATGGCATGGAATATCCAGATGTAGCAGGTTTTCCTGAACAATGGACCTTTGGAGTTCTTCTACATTCTTTACTGTGCATCATGCCAGGATGCAGAATTCTCAACACGCTTTGTTTTCAGAACCCTTGCAGAGTGAGTCTTACAATATACCATGAAAAACACCTCTCCTGGTTAAATCATTTATTAATTTGACTATTTTCTAGAGCCTGGATATGATTCCAAAAGGTGTCAGAGGGCTTTACAAATGTACTGGCTGAAAGATGAGCAGTCAAAAGTATTAATAATATTCAGAAGAGAGGCGGTTTATGTTTAAAAAATCGTAATTGACATAGTATAATGAATTCACAAGAGAGCAGTGGGAGAGGAGCAGGGAGGGTAACATCACTATGGAATTTTCAGGACTGTTGTTATCTCATTTTCAGACCTAAAATGAACCAAAGTCTCGTCCAGGTTGGCCTTCTAGGACACTCAGACCTGCAAAACAAGCAGAGAGTGTTTTGTAAATGCTGCCAAACTCTGAACTGAATTCTGTGGCATTTTGATTCATACATTAGGATATATGTTTGAAATACCAAGACCTTGTGAAGGACATATGTTTGAAAAATTATTATTTCCAATTAAGAGTTATTGCAAAGCCCTTGGACTGCTCAACCAATGCTACCATTGAGATTCAAGTGCTTACGGGGTGCTATTTGGCCCAGTTGTGCAGACCTCATGCTAGTCTGGTCCTCAGCTGGGCACGGTAACACCTGTCTGTCCTGTGGCTATCTGAAAGGGATTCTGAGACTACCCTGTTGTTTTTCCTCTCTGTCAACTTGACATTGTGTGAGTCTGCTGAGTTCACCATGCTTTGATGTTCCATCAGAAGAGCATTAGTCTCCGATGACCAATGGGTGGCTCCCACTGTACTACACATCTATGGTGAGGGATGACTGCTGCCTCCACTACAGGCTGTGGGGATACAGAAGAATGATGGCAGCTGAGATCATCGTGAGGGAGCACAAGTTTTTTTACTCAGACGTACACCCGGGAGTCTACTGACTTAATCGGTAAGTTTCTTTGTTTTCCTCTATGACCATGTGGTGAATTGTGCTGAGTTGTGAAAAGGTCCAGCTTGATGGCAGAATGGAAAGACTCACTACACAATTCCTAACCTTTAAACCATTGCCAAGCTTTGAACCTTATCTGGATGAGATCCAACTCCAATTAGTAAAAACTCTTTTTATGAAGTTTCGATATGAGACTCTCCAGATTAACTCAATTATACCCAAATGGTTGCCTGCTCAAATAGTAGGGAGAACAAAAATGCACTTTATGTTCTTTAGATGGTGAAGAAAACATTGCACACATTCTATTTTTCTGTCCAGATATTCTGCCATTAGAAGGAAATGGATAAAACCAATGTGCCTGGTTTTGAGGATTAGGAAATTTTCAGAGGCCCTAAGAATTTTGAAAACATATAACTGTTTTGTATTTGGTGTTAGTGGATTCTTGCTTGCCGTGAGCCACATACGACGGAAGAGAGGATTGAAATTTTAACATTTGTAGAGTACATTTACTGTCTCACAGTCCCTCTGACACCACACAAAGATTAACCACGATTATCTGCAAATAATTGTGGTAACTTTATCCTGTATTATATGCTTATGTGCTTCTTTAGGATGATCCTAACCAAAACAAAAGCTGCCTCGATTGATGTTTTAACCCCTTCTGTGCGCATGACAGCCCCCGGCCGTAATGCTTCACGGTGGGCGTGTGCGGCAGATGGCCGGGGGCCGTCCGAATCCCGCCCACTATTTAAATCGCCCGCACAGGGCGAAAATGTTACCAGCGACGAAGGGGTACGCACTTTCTGTAGGTAACACCCAAGTATCCCTGAATCAGTGCACACTGCTAGACATTACGGTCGGCAAAGCGGACTGTCCTAGAGCCTATCTACAGTCCCTTCTTGAGGTGTTTGACTTACTGGACATTGTTTAGCAGGGAGTTACTCTTGTGTGTTTAGCGTAAACAGAAGCAATATGTTGGTACGTTCTTTTTTTTCTTTTAAACTATTTTCTATAATGAATCATGTATCAGCTGATGTGGAATTGCCTTCCTATGGAGATGTATTTTGTGCTCTACTTTTGTATACAGATCTTTTATGACATCAATTTATTATAGAGATGCATTTTAATGAATTGGGTACCTTATTATCTGGCATGTGTTTTACTGAGATGTTGTTATCGTATACTTTTATGGTTACTTTTACCAAAATAAAGTTGAAATGAACGAATGAAAAGCAGAGTGTGCACGTGCTCTGTTCATGTGTCTTGGGTATGAATCTTTACTGTGACAAGTGGCTTGCTCTTGAAGTTCTCTATTGCCAATCTGGAATGGTCTAAATAACCGAGTTTCAGCTCTGATCAGTCCTGAATCTGTTTTCAAAACAATCGAATGTTCAACTTTCAGCTTTTGGCAGCTATGCACGCATACCTGTCCAACAAAAAGTGACTCATTATTGGGACGTCAACACGCCTCAAATCCACATTCTGTGGCCATAGTGGCTTCACACTTCTGACCTATAGTGAGATCTGTATGCAAATCACACAAACCCTACTAGTGGGTCTACACTGTCCATTTTGACACGTGCTCTCCTCCCCTTCTGCTTCTTATGTCAGCCTGGTATGGGGGAGGGCGGCCCTCTCTAATGCCAGCTGTTTTTTGACTGGGAAAAGGGGAGGCTTGGTCCAATTGACCGTGAGTCTGAGTGTGTTCCAAATCTATCCAGCTCATCCATTAGCACAGCAAATGACTTTCAGGATTGAGAAGGTACAGGAGGACGTCATCCGGATACAAGGAGATCACATGCTACTCTCCCCTGAAGGGAATTCTCCAATTTGGGCACCTTTGGTGCAATAGGCATGCCAGTGGCTCCATCTTCAGAGAGAGAGGGGCAGACCAGTCATTTGCTGCAGGCTATCTCAAATTCCCCAGAGATTACCTTTCCAATTTGCACTAAAGCCAGTGGTCTTGTGCACAGAAACTGCCCCACCACAGAAACTCCGGTCCCAGCCCCAGCCCCTCTGTACTGTCTGAAGGTAGGGCCCGCCAAGCCTATTGAAAGCTTTCTCGATATCCAGGGACGCCGCTGCCTCTGTCTCCCCCTCTGCCCGAGCGCGTCCATCAGGCCAAACAGGCTCCGCACATGCATGAAGGCACCACAGGCAGGGATGAACCCATGATGAGTGGATCAGGGACAGTAACAGTGTTAGGAGCCTATCGGCAAAAATGCTGCTCAGGCTTTGTAATCTTGATTCAGCAGGGACAAAGGGGGAAGGACGGACATCCACAGGATCCATCCCCTTCCAGGGAAGTACCAAGACCAGTGCTTCTCCCACAGACCGCAGGACTTCACCCCTACTCCGAATGGTCCGAAACATGGACAGTAATTTGCCGGCCAGGGGCACCCTATACGTTCTGTAGAACTTCGTTGGCAGCTCATCCACGTCACGCGTCTTATACTGTGTCATCTGCGAGATTGCTGTGCACACCTCTTTGATTTGTAGAGGTCCGTCGAGTTCTTGGCGATGTATCGGGCTGATCTTGGGGTTGGAATCCCACTCACGTATTCTCGCAGTCGGTCGGGTCGGTGTCTCCTGATGTGGCATAGAGCCTGTAATAGCACCCGGCAAATCTTTTACAATTCACCTCCTGCAGGTTGACAATGAAGTCAGGGCCTGGTAAGAAGTGATCTGCCTCAGTAGTTTCTTATTTCTTTATTGGGAATTTTGGCCCCTCTCTCCATCCTACTTGGATTCTTTGCTATATCTGAAAATTAGTTACTCTTCTCCTTGGTGCTTGTGGGAAGGTTTGTGTTTGAGTTTTGTTCTATTGGTCTATAACAGATTTGCTGTTTTGTGTATCAGTGTTAAGACACACTTTAGGCTGCGAATGATTTTCCAAATTAGTGGTGTTCTTGTTTACAGTCTTTAAATTTGTGTCTTGTGACTGTTACTATTGGCAATCTATGATTTTCATTTCTGTGATTTGTTATTATTTCTGTTGGATGGTTGGCTTTTATTGCTATGTACCTTGAATGGATTATTGCTTTGGGTGGGGTTGTCTGTGTACTTGTTTGACATAAGTACTAATTTCTCGTTCTTCGGAGGAGTTATTCTACGCACTAACACTTCACGTTGTGCTTTGCAATGGGAATGGGGCTATAGATCGTGGTTCTCAAAGTGGTTCTTGTTTCTCTAGTCAGATCAGTGGCCTTGCTGATTTTTCAGTAATCTCCCCTGTGGTGTTATTGCTTGTCTGCCAGTCGTTATAGAACCCATTTAATTTATTAATTACCCCTTCTGTTTCGATGCTTGAGATTTTTATTTCACGTAATACTCCTTTCCCTTTGTCACTTGCCTAGATGGTGATCATGCCATATTTAGGGCGGGCCTTTTAGACAGCTTTTCCTGCCTCACCAGACTACTGGTCCCCCCAAAAAAGACATACATACTATACGATAAGTAGAGGGGCTTTTGATCAGCAGGTTTCATATTTTGGACTATCAAATTGTCATTCGGATTTTATTTCTGCCCAACACAGCGTACAGCAGGAGACACTGTGGTGCCAATTACGATCCTGTAAAAAAATTCCCCGTGCGACTCGTATCCGGTCTTTTTACCGTACGAATCGTACAAGTGCCGTACAAACTGCCAACTACGATTCGCATGGGAAAAAGACCATACGAATCGCATTGGGAATTATTCCCCACACGTCCTCGGGTCGGAAAATGTGTCCGACACATCCTCGGACGATTTACCGTCCAAATGTGAAAAGTGAAGTCCGACCGCGCTAGTACGATCCATCCCGTGCGTCCGATGTTACAACCGGATGGAAAAAACACCGTCCGCACCGAACTCCCATAGCAACCATGGAGACATGTGCCCGCATACGCGCCCAACACTCCCCCCAGCCCTCCTACGTACGAGTCGAATCCCCACCCGTGTATGTACACCCATGTATGTACGAGACGTACCCCCACCCACGTATGTATGGAGCGTACCCCCACCCCAACCGTGTATGTACGGACCATACCCTCACCCGCGTATGTATGGAGCGTACCCCCACCCCAACCGTGTATGTACGGACCGTACCCCCACCCCAACCGTGGATGTATGACCCGTACCCTCACCCGCGTATGTATGGAGCGTACCCCCACCCCAACCGTGTATGTACGGACCGCACCCCCACCCCAACCGTGTATGTACGACCCGTACCCTCACCCGCGTATGTATGGAGCGTACCCCCACCCCAACAGTGTATGTACGACCCGTACCCTCACCCGCGTATGTATGGAGCGTACCCCCACCCCAACCGTGTATGTACGGACCGTACCCCCACCCCAACTGTGGATGTACGACCCGTACCTTCACCCGCGTATGTATGGAGCGTACCCCCACCCCAACCGTGTATGTTCGACCCGTACCCCCTCCCCAACCGTGTATGTACGACCCGTACCCTCACCCGCGTATGTATGGAGCGTACCCCCACCCCAACCGTGTATGTACGACCCGTGCCCCCACCCCAACCGTGTATGTACGACCCGTACCCTCACCCGCGTATGTATGGAGCATACCCCCACCCCAACCGTGTATGTACGACCCGTACCCCCACCCCAACCGTGGATGTACGACACGTACCCTCACCAGAGTATGTATGGAGCGTACCCCCACCTCAACCGTGTATGTACGGACCGTACCCCCACCCCAACCGTGGATGTACAACCCATACCCTCACCCGCGTATGTATGGAGCGTACCCCCACCCCAACCGTGTATGTACGGACCGTAACCCCACCCCAACCGTGGATGTATGACCCGTACCCTCACCCGCGTATGTATGGAGCGTACCCCCACCCCAACCGTGTATGTACGACCCGTACCCTCACCCGCGTATGTATGGAGCGTACCCACACCCCAACCATGTATGTACGACCCGCACCCTCACCCGCATATGTATGGAGCGTACCCCCACCCCAACATTCTAAGTACGGAGCGCACCCCAGGCCCCAACACCAGCACCTTCACCCAACATCGCGCATGTACGAGTCGTACCAAGCCAGACACAAGGACACCACTGTACAACAAAATTGCCGAAGTACACACCGTACACACACTAAAAACGCACGTACACAACCAGAACAAAGCACAACAACACAAGAATACACTATTTGAATGGCACAAAGCCACAAAACATGTCCAACAAGCACAAATACAATCTATTCACTGACCTGCAACTGCCAAAATCCCAAACAGAGGCCCAAAACACAACCACTCCTTATAACACACCCACCCAAAGTTCAAACACAGCCACACCCACCAATGGACCAATAAAAAGGGCCCACACACACAAACCATGAGCCTTTGCAACAGACTCACTGCTGCCAGACCCCACAGACAACCTACAGCACCATACTTGAACCTTTACTACACCTTACACTTGCACACCTTCACACACACACCTTCACAAACACCCCCTCATCACATTCACACACACATGCACAACCACACCCACACACCCACAACCATCCACACCCACACCCCCCACAACCATCCACACCCAGACCCCTCACCATGCCCACTAACAAGAATCCAAAGTTCACTAGCCAAGAGTTGGAGGTCCTTGTCGACGAAATCCTCAGAGTCGAGCCACACCTCTTTGGAACATTGGTCAGACAGACCAGCATTTCCAAAAAAACAGCCATGTGGAAGAGGATTGTCGATGCTGTGAATGCTGTTGCGTCCACCAGAAGGACCAGGCATGAATGCCAAGCCAGGTGGTACGATCTGCGGAGGAGGGTCCGAGCCAAAATGACCGACGACCACAACCAGGCCAACATCACAGGAGGAGGGCCGCCCCGCAGACCCGTACAATACCATCCCTGGGAGGAGAGGGTGATGGCCATACTGCCGGTGGTGGCAGTGGACGGATTAGAAGGACTCCGAGACCCGGGTGAGTACACAAACAACTCACCTCACATGGGAGAAACGTCATCCACAACCAAACTCACAATCAGTCACGCAACCACCCCAAGCTATCGCATGACTCAACCACACTCCATGAACACGCACATGCCACTAGCGCCACCATGCCCCATGCACTCAGCTGGACAATGCCAAGTCACAGGCCACAGAAAACACCAACACAAGACACGGTAAGCCGGATGGCGGGAGTGTGGGCCCCAAAAATCACATAGTGCAACTCATAAGCAGACAACAATGCCCTCTGCCCATATGGCCTAGGTCACAGCCAGACAAACAGTGTGTCCCCACACAGGAAAGACTTGCCAGCAAATGGCGCACGCCTTGCTTTAAGACATGGGGGTGAAGGCACTTTTTGCACATGACAGCAGCTAATGAACAGCCAACACTGTGAAAGAGTGGCAGCACGAACCACCACAGCAGCAGCGCAGACACACACACTACACCCAATGGGTGTCTAGAGATCAGAAACAAACTCACATCAACAAGCCAAGGGCCATTCAAAGATTTGCTAAAAGTGTGTGCCTAGGAAGCTGGGCTGAGGTGACAGAGGGTGACACACAGAGGGAGGGAGAGGGGGAGAGAGAGGGAGGGAGACACAGGGAGACTGACACAGGGAGGAGGCCGACACAGGGAGGGAGGGAGAGGGGGACAGAGAGGGAGTGAGAAAGGGACACACACGGAGACCAATTCTGCCTTGTGGGGTGTGGGAATGTCTGCTCGTCAGCAGGTGGACTGCGTGCATGTAGACAAGGGTGGCCAGTGCCTCGATCCCCCTCTCTTCTCCATGGCAAAACACAGGGCCATGTCTCAACCTGTGCACGAGCACAACGACAGCTACCTGCATTATATAAGTGTGTGGAACAACTCCATGTGCCCACGTACAGTGCAACACGGAAGGCGCCAATGCATGGCTCGCCACACCTGCTCACTCCACTGCTGACTGCAGTCACAATTGACAAAGCAAGTAAGACTGTGCCACACATAGGTAAAGTCTCAAAAGCTGTGGCCAAGGGACATACCCATGCACAAGTGCACTGTGAGTGGAATGCAAGACATATCCAAATTCCCAGAGGAAATGTGCCAACTTTGAAACGAATGAAACATGGATGTTGCATGGAACATAAATAACATTGTCTCTCTCACACACAGGTCAACGTCGTGGATCACCCCCCAACACTGGGGGCGAAGACTCACAGGACCTGGCTCTGCGGGATGCCGATCCCACCGGCAGCGACGACTCTCACCACTCTGTGGACGACCCCGACCAACCTGGCCCCTCTGGTGTCCAACCACCTGCAGCACCTGCGTCAGGTACAACTGGGCCAACCACCACCCCCACTCCTGCCACATCCCAGGAGACACCCAGGATCCCTGCCCCACCACCACAATGCAGCCAGGCTCACCAGGAGGGACACGGTGTACCGGGCACCCAGGAGGAGGCAGGCGACAACGCTAATGCCACCCCTCAGGGGTCCCGGAGACCCAATGTGCCCACAAGGGCAGGCCAGGTGCAAGTGGGCAGGGGTGGTGGGAGTGGAGGACGGCGGAGGCGCGAGCCTGACCAGTTGGCTGCGGAACCGGTATATGCACATGTCAGAAACATCCTGGACACATACCGCCAGGACACCACGGGCATGGCCCAGGTTGTGTCCATCCTCGAGGAGATCAAGGCCCAGCAGGCCCAGCAACATGCGGAGCAACATGCCTGTCTACTGCGACACCAAGGGCGGATGGAGGACAGACAGGCTGAGCTCGTGACGGTGTTCAGGGGAATTCACAGTACACTCCGTCGGATAGCCGACAACATGGGCAACCCTCCCTGTGCCGCCAGGCGTAGAACAGCACCACCCACAGGGAGGGATCAGGAGGAGGAGGAGACATCCGACGGAGCATCCCAAACATCGTCACGGCCTGCTTCTGAGGGTTCCCACAGGAGGGCGGGTCGTCCACGGAAAAGACCGTGAGGGTCGGCGCAACAGCACCATCTCCCAGGACACCTGGCCTGGCACCTGGCCCACTGGACCAACAGCAGCTCATCAGCAAAAGACATTCTCTGCCACATGGACTTGCTGCTCACTGTCTGACCACTGTTGACAAAGACTGTGGCATGGACTCTGAGGATTTCCAATGGCAAGGACACCAACTCCCCTAGTGAACTTTGGATTCCACACACCCGGAAAGCCCCTCATGTCATACCCCCCCCCCCCCCAAGTACCCCAACAAAAATAAAAGTTACACGATAAAGAGATGATGCCTACATTTTGCATTATTACCTTACATGTGTCTTGTTAAGTCTAACCATGCCAGAGTTCTCATATGACTCCAACCATCCACACCCTGGGGCCTGAGTCTGGCACAGGGCACACATGGGTCACAATGTATTACAAGACACACATGGAGCACCATACACACCCGTGATGGGCCCAACCAGCTGAGGGGGTGGCCGCACAACCGTGCCGACAGACATATTGAGTACAGCGACAGCCATGCGCAGAGGTCAGGGATCATGTGGAGCGTCCTGGGGGGCACCCAGGTACGTGTGGACAGGTGGCAGAACCATGTCCTGCAAGCTTGAGTCAGGTGGATGCAGAGAATGGTGGCCTGGCAAACGTTGGATGCATGGGGATGGCATATGTCACAATACCCACACAGCCATTGACATCATGCACAATACACAGTCTAATCCCACACAAACAGCTTCCATCTTGCTACTCGATACATAGACACATAGCCACTATCACGGAAAACCATGCCAGACATGCTGTATGCACCATGGCAACACACCAGCATTGACTGAGAATAGGCACCTTGGAGGCATAGGGACACCTTTATTATTCATGTATTCAGAAATGCAGAGGCAACTCGGAATACACATAAACAGGTCATGTGGAGTAACATGTGGGTCCAACACTGGAACCCCCCTTCTGCTGCACAAATGCGTGATAGCCATGGAACTGGCACACAAGTGTCGGCCAACAGCTAAACACCCCCTGCTGCTCACGGAGAGGCTGCCATACACCATTGATCCTCTGATGTGGAAGTCCCACACCATGTCAAGCCAATGCAAACCGTATGTGTCCGAGGGCAGTGTTACACACATTGATGCCATCATCACAATCCACTATCCCATCACAGATGACTGTCAACAAGTCTGACCATCTATTCAGGTGTACCCAGCTACATGTCATGTGTACCATGGTGATGCGACATGTCTGCAGAGGAACCAAACATCGACAGGGGCAGTGTGCACACATCAGAAACAACAGCCACACCAATACACCCCTGATGCATCCCTTACCCTAAGTAGACTTCCAAACTTGTCCGTGCATGTAACGCTGAGTCAGCACACGATGACGTGTCCATGAGGAATAGCAGTGCCACAACAATGCAACCAGCAGACGGCATGCGCAAGTACCTGGGGATGAGAGACACACAAGAAGTCAGCCACAAAAAGCACAGCCACTTGCATGTGCATGTACTCGACACATGTAAGGATGACAACATGCTAGGTCACAATTATGACTGGGAAAATACACTCATCACTGGCACCATCACTCCAGTGACATATCCACACACACCTCTGACTCACGTGGCATACATGCAGATGGACACACACATCGCAACACATGCCACACGGGGACCAATGCGTGCACACACAGACACTGGTACTCACCACTAAGCAAAGAAGTCGCGTATGAGCCGACTCCGGATGTCCTCTTGCGGAACCACATCCTCCACATCACTAGCCCCATTGCTAAGCCCTTCGTCCTCCACGGGTGGATGGTCCTGATCATCTTGATCCAGGATGAGTGGCACAGCTTTCTCAACTGCCATGTTGTGGAGCATGCAGCAGACCATGAAGATTTTGCAGACCTTCGCCGGGGCATATGGGAGGGCGCCGCCGGTCTTGTGGAGGCATCTGAATCGGCTCTTCAGGAGGCTAAATGTCCTCTCAATCACTCGCCTTGTCCGGCCATGGGCGGTGTTGTAGCGGAGCTGGGCCGGCGTGATGGGGTTGCGGAGAGGTGTGATCAGCCATGGCATGTTGGGATAGCCAGCGTCCCCTACATGGAAACCACATGGACATGAGTAGGACAGGAGAAGCGGTTGTGCTGTAAGTCTACGCAAAATACAGGACAGACATAGTGTACCCATCAACAACACATGCTCGTTCGTTGCGCAGCTGCGTCATCATTTCAGGCACCCTGCTACGCCTCATGATGTAGGCATCGTGTGCTGATCCTGGAAAACGAGCACAGACATGTGAAATCACCATGTTGGACAGACACACCACAAGGGCATTGATGGAGTGGTAGTGTTTGCGATTCCTGTACGCTACCTCCTGTGCCTGTGGTGGTACCAAAGCCACATGTGTCCCATCTATGGATCCAATGACATGGGGCATCCCTCCCAGTGCATAGAATCCACGCTTGATCCCAGTCAACAGTTCAGGAGTTGGGAAATGGATGAACTCATCCAGGTGAAGCAACATGGCCTCTAAGAAATCATGCAGCACACGGCTGAACAACATGCTCTGGGACATGCCACCAACATGAGCTATGGTATATTGAAAGGTACCCGTGGCAAGAAAATGTAGGGCTGCCATTACCTTCAGCTTGGGTGTCAGTGCCGTAGGATACCTGTGCAGCGGTTGCAGGTGTGGTGCCAGCCTTGCCGTCAACTCCTCAATCAATGGTTGGGGGAAGCGGTAGCACCGGATACAGTCATTCTCCCGCATGTCAGCCAAGTCCGGAATTGGTCGGGGAAGAGGCGGCGCTCTGCGGTAATTTGGAAGTGACAAGGAAGAGTGAGTGCACTACAACAACAATTTATTTGTACTGAGCACATGTTAATCTGTCAATACACATATGCTACATACGGAGTCAGGTATGTGCCACATGCCCTGGACACGTATGGCTGCCAGGTGACACTCCTACCAAGACCCAGCTACACACGGAGATTGTGAACCTCCACATGCCATGGCATGGGATTAGCTGTGTCCCAGTGTAAGGGAACAGGAAGACGCAACACAGGAGTGACATACATCAACACATCAGCAGAAGTAGGATGTCGATTTCAGAGACAGGTAGCGGAACACTAGAGCCACAGGTCACATGACATTACACTAGGACAGTTCACACACCTTGCCAATGAGGTGTACATGTAATGACTCACCACACATACATTGAGAGGATGCAGACATGTCCTTCTTATGCTACTCCGTGTCCCATGCATACATACGCACCTCACATCCGATACCACATGTGGCCTGGTGTGCGTAACAGTGTGCCATGTCCATCTACACACAGACACATGTTGGTTGCTGCAACAGCTGATGCTTTTGAGGGAGCACCAACATCAAGCTAATGGGAACACACCACACATACATGACATAGACACATCGTGCACCGTGGGTAGTGACATGTCTGGTGTGGTAACCCCTGTAGCGGGCATCAGGGGACACTTGCGTGTGTTGTTGACTGTGCCATGCCACTGACGCTCATCCCAAGTGTGCAGTACGACATGCATACATGTCAAAGGAGTTAAGGGCATGCCTGGCACACATTGCACCGTCACACATAACATCTGTACACATCTCATCATACATCTGTTGCCTCCTCGACTCAGGAGTAATGTGCCACATCACAGACTTTCACACCTGTGCCCCACACATGTAGTAATGCCCAGACAAGGCCTTGATGTCCATCCATGGACAAGTATGTCAGCTCTGTTCCTTTCTGTGTGCTGCCTGTCACCACTGTGATGTGTGAAAGGCACCGTACATTCGCTCAGAGGGCCTGTGTACGTTCCCTATCACTATGGGTGTGCTCGCGTATGCGTACCCATAGTGATAGTGAGCGTACAGGCGTGTGTACGGTCCGTATCACTATGGGTGTGCTCGCGTATGCGTACCCATAGTGATAGTGAGCGTACAGGCGTGTGTACGGTCCGTATCACTATCACACCCATAGTGATACGGACCGTACACACGCCTGTACGCTCACTATCACTATGGGTACGCATACGCGAGCACACCCATAGTGATACGGACCGTACACACGCCTGTACGCTCACTATCACTATGGGTACGCATACGCGAGCACACCCATAGTGATACGGACCGTACACACGCCTGTACGGGCCATTGCTATGCTTTTGGGGTGCCCTAGGGCCCCGGTACGCACCGTACATGTGTGTGAAACTCCAAATTACATAGGGGACACATGAGGAACAAGTATAAAGGCCTACATGCATGCTGGTTGTCATGGAGACCAAGTTTAAAGTTTGAATTTTTTTCAGCAGGTGCACAGCAGAAGTCAGTTTGAATTAATCTACTTTGTTGCAATGTGGTTCTGGAGTTGACATCATGCTCAAGAAAAAAACACTATCAGAACACACTGACTGTGCTAGGTTTTAAGGGATTGGAGGAAACATAGGATGCAAATGTGAGTGACCAATCACTCTGTACTCCTGTGCATGAAACAGGCCAGCAAGGCAGATATAAGGCAGCCAGGTCCCATGAGGGAGCACTTGCCTGCACATCTTTGGATTCTACGACCCAGCTGCTGCTCCTGATTCCCTGGAACCATGTCAAGGTCGGTGGAGAGGTCACAGCCTTTCACCCTGGAGGAGAACCTGGCATTGCTGGATGTGATCCTCCCACAGTACCCCCTGCTATATGGGCGACCAGGATATCAGGTGAGTGCAGAGTCTACTAGCACAGACTGTGTCCCTTGTTTGTGACTGTGACTTCTGGCATTGTGTCCAGGTGTGACACACATGCTATGTACTGTAGGGGGGGTGCCAGGGGGGGAATGCCTGATGTCTCCCAGCCAGAGCATGCTGTGGTGCATGTCTGCCGTCCTCACTTGCATTGTGTGTACTGTGACAATCACTGCATGGTGCATGCCACATTCTGCCTGTCTTGTCCTCCTGGGAATGTAGCCTCTACAGTCCTCATGTGATTATGTGGTCAGCCCAGTGTGACAGGTGACTGTACCCACAGATGTGTGTTAGTTCTGTGTACCTGTGCTGAGAGTGTCCACATGATGTGTTCGTACCCTGGACATCGGTGTGTGTGTAAGTCCCCTGTCATGTGGGTGGGTGCATATGTGGAGTGTGGCACCCGGGCTGCATGAGGGATGGATATACCCTGCCCATGTGATGTGAGCAGGGAGCAGTGCTGTGTGTCTGACGTGCAGAGCCAGCCCCACACCTGTGAGCCCCCCCCCCGTCTAGTGGCACATGTGCAGAGTGAGGTTTGTCTCTGCATTTGGCAATGGCAGGTGAATGTCCTGTGCCTGTGTGTGTCTGTGTACTCTGCTGAGGTAGCGTCAGTGGCCTGTGGCATGTGACTGCTTAGAGGTGCTGCACATTATCCTGGTGTAGCTTGTGATGCACAGTGTGAGCCTGGATCATTGATTGTGTTGTTGCCCTCATTCCACCTGTGTACTTTCAATGGCACGTATTGCTTTTGCCCTTCCCCAGAGGATCATGTCCCTATGACAAAGGTGCAATGCGTTGGATGCATACTATGCCTTGTTGTAAACAGCAAATTTGTTCTAATATGTGTCTCTGTGACATGTGCCAGGTGTATTGATGTAGTGTCACTTGTTCATCCTCACAGGTAGGCGCCTCTGCCAAGAAGCAGATCTGGATGAACGCCGTCAGTGCCGTGAGGAGGACGGACGGTCGCAAGCGGCGCCTGGCCCAGGTGAGGAAACGCTGGCAGGATATCCGGTGCTGGACGCGGAGGATCGCACGGGTCCTGCTGGGGGACTCACCTGAGACCCATAAGAACCGCGGGCGCCGCCGTCTGACCCACATCCACAAGCGTGTGCTGGCGGTGGTATTTCCAGACTTGGACAGGCGCTTACAGGAGAAGCAGCAGCAGGAAGGGGGTAGGTACATGTGTGTTTGTTGTGTGTCACCAGCATTTGTAAGTGCACAGTTGCATGGATACACTGCCAGGGTTTAAAGGTGCTGTGCAGATCCTGTTACCCACAGTATAGCGGTGCTCTCCTGCCTCCCTTCCCCTCCTTGCAATGTGTTCCCTGGTCTGTGTGTAGTCACTCCTTCACAAGGTTATGTAGGCTGGCACTTTCTCCACGTGAACTATGCCTGTAGCATCATGTGTGGGGGGGGTGTGTAACAGGTTTTGGGACCTTGCCTGTGCCCTGTCCAGTTCAGTACTTGTGGGTTCCATGTCAGTTGGCACTGATGCTGAGTCCAGTCATGGGAGTTAGTCTCTCAAGTGTCATGCCTTACAGCACGCATGTCCTATGTTGTGGCCTGTGACATGATGTGCATGAGTGTGCGATACGCATAGTGCAGGGATGGTGGCGTGTGTTGCAGTCATTCCCATTCAGGACCATGGAGTTGTGTGGCCACTACTGTCCCCTGGGGCATATTTTCCTAGGTGTCATGTGTGTCATCACAAAATGTGGACACTCTCAGTGTCTACAGCATAGGTTGTGCTCTGTGCCATTGTCCCCTGGCACCATGTATATTGACGTAATATGTAGTACAAGTGTCCACTATACAGCCTGACATTATTTTCCTTGTTCATACTCACGGTGGCCAGTGCCTGTGTGTCTTGTTACAATCATCTGATGATGACCATTTGTACATGATTATTTGGACAGGCGCACCTTGGGTATTTGGTGTCCAATCTTGCATTTATGCAGCACATGTGTATTTCACCCAGACTAAGAGATGTAAGTGCTTCCTGTGTCTCAACAAATTGTCTCATGTAGGGGGTGGTTGGTGCGGGCAAAGCCTACATGTCAAAACCTGATGTCTCCTTGCTAGGTCTGGCCAGTGTGTGATGTTTGTCTGGACATACACTCAAGGTGCAGTGAGCCAGTCATGGTGGGCATGTTTTCAGTATTACCTATGCAGCATGTGCCTCAAGTTCATGGATATGGTCCCTGCTCATCCCTATTTTCGGCAACACTGTGTGGTGCAGATGCAGTGCTGGATTGTCCCCAGGGCCTGGCTCCTCTGTCAAACTCCATTTCATGTCATTTGCTATTGTGTCATGCTCTCCATGGTTTTTCAGTGGCATGGTGGGTCAACCAACTGTGTGTTGCATGCCCTACATCTGTACCTTGTTTTGTAGATGTTACTGATCTTTCTTTTCAGGCTATGCACTGTAACCTATGTAGATTGGACTCATGTGACATATGTATACAGGTGTATGATTAATTGCTGTCTCTTCACCTTGCCCACAGCATCGTCGGGGGACACGGAGGGAGACATGAGCACAGACGGAGCGGAGGGACCGAGCACCAGTGCCAGCGTTGACATCGTGGCTGGCACATTGAGTGGAACTGAGGCGGAGGAGAGTGAGGCCGAGGACCTGTCCACTGGCACGACAGAATATGAAGCTGACGGGTCCGAGGATGATCTCTCCGAGTGGGCGGAGGCTGCACCAGCAGCTGACAGCGGCACAACATCTCTCCCCGCCCCCTCCATTGCCATCAGCCGCCTCCCACTTGCTCGTGTCCCTTCCCAGCGTGCCCGGTCACCACATGTCTCCTTCCTGCCAGGCACCGCACCCCCTGCCCCTGTCTCCACTGCTGCCGCCAATGCCGAGTCTGTGGACATCCAGCAGCAGTTGCAGGTTGGTCAGGCTGCGATGCTTAATGTCCTCCATGGCCACAGCCAAGTGCTGAACAACATGGAGGCATACTTGGAGGGCATTTTCTCATCGCAGGCTGACCAACGCAACTTGCTGAGGTCCATTGACTCGACACTGACTGCAGCAGTGGGTCTCCTGCAGCGCTACGTCCAACCCCCTACCCCTGACCCATCCACACTTCCCACTCCCATGCCTGTCCCACGTACACCCAGACGTCAGCATGCACCCACCACAACAGACACAGGCACCACACCAGCAGGGAAGGTCATACGCACACCTCCTGGCACGCACACACAGGGTGAAGTAGGCACACCCACTGGGTCGGGGGGCAAACGTAAGACACGCAGCCAGAGTGGGAGTCCACATTCCACCAAATCCACTCCCTCCAAATCCCCTCCCCTCAGCTCTCCTGGCCACATATCCGGCAAAGACTCCTTCATGGCCGCTCTGTCCCTGAGCCCCACTGTGACACCACCCCGCAAACGGTCAAGGGAGTCCCCGGTCAGGGTGGTTGAGTCCCCCCCCTGTCCACACCCTCCCCCAGTGGTGCTGCGACCCATCCCTCCGCCCCCCCCTCCTTGGGGCCTGTGGTTCCTTCGGGTGCAGGGGAGTCGCTGGAGGACCTTGCTAAGGTGTGCAGCGACATCCTGGCCTCCGCCTTTGGCCCTGCCCCACCCCCTGTGGTGGAGTCCTCCATCCCTGCACCCACGACGCCTATCCTTCGCCCTCATGTCCCTGCGGTGCCTGGTCCTTCCCCCCACATGATGCCCTCCCCGCTCTGGAAGACGAAGGAGTCTGACTGTGCAGGCAAGCTAGGGGACACGCGTCCCACTGTGTCCCCCACCTGGATTCGAACTTTGGATTGCCCTATGGGCATTGTACATTTGGAACTTTCAAGGGACAAACTGATTTTTGGATGCTGAATAAAGCAATTTATTTTTCCTTAGTACACTACTGTCTGTCTGGTACTGCTGTTGGTCGACCTGCCCCATTATTTTGGGTGGTGATAATGTGTTGGGTGTGTGGGAATTGTAGTCTTGTGCTGGTCATAGGGTGGATCCTGGTATCTGTGTGCCATCACAAGCTGTTGGCTACATAACTTTGTTCATGTAAGCAGTTACTGCATGGTGACATCGTCCCAAGGTGTGTTCCTTCCTCTGTGTAACCTGACATCTTCCCTGCAGGGTCTTTCCAATATGTGGTGCTGAGCAATGTCTCCACCTGCATCATTCGTGGCGTCCTTGGTGGTCACTGTACTTGTGTATGTAGACTGTTGTCATGACTTCATGTGTACATGTTTTCTTTTTGGCGCTATGCATGTGTATACTCCCAGCCTCGCACACATGTGGTACATGTACTGCTGGATCTTTGTGCACCTGACTGACATTTGTGGGCATTGGATCTGTGGGTACTCCACCCTTTTCTTTGCAGGGGCACTGCTGTGAGTGTTAGGCACCCAGCCCTCCTGTGTCTGGGCACTGCTGGGAGGACTCTGCACAAACCCCTCCTGTGTCTGGGCACTGCTGGGAGGACTCTGCACCCACCCCTCCTGTGTCTGGGCACTGCTGGGAGGACTCTGCACCCACCCCTCCTGTGACTGGGCACTTCCGGGAGTGTTAGGCACCCACCCCTCCTGTGTCTGGGCACTGCTGGGAGGACTCTGCACACACCCCTCCTGTGTCTGGGCACTGCTGGGAGGACTCTGCACCCACCCCTCCTGTGACTGGGCACTGCTGGGAGGACTCTGCACCCACCCCTCCTGCGTATTGGCACTGCTGGGAGGACTCTGCATACACCCCTCCTGTGACTGGGCACTGCTGGGAGGACTCTGCACACACCCCTCTTATGACTGGGCACTGCTGGGAGTGTTAGGCACCCACTCCTCCTGTGTCTGGGCACTGCTGGGAGGACTCTGCACACACCCCTCCTGTGACTGGGCACTGCTGGGAGTGTTAGGCACCCACCCCTCCTGTGTCTGGGCACTGCTGGGAGGACTCTGCACACACCCCTCCTGTGTCTGGGCACTGCTGGGAGGACTCTGCACCCACCCCTCCTGTGTCTGGGCAGTGCTGGGAGGACTCTGCACACACCCCTCCTGTGACTGGGCACTGCTGGGAGTGTTAGGCACCCACCCCTCCTGTGTCTGGGCACTGCTGGGAGGACTCTGCACCCACTTCTACTGCGTCTGGGCACTGCTGGGAGGACTCTGCACACACCCCTCCTGTGTCTAGGCACTGCTGGGAAGACTCTGCACCCACCCCTCCTGTGTCTGGGCACTGCTGGGAGGACTCTGCACAAACCCCTCCTGTGTCTGGGCACTGCTGGGAGGACTCTGCACCCACCCCTCCTGTGTCTGGGCAGTGCTGGGAGGACTCTGCACACACCCCTCCTGTGACTGGGCACTGCTGGGAGTGTTAGGCACACACCCCTCCTGTGTCTGGGCACTGCTGGGAGGACTCTGCACCCACTTCTACTGCGTCTGGGCACTGCTGGGAGGACTCTGCACACACCCCTCCTGTGTCTAGGCACTGCTGGGAAGACTCTGCACCCACCCCTCCTGTGTCTGGGCACTGCTGGGAGGACTCTGCACAAACCCCTCCTGTGTCTGGGCACTGTTGGGAGGACTCTGCACCCAACCCTCCTATATCAGGATATGTACGCTTAGAACATACACGGGTGTGGGTTCGCTCCATGCATACAAGGTGGGGGTACGGTCCGTACGTACACTGTTGGCATGGGGGGTTCGCTCCATGCATACGCGGGTGAGGGTATGGGTCGTACTTACACTGTTGGGGTGGGGGGTACGCTCCATACATACGCGGGTGGGGGTACGGGTCGTACTTACACTGTTGGGGTGGGGGTACGCTCCATATGTACGCGGGTGAGGGTACGGGTCGTACTTACACTGT
Source organism: Triturus cristatus (assembly GCF_964204655.1). NCBI lineage: Eukaryota > Metazoa > Chordata > Amphibia > Caudata > Salamandridae > Triturus > Triturus cristatus. Next base: position 950,237,040 of record NC_140584.1, read on the forward strand.
TGGGGTGGGGGGTACGCTCCATACGTATGCGGGTGGGGGTACGGGTCATACTTACACTGTTGGGGTGGGGGGTATGCTCCATACGTATGCGAGTGGGGGTACGGGTCGTACTTGCACTGTTGGGGTGGGGGGTACGCTCCATACGAATGTGGGTGGGGGTACGGGTCGTACTTACACTGTTGGGGTGGGGGGTATGCTCCATACGTATGCGGGTGAGGGTACGGGTCGTACTTACACTGTTGGGGTGGGGGGTACGCTCCATACATACGCGGGTGGGGGTACGGGTCGTACTTACACTGTTGGGGTGGGGGGTACGCTTTATACGTACGCGGGTGAGGGTACGGGTCGTACTTACACTGTTGGGGTGGGGGGTACGCTCCATACGTACGCGGGTGAGGGTACGGGTCGTACTTACACTGTTGGGGTGGGGGGTACGCTCCATACGTACGCGGGTGAGTGTACGGGTCGTACTTACACTGTTGGGGTGGGGGGTACGCTCCATGCATACGGGGGTGGGGGTACGGTCCGTACATATCCGTACCCACGCTATGGAATGCTTGTGCGGGCCGTACCCAGGCCTTTGCCACGTGGGTACAGCCGTCCCGCCATTGTTGGGGTGACGTAGGTGTGGGCGTGGTATGACTCGTACCCGCGCTCTTAAGGCGTGGGTACGGGACGTACCTGTATTGTTGTGTTGCCGGTTTGCGTCGTCAAGCACTTCCGTTGTGGCGGACGCTGGCTTTGCTGGACACGCCCCCACCCCCTCGTAGTGACCAGGGCCTGGGGGTCAGGTATGTCCAGGGCATGTGTGCTGTGTGACTTTGGTGGGGGTTTTGTGGCCTGCCCCTGCTCCTGCCCCCACCCCCTTTTCCCCCCTCCCTTTGTTGTTCTGACCTTCTGCGGCGTCTGCGTCGTAACCTGTAGAGGAGGTCGACTGCTATGAGGGCTGGGATGACATGTAGGTTCGGGTCCATGTCAGTCCGTCGCGTGAAGGTACTCCTTGTTCGCGTCGTCCTGATTTCCCGGCAGTTTTTGGCTGTCGGAAAATATTGTCCGTGCGGGATGACGTCGGTGCGAATCGTACTTCCTGGTTCGTGATTGGCAGGCTGCGTGCGTCCCGACGTCACGTCGGCGCTTTCCCGGATCACATTTGTATGTTTATTTTCGTCGGTCGGGGTTTTGTACGATTCGTACGGAAATAGTATTTCCGTGCGAATCGTACTTCCATGTTTGTATATTGTTACGACCGGGTACGCGTCGGACGGAGAATATGCTCCGTCTGACGGTTCATACCCGGTTTTTACAGGATCGTGATCGGCACCTGTGTCCGCTCACTTTTCCCATTAGCTTCCATCACTTTGAGTAACTGCAAAAAATCTGTGCATTTTGTTCACAACCTTGTAAAAATTGTTCCTTTCTCTTCAGTTGCAATGCTGGTTCAAAATGTGCCTTTCTATTTTATTTGTACATACATTGAAGTTAAATTCTGACTTTTTATTGTAGCTGTATGCAGTTTTGAACGTTATGTAATGAAGTGTTAAAGTAATATTGTAGCATTCTAGCTGCCTGGGTGTGAGTACTTGTTTAGGCATTCGTTTTTTCTTGTCTCCTGTAGAAGTAATAAAAATAATTAAAAAATGCATGGCACATTTGAACTGTGTATTGTTTAAAAACTTCGCTAGAAAAGCATTGGTAAATGCTTTTACGTTTCCAATTCTTGTTGCAAGCTTGGGGCGGTAGGTGATGGCATACTTTTTTTCCCTCTTTTTTATTGTTGTGGGATATGCTTGCAATAAAAATGTTTCAAAAAAATATCCGCAGCTCTGTGGCCACCGAGTTTTCAGCCGCATTGGAGTTCTTTGCTGCTCCCGGTTGGTCGCAACTCAATCTGCCTTCTTTCAAGGATATCAGCTTGGTACCTCAATGGTGCCTCAAAAGGTGAATGTCCCTAATGGAGTCTGAGGTGGAACCAAACTTGAGCCATTGAACCTGTGGTTCAGAGCTGCAGGGTGTGGGGGATCCAGCAACTATTCTATCTGGGCTGGATAATACGCAAGTTGAACACCCCATAATAAAATTACTTTGGTCTGGGGCTATGAGGGAGATTATACAGATCTCGGACACAGAGCAGGCAGCCTCTTGTGAGGGACCCTCATTGGCAGATACTATAATTGCAGCAGTTAAAGCAGAAGCCCCTCTTGGTGTTGAGGACCAGACAAAAGGCAAAGCAACAGACAATCCCTTGACAGACGCAGGACACACAGAATTGCCTGCTGGGCCCCTTTAAACTGGACTATCTGAGCTACTAAATTTGAATACTTCTTCTGATGCGCTATGGGCCCAGGGTGGGGGCAGCAGCACCCAAGTAAGGGTGGCAATCATGGTGCTAGGAGCAGCCCATTCGGGAAGTGGGTCACATCAAAAGGGGAGGTAACAACACGTATTTCCAGCTTGATAAATTGCCTACCAGGCAATATGCACTCCGCGAATTCCCCACTATAAATCCCAGCTGCACAGCTGACATACCCGTGGACATTACTCTGGACCACTCTCCACCCACAAAATCTCAGGACGATAATAGGCAGGAACCTTCACTAAGAGTAATTCTACAAGCCCTTCAGACCCAGCGCTCAGAGGCTCAGCTGTACAATGCTCAGGCTAGAGTAGATAATGCAAAGGTACACCCATCCTTGAATAAGGTCTCAGGGCAGATCACCAGTTTCACAATGGAACTTTCAGAGCTGCAGGAAAGAGTTGCTTGCACAAAGGAGGCTACATTGTCAACAGGTAAGGCGATCAGGGGCCATGATTCCCAGCTTGAGTATCTCAAAACAAAAATTGAAGACTTGGGACCTAAACCTCAAATACGCCATGCTTTTCCCAGCTAAGCTGCGAGTGGAGGTGGATGGTCGCACGCACTTTTTTGATCGTCCCGAAGCGGCCGGGGACTGGCTGGATACTCTGTCTGGGGATCGGGATCGGGGGGCGGGGGGGGAGCGGTGGGGGGAGAGGGCTCGCCGGATCAGGACTGAGGGACTAATATTAGGCCTCGCTCGGGACGAAAATGATGCCACTTTTGACCATGCGTCTGTTCGTGTAAGTTCCCCTCCTATGGAGGTTGTGTAGGGTCTCTTGGGGGTTCTCCCTCCTCCTCTGGGGGTCTAGTTAGTTTAACTATCTATGGGGCGACAGGCACACTGCACGTTGGGGGGGCTGTTTGGGCTCATGCAGGGGTGCAGGGAGGGGGGAGTTCTGTTGGGGTGGGTGGGCAGGGATGGGGTGTTGTTCGTTTTTATCACAAGGCAAACTTATTTTTGTGTTGGTTCTAAGGTGCTCTCGGGAGGACGAATGATGGCTTCTGTGTATGATGGGGGGTAGGGAATTAACTTTGTTGTCTTGGAACGTTAATGGACTGGGGGACAGGATCAAACGAGGTGTGGTCCTGCAGTTTTTGAAGCGACTCTCGCCCGATGTAGTCTTTCTGCAGGAGACACACCTTATTGGCAATTCCTTCTGTGCCATGAATCGGCGTGGCTACCGCCTAGTGGCCCACTCGGGCTTCACGTCAGGCTCAAGGGGTGTGGGCATCATGGTAAAGAACTCGCTCCCGTTGGAAATTGATGAGGTGCTCCACGATGATAGGGGACGGTACACTGTCTTGGTGGGGAGAATGGAGGGCAAAGTGGTTGTCTTTGTGTCAGTATACGTCCCACCGGGGCTGCAGTCGACCACCTTTGCAGACCTGGGGCGCCTCCTCCTTGGCCTTCCGGGGGGGCTTCTGGTGGTGGGGGGGGATTTCAATGCGGTGGTTTCTGGGACTGTGGATTGTCACCCCCCTAGGGACCTCCCCCGGGCACAGGCGTGGCTATCCGGCCTCTTGGATACACTGGGATTGGTGGACTGCTGGCGCTTAAAACATCCCACGCAGCTGCAGTACACTTTCCACTCGGGGGCCCATGGTAGTCTCTCACGGCTTGATTATGTCCTTGTCCCGGCGGCCTATGTCGGGAGGGTGGGAGAGGTGCGCCATTTGGCACGGGGTATCTCGGATCACTCCCCGCTCCTGTTACATTTCGATGTCTTTCCGAGGGGTGAGGGTAGGGTAGTCTCAATCAATTCCTGGTACCTGCGCGACCCCACCATTCGCGCTGACTTGATTAAATCCCTGCAGCGATATTTTGATGAGAATGTGGGGTCCGTGCCTTCGGCTATCTCCCTGTGGGAGGCCTTCAAGACAGTACTCAGAGGGGAGGCCCTATCCCTTATTTCCCACGCCCGGAGGCGCGAGCGGGAGGAGGTGACCCGGGTGGAGGCTGAAATAGCCGAGTTGGAGGGTAATCTAGAAGGTGGGGTGACGGATGCTGCACTACATGTCCTCCAACTCAAGCAAGCGGCCTATAGGGCCCTCGTCATGGAGGCGGCCAGGGGCCTCAGTAGAGAGCAACAGGGGCGACTGTATGATGTGGGTGATAAGGCTGGTAAACTGATAGCGTGGTTGGACAAAAAGGAGAGAGCGAATCGTGTGGTCCCGCTGATTGAGAAAACGGATGGTGTGTGTGTAACTGAGCCAGAAGAAATTGTCTCCTGTTTCGCGGATTATTTCCGCGAGGTGTATTCCCCGGTCTCTTCCTGCTCTGAAGAGGATTCCCGTGCCCTGCTCAGGGATATCGCGCTGCCGTCCCTTTCCGGGGAGGACAGGGTGTCGCTGGACGCCGCTCCCACCTCCGACGAAATCGCCCTCGCCATACGCTCGGTCGCTTCTGGCAAGGCCATGGGCCCGAATGGTATCCCTATCGAGTTGTACAAGTTGCGACCGGATACACTGGCGCCCCACCTCCGTGCAATGTTCCTGGCGGCCCACTCGCTGGGCTCCCTCCCGCTGGACCAGCGTCTGGCTACAATCGTGGTGATCCACAAGGAAGGGAGACCTCGGGACCGGGTTACATCCTATCGGCCTATCTCGCTACTGAATGCGGAGCCCAAAATTCTCGCCAAGGTACTGGCCAATTGGCTGGTCGGCGTGGTGGGCGATCTGGTTCATCAGGACCAGTCCGGCTTTATTCCCCATCGCAACACAGCCCTTAACCTGCGGCGTTTGCATGGGGTGCTCGCACGTGTCCCATTCATACGGGAACCGGCCATTTTGGCGTCCTTAGACGCCACCATGGCGTTTGATACGCTTGAGTGGCCATACATCTGGGCGATGCTTGCGAAGTTTGGATTTGGCCCAGGGTTCATCAGTTGGGTCAAATTGTTGTATTCGGGCCCATTGGCGCAGGTGGTGGTGAACGGAAGAGTATCGGCCCCGTTCGAGCTGGGCCGGGGCACGCGACAGGGCTGCCCCTTGTCGCCGCTCCTGTTTGCGCTTGCCTTGGAGCCCCTGGCGGAGTGGCTGCGGTGGCATCCCTCTATCCGTGGTCTCCGCTGGACCCCCGAGTATGAGGACCGCGTGTCCCTATACGCTGATGACATCCTCTTGTACCTAGCCTCCCCACGTAAATCACTAATAGTACTGGTTGATGTTTTACGTTCATTCGGTCGCAACTCCGGCCTTGTCATCAACTGGGCTAAATCATGTGTGTATGTGCTCTCTGGGGAGGCTCCCATCCTCCCGCGGGGCTGTCCGATTCAGATCGCCTCGCGGGGGTTCAGGTACCTGGGTGTCTTCATTACTCTGGACCCGGAGGCCCGCTACGAACGGAACTTGCTTCCCCCCCTCCAGCGCCTGAAGGAGGACGTCGCACGCTGGCGGCGCCTGCCGCTTTCGCCGCTCGGCCGGGCGGCATTGTTCAAGATGATGTCGTTGCCACGCTTCCTGTACGCTTTGCAGAACACTATGGACTTAGTCCCGGCGCGCTACTTCCGTGAGGTGGAGAGTCTGCAACGCCGCCTGTTCTGGGACGGGAGGCCGCGTATTGCCCTAGCGAAGTTGACGCTCCCATGGTATGACGGGGGGATTGCCCTCCCGGATATTAAACGGTACTATTGGGCCTCCCAGCTAGCTGCAATTAACCATGGCCTATACGGGCCCGCCTTAAACCCGGCATTCGAAATGGACAAGATGCTCCTGCCAGGTGGCGACTACAATCGAGCGCTCTATTCTAGCGCGCCCGACGCTCGTCTGACGGGCCCCACGCGTGTCATGGTGCAAGTGTGGCACGCGGCCAATGCAGCTATGGGGTGGAAGGACCGTTTGACCCGGGCGTCACCACTATACGCGTCTGAGCGGTTGGGCTCCCTGTGGACCTCTAAGGGCTTTGAGAAGTGGGACATAATAGGCATTAGTAAAGTGGGGGATCTCTGGACGAGGGGAGGATTTAAAACGTTCGAGATGCTGCAGACGGAATTTCAGTTGCAGGGCAGTGAATACTTTCGGTATTTGCAGGTCCGTCATGCGCTGGGCTCCGTCTTTTCGGAAGTTGCCTCCATCCCGGAATATTCCCCCCTGGAGGATAGAATGCTGGATGGGCACGTCCCGGACAGCACGATCTCACTGATATACAAAAAGCTGATTAACGACCGCTCGGGCCTGTTGACTGCCCTTCGTGCGGCTTGGGTTGCCGACGGGCTGGAGTTGGACGACGAGGACTGGACCTCCGCGGTGGCCTCCCCGAAGGAGGTGGCCATACCGGCTCGCCTTCGCTTCGTCCAGCTCAAGATACTCCACCGGGTCTACATGACGGGGCCAAAGCTTCTGCGTATGGGCTATGCTGAAGATGGGTTGTGTAAGCGTGGGTGTGGTGCTTTGGGGACCTTTCTGCATATTTTGTGGGAGTGCCCGGAGGTGGAAGGGTTCTGGCGTGGTGTACATGAGGTGCTGCGACTGGTTACGCATGTGGCGCTGTTGCCTGAAGCGAGGAGATGCCTGTTGAATGTGTGGGAACCGACTGATTACTCGGCGCCGCAGACGTGGTGGGTGACTCTGGGATATATGGTAGCCAAGCGTGATATTGCTCAACTGTGGGGATCCCAGAGGCCCCCGACGGTCTCGGCCTGGAAAGAACACATGGACTGGTGCATGTTTTGAGAAAAGGTGGTGTATGTGGCGAGGGGTAAGCCTGGGACATGGGTGAAAGTATGGGGCCCCTGGAACGCCTACCGCGGGGGTATCTGTGCACCACCGTTGCTGCCTGATACCTCGCCAGCCCCGTCCCCTTAGCCGACTCATTCCCCCGGTACCGGGCATTGGGTTCCCCCAGTCCCCGCTCTGCTCTCTTCCCCCTCTTTAGACTCCTGTGGATAGTTGGGATCCCCCTCTAGGGGAGCACGTGCTGCTATTTCCGATTGTGGGTGCCTTGTGGGTGTGGTTTTTCTTGTTGTTCTTAATTTAAAATGAAACCGTATAGTGGGGTCTGGCTGATGTGGCTTTTGACGTTGTTACCTCCTGAGCATGCTCCTCCGCAACACCACGTGTTTTATAAATGTATGTCGTATGCTCCTGTCATTGCTAGCGGCCGGCCGGAAGGTTGTAGGCCCATACTTGTATATTCTTGAGACTTGTAATAAACGGTTTCAAAAAAAAAAAAAAAAAATTGAAGACTTGGAAAACTATCAGAGGAGAAACAACTTAAGGATATTTGGAATCCCGGCGGGAAAGGAAGACCCTAACCCTCAGTAATATATGGTACAACTGTTCTGGAGGGCCTTTCCAGACCTTGCGGATTGGGACTGGGAGTCTCAAATCCAGCGTGCTCACCGCCATCCGCTCAGCCGAAACTCCTAATGCTAATACTAATATGGCTCATTCTATTTTATGTTGGTAATTTCCGTTTGAGACAGGCAATTTCTCTTAAAGCACGTCCGGCAACTCCAGTTTGGATGGAGGCAATGTCAATTCGGGCTCGGTCTGATCTTTGTAGATCCACCATGGACTGAAGATGGAAGATGCGCCAACTTATAGATTTGTTCAAGGCTGTGGGGGCCCAAGTTTTTCTGCAAGAATGTGCTTGCCTCAAAATTACAAAAGACGGGTAAACCCAGATGTGTTACTCTATGGAGGATGCTAGGCAGGCCCTGGATCGTCTGGGAGCAGGACAGTAACACTAGCCTCGTGCTAGACTCTTAATCTAGTACAGGCTATTTTACTCTATATCTGTTTTTATGCCCAAACTTGGTTCATGATCTGGAAACTAATATCTGAATATGATATATTATCAGGGTTTGGAAAAATCTTTTTTGGTGGTCCTCCTACTCATTGGCACGAGATGGTTGGGTGGTTGATCGGGGCTTAGGGGTGTAGGTAGTCTGCACTCCATAGGGCTGTCTCCAGCTGACAGCCAGAAAGGGGGGGTTAATTCCTTCTCAAGAGCAGAGATTGGGTGAGGTGGGGGATGGGGAGTGCGGGGGCACCTACAGCTGTGTTTCTCCGGTCAGCGACCCTCCTCTGGAAATGTGGGATTACGGGGGATTGGACATGTTCAAATTATGGTCAATTTATCTGGTGTTTACTCTCTGTATCTTTTAAGGTGGCAGAATAATAAATTAGAGTACCAAAGGTTACAAGTGATACAAGGGCATGGTAGAACTACTGAAATCCGCTAGTTTAAATGGCTCAGATTAAATGTATATGCTGGAATGTATCTGGAATTAACATACGTAGCAAGCAACAACTGGTTCCGGAGGAAATTCATTTTTATAAACCCCCACTGGTAGCCCTGACTGAGACCCACTTAGCATACAAGGATAGGTCAATATATAAGCAACTAGGATAGAATATAGTTGTCTGCACATCACAATCAACTTTGATACATGGGCTGCCATTACTGTCAGAACTTTTGTGGCCAAGCTCTCAGAACCGCTGCTGATTCTAGGAGAAGATGGATTCTTACTCAATTATTACAAAACTCAATGAAATGTGTTCTGTGTGTGGTCTATGGCCCTAACATCAATTACCCAGAAGCATTAGATATGCTGTCATTGGAGTTATTAGATTGGGCTGGGTAACTGATCGTAATGGGGGATTTTAATTGCATATTCAATAATAATATAGATACTACCAATCATAATGCTCTCCTGCATAAACCCAGAAGTAGGGCTTCATTTAGGGATCTTATTCAGTTGCATTGGGGTATGTGATTCATGGCGCACTTTATACCCAGCCGACCCTGGCTATACTATCTATTCTTGTCTTCACAGGCACTACTCCAGGATCGATATAGTCTTTAAGGGGAGGTCCCTGCTGGATAGCATGGAAATGAGGGTTTGCCCTAGGATTGTCTCAGACCATAATCCGATCATGTTCTCATTTGGTTTAACCGGAGACAGGTGTAGTCGTACAAAGTTCCCATTCCCCAGGCACTTGCTTGCAAATGATGACTATAAAACGTATGCATCAGGCCTACTTAGGGAGTTCCGCCAGATCAATCAGGATATGGCTTCACCCCAAATAATCTGGGACACTATGAAAGCATAAGTCAGGGGTATAACTCTGCAGTATATAGTTAAGCAAAATAGAGCTATCGCTGAGGAGGCTTATACTCTTCATCAGGCTATCTTACAACTTGAAACACTACATGCTTTCAAAATCTCGCAATGACTGGTAGAGGAGCAGCTGGTTTTTCTCCAGTTAGTGGAGAAAACATCTCTTCTTGGGCGTAGGTTAAAAAATCAGGTTGCCACTAGGTATAAAAAACACAGAAAGTTACAATACGAATATGGGGAAAGAGTTTTGGCCCATCAGATATTAGACCGACAATCAAAGTGTGCAATACGGGCAATCAAGGGTGGTGGTGACAAGCTGTACACCACCCGCTGCCTGTCCTGGAAGGGTTTGCTTGGTTCTATGAGGAGTTATATAATCAGACACAGAATGTAGACCAGGCCAGCTGCTTGCAGTATATCCGGCAGTGCAGCCTACCTCACCTGCGGGAAATTCAGGTAAATGGTATGCAGATTGAATTCTCTTTAACAGAGATTGATGCGGCACTAATGGCTCTGCCAACTGGTAAGTTGGCTGGAGAGGATGCTATACCTCTTGAGTTTCACAGGGTATTTATAGATATATTATCCGTGGAGCTCCAAAAGGTGGTCCAACACATTTACATGGGGGAATCCCCCCGAGACCTGGAATATTACCAACAATACTGTATTTTTTTTAAAAAGATAAGCCCTCGGATGATATGGGGTCATATCGGCCCATGTCCTTGTTTAATACAGATGCAAAATGGTTTGCTAAGATTCTGGCCATGCGTCTGGCCCCTGTAATTTCACTACTAGTTTCCCCATAACAACATAGGTTTGTTCCAGGGAGAGATACCACTAGCCATACCAATATGGCAATCACAGCTTTCGATATGGCCGGGATGCTTAATATTAATATGGGCATGATTCTTCTAAATGCAGAAAAAGCCTTCGACCGTGTTGCATAGGACTTTATGTGGGCTACAATGAGGGCCTTTGGTATTAGTGAAAGATTTATCAATCTGACCCTAGGGCAAGGGTAGTATTAGCAGGAAACTCCTCTAATTAATCCCAGATATCCTGCATCACACGTCAGGGATGTCCGCGCTCCCCCCCCTTGTTTGCTCTCTATATAGAGCCATATCTGCAGTCACTCTGCAGGAATGCAGGTAGTCAACCTTTCCCTGCCTGAAAGCAACAGCTGAAATTGGCTGCGTATGCCGACGATGTGGCAGTTTTCTCTTCCAATCTTTTAACAGCAATTGAACAGGTTTCCAAAGAAGCGGCCAGAGATTTCAGGGTACAAACTTAATATATTCAAAACACAGCTTCTCCTGAATTTCAATCCAGACTCTCTTTCCCCAGGGGTCTTTAATATTATCAAATTGAACTATGAACCTCTGCTATCTGCGGTAAATTCCAAATTAAAATCCTGGAACAAGTTACCACTTACGATTTTTGGGCGAACTAACATTATTAAGATGAATATCCTTCCCAAATTCCTCTATTTGTTCAGGGCCAACTGACAGCCAAGTGGAGCCGACTGCTTTCAATAGAGACTTCGGTCTCTGAGATTCATTTCTCTCTTGAAATATTAGCCCACTCTATATATTCTGTTAGCCTAAAACTGCAGCAACTGCGAACTATATGCCTGTTGTATTATCCCCCAGATAAAATACTCAAATGGGGAACAAATGCTGCTACGGATAAGACTAAATGCCCGAAGTGCCAGCTGCCAGCTGCTGACATAGTGCATATGCTTGTGCCCTGCCACTCTTTAGAAGAATACTGGGCAGGGGTGAGCCAGGCTATGATATCCAGCCTGGACCACATGAGTGTAATAACCATCAAGTTAAAATGATGGGGGTTAAGTACGACTGTGAGGGAGGTACTCAACACCTGGTAATGATCATGTTGGTGCGTGCTCTGTAGTGCATCACCAGGGCATGGGTTTCTCCAAATGCCTCTCAGGCTGTAGAATGGAAGGTTCTCATTCGTCAGATTTACAAGGCAGAGTTGGCCCTGGCTAAATCCAGAGGTATTACCTCTCGGGAAAAAATTGAATTGGTTTTGGAATACATTCAGTTGGGCCCCTTCCAGTATCAATGTTAATGTTGATTAAATATACTCTGGGACATTTCTCAATATGGAAAGACTGCCTCAAGATTCCTTCTTTTGTATGACTCTTCCTCCTTGCCCTCCCTGCCTTCTTGTGTCTTTTTCCTTATTGCTTTTTCCTCTTATTTTCTTTCTGCCCCTCTCGCCCATATTTTTCTTCAGATACAATGTATATTTTATAATGAGTTTTTGTATGACTACATTTTGACCCAAAAAAAAGGTTAATTTTCCCTACTATTTCACGGTAAACAGTCATAGCATTTATAATACATTATCAGTACTTTATTTTCTTAAACATATTGTGTTTTAAATTCTTAATACCTGCATCTCACATTGCCTTCACAAGATTAAGGGGTGGTCCCACCAAACTTATTTCGAGTTTCCTCTCCGCCATGGTTTTCATGGCGGTTGCTCCTCATGAAAACGGTGGCGGAGAAGAAACAAAGGGGGCACTACCGGGCCCCCTGTTGCCTCAGGGCCATGGGGTGCATGGAGGGGGGGCACATGGTGTGCTTCCTGTGTGCATGCACCAGTACCTGCACTGCATGGACTGTAGCAGTCCAGGCCATGCAGGTGCTGACTTTGATGTTCCCATTGCAGTGCCTATTTCATAGGCACCACCCTGGAAACACCAAGGAACCGCCCACCAGACACGACAGGATCTGTCGGGGCGGTTCACACACAGGTTTGGCGGTACAGCATTGGGGCTTTCTCGCCCCCGCACTGCCAAACTCGTAATCAGGCCCTAAGTCTTGTGCACAGCCTATGCTAATAAAAAGAGAGACACATGTACTTCGCTGATGCATCTGGATTTCCGCTGTGAGTTTTTCCAGCAAGTGCATTGTGGGGGATATACATGTACTTTCATTTCCAACCTTTACCCTACCCCTACACCAACTTGCATGATTGTTACTTTATTCTATCACTCATTGCTGCTTCTGTAGGCTCTATTAAGGGGAAAAGCGAAAGCATGCTGTCCCATCAAAGTAACATTCATAATCAATTCAGAACACCTGTGTTTATTAACTAATTCAACTCATAGTCAGAAAGCATTTCTTGCTTGTTTATTGTGACCTAAAAAACATCTAATTAACATTAGTGCCTTTACATGCAAGTTTTGCTTAAATGACGTAGACATATTAAAATAATTTACTATTTCAGTTTGAAAAACAAGAGCTCATATTTTATTTTCAATTCTGGAACTGAAAGGATGGTTTATGTACAAATCATACAATCTATTAGGAAGTCCAAATTTGTGAAGTACCTTATTGGATACTGTTTAATTAATGACACAATGACTCATGAATGCATACGTATAAACAACAAGTAACAAGTCATTTAATTAATTAAAATTAATTAAGTTTAAGACCATACCTACTAAAGGGTTATCACCCAGGTTCAAATATATTCAACGTCTTAATCTAGCAAACAGTAAGCAAGTAGTAATGTAACATTGAAGCCTCTGTGTTTTCTCTGAAGGGGTTCTTGTCTTTTAGTAAGTCATTAAACACTAGTTCAATATTGAGGAAGCAAAATAAAGTAATTTCCCCCTTCCATCTTGAGCTATTGTTTCTTTCCCCTTGCTTCTCCTCTATTCTTTTTCCTTTCCTTTCTTTCTCTCATATTTTGTGTCTCCTGTTCCCGCTATCCCTTTGAGTTCCCTCTTTTTTCCCAATTTCCTATTTTCTGTTCCCTCATTTGCTCTTCTCCTCTCCTCCTCCCCTCCTCTCCTTCCTTCCTTCTTTTAGTTCTTTATTACCTTTCTTGTTCCCTCTGTCCTCTCTCCTTCATGTATCTTATCCTGAACACCTCAGTTCCCGGAAGCAAATTTACAGTGATATAATTTCGATACAATCTATCAGCAAAACATAACATCTACAACCGCTGGAATACATTAAATGCATATCTTTCTTCGAGGCATTTTCGAGAGTACCAGACAACAAGACCCTGGAAATCTCTGAAGCTGCGCGCGGCTTTGGCTCTGTGAGGTAATAAGGCATGATTGATTATTGCTTGAACTAATATTTGGTGTCATCGCTCAGCTGCGCCCAGATGGCCAGGACAATTGTTTCTATAGATCTGTATCGCGTGCAAACACTGCGGTGGTGGTGTTATCTGGTGGCCGGCCTCTGGTAGTTCTTTCTGCAGTGTGTGTGTCGTGCTCTGGCAGGCTGGGATGGGTTTAGCAGCGGCTGGGGACAGGATTCATAAAGCACTGTGTGTAGAGTTTAAAACAGCTCCGTATCTGCTGCGCTCGTTTCGTGTTGTGACTAGAAAGAAATAAAAATGAAAACGCAAAGGGGTCGTCAAAAAACCTCCCCCCCGCCTGCAGGAGGAAAGCAAAAGTGTGCTGAATTCTGAAATTGAGTTTCCCTTACACCTAGGGATGGCGTGAAAATGCAGCCATTCGTCTCCCGCCGACATGAAATATCTTACTTTACAACCGCCCGGGACTTCTGGAACTGTACATACAATTTGTGGCGGCTCGTGGACGGCAGCACGCGGCGGGTACCTCTCACCACAAATCACCCAACCTGCGGGCGAGGCTTTGCATCAACACCGTGCAGGTTATCTCCTGTGCTCGGAGGACAACTTTAACACGCTTAGTGAGGGGTCAGAGGCCAACGAGGTGAGGCGCAGCCCTCCGGCGAAGATCCGTGGCGGGAAACCTCTCCAAGGGCAGGCTTGGAGGACATATTCCGCCCCAAACCTGAAACATGGCGCTGGAGGGCACTGCCGCCGCAGGTGTTTGCACCCTTGTGCCTTCCCGCCTTATTGCCACACTTTCCACGCTTACCCTCGAACAGCTCTCTGATCTGGCAGGACCCGGAAGAGGTAATGACGCTTTGGCGTGTGGTTTACATCTGTTCTCGCTGATAGTCATAGATTTATAGTAGGGCATCGATTCTCCGTTTGGGGCTCCTCTTCTACAAGGCCAAGCACTAACCCCCTGCGGAATTCACCCTCTAAATCAACTCTTCGCCCTCAATGTTCAATACAAGTGTCAATCTTAGCAGTTTTAGGGTGCACATCCCTATGAATTCACGACCGCGGCTTCAAAAGACGCACCGACTTCTAATCGTACTGGAAACTGTACATTTTTTGTGCCAGCCTTCGTGTTGGTAAATTGTAAATTATAACTGAGCTTTCACTGTCTGCACAACACGCCTACTCCATCAGTGGCTTAGACTCACTCCCAGCCTACTATGACATCTCAACCTTAATTTACTCCTGAGTGTAATGGGCCTGTGTCTATTTTCAGTGTTGGATAGTGCAAAATACTCTGTATTCACTAACGGAGTATTCTATTTACTCACCCCAGAGGGATTTCTTTACAGATCTCACAAACTTTATCGATGAAAACCTGCAGACATCTTTCTTTCACTCTTATGATCTGTAGGTGACCTGCAGCTCACAGGATCTGACCTTGGCAACGTCAGATCAGCCTTCCATCCTTCCAAGTTCAAATAAATAAACACTAGGTTATTCGTGTGCATAAAAGCCATATACACACAGGCTCTGAAGCACTTTAGATAAAAGGTAAACAGTCCGACTAAGCATAGTATCATAAAAGGATGAGCTTTTGTTTCCTGTTGGTATTTGTGTTTACTTGAGTCATTGCACAGTGCACATTCTTCAAACTGCTGGGATGCTCTTTGTGAGGCCTGAATACACCGAAGTTGGGCACGCCTTTCTGATGGCTCTTGAGAGCTCCAAAGCGCTCAACAGCCACCATTTTAAAAATGTATGCAACAGCATAGAATGAAGGCAGGTTTTAGTGCTGATGAACATTTTAATCCAGTATAGTCCATATTAACGTGTTTCGACCCTAAGCGGGTCTTGGTCACATGACTGAAAAGTGGACGGTTCCTTTTTAAACATGAATATATAGAGAAAGCGAAAAAAGACTCCAAGTGGACTCTGAAAAGTAGATAGAATGACAACTCACAATACATAATATTAAGTTGAGATCATCAAAGAAAAGCCAATCAAATGTACAATACTTGTATCATCATACATTTTTTGTGAATGCCAGTAGTTGGTCAAGATGATATCCTTATATATATACTTTTTGCTGAGGAACAATAAATAATTTATATCGCTGACTGTGTGGTCCACGCTCCATCTGTTGCACGATTGAAGAACGAAAGTGGAGTTCAAGTTATATATATAGATATATATATGTATGTATGTATAGATATATATACCACCATCAGGATTCAGGCAAGCCGGGCCGACGAAGGCTGTGATGCCAGAAACCGGTCCCCGGAAGCTTGTTTCCTTCCCAGTATAAGAATTGGCTTGGTAGTTTGGTTTGCCCTGTTCCCATCATGCACTGGGACAGGTACAGACTAATTTGCATGTAGTTTACGTAAATGGGTCGCGACACTGCTCGTCATGCTGCAAATAACCCCAAAGGATTCTGGATAGTGTAGTGGCTACGGTGAGTACGCCTACGCCACGAGTATATAGAAATATAATGCCATCCATGGACACGTGTTTCGAGGTAATTGCCTCTCGTCAGCAGGGAGCAGGTAGGTATGCGGGGTGCCAATGACTGCCATATATATAGGTAAAATACCTTCCAAGGCGCGCAGGTGCAGACACTGGGCTCGTCAGCCAAAGTCGCTCGAATGAGCTATTAGTAATTTACGTAAATGGGTCGCGACACTGCTCGTCATGCTGCAAATAACCCCAAAGGATTCTGGATAGTGTAGTGGCTACGGTGAGTACGCCTACGCCACAAGTATATAGAAATATAATGCCATCCCTGGACACGTGTTTCGAGGTAATTGCCTCTCGTCAGCAGGAAGCAGGTAGGTATGCGGGGTGCCGATGACTGCCATATATATAGGTAACATACCTTCCAAGGGGCGCAGGTGCAGACACCTGGCTCGTCAGCCAAAGTCGCTCGAATGAGCTATTAGTAATTTACGTAAATGGGTCGCGACACTGCTCGTCATGCTGCAAATAACCCCAAAGGATTCTGGATAGTGTAGTGGCTACGGTGAGTACGCCTACGCCACGAGTATATAGAAATATAATGCCATCCCTGGACACGTGTTTCGAGGTAATTGCCTCTCGTCAGCAGGGAGCAGGTGGGTATGCGGGGTGCCGATGACTGCCATATATATAGGTAAAATACCTTCCAAGGCGCGCAGGTGCAGACACCGGGCTCGTCAGCCAAAGTCGCTCGAATGAGCTATTAGTAATTTACGTAAATGGGCCGCGACACTGCTCGTCATGCTGCAAATAACTCCAAAGGATTCTGGATAGTGTAGTGGCTACGGTGAGTACGCCTACGCCACGAGTATATAGAAATATAATGCCATCCCTGGACACGTGTTTCGAGGTAATTGCCTCTCGTCAGCAGGGAGCAGGTAGGTATGCGGGGTGCCGATGACTGCCATATATATAGGTAAAATACCTTCCAAGGCGCGCAGGTGCAGACACCGGGCTCGTCAGCCAAAGTCGCTCGAATGAGCTATTAGTAATTTACGTAAATGGGTCGCGACACTGCTCGTCATGCTGCAAATAACCCCAAAGGATTCTGGATAGTGTAGTGGCTACGGTGAGTACGCCTACGCCACGAGTATATAGAAATATAATGCCATCCCTGGACACGTGTTTCAAGGTAATTGCCTCTCGTCAGCAGGGAGCAGGTAGGTATGCGGGGTGCCGATGACTGCCATATATATAGGTAAAATACCTTCCAAGGCGCGCAGGTGCAGACACCGGGCTCGTCAGCCAAAGTCGCTCAAATGAGCTATTAGTAATTTACGTAAGTGGGTCGCGACACTGCTCGTCATGCTGCAAATAACCCCAAAGGATTCTGGATAGTGTAGTGGCTACGGTGAGTACGCCTACGCCACGAGTATATAGAAATATAATGCCATCCCTGGACACGTGTTTCGAGGTAATTGCCTCTCGTCAGCAGGGAGCAGGTAGGTATGCGGGGTGCCGATGACTGCCATATATATAGGTAAAATACCTTCCAAGGCGCGCAAGTGCAGACACCGGGCTCGTCAGTCAAAGCCGCTCGAATGAGCTATTAGTAATTTACGTAAATGGGTCGCGACACTGCTCGTCATGCTGCAAATAACCCCAAAGGATTCTGGATAGTGTAGTGGCTACGGTGAGTACGCCTACGCCACGAGTATATAGAAATATAATGCCATCCCTGGACACGTGTTTCGAGGTAATTGCCTCTCGTCAGCAGGGAGCAGGTAGGTATGCGGGGTGCCGATGACTGCCATATATATAGGTAAAATACCTTCCAAGGCGCGCAGGTGCAGACACCGGGCTCGTCAGCCAAAGTCGCTCGAATGAGCTATTAGTAATTTACGTAAATGGGTCGCGACACTGCTCGTCATGCTGCAAATAACCCCAAAGGATTCTGGATAGTGTAGTGGCTACGGTGAGTACGCCTACGCCACGAGTATATAGAAATATAATGCCATCCCTGGACACGTGTTTTGAGGTAATTGCCTACCTGCTCCCTGCTGACGAGAGGCAATTACCTCGAAACACGTGTCCAGGGATGGCATTATATTTCTATATACTCGTGGCGTAGGCGTACTCACCGTAGCCACTACACTATCCAGAATCCTTTGGGGTTATTTGCAGCATGACGAGCAGTGTCGCGACCCATTTACGTAATTTGCATGTAGCCAGGTTCTGAGCTGGGATGGTGCAGTGAGCTAAAAAACGGTGATGGATTAAAACCATGATCTCTTGACTTGGTAAGAGTATTCTGCATCATTCAGAAACTCTGTCCATCACCACCCCCTTTTTCCCAAATCGATTTTATCCACACTCAGTGTGGGAGGGTATGCTCAGACGTGAGTCCCTTGCTCATTGCACCATCAGGATTCAGGCAAGCCGGGCCGACGAAGGCTGTGATGCCAGAAACCGGTCCCCGGAAGCTTGTTTCCTTCCCAGTATAAGAATTGGCTTGGTAGTTTGGTTTGCCCTGTTCCCATCATGCACTGGGACAGGTACAGACTAATTTGCATGTAGCCAGGTTCTGAGCTGGGATGGTGCAGTGAGCTAAAAAACGGTGATGGATTAAAACCATGATCTCTTGACTTGGTAAGAGTATTCTGCATCATTCAGAAACTCTGTCCATCACCACCCCCTTTTTATGCTTTTAGGTCTTAGCATAAGACCTTGATCCTGATCCTGATCAAGGTCTTAGGCTAAGACCGAAACGCGTTGGCCAGTTGCCTTTACCCTGATAATGAGCTAAGAAAATAAAAAGAAAAATCGCAAAATACCTACCTGAGTGCGACCCTTCTTCCTCCCCTGGTGGGAAGGATTGGTGACTTATATATATATATCAAAACAGGCTTCCTGTAACTGCCCTTTACTCAAAACTTCCACACAATCTCAGGGCGATACAGAAGGACGGCACAAACAGGTCCCGGCAACAAAGGGCTTTATTTAGTTATTACAGCAAGCCTCATGGTTATGAAGTCAGCAACAGCAAAGTGCAGGGGTGCACACAAAGAGAATGACCCTCGCGTTTCGGCTTGCGCCTTCTACTGGGTCAAAATGTGCTAGTAAGAGTGTCTATTTAAAGGGGAAGCATGGTTCATTTCCCCCCACCACCAATTAAAAACAATGTCAGTTACTTAAAGGAGACACATTTCAATTTTTGTTTTATATATGATTGAATAATAGAAACATGATTATTGGTAGCTTCTTTTACAGTGACAGAACTTTAAAAAAAATATATATTTACACTTGTAAAGTACACAAGAGAAAAGGAAACAAACGGAAGGCAATCCTCTTCAACTTATCCAAAAGCCAACTTTTGTTAATATACTACTGAGAATTAAAATAAAATCAGAATATTAATCAATTTTGTAATACGATATTCTTTTGATTGTTTAAAATCTCCCTAACCACAGATTCTCATATTGTGCTATACAAGTCTCCGAATTTGTTGTCTAATATGTGTCTATACCACTATAAGGCAAACTCTACAACTGCCTGTCTTGTGGTTCTATGATCACTATTATTGCAGTTATTTATATATTTTCTTTTTTAAGGATACATAGTTCACTAATTAAAGTGAATTGTACTTCTAAAAAGTGCATTGTGTTAATTCCCTAAAAAACAGGGAAAGATGTATGAAGGATATTAAATGTTGCTTACCATAAGGTGCCTTATACTTCCAAAAAGTGCATAGTGCCAAGTACCTACTCCCTCAAGTAAGGGACAAAAGTACAAAGAGGGAAGGAGTTTCAGGACAGATTACACCCAATAGATGTATAATCCTCAGTAATGCTGGTATCTCTGTACTCTTTATATGAAAAGAACGGAAACTGTTTATATTTGGTCCATTCTACAATAACTGATACTTAATAGACTGACAAACCTAACTATATAGTTCAGGCTCTCCAATATATGGCAAAGTACTTTATGCTTTCCGGCGTGTGTTTAAAGTGCTTTGTGCCTGTCTATAAAAGCCTCATTATGTATTATATAACGTCAACTTGGCTCAAACCAATATGATAGCAAACATCAATTACTATAAATTCATTTTATATTACAACTCTTAAACATACTTTCTAACCTTTATAAAATTAAATCCACCACCATCGATGATTTATGCCAGTGTAAACATTACATACTTAATGCACTTCCTAAATATTTTCGCACAAAAATAGTCATTAATACCCAACTTACTCTCTATGTTAAAAATGTCCAATGCATTGATTTCATGTTCTCAATAGATGATTGAAAAAGAGTATTTAAAATCACTATTTAGGCCCAATTAATTTAACATTCCTATACACAACAGAATGAGACTTATTATTTCCAACACAGGGAGAAAAATGATCAAAAAGAAAAAAAGAAAAAATTATCTTTGAACAAAGAGAAGACTTAGACAAAGAAAATTCTTTGCTAGAGAAAATTATTCATCAATCAGACAGTCCCATGCAAGGGTATAGAACTCTCCACCACTCATTATAACAGATTCATATTGCTTCGTCACATTCTTCTAGAGGATGATGTATAGTTCTGCATCTGTATTTAGGCCCCAGGGCATCTCAGTACCCAAATTGACCATCCATCTAGATTCTGCACGTCTTAGAGTTAACTCTCTATCTCCTCCTCTGATATTGGCCCTTATATATTAAATGCCACAGTACCAGAGTGTGTTCTTGTCTAATAAATCACTTCATGCTCTTTCCAGATATGTCTAGCCATCACATATGTAAAGTCTTAATTTGATATGGCCCGCAAGTGTTGGAAGATGCGCAATTTGAGTTTGTTTACCGTGCTGCTGATGTACCTTTGGCTGCATCTGCACTCCAACAGGTAGACCACATGTGTGGATTCACATGTGATCCTCTCCTTGATTACTTTTTTTTAACCTTGAATCGTAGTTATTTCTGACATATTGTGGCCATAATTACAGGCTTTACATTTTATGCATTTCACAGAGCCCTTCTGTGATAACCACATTGTTTTTTGCTGTACACTCTTAACTTTGCGTCAATAAGTCACCCAAAGACGGTACTTTTCTGTAAGTGATGTTAGCATGCTCTTTAATAAAAGGTTTTGATTCCTGATCTTTTTTAAGAACACTCCAATGTTTATTGATTACCTGTTTCACCTTCTGATTTGAGCTGTTAAAATCCGTAATAAATCTCATTGGTTCCCCATTTGACTCAGATGACATTCTAGTGTCCTTAGGTAACAATAAATCCTCTCTCTTGGCATTGGTGGCTCTTTCACGTGCATATTCTAGGACTATCATTGCATATATTCTCTTCCGAAACAATCAAGCATTGTGGTCACCTGTTTTTCAAACTCCACTTCCTCAGAGCAGTTCCTGTGAACTCTCCATACGGAATGCTCCACTTCAGGGCTTTTGGGTGTGCACTGTTTGCGTATAGAATGCTGTTACATGATGTGGTCTTGCGGAAGAGGGTGGTGCAAATTTTCTCATTTTTGATGTAGACTCTTATAGCTAAATAGTCCACGGAGATTCTGCTATATATGTAGGTGAATTGGAGGTTGAGGGAATTAGTGTTTAAAGATGACAAAAAACATTTCAAATCCTCCTCCTCTCCTTCCCAAATGAGAAACAGGTCATCTATATAACGGACCCATAGCACCACCCTCTCCAAGTTGATGTTATTACTTTCTGACCACAAGCATTCTGCCTCCCAAAAGTCCATGGTGAGATTGGCATATGCTGGCACAAATGATGTCCCTATGGCAGTGCCTTGATTCTGCCTATAGAATTTTCCATCAAATACAAAAACATTGTTATTGAGACAGAAGGACATCATTTCGAGAAGCATGTTGGTATGGCTCAATAGACTCAATGATCTAAATCTAAAAAAATATTCGCATGCCTTTAAGCCATCTGTGTGAATAATGGAGGTGCATAAGGAAACCACATCAATTGTGGCCATGATGTAATTTAATTTCCAATGCATGTTATTGATTCTGTTAAGAAAATCCATGGAATCACGTAGATATGATGGAAGGTCAGCAACATAGGGAAAAAGGAAAATATCGATGAACCTGGAAGTGTTCTCCAGCAAAGGTCCACACAAACTCACAATTGGCCGACCAGGATGATTTTCTAAACTTTTATGTACTTTAGGCAGTACATACAACGTTGGTAAGATAGGATGTTTCGTCTTCAAATAATGTAATTCATCATCATCAATCAAGCCTACCCCATGCCAATGTTGTAGTTTCTCATGGAAGATCAATTTGATGTCGTTAGTGGGAATAGATTTCAGTTTTTCATAATTGGTAGCATCTCCCAAATGTCTCCTGACCTCTTGATGGTATTTGTTACGGTCCATCACAACGACATTTCCACCCTTGTCGGATTGTTTTATGATTATACTCATATCTTGCCAAAGATCTGATAGTGCCCACCAGTCATCCCTCAACTTGTTGGTGTTCTTTAAATTACTATGTTCTTTGTCTTTTACATAGATGTCCATCAGGTCTTCTGCCACAAGTTCCTGAAAGACTTCCACCCTGTTTCCAGGTGGTAGCTGGGTGCAAAATTTAGATCTACCTTTGCATCCACTCCTTGCGGTCATATTTGTCTCAATGCCCAAACCAGCATATACATCAGATGCTCTTGCACCATCTGGCATCGGTGCATGCTGAGTTTCCTCACTCACCAGATCCTGCATGGTTCTCAGAGCCTCGATGTCGTCACTTGTAAGATTCATATGTGATGTTCCTCCCTCAAGTCTTATGAAGCGGGTGGACCTATTCGCAATATGTTTCTTCAGTTTTAATTTTCTGCAGAATTTATATAGGTCCACACGTGTTGATGCTAGAGCCAAACCAGAATTGGGGCAAAATTAATATTTATATATTAATATATATATACTTGGATATGATCTGATCGTCTCACAACTTTACTTATGGCCCATCTGCGTAAAAAACGAAATGCATTCTCATCTCCAGAAATCAATTTCACATTGTGCTACCTTTCAATGCCATACTTGTTAGATGAGGCAAACCACGATCCTGCCACTCCTTCGTTCACTTGTTTTTTTAAGGCTTCCTGCCTTCAAAAAGTTCTGACCGTTATCCACCATCACCCTGCAATCAACAGTGGAATGTGCTGGAGTATATACTCCCACAAACCCTGGCGTCATTAAGTCTGTAGCACACGTTGAATTGGGCAGAAACCTGGCACCCTTTCTCCAGACGGTGGTCTTGCCTTAGTCCCACTTCCCATTTTGAAAGTATTGAACAATTTTCAAGTGTAGTCGGCGGGCGTTCTGTAAACAAATCACTTCCTAAGACACATGACGGTAAGAATGCCTTCGCTAGCAGCTCGGGGGTCATCTACAGGCGTCACTGTAAATTATATCCAGCTGAAACACGCTTCTGTCTTTCCGAGACCGAAAAACATGCCTACCAGCCAGTATTCTGCAAAAAACATTTTAATCCAGCAGAGAGTCCATTAAAATGCATTTCGACCCTACGCGGGTCTTGGTCACATGATCGACAAAGCGGATAGTTCTATTTAAAACACGAATACGTATGGAAAGTGAAAAAATACCCCAAGTGGACACGGAAAGGTGGATAGAATCACAATACACAAATGCATAATAAATAAATACATGATAGTAATTGAAGATCTTCAAAGAAAAGCCAATTGAATGCACAATACTTGTATCATCATAAATTGTTTGTAAATGCCACAAGTTGGTCATGTAGATATACTTTTTTATACATATCCAAGTCACATGGCTTCCCACACCTCCACATCTCGGGACAGACATAGGGATAGTTAAATATCCATAGTCATGGGTATTTCAAAATTATCTTGACACTATTGAATTCTGTTTGACCTGTCATCCTTGGCGTGGTTTCTCCTGTCTTTATGCCTCTACATCCTGTATTTTTGACTGTATGCTGGGTTTCGTTTTTGCTGCTTTGTGTACTCTGGGCACTGTAGTGTAGTTCCTATAGTACCCTTTGCAGGACCTGCGCTTCTGGATAACATACACTGTGGGTCGGGTGGTAGACTGATTCTGTGCACCCCCAACGCGTATGTTAGCCGTGTTTTGCATTAGCTAGCTCACAGTGCCACTAGAATCTCCTTTTAGCAGAGAGAATAGTTTTTGGCAACCTCAGAACACAACAAACCCTGATTCCTCAGACTTGTGGAAACAATATACTACTTTTCACCCAGTCATTCGTGCTTGTTCATTTTCTCTCAGAGAGATACACGGAAGAAACAGTCAAGCGTGTTTACAATAACAATTTAGTATACCGTTGTTCTTCTCGTGTAAAATATATGCGCTGCTACAACTGTTACACAGTAGCAGAGATATAGGATCAGCAGTACAGTGAATAAAAATGAATAGTACCGTTCTACCATTTTGCAATAGTCATGAACAGATACATGAATATAAAATACATTTATAAAAGATAGTGTGAACTCCTATGATGCCTGTCTAGATGTACCTAAGTGCACCAAGCATGGGAGTAGGTGTGAAAGAGCCTAAGCCTAACAGCCTTAGAGCCAAAAATCCCACTAGAATTTAGTCGAACCCCATTACCTGAAATAGTGAGAGTGTGGGACTTCGTCCTGGACTCGAATTGGACACCCCGCAAGGGATAGTCAGACCACTGTCAGCTGGTGCGAATGCATGTCGGAGCCGCAGCGTCTTTGGTCAGTGTGTCGGCTTGAGGTCTCGGTCCCTCCTCTTTACTGAGAGCAAGAGGTGCTGTATTTATACAGTCAATGTGGCTGTGTTAGCTATTGTTTAGTATGAGGATGATGTTGGGGATTAAACCTTGTGCGTGTATAGGAGAGGTGAAGTATACCCCCGGGTATCGTTCTCATAAATTATTCATATGACGTCTTAGCAATATCGATTCGGAAGAACCCTCCCTCTGCATGGAAGTAGGTGAAAGGTTTAGTCCATAAAAAGCGTCAATCCTTATAAGGCGTTCAGTCCCTATAAGGCAGTATGTCCTTATTAGGAGTTATGACCTTATAAGGCTCGTTCATATGAAATGAAGGGGACATGATGTAGGGAAGTGTACGATGTTCCCTGGACCTATATTAGGGTACCGATATGAAATATAACACCCACTCTTCCTAATACTCAACAATAATAATACACAATTTGAGATACTTATTTATAATGGTATCAGTGCATAAGATTTATAAATGAGCCGTTTAAAATGTTCTAAAAACGTTAAAATATCAATTAAAAACAGTTTAAAAAACAAGGCGAGAGAAAAAATGCTCTCTTGAAATATGGATTTTGTTGTAAAGTTCCGCAAATCACAGTTCGAAATGAGTTCGATCACACAAGTTGAACTACTACAAGCGTAGTTAGAAGGCCATGCTTTTTGAAAGTGTCAATTTGAAAAAAGTTATTTTGAAGAAAAAGGGGAAATAAAAAGTTCTGAATTCGTTCCCAGCACACGATGAGCCAGATTTAGATTAAATGTCCTGGCTGGGAGACATAACATTATCGCTACCTGCTGCTACAGGGGACAAACACTGCAGTACCTCGCATAGCACGTCAAGGGTGCATGGATGAAACTCCCCGCTGCCAACAGCTGGTGTGGAGGAAGCCAGTGCTGAATTTGATACCTCGGTGCCAATGCTGTTGCTGAAATTCAATTCAGTTGAAAAGGGCACCTGCGGATCCTCGAGGAATGCATTTGCAAGATGGGAATACGCTGAGAACAGAGTCGAGCATGGGACCGCAGTGGTTCCAGCCTGGAGTCCAAGTCTGCTGGTGTTTCCATTAGAGGTGTCAGACAGATGTCCAACTCGCATTCTCCTCCACAGAACAGGCATCGAAAGACAGGTACGATGCAGTCCTCAAAG
The DNA here is from genome assembly GCF_964204655.1 of Triturus cristatus. Lineage (NCBI taxonomy): Eukaryota > Metazoa > Chordata > Amphibia > Caudata > Salamandridae > Triturus > Triturus cristatus. The sequence continues at coordinate 950,262,916 of NC_140584.1, forward strand.
ACTGGTCTGAAGGATAAGAACCAAGAAGCACTTAGTTCTCATAGGCGAGTTGCACCCAGATGCTGTATCATGCGCTCACAGTAATATCTCTCCAGGAGAGCTTTTGCAATCTCGCTGGTGGATGGTCCATCCATTGCGCAGCAGGTAGACGATAATCAGGATTCCAGCTACAGCGAGCAGGATCAGAGGTAGACCCCCGAAAATGCTTCCAAATATGGAGTGTATAAAGTTAGGAATAACTCTGAGGATTGTCTGGAAGGTGCTAAGGAATCCTGACTCTATGGTCTTAAATAGGTGTACAATACTGCTCGTATCTGACATGTTAAAGACACGTCCCACCATTTCTACAAAATGTAGGGGGCAGTTAGTACGTATAAGTGCCTGTATCTCTGTCGAGGTCATTGCGACGTGAAGTTCAAAGGTTTCTCGAGCGGAGGTTAAGGGTACAGTCTGCTGTAAAAGCATGGCTTTCATTCTGCTCAAAGCATCAAACTCAATAAAAGAAACATTCAGTGGAGGCCATAGTGGTGCCTCCCTGACTGTATTTGTCAGAGGAACCAATACTTACATACAGCAAGTAACCCTGGTGTTCACGGTGACCAGATAGGGAATGCCCAAAAGCATCCCACAGCAACCTTGATCGTTCAGCATCAAGTAACTCCCATTCAAAAGTAACTCGAACACTGGAGTGATCACGGCAGCTGGAGTCCCTTTCATGTGGCAAGACGGATTCGCAATTGAACCATTTCAAGCTCCGTGCAAAATAGTATCTTGGCACTTTAGAGAACCGCTTAAAGCGTTCTTGCAGTTAGTACCACTAAGAAACACTTCTTGATCCCCACTCCGGCATCGTAATCTATATGGTAAATTTTCAGTGCGGATGTTGGTGCAACCTTATATTAATATGAGGCTGGATCTGTTGCGTGAAAAGTATGCACATTTCTGTGCAAACGCTTGTGAACTACTTTTTGGTGGTGTTGGGCAATGTTCCCACTGATGGTACTCCAAAACATTCCTAGCTGAAATGGATTTGTGCAGGAAATTATGACCATAATGTTGGTAACAATACAATTTGTCATAGTCTGAATAACCCGCTAACATTTCATTATTAGAAAATGCAGCAGTTTTCTCTAAATCAGACAACATGTTATTTACTGTTTCAGTGTCCCAATCATCAGAAAATGTACTTGAGATAATGATATCACTTAATGATATTTTAAATTCATGATTAATTTCTAAAAGTTTGGTCGGGCCGAATATGTTAAAATCAACCTTGTCCCATACTATACCACCGGGTATAGGAACTGCTGTAATGTTCACTGATTACAAGTCTCTTTGTTCACGATGTGATGATGTATGTGGCTTCAGTAGGATATTGGCCTTTTGGGCTGTGGAACTTCGTTGAAGATAGTGTCCATTAATAAGCATACTAAAAGTCAGTACTAAGCATAGCAAGAAAAGAAAAAACAATATCCCAGAAATTACCCGGAGTTCATTCCTAGGCGATACCAGGTATGTCTTTTGAAGAAAGAGTAAAAAGTTCTTTGCTTGTTGCTTGAACGGTGTTTTGGCTGGCGTCGTTTCCGGCTTGCTTGGATCGAGAGAAAACGTATCAAAGTTAATGAAGTAGCCAGAAGCAATTCGATCAATTGTTGGAATTAGTTGAAATGTTATTTAACTCTCGACGAGGCATGTTGATGTAGATATCTGTATTAGGTCTAATTGCAACTTGTGAATTATTCTGATTTTCATTTTGAATTTGAATGTCTGATTCAAGTGGAACAAGTTCCATAGCATTGTTGCTTAGTCCTTCATTCCTTATAGGTGGCTCTTCAAACGTGATAAGTCTTTCTGTTTGAACTTCTTGGATTGTAGTTAGAGGAGGGTGTCTGCTACAGCAGAGTCCACGAGGCCTACTGTTTAGTATCGGCGACATAGTGTGGTTTGATTAAGTCTATTGAGACAAACCTTTTCTCCTTTTTTCTGGCAAGAGGCTGGAGCAGCACAGTTCTTGTTCTGTGTACTGCAAGGACTGGTATATGTTTTCTGTATGAAGGTCCAAATTCCATTTTGTCTGCAGTTTTCTCTCTGACCAGACCCCCGACTTTTGGGATCAAGACAGGTCTTACCATGACTACCTTGACTTCCTCAGTGGCGGTCTGCTTTAGATGGACATTGCTTTGTTTTGTCCTGGACTCATTTAGATCCTGTAAAACAGCCAAACGATCATGGATATCAAATGCTTTTTCATACGCCACTGCGCCTTCATAATCAAGATCAGGTACCCAAATTTGTGTCCCAAAGAGGACCTCATATGGAGTGACACACCCTAGAGAGTTTCTTGGCTGATTGTTTAATGCCTGTTGTACCCCATAAAGGTGTGTGACCTAACTACTGCCCTTGCCTCATACCCTACCTGTTAAAGATTGCTTTAAGTCACTTTTTTTTCTCTCCACAACCGCATTTCCCTCAGGATGGTATGGAGATGAGAACCGCAATGCTAAACCAATTCCTTCCATGGCCTCTTTGTAAGCCCGAGAGCTAAACGCAGGGCCGCATTGAGAATGTAACGTGCTAACTACGTATGTGCCGATAAAGACTCGCAAATCTTTTATAACAGTTCGAGCATAAGCCAAGCGCTGAGGCCATACCCATAGGAATCTCAAGCATGAAACCACTGCAAACGTGGTATATTTGTAAGGGGCCGCAGTGGTCCAAGTACACTAATGCAAGAGTTTTTTATTTTTTAAATTTTTAAATTTTATTTTTTTTGTCCTTATCAGCCTCGGTCCACAAAAGAAATAAAGAAACGGACCTCCGAGGTCTCCCTGAATATAGCACCCTCCGGAGCCCTTTCGTGTTTAGACCTAAGATGGGTCACTCTATACCTTGCTTCTATTACTCCGACCATAGGAATCCCATCAAACGACCAGACCCTCTCAAGGCCGCCACTCTGTCCATCTTAACTGTATACTATACAGAAGCTAACCATTCTACTTTATTCGGGGGTGTAGCTTTAATCCAATATTTACAGATTTCTCTACGGGCAAGCAATATTAAGTAAAAAACTTAATTTTCTTGTGTTTTGCGATAGTGTTTCATAATTAACTGGAAGCCCAAAAAAGACAAGGGATATGCTTACCTGGATCAGTTCTCCAAGTATTAAAAATATCGTGTTACTCACATCCTGCCAAAAATCTCGTAGTACCGGGCAACTCAAGAACATAAGTTCATTGTTACTTTCTCTTCCCCACACTTAGGACATCTCGGCATAGCGCCTTTTGCAAATTTTGCCAGCTTATATGGCATCCAATAGACCCTGTGGAGACAAAAAAGGTGGTTCCGCCATAAATTTGCGGCACTTACTGTGGAGTATAGCATGTTACAAGATACTTGCCATAAGTCTATGGACTGCTCTCCCGGCAAGCTCATTTCCCACAGTGTTGCTGGCAGAATAAAGTCTCCATCCGGGCACTCCACTAAGCTCCAGTACCATCTTGACACCTCTTTTCCATGGGATCCTTCCAATTTTATTAAAGATTCTAGTACATTAGATTGTCCTGTACCTAACCCATCTGTGAGGCTCCAACTTTTAATTTGCAGGTATTTAAATTTTGACAGTTTCCCAACCGCTATCTCCTGGGCCTCCTCCCAGGAGATCAGTACTCCATCAACCATCAATTGACCACAGGTGTTTATCCCTGCTTCTTTCAAGGGACGAGTCAGACAGTCCTTTGACCATTCTGGGAAGCCCGGAGAGTCCAAAACAGGGGCCAGACCACTGTAATAGCTTATATCCGAGTCTCTCCTGATTTTATACCAAGTTAATGCAAAACTTTGCAAAGTCTTGAGCCTTACTTTCTTAAAATATCGAGGATCATCATATTTATATATTAACTCCTGCTTGCCCCCTTGTACATCCGATAGCATGGTGTTAAACATTCTCCCAATAGCAGAGCTATCTGGCTTACTTAATAATCATTTTCCTCCTTTTCATAAAAACACCCAAGCATAATAACACAAATCCGGGAGTCTTAGCCCTCCTTTATCAAACTGCCGTCTAAGCTTTTTCCAGGCAATTCTCATAACTTTTGATGCCCAGATGAAACTTGTTATTTTGGATTGTGATTTTTGGAGCCAAACTTCCTTAAAAGCCAATGGAATATTTTGAAACAAAAACGTAAACTTTGGAAGGATTGCCATTTTCACAAGGTTTACTCTGCCGTAAATAGAGGAAGGCGAGAGCAGCTAAGTAAAAGTTTCCCTACTGCCTTATTCACCTCTTGGAAGTTCTTTTCGGGGGTTTGTTCTATTTTCTGGACGATTTGAATTCCTAGATATCTCATCTCTTCCCTTACACAGCTTAATTGCGAGTCAATATACCACTTCATCACAACTGTTTTGTTTTAATTGATTTCACACCCCGAAATCCTCCCAAACTGGGCTGCCAGGTCATACACTATTGGCAGTGCTGTATTAAGATCTGAGGTATAAACTACTAGATCGTCTGCGTAGAGCCCTACTTTTTTCTCCCACTCCTGAAATTTAAAAGGTTGTATACTCTCATGGCGCCTTATCTTTTCGGCTAGTGGCTCGATGTACAAATCAAAAAGTAGGGGAGACAATGGGCACCCCTGCCTGGTTCCCCTATGGATATTAAAACTATTAGAGATGTTACCATTCACCAAAACCCTGGCAGTCGGATTCTTATATAAAAGAGCTATTGCCCTACAGAAGTTTCCCCCCAAATTAGAAAGCTGTAAAATGTCCAGCTATAAGACCAATTAACCCGATCAAATGCTTGAGTCGCAACTACCGTAATAACTGCTAGTGGTATTTTGAATGTAGTTGCTATGTCCGCAGCACCAATTAAGTTATAGGTTAATTCCTTGATACCTCTGCCATGCACAAAGCCCTTCTAATCCTCATGTAGCAACACGTCTAGTACTCCACTCAGCCTATCTGCTAATAACTTCATAAAGATCTTGTAATCTGAGTTAAGCAGCAAGATAGGCCTGTAAGTGTCACAATGGTTAGGTGGTTTATCTACCTTGAAGATCAGAGTGACAGTGGCGTCGTTCCAAGATTCAGGAATCTCCTTACCCCCTTCAAAAATCTCAGTAAACAATCCAACCAATACTGGGACAGGGAATTTCTCCAGTTTTTTGTATATCTCTACCGGGATACCATCTAGTCCTGCTGCCTTATTCGCTTTCCCGGCTTTAATAACATTTCTAATCTCCAAGTCTAGAATTGACCTATTCACCTATTCCCTTTGGGATTCAGACAGCTTATGGGGAACTTCCTGACCCAACCACTCTGACACTTTCTCTCCTTGCGTAACTAGATTTTCAGAGTACACTTCCCAGAAATGATAGATCAAAGCCTCTTCTATATCTTCCCTTGACCTAGTTAGGTCTGCTGATCCATCCAACTTTTGTTCTTTAATAAAGTTTTTGACTTGATTGTTTTTTATCTTCCAAGTGAGTAGCTTGCCACAACCTTCACCATAGTTAAAATGGGCCAATCTGCTTGCTTGCCATCTCTCCTGCACCCTTCTTTCCAGAATGCCTGCTAACTCAACTTTAAGGACCTCGATAGCAGCAAACCCGGACTCCTGCATTATTTCTTTATCCTGAATCTTATGTTCTACCTGCTTAATCTGATCTTCAATGGTAAGAATTTCAGTCCTCCGTTGCTTATTTTTATGGGACTGGATAGATGTTATCATCCCTCTCAAAAAGGCCTTATAAGAATCCCATACTGTACCTAATGGGGCACTATCCAAGTTCTGCTCAAAAAACCATTGAGATTCCACCCCCAATTTTTCCATTGTCGCCTCATTGGCCAACAAGGTACTGTCGGAGGTCCACCTTCTTTGGTGCACCGTGTTTGGGGAGCCAAACATAGAGAGATGGCGGAGTGATCCGACAAATGAGATCCCACATGACTAATATCCTTAACATGGCCCTTTATAGCTTGATCAATTAAAAAATAATCTGCTCGTGATTGGTGACCATATTTTTTATTGTTGAACGGAAAGCTTTTTAGGGACCCCTGCCTTTCCCGCCAGATGTCACACCAACCTAAATTCTTTATTGAATTTACAATTAGAGAGCGTGATTTATTATGCGCAGTTGCCCTACTTTTAGTGGATCGATCTAACCTGTCATCTAGAACCACATTGAAATCGCCTGCCATTATAATAGGGTCTGGGAAGTCCAGCAGTTCCAAGAATAAATTGCTAAACGGGGTAGGATTATCTAAGGTTGGGCCGTAATAGCTTATCAACGTGCAGCTCTGATTATAACATCTCATTTTCGCTATTACCCATCTGCCTAGCTTATCTGTTCTACTATCCTCAATGATTATCTGCGGGTTAGATTTTACAAGAATCGCCACTCCTCTTATAGTGAGTTGATGGTCTGTGCATATTACTTTCTGCAGCCATCTTGTAGACTTAAAAATCTCCAATGTTTCTTCACAAGTTAGATGCGTCTCTTGGAGAAATATAATTTGGGCAGGGGCATCCCTTATATATTGCAAACTCTTTTCCCTCCTTTGCCTCACCCTAAGGCCATTAACGTTCCAAGATAAAAAAATCCATCTGGGCCTCCCTACTGATACTCATTTTTATTCCTAGCTTGCTCCCAACGCTTGCAACTGGCGTTCCTAGACATTAAAAGTGGAAAAATATTTTTTAGTATTTTTTCCCCATGCTCCCCCACCCGTGCCTTCACATGTGCCTTCCCCTACCTCTCCCTTGGAAATCCCTCCTTACTCTCCCTCATAGCCTAAGCCTAGCCTAAGCCTTAAGGAGACTTCCTGAGGTTGGAGAGCTACTGCTACAATAACTAAAAAAAATAAAACCACAGTAAAAAAAAGTGACCTCTTAATCAAAATTAAGTAAAAAAAATTACAGCAAAAATATGATAGAGTAGGACAGAAGGGATATACAGTACATAACATTATATATATATATATAGGGATATAGGGATAATGACTTTGTAGGAGAAATCAGAGAAGAAATCAAAAGAGAAAAACCTGACAGAAACCATCCTCAGCTTCCTACTTCACAGTAGTGTCAGATAAATATCTGAGGAAATCCCCGGCTTCATCTACTCTCCGAAAGGTCTGCATTTTAATATTATGCATCACCCTCAGACTAGCAGGGAATCTTAACTGAGCCGTAGTCCCCATTTTCTGAAAGGTTCAATCAGGTTACCAAACTTCCATTGCTTATTGGCTGTAATTTGGGAGACATCCGATCTAATATTAAAATTGATTCCGTCTACCGATAGGTTTTTTTGTTTTTAAAGCTCTTGATAATATCTCTTCCTTTTTTTTATATGTTAGAAAATTAACCAGGATTCTCCTGGGTTTTGGCTTCTTTGGCTTTAACCAGTAGGGGTCCCTGTGAACCCTCTGCATGTCCTTTACCAGGTCTTCTTCAGAGCATTCCATATGCACTCCCATCTTAATCAACCGCGCCACAAAGGTCTTGATATCCTTCCCCTCTGATCCTTCCGGGATTTTTAGATGTGGAGATTGTTTCTCCTCTGATTATTCTCCATTGATTCCAGCTTTTCTCTCAATATAGCCTCATTCCCTTTTAAGTCCATGATCTCCTTTGAGTTGGCCTCGGTCTGTTTCTAGCTGCGATGTCATCCAGTTTTTTCTCCAGAATATCACAGGAAGCTCTAATCTCTTTTTGATTAGTTTCAGAGATTTCAAATCTATTCCTAACTTCCATGGTTAGCAGATTAATAAGATCCGATACTGACTGGGCTTGTGGCTGTTCTTGGGGCTTCTGCCTCATCTGGGTATTGCAAGCGTCTATCGACGGGCTCTCTCCCACTGCACCATCCTGAGCCTCCGGTGGAGCTTTATCATTCATTATTTCTGTATGGAGAACATGTGCATCCATGCTGTCAGAAGGGAAAGCAATCCTCCCTCTTCCTGCTCTGCTGTTTATTTTTCTGGGGGTGCCGAGCAGGGCGAATTTACGGCCTCAAAAGATTCTGCCAACACCTGATATTTGTTAGGGCTCAAAATGCCTTGATTCCCCAAAGTCAAGGTAGGGTTTTTTAGTTCCAGAGTATTAGGTACCACTTTAAAAAAGGTTCTTAATGAGGGGGTAACTTTCAGATTAGGAACCTGCAACTCCCTCTTTTTCCCCTTTGACCTCCTTTTCGGGGTCACCCACTCACTTTCCTCTACTTTTTTAGATAAATTAGGCTCCGTCCTACAGATATTCTTGTGGGTTCTAAGTCGAGTGCTCTTCCTGTTTTTCCTAGCCTCCAAACTTCTTAAATTATACCCACCAACCAGGGCAGTTTTTTCCTTTGACTCTCCTAGCTCAGCCCCGCTGACGTCGCCCCTAGATTGTAAGCTCAGATAGGCGCTTTTCTGATTTACCGGGAGAAGAGCCACTTCCCTGTCGATAGTACAATCACACGATTTCCCTACCAAAACACCCCGGGCAGTCCTCCCCTCCAGAGTTTTTCCAGGTTTTCTAGGTTTTCCCGGTTTTGCAGTTGTTATTAGTTTTATTGTTTCCATCCCAAAAGAAGACTGCCCTACCTCCTGTTCTTCCTGGACCGCCTGAACCAAGCAACCGGCAGACTCCCCAACTTTGGGGAGCTCTGCCAACTCCAGACACCTCTGCTCCTCCGGTGCTAGCCGACTGTCTGTTCTACAGTCGCGTGGAGCACTCTCCAGCGCCGTGCTTGTGCTGCCTCTGCCACTTCCTCTGATGGAGCGCCGAGCCGCAGCCCTCCTGCTCCTGCCGAGCTCCCTGGCCACCCGAGCCCAGCAGGAGACCCAATCGTAAAGTCCGGACACCTCCACCCCTCCACACGCCACAAGCCACGCAGCACAAGCCACGGAACAGCCTGCAGTCCGCCGGATAGCTTGAGGTAAGCTTCTGACCTCAGCCCCTGAACTCCTTCCCCTTTTCTTAAACAGCCTCAAGGCAGATTGGCGCCGTGCACTTAAAAAACAGCTCCGTCCGAGAATATTCACAAAAAGCTTGAATCGAATGCTCAATTTCACCTCCTACACATCGCTTTAACAAAGGGTGTACTGGGCCATCGCTAAATCACTCCATAAGTCCTCCGCCCTCGGAAATCTCCGCGACCGCATTTCAACCGGCCGCCATGTTTTCCCCCTGCAAGAGTTTTGTCTGATTTTAATAATGGCGTCCGTGCCGGGCGTGTAACGGTGGAGCCTTTCATCTGCTGGCAGATGTCGCATTTCAAGACATAGGGCCCGATTCACAGAACTAATTTAAGACAAAATCTTAAACTTACTACCATTTTGGTATTCACAGAAGGCACTTACTCATTTTGATATTCACAGAAGGCACTTACTCATTTCGGTATTCACAGAAGTTAGGAGTCCTAACTTTAGGACTCCTAAATGCCTTCTGTGAATACCAAAAGTCTTAAAATTAGGATTTTTCTCAGTTTAGTAGTAGTATAGTTAGGACTCCTAACTTTAGGACTCCTAAATGCCTTCTGTGAATACCGAAAGTCTTAAAATTAGGATTTTTCTCAATTTAGTAGTAGTAAAGTTAGGACTCCTAACTTTAGGACTCCTAAATGCCTTCTGTGAATACCGAAAGCCTTAAAATTAGGATTTTTCTCAGTTTAGTAGTAGTATAGTTAGGACTCCTAACTTTAGGACTCCTAAATGCCTTCTGTGAATACCGAAAGTCTTAAAATTAGGATTTTTCTCAATTTAGTAGTAGTAAAGTTAGGACTCCTAACTTTAGGACTCCTAAATGCCTTCTGTGAATACCAAAAGCCTTAAAATTAGGATTTTTCTCAGTTTAGTAGTAGTATAGTTAGGACTCCTAACTTTAGGACTCCTAAATGCCTTCTGTGAATACCGAAAGTCTTAAAATTAGGATTTTTCTCAATTTAGTAGTAGTAAAGTTAGGACTCCTAACTTTAGGACTCCTAAATGCCTTCTGTGAATACCGAAAGCCTTAAAATTAGGATTTTTCTCAGTTTAGTAGTAGTATAGTTAGGACTCCTAACTTTAGGACTCCTAAATGCCTTCTGTGAATACCGAAAGTCTTAAAATTAGGATTTTTCTCAATTTAGTAGTAGTAAAGTGGACTCCTAACTTTAGGACTCCTAAATGCCTTCTGTGAATACCGAAAGCCTTAAAATTAGGATTCTTCTCAGTTTAGTAGTAGTACAGTTAGGACTCCTAACTTTAGGACTCCTAAACTGAGAAAAATCCTAATTTTAAGACTTTCGGTATTCACAGAAGGCATTTAGGAGTCCTAAAGTTAGGAGTCCTAACTTCTGTGAATACCGAAGTGAGTAAGTGTCTTCTGTGAATACCAAAATGAGTAAGTGCCTTCTGTGAATACGAAAATGGTAGTAAGTTTAGGATTTTGTCTTAAGTTAGTTCTGTGAATCGGGCCCATAGTCTTTAGTTTGCTTAGTTAACCCTAGCCACCAATAGCGCTGTTTCAGTAAATAAATAGTCACTGTAATGCCTGTGTGCGCAGAGCCCAAACCCTTGTGTGCAACTAGTATTAAACCTTGCCTACGATCCATATTTGGTATTACTTTATTCCCCACTCCAGGAATCTGAGCATATTGAATGTTTTGTGCATCTAACTTGTAGGAGTATTTGAGTGGAAATTTTTAGGTACTGTTGAGCTGCTTATGCGTAAAGTGATGACAGCTACCATAATATCTCTGTCTATTCTCATTTTTAAATGAGTGAGTGCAGCTACGGAAGCCGTGAGAACAGCCCCCTTTGCGGCTTTATCAGCCACCGAATTCCCTGCAACGTGAACGCCATCAAGTTGATTACTCAGTGTATGAATCACGTGAGTCCTCGGTAGCTCGGCTTTCAACTCTGCTACCTGTTCCCATAGCATTTTATGCTTAATTGTGCCACCTTTCGCATATTTGAACCTGTTTTGTTCCCAAGGTTGTAAGTACTCATTGTACGACTGTACACAGTAAAAAGAATCACACACGATTAGTGTGGGGAATTCGTGATCCATATTTACAAGTGCCAGTATCAGTGCTTTTAATTCTGCCAACTGTGCCGTGCAGTCTCCTAGAGATTGCGTTTTTGTGCAACTAGGATGGAACTTGCCATCATGCATGCGACCTTTAATGATAGCACACGCCAAAAAATATTGCTTACTTCCTATGGACAGTTGCGCTGATCCGTCAGTATAAGTAAGATAGTCATACTGATCGAGAAGCAAGATGTCATTTGGTAGAGGATATTCTTGTTCGTATTGCAGGAATGCCTGTGTTTTTAAACTTGGATCAAATCTGTATTCAACGTCTGCTGCAGTAGGAGAATTAGCCCAATGTATCCATATTGGATGTAACGCTTTCGCATTTGGGATGCCGGCCTTTGTAACAGCTTCTAAAGCCGGTACTGGGGTTACAACAATAATGCGTTTCCCCTGAGCCAGTGCTCTTTCTCTTGCTACAGCAGTCTGAACGGCTGTCAGGATTTCTTCTGTTGAAGTGAACCCCATTTCTGCATTTGTGTACAAGTGTGATTTGTGTGCGATTGGTACTATTTCTTCTTCATTGAATGTCAAATAAGTGTACTCACATTGACCCACAATTATTCGGATCACCAAGTGGCGTAAGTTTACGCGTGTTTCTAAGTGTTTGAAAGCAATCGTCTTCCTGGAGTGAACAAAGAATATTAGTATGTTCTTGTGTCCAATTTCTGGTTGAAAAGTCAGATTTTATTAAGTCATAGAAAGGTTTTACCCTTTGTGCGTAATCTAAAATTGGTTGTAAATTTTTTAATGATTTTGGAGGCTGGAGCAGCGCACACTTTTCTAAAAAGTTAGCTGCCAGACTTTTGCCTTCACTTGACAGCTCATATCCCAAAAATAGGTCATTGAGGTGGGCTATTTTTGATTTTTTAAAGTTAAATTTGTAGCCCTCAGTGGCAAATCCCATAATACTGGGGCTTAGCCTGGTCAAGTGCCTCTCTAAGTCGTTGTCCGTTAGATAAATATCATTCACATTGGACAACGCTTCTTCATCAAATTTTTTTATTAACTCTGTTACCCTTGCTAAAAATAGCCCGGGGCTGTTCTTATACCCTTGGGCTAGTCGACAACATTGTCGTTGGGACTCTAACGCACTGAATGTGGTCAGATACCTGCTTTCAGGTGCTATATTCTGGCAGAAAAATCAATTTGAGATATCAAGTGTGGTTTTGTATTTGTTGCGCACAATGTTATTCATTAATGCGGCACTATGTGCATTTTGGACAGCAAATGTCTTTGTGCATGAGCTTAAATGGCTGTAATCTAAAATTAGACGATATGTATTGTCTGGTTTAGAGACGGGAAACAAAGGATTGTTCATTGGAGAGGTACATTTTTCAATGACCCCCTGGTATTCAAGTTGATCTAAGATCTCCCTGACCTGTTTTTTAGCTTCTTGCTTTATTGGATATTACTTCTGAGCAATAGGTGAAACTTTTAATGGGATCACGTGGTAGGTTGAGTTCTCATCCAACCCAACATGATTTTTGTACAGTGCTGGAGCTTGGGCTACTGCCCACTCCTGTGCATATGTATGTTTAAGCTGAACGGGAACATGATCAGAAAATGCAGGACAAATAATACTTTTTCCCCTGTGACACTCCATTACGAATGCTGGCTGCCAATCTTGTTCTGCTAACAGGATGTCATAACAAGATGATAAGTTCTTCCAAAAAATACCTTTTACTTTCCTGGGCTTGTCCCCCTCCATCCGGAGCGTTATTTCATTTAACTTATGTGGGACGCTCACCATGGTGTCTGGAGTTGCCACCGTGTGGTAATCATTCAACTCTCAGGTTCTGGCGAGCTATTGTTACTTCTGCCGCAATGTCTAGCATCGTCAGAGCTCATTCCTCGTTCAGAAGTTGTGTCCTCAGCATTCTGTGCATGTCTGATTTTCAGACCAGCAACTTTTTTTTTCTTAAATTGAGGTTTTGAATTCAGCTTATCTTCTTTTTTAGAAGTAAATTCTTGAGCGCGCTGCTTGTCTCTGGACTGTGTGCCCTCCTCTCTGTGTTCTAACCGTCCTTCTCTTTCGGAGCTTTTATTCCAACCCTGAAAGGAACGACAGGAACGTGTATCAGTATCCTGATACCTGTCAGGTTTCCTAATATTATCCCTATTCTTAAGGTTGTACCTCTTTTCAGAGGGCTCCTGTGGAGGAGACCTACCCCAGGACTGAGATCTTTTGTCTTTAGAGTCTTGTTTTTTATTATCCCACTTCTTTTTAGAAGAAGTAGGTGTCTGCTTTGAAGTGTCCTTCTCAGGACTGCCCTGTAGTTGAGGTTTCAATGCTTTTCCCCCCAAACTATCCCTGCCTAATTCTGCATACGCATTTTCAATTATTTTGGGTAGTTCATTCACCTGTTCTAATGGAGAGAACTTCCATTTGCGTTGGTGGATTGACACTGATGCTGCATCCCCTTTAATGTTAGCTAGTATTATGGCTGATACCTGGTCGTAGTTATTGAATAACTTCATCCCTAAGTTTAGAGCAGGCTCTGCTCCGTGCTCATTTTGTATTTGTCTTAATACATCTGGTATCACTGCTAATGAAGGAATACCACGAGTTCTGGCATACATGGCAGCAAAGACTGTACCCCAAGATGTACAATCCTCTAATTATGGTGTAATCCCCATGGGCAAGTAGATTGTTAACATTCTGTGTTTTTCGAATGGTGTTGTATTTGGGAATACTCCTTCTAACTAGGTTATTTTCTGAGCTACCCAGAAAGGAATTTGTTCACGTTTTGTGGGCAATTTACCCATTACCGTGTGTGATGTTTGTGGAGTAATTTTAGTAGCAGTGCTGTGTGTAGGAGCTGCATTAGGTATAATTACTGTAGGTTGGACTGCTAGTGTCCTCAAGACGAAGTGTGTCATGTTTCTGTAAAGTTTTATCAACTCTTTGTGTTGAACAAACAGTTAATTTTGTGGCATTGTGTCAATGCCAGGATGTGGTGCCTAGGTCGCTAATATCGACCATGTTGCTCCTGGTCCTCCTAAAGGACCAAGCCTTGCTCTTGTTCTAATGTGGGGTAGGGTGCCATTAAACCATAAATGTTCCTGGTAAGTACACGGAATCTCAATCTCCTCAAACGGAGTGTAGACCGCCGGTCTTCATGTGTGTAATAATGAAAAGTGTTTGTTACGGCATTCCCATGAGTAGAATACCTCTGTTTGGAAATCTTCGTGTGCCTCTATCACGAATATTACTATACCTCTTCTGGGTGGTAACCCATTGTTGAGTAGTTTAACTGTCAAAGTATGTCTTACATTGGCTGCAATATGTATTGCATTGACATCTACCTCACCTTCTGATTGATTCAGTGCCTGTTCTATTGGGTTTACTACTCCCTCTTCGTTAGCCATTGTGTATAGAACACAGACTAACTGTCCAAGGAAATTACAAAAAGGTCTTATGCACAATTCTGGGAAAAATTCCTTCAAGCTTGATTAACCAACAGCCAATAAATAAGATATCTCGCCTACTTGGCTGTGGCGGAGTTTTTGTGCCCACCCACTCCAGACGTCTCTGGGTTTTGTAAATAGGGTCTCTGAGAATAAGCACGACTGAGCTGCTCAGATTCTACTGTTAAATAGGTACCAAACGTTGGTGGCACCATGTAGTGTAGTTCCTGTAGTACCCTCAAGCAGGACCTGTGCTTTTGAAAAACATATACTGTGGGTCGGGTGGTAGACTCATTCTGTGCACCCCCACAGTGTATGTTAGCCGTGTTTTGCATTAGCTAGCTCACAGTGCCACAAGAATCTCCTTTTATCAGAGAAATTAGTTTTTGGCAACCTTAGAGCACAACAAACCCTGATTCCTCAATCTCGTGGAAACAATATATTACTTTTCTCCCAGTCACTCGTGCTTGCTCATTTTCTCTCAGAAAGATACACGGAAGAAACAGTCGAGCGTGTTTACAATAAGAATTTATTGTACCGTTGTTCTTCTCGTGTAGAATATATGCGCTGCTACAACTGTTACACAGTAGCAGAGATATAGGCTCAACAGTTCAGTAAATAAAAAGGAATAGTACAGTTCTACCATTTTGCAATAGTCATGAACAGATACATGAATATAAAATACAGTTATGTTGTGTACTCCTACGATGCCTGTCTAGATGTACCTAAGTGTACCTAGCATGTGAGTAGGTGCGAAAGAGCCTAAGCCTAAAAGCCTAAAAGCCAAGAATCCCACTAGGATTTAGTCGAACCCCATCTCCTGAAATAGTGAGAGTGTGGGACTTCGTCCTGGACTCGAATTGGACACCCCGCAAGGGATAGTCAGACCACTGTCAGCTGGAACGATTGCATGTCGGAGCCGCAGCGTCTCTGGTCAGTGTGTCGGCGTGAAGTCTCGGTCCCTCCTCTTTACTGATAGCAAGGGGTGCTGTATTTATACAGTCCATGTGCGTGTGTTAGCTATTGTTTAGTATGAGGATGACGTTGGGGATTAAACCTTGTGCGTGGATAGGAGAGGTGAAGTATACCCCCGGGTATCGTTCTCATAAATTATTCATATGCGCTAGGATGAGGCCTTAGCAATATTGATTGGGAAGAACCCTCCCTCAGCATGGAAGTAGGTGAAATGTTTAGTCCATAAAAGGCGCCTGTCCTTATAAGGCATTCAGTCCCTGTAAGGCAGTATGTCCTTATTAGGAGTTATGACCTTATAAGGCTCGTTCATTTGAAATGAAGGAGACATGATATAGGGAAAGTGTACAATGTTCCCTGGACCTATATTAGGGTACCAATATGAAATATAACAGCACTTTACTACTGCTGATCAGTGCTAAAGTGCAAGTGCTAACTGTGTAAATTTTGAGTATGAATAATTATCCATGATTGGTATTTTTTATTTACTGATAAGTTCCTAGTAAAAGTGCATTGTGTGTGCCCAGGGTCTGTAAATCAAATACTACTAGTGGGCCTGCAGCACTGGTTGTGCCACCCACATGAGTAGCCCGGTAAACATGTCTCTGCCCTGCCATTGCAGTGTCTGTGACGGTGAGTCCAGTTTTAATCTGCTATGTCGACCTGTCAAGTGCACCCACATACCAGGCCCAAACCTTCCCTTTTACTACATGTAAAGCACTCCCTAAGGTAGGCCCTAGGTAACCCCATGTGCAGGGTGCAGTGTATATGGAAGGTAGGACATGTTCTGGTGTGTTTTATATGTCCTGATAATGGAATACTCCAAATTTCGTTTTTCCCTATTGCAAGGACTAGCTCACCCATAGGTTATCATTGGAGCTGCCTTGTAAAATCGTGCAAGTGTAACTTTTAATTGGAAAGAGCTAGAGATTTGGAGTTTGGGCTCCTTGAGCTCAGGATTTAAACATACATCTTTCAATAAAGGTGTTTTTAAGTTGTGTGTTTCAAAATGACACTTTTAGAAAGTGGGCCTTTCCTTGCTTTCAAAACACACAAAAAGGGCCAGGGGAGATTTAAAGACCAGCTGGAGTTGACTCCCCTAATCCCCATTAACCATAAAACAAACACCTGGGTCTAATAGAAAGAGAAAAAGAGAGAGAGAAGAGAATTGATGTACCTAAATCATGTGGAGTATTCCTTTTTCTTTTCTTTTTTTTTTTTTTAAATTCTTTTTATTGAACTTGGTAACAGTCATGTACATCATACCTTGTCAATACAGTTGCTGACCATAATACATATAGGTAGGGGATAATGAATTACAGTTACAATTGCAGCACATCCCTGAGTTCATTTCTTCGCATTTTTAATCCCGCTACGGGTGGTATGCATATATTTCCTCGGTAGCTATTCCATGCCTTCCATTTCTTATCCCACTTTTTGCGGCAGCCACGTGTTGTGAATACTTCCTTTTCTGCCACCATACACCTGTCAAGTTCCCTCACCCATACCAGAACGGATGGTATGTCTGCAGCCCCCCAATTTCGTGCTATCTCACGCTTAACCAGGGTATATCCTAGTGTTGTCATCTGTTGCTCAGTTTCCGCGAGGTCCGTAGCCGCCCATATATTAAATAAACCCAGCTGAGGTGTGAGGAGTAACTTTTTCCCCAGTGCAGTCTGAATTCTGGTTGTGGCTCCCTCCCATAGCGGCTTCACAGCAGGGCATTCCCAGATCATGTGGAAAAAGGTGGCCGTTTGTTTGCACCCCCTAAGACAGAGCGCGTCCGCCCTAGCGCCTATTTTGGCCAGGACGACCCGATGCGAGGCAAGAAAAAAATTACAATAAAATGCTTTTATTATCATTTTATTTTTCATATTTTAGCAGGGGGGAGGTGCTCCTCCGCTATTACGAAGGAGCTGCCCCTGACAAGGACTGGACGTTGCTTTGGTATCCTGCTTGAGGAGATTCTCCAAGGGCTTGTGAGTGCTTGCCTCCTGTTAGGAAGTCTCCGGGCCATCAAAGACTTCACCTGCAGCATCCACTGCTGGGAGTTCTGACTTGGCAAGCAAGTGGTGCTAATTCCAGGTCTGGGCTCTTGGAGGTGCTTCTGCTGCTTAAAGACTCAAAATCCATGCATCACCCTTCCAGTGCCATTTTGTCCACCTCAAGCTTTCCGTGCAGTTGAAAAACCAACGCATCGCTGTGGCTGAAAAACCGGTGCAGTGCCTGTTCGCGGCCAGAAAAACCACTGCATCCCGAGTCCAGAGTACCATGTCTCCGATGATCAAGGCCCCGCTCCAAGTTGGAAGCAGGCCCTGGTGTGCGGTTGAAAGAATCAAAGCATCCCCAGTCTGCGGCTAGAAGAATCGACACAGCGCCTGTTTCTTCACTGCTGCATTGACACGTGCGCATCCAGATTTTCCACGCATCGCACTTGTGCGCTAACATTTCCAACGCATCTCCCCGCAGAAAAAAAACAGATGTTGGATTTCAATGCATTGCTTCTGTTCGCAGTAAGAAATTGACACAACACTTCTCCTGTGTGCAGCAGAACTGATTCCTCCATTCCCCTGAGACTCCAGAACATACACATCAATGTGTTTTCTGCCGCTTCCCTCCTCTGCAACTGTTTTTTACCTTGAATTTTGATGCATCAAAGGTAATTCGTGCCAAAATCAATGCATCCATAGAGTTCTATGGACAGAATTGCTTAAACTTTTAAAAAAGTGATATCTTGAGTTCTGTATGAAGGATTTTTGTCATTTCAGTCTTGTTTGGTTTACATAAAGATTGGTTATTTTCCAAAACTGGTGAGGTGTCCATTTGTAGTGTTTTCACTGTTTTACTCTGTGTGTTAAATACAAATACTTTACACATTGCCTCTGAGATAGGCCTGACTGCTCATGCCAAGCTACCAAGGGGGTGAGCAGGGGTTATCTTTGGTGTGTAACTCCCTTACTCTGCCAGCTAGAGAACCCCAGTTCTAACAGGTTCAATATCCACTAAAACCTATATTCATCAAATATTCATTCATTAATGGTGTCCACATTGTCCTGGTCTCCAATTTGATCATCTCACAACTTTACTTATGTCCCATCTGTGTAAAATACATAACACCTTCTCGCTTTCAGAAATCAATTTCATATTGTGCTGCGCTTTTAGTGTATTACTTGTCAGATGAGGCAATAACGATCCCACCACTCCATCCTTCAATTGTTATGTGTATACCATTATGTTGTATAACCTATAATACACATGTGTATCAGCATCATTTTTTTTTTTATTCTTTTTTTTTTATAGATAAATAATATTTTGTAATTGATGCTGACTTTTCAGAAATCCCAGCATGTATTTGGACATTTTGCATCATTTTTAAACATTTAGATGCTTATTTACAAGCCTCTTGCACTGTCCATACATCACTTTTTCCCATGTTAAAAGTGATGCCCCGGTGGTGCACAGGCCTTGTAAATAAGCCCCTAACTGTTCATAAAATAGTACAACATACTGCATCATTAGAATATTGAGGGTGTAAGTTGCAGTAGGTAGCCTAATCTGCCAAACAGCGCATAAACATCATACATTGATTTCCGAATATAGAGGTGAAATAAGTAGACACAGTGTGAGAGAACAGATGTGAACATCTTAAAAATATGCTAAAGGAGTACATCATATCACTTTATGAATCAATACACATTAAGATAAAGCATTGCATGTAAAGTAAGGATACTCCTACATGAAAAGCCACTAGCCCACATCTCCCCTGCTTTGAGGACCTTACATTGGTTACCAGTTGCCAAAAGATCCACATTCAATCTTCTTTGTATCACCCATAATGCAATACATGGAAGAGGAACGCTCTTTCTCAGAAGTAAAATCACCAAATACATTTAAAAAAGGAACTGCTGCTCCAGATTGGCACCTGGCCTAAAAAAAAATACTTCCATACAAGGGAAAAAAACATAGGCGGTACATCCTTCTCTGTACAAGCAGCCACAACCATAGCAAAACTATGAAACTCACTTCCCCAAACATAAGATCCACTGATAACTATCTTATCTTCAGAAGACTACTCAAGAGTTGGCTCTTCCCTACATAACCACCTTAGTCAAATATAAATGCACAGCATATCGCTGTGTACATAAGCATATATTTTGATTGTATATATATGTATCTAGATGTGTATTCCTTTGTTTACATGTGTATAATAATTATGTTTATAAATATGTAGGTATTATTTAAGTCTGCTTCACAAATGTACATATTACTTATGGTTATATTATTCTATGCTTAACATGTATATAGGTTACTGCATAGTCTGCATAAAAGTTAAAGGCTTAAGGTACTCTGTTTATTTATCTATCACAATATGTACATCTTATCATGACTATGTATCTATAATTGCTTCATCATTTAATTATTGAAAGATAAGAACAAATACATTTAGCTTAAGGTATGGCAGCACTTGAAAGTCTGAGTTTATTGAATACAACGTAAATCCTGATATATCACCTCCTTTATACATATATACCTTCCATGTACTTATGTATCTATACATTTATTTGTTTAAACACCTACTGTAAAAATAAAAGGTAAAACAATTGAACCTCCCCAATGCACTACCCTATATCTCACCCTATACCTCTCTTAATGTATCCTGTACCTCCGATATCTGACTCATCCCAAACCTCACTCTACTACTATAATCTCCAAAATATCCCTTTCTAGACTCCTCTCTTCTCTATTTCTCCTTGCACCACCTCAACCCTTATTTTACTATTCATATCTCCCAAACAGCCCTTTCTAAGCCCTTCCAGCATGTATCCCGCCTTAAACTGATCGGAGCCCTTTTTTTCCCTAATCCACTTCTAGAGACTCTTCCCCATTCCCTCTCTTCTTTACTCATCCCATATTCCCTACTACTACTATGATCTCCAAATGAATACTTTCTAAGCTCTTTCCTCTTCTATCCCTCCATTATCCTTTTCAATGCAACTAACAGACTCACATGTCCACCGCTCAAATTAATTCATATTTCAATATACTAATTCACCACTAATCCTTTTTTGGGTTCCTGAGTAGCGTGCTACTTGTCAAAAAGAGCTTCAACGCCTTGTCAGGGGTTGTAAGCGCTATATAAATGCCATTGCAATTACAATTGCAATATATCAGGTTCTGAGACCTCCTCAATGCCCAGAAGAAATTTCTGTCCAAGATATCAGAGTCAAGACATCTGTATGAGTAACTTTTGATAGTTTTCCAGTTGCTCATTGGAATAAGTTAACTCTTTAAGCCAATCTCATGCGATGGCAGGCGTTCCAGCCATCCCTGAAAAAGAACCTGTCACTGCTCCCCAATATTTGTACACCTGTGGGCCAGTGGCGGCTCCTCGAGGGAGTGCTGCAGGGCGGTGAGGCGGGGCGGTGGAGGGGTAGGGTGGGGGTAGTTAACTCCGGCATAGGGCGGAACGGAGTTAAGTATATAAATAAATAAATAAAACGACTTACATTGCGCGCGCTGCAATGCCAAATGGCAATGCAGTGCGCTCAATGTAATTCGTTTATTTATTTATGTACTTAACTCCATTTGGGTGTATTCCGGAGTTTACTATCCCCTGCCCCACCGCCCCACAGCACTTCCTCGTGGAGCAGCCACTGCTGTGGGCGTAGACAAGCTAAATGTAGAATGCCTGCCCAAGTGTCATCATAGTATCCACACCTAGTATCTGTAATCAAACCACAATGCTGCAGGCTTAATGGTGTATGATAGAGTCTATGGAGGCGTTTGAAATGTGATATTATATATCAACTATTAACTGACTATGCACCAGTTTGTGGACAACACTAGCCCAAATCCATATCTGTGTACCACTTATCTTTCAAGCCACCACTAGGGCCTTTTTCTGAACAGCATTATAACACATGGGATTCTGTAATTTCTGTATAAATGGCAATCTCTCATTTCTCTTTAATCAGTGACTTGTGACACACCCAGTCGCCGATTATAATGAAAAGACATGAGAGCTCGCCTATTATAAGTTATTCCAGTCGAGTTCTGATATCACAAACCCTGCTGCCAGCAGCTGAGGTGAAAGGCAGGTCAGGTACAGGAGCATAATCAAAGCAAACTTTGCTCTATTTTTTTCAGTTTACATTGACAAGCAGAGAGAACATGTTTCTTTTTTGTACTCCTTAGAGAGAAAAAATGTAGAATCTTTCTGCATGTTTGTATACATTTGAGTTAGTGCAGATTTTACTTTTTTTAAACTGACTTGCATTAACTGTTTCTAATATCTGTTTGCAACACATAACTAACAGGTTTTTGTACTAGAGTTTTCATTTTGCACTATAGGTTTTATTTTTATTCTTCATGTTTGCAAACATTCTCGCTCTTTCATGTGAAAGAGCTGCGTACCAAGGTTTAAAGTGGTCTGTGGGAAAGGTGATGTTGTGACCATATAATATATGGGATAAAGTATCCCCTGCCATACATTATAAGGATATTGTAAGTTACCTTGGAGTTCCATAAATTTATAAAGGAACTTGGTCTTTGACCTCGTTCCTCTATATGATTATTGAACTCCCCTGTAACTTTCAATAAACGTATAATGTACAGCGAGGGGTACTTTAGTCTATATATATAAATGGGAGATGACGCAATTATTAGAAAATGAGGAGAGCACCACAGTGGAGTGGTTTAAACTTTGTTGACATTAACTTCTGCACACCACCCTAATCCTAAATTACTGAAACACATGCAAAGCAGTATGCTAACGGTGAGGTGCTGGAGTTCCATGAAGTGACCCTCAGGAACAATACTGCCTAGTGTAATCAAATGAAGGGATCAAACTGCTGGACCACTATGAATGATTGCTAAGATGTAGCAGTCAGGGAATACATTCAGTCTAGTTGGGCTCAGTGTAGGAGTTTGTGCCATGTGGCTGTAGTGCAAGCCACTGTGTATATTGTACACTGCCTATGGGTGGACTAAGGGCATACCACTGTCAGAAGAGATCTGGGGTGGACGTTACTCTTTTTGAATGCTACATGGGGCATATACTGTTGGGCATAATACTAGTAGCGTATAAAATATGCTTGTGCATATAAGTAGTATAAATCTGTTCCAGGTGCCGTCAAGCCTCACTAGTCATAAGGGAGCTTTCATTATTCCCACTTAATTCTGGGCACTTT
This sequence comes from Triturus cristatus, assembly GCF_964204655.1. Taxonomy (NCBI): domain Eukaryota; kingdom Metazoa; phylum Chordata; class Amphibia; order Caudata; family Salamandridae; genus Triturus; species Triturus cristatus. The sequence goes on from NC_140584.1 coordinate 950,285,545, forward strand.
ATTGGCCCATAGTAGGTTTATCATGAGAGATCAGACCGTTCGGAAACAAATGTTATGTTAACAGCAGTGGTATGTTGATAAACAAGTACAGTAATCATGGCACAATAACAATTTTTATAAGGGCAATGCGGCCCACTAAAGACAGGGGTAGTGCCTCCCAGCTAATCCAGGTATCTAAGTGATGAACTGCACCAATGAAGTGGGTATTACAGGGGACACTCTGAGGTGTTCTTAGTGAGAGGTAATATCACTGATTTATTCCAATTTATTGCGAGCCCACAGAGGCGTCCAAAGCGGATAAGCTCACAGATTAAGGCTGCTATGTTATAACCTGGCTCTCTGACAGTTTAGTAAGATATCATTCACATATATTAATACCAGGAGTCCCTATTCTCTGAAGTAAAGTCCTCTATTCAGATTCTGTAATTTCAAGCTAGGGGCTCAACTGCCAGAGCAAACAGAGCTGGGATAGAGGGCAACCCTGTTGCAGAGCTCTAGTCTAGCAGATGCAGTCCGACATCCGACCATTCAAGTGTAACTGTGCTGTGGGCAAGAATATAGTAATCTAATGCAATCCAAATGTTATTTCGAAACACCTATCCTCCTCAGTATTAAAAGTAAATATACCCATTCGGTTTAATCAATATTTTAACCACAACTAAAAAGACAGCTGCAGCATGTAATTCAGTGGTCAGTTGAAGCAGCAGGGCAAAAATGGTACACAAATTATGAGCCATAGACCATCTTGAGGAGCGTAGAAAATAGCCTACCAGCCAGCCGTTTGACAAGTATTAAATTTTATTATCAAGAGTGGCTGGTATGATTCACACCTATCAGACGACTACTCAGGTACGAGAAGTGTGATCCATACTGCTTCACGCATGGAAGGAATTAGGTGCTTCCTCAAAGAGGTCAAGCAGTAGCGGTGCTAGAAGGTCTGTATACTCTTTTAAGAGTTTACATGATATGCCTTCATTGCCTGGGGCTCTAAGATTTGCTTTTCTATGGGTATCTCACTGATCAGAAAAAATAGCTATTCAAGAAACTGGCAGTGTTCCCCATCCAAACAGACTACTACAGTTTGATTAACATAGTCTTTAACATACTTGCCTACATTGTGACCCTTAGAGACATACAGGTCACAATAAAATTGGCCAAATTCATGCAAAATCTGCTCCACATCATAGCAAATTGATTGGTCATCCTCCACAACTTTGTTATGTTGCTCACCCACCAAGAGTGTTTAATTAGGGCAGTCAGGGTATCGCTAGGTCTTACTCCATTACTGAAAACTCGAGCATTGTGTGTCTCTTTGCAAGTATTTAACCTCTCTGTCTGCTCTCTCTAGGTATTCCACAAGTCTGTCATATATTCCCTACGTGGTGGCAGCCGCTGGGGTTTGCACATATTTGACTATCAATTCATAGATGCTTTTCACTGATTTTGCCATGGTGGTTTTAAAAGTCTTTAGTATTCGGTGCTGCTTGGCTATACAGACGCCCCTGAGAACCGCTTTAAATGTCAACCAAGGTATTTTGTAAATATCCACAGACACAATATTCCTATCAAAATTTTCTTCATTCTCTCTCTTGATGTCCTTCCTGAAAACTGCATCCTGTCGCACTCTTGGTGGGGATCGCCATTCATTATAAATATTACCAGCCCCTGGAATTTGAAGTGTCATAAGTACTGGCGCATGATCCTAAAGCGTTCGTGCCAAGTTGTGTAGAGATTTAGTCCAGGAGCAAACATTTCGAGAGACCAACCAGAAATCCAGTCTGGACCAAGTATTATCTACCGTAGACACAAATGTGCCCTCACTACCATACCGATTCTTGATACTCCAAATGTCTACCAAACTGTGCGTGAAAATAATCTGAGTCAATCACTCTGCTGCAGCCGAGGATTAGCACCTCAGGAGACCAATCTGTCACAGATGCTATTTAAAACAAGATTAAAGTCTCCCCCAGATACATAATCTACATTGGGTCCATAAGTACAAATGATGGTGGCATGTTTGCCTTCAAGTACCCCCTGGAGTAAGATGTGTTGCCTCTGGGCATTAGAAATGGAGTGGAGCAGGTGGAACAACACCCCTCTCCAGACCAACAGGACCACCCCCATGCATAAGATGAATATGATGCATCATATGTATACTCACACCAGCGCATTGCAAACCTGGAAAGTAACTGATATGTTAGTTAAGCACATTCCAAGGAATAGTGCAACTTCTACTTTATGACTGTTCAGATATGCCAAACCTGGGACATTTTCTGTGGCTTATTCAGTCTTCTCAAGTTCCATGTCAGAAGCATCATTGACATTTCCCCCTGCGCCTTCTTTAAGAATCAGTCTGTGATATGGGTAGTATGCAGCCGTCTAATGAACTGAAGGAGCACAAAATAGCTGGAAACTCTTATATATAATAACTATAATACGTGCATAGGGACTCTCAGTTCATATGTTGGGAACATTCCCCAAAACATCCACCCCCCAACCAAACTGGCGTATAATTGGCCAGTGATCCAGTTAAACCTACCTACGCCCCTCCCCTCCCTAACCCCCTACCCTTACCCACAACAACCACAAAAATACAACGAAAAATGTAGGTAAACTACATGCAGGAATTAAGCATAATAGGAAGCTGTGAGTGACGATCAAACCCCTTCACAAAAGCGAAGATGGACTGGGATAGCATGCATACTAATATAGTCAATTTAGGAGAACTATTTACATCCGAGTGCCACAGCAAAGTGCCAACAGGCCAGATCAGCACAGTGAATGCATATTGTTCAAAGCCTGCTGTTCCATCCTCCCACTTTAGCCCCTATGTGGACTGGCCCTTGCCATCCACACCAACATCCCATCTCTGATCGATTAACCAACATTCAAGGAAATATATCAAACAACAAGTATTCCATACATTGGTGGCAATAAGAAAACCCATTGAAAGAATGTATAACAGCTTTTTGCACATTCTTTTGATCTTTAATATTTGCCTTCACTTAAGCATGGAGAAGTGGAGGCCAATGGCGTTTTGGAACTCTCACTCTCTTGTGACTCAAATCGGCACAGGTATTCAAACATTTGCTTTGGAGTGTTGAAAATGCGGGCATTGCCCTGTGCCTTGATCTTGAGATGAGTAGTATACAAAATAGCATACTGCAACCCTATCTGTTGCAATCTCTTTTTTTGTTGATTGGAATGCTCGGCAAGCCTCCTCAGCCATCACGGAGAAATCGTGGTACAAGACAATGGTATTGCCATCATGCTTCAGGGAGCCCTTTTCCCTGGCCATCCAGAGAGCTGCATCTGAAAAGTTGAACAGGTAGGCAATGATGGGGCAGGCTGACACACCGGGCGGGTGCCCGGGTGCCAGCAAGCAATGAATTCTTTTAGCAATCAGAAGACGAGACAAGCTTTCGGTCCCAAACAAGGTGATGAGCATTTTTTCAACATAATCCTTAACCTTGCCTGTATTTGTGGATTCTGGTATGCCAACAGTTCTCAAATTATTTACATGGGATCTGGCCTCCAAATCCTCATTTTTTGTCCTAATGATCTAAGTACCTTCATTTTAAATCATTTCTCATTACTGTCTATGGTCTGCAGGCTCTTCTGTATCTGGTTTTTATCATCAAATGAGGGAACGAGAGGAGAGGGCCTTCCAAGGATTGCTTCTTCCCAGTCACGCAATAAATAATCAAAAACAGCCACTTCAAGCATGAGAGTACTTTGAAATGATTAGCCTATATTAGTGGGTACCCTCTTGTCTTGTGTGGAGTTCATAAAAAAGAGAAGTCAACCCTCACCTTCCAACTTAGGTGACATGTTTCATCACTGACTGCTTCACCCATCGACTTTCTTGGGGGCATAGATGGGCGCCCTAGTTTGCTTGGGAGTACTTAGGTTTGGAGGTAAATGTGCCTCATTCTGTGAAGTTAAATATGCCTAGAGATGGTACAAAAGAATTGTGATTGTTGGATTCTAAGGGGATGTTAAAAGAAAAGTGCACATGGGGATGATAGGGACATCTATTTATCCTGCATCCAACTGGTCAAAATGTTTCAGTCATATTATAGGCCCCAGCCGGGATTCCCAGCTTTCTACAGCACCTGGATCTCGAGTCGTTGTTGAGATTTGTGAGCATATAGTTGTTGACCACAAAAGCGGTCAGAATTCATAGCATCTGACCAGCATAAAACAGTGGGAGAACATTGATCATATGGGATTCCTTATATGTATGGAGTTTTCTCGCATCACCCAGAGGTATGTAAGTGTTTACAGAACACTATTCTTAAGAGGAGATTTTTGATACAGACAAATAGTCGAGACTGTATTGTGGAACTATCATTGTTCTCCATTTCAGCATCTACTTTACCATTTTAACTGGGTAGTCAAACAATTGCAGTACTATCCCCAGTGTTGAACTGTGGTACTGTTTGAAGACATCTTCAAGATAGTGTATCCTTTGTTAGGTTGAAGCCTACTAGTACATGCCCTATCTGTTGCAAGACATATTGCCACCTTATAGTGGGCTTAGAACCCGCCCATTGCTTACTATTGGTTGACTTTATTGTCACCCTTATTTGCCCTTAATTTGCCCCACCCCTGGAGCATATCTAAAGGACTTGTGTCCTTCCACTAATCACTTTTGGAGCACTGCATTTTTCTTTGTGAACAGGAACTCCATGAGACTGCATGTGCTTTCCAGCTGTCTTCCTCATGGCCTTTTCTTCTCTCCCCGCACCGCTCTCTCTCACCCTTATGCTTCTGTCCCCCACCTGCATTCATGCTGCTTTTTTTTTGCCTGTCTGCTTGTGTGTCCCCTGGATCTCCTCTATGTTGCTTTTGTTTGTGGGCTTCAGTGCCTCCACATGCTCACCTCCATGTTGCTCTAATTTTCTGTGAGCTTCTGTGCCCCATCTGCTCTCTTCCATATTGCTCTCTTGAGCCTGTGTGCTTCTGTGCTCCCCTGTCTCATCGATGTTGTTCATTTGTGTTCTTCTCTCCTCACCAATCAACGTTGCTGTGTCTAGCCTGTGTGATTCTCTGGGCATCCATTATGAAAAGTGACACATCGCTGCGTGAAAACAGCGATGCGTCACTTTTCATTGCGCTCTCCTTGTGACACCAATGATGCGTCATATTTACAGTATGATGCATCATGTCGCAAGGAGTTATAGATTTGTCAGTATTTCTGACGTATCTGGAGGCGCAAAAATGACGCATGACTAGAGTGTCACAAAAGTGACGCAAATCCAGCAATGGGTCATTTCACATGGGCAAGTCCCATTTCAAAAGTGCCTGCATCAGTCTTACGCCTGCTGTGAGGCAGGCGTAAGATATTGACGCATTTGCGTCCTAGAAGTGACGCAGTGAAATCTCATAGATTTCACGGTGTCACTTTTACGAGGCTTACTTGCGTGGGAACTCCACTCCCTGCATACATTATACCTGACGCAGGTTTAATGTGACGCAGGGATTTACAAAGTGACGCACCGATGGCGCAAAAGTGACGCAAGAGCTCATAAATAAGCCCCTCTGTCCTTTGCCCTCCATGCTGCTTCAATCTCACCTCCTTCTCACCGCAGTTAAAACATTTAAAAAAAAGGTTTGACGCAACCACATCATTTTTTAGGCACTTGCATACATTCAACACATGTACGTGTCTACAAAATGATGCGGCTGCCTGCGCTTCAAACAAAATCTTTCCTTCATGCTTTACAGCATTGCCAACGATGCTGTACATAGCATGAAGAAAACCCATTGTCAGAACCAAAATGTCTCATAGGCGAGACATAGTGGCTTTCCAAGTATTTGCTTTTAATTCAAGACATCTTTTGTACTTGGAACACTAGGCAAGGAGGAAGGTACCAACATTGTTAAAGAAATGTGACCAGCAAAAATCGAATAATTCTATGAACAGTGCAGGGAGTTGTGAAGGTTGCAACTGCAAGCAGCTCATCGAGTGATACGTGTCCATCAGCTATTCTACCCTGAAGAATAGCACTTTACTCACGTAAAAAAGTGTCTCAAGCTATAAAGTATTACATTTGTGCAGTACAAAAAAGAACACGATTGTCTCTCCAACTGTGACATGTGATGATTTTCCACAGGCCAGTTTCTCTCATATTTTTTGTGTGTAGATTGAGAACATGGTGGACGCTTGAGAGTCCAGAAATCGGTTCATGGTGCAAAGCAAACTAGTGCCATGTGTGTTATGTGCAACGACTGTGTTTGAGAATAAGGCTGCAAATCGCTGACACACCTCAGAATAAAATCTAAACGGGCTTCCAAGAACGATCTGAAAAGAACCTCCACTGGAATTCATGATCTCTGAATGTTTCTCCTGCATATTCATTGTGGACATCCTGATGACGTGCCAGAATTGTACTATCCTGTCACTAGGACAAGCCCACCCTTTGTTGAGAAACACTTTGATGTCTTTTTCACTCATAGAGATGCATTTGGAAGTATTTATGTGCATGAGGGGAAACAAAATGAAAACCTCAGCTGTCAGGCAGCCATGTTGCAAACCTGTTCTGACAAAACCCCGTTGTATATTTACAGTTGGTGGGAGCGACGGCTCCATCAATCTTTGTGCTTTGAAGGGGACAGGCCCCGCTCCCAGGAGCACATGCTCAGCTGAACTGTGACTTTCCAGGGAGCTGGCTGTAAATTTCAGCCATTCCTCCCTCCCTCCTCTCTGCAGCTCCCGCCACGCCTGGGTTTCTCAACCTTCCCAGCCTGGCAGGAGTCCCAGCTATATCACTTTAGAGGAAAGACTGGGGCGCTTTTTTAATTAACCTTTCTGGTCCCCACTGCAGGTGTTTGGAGGTTTCCTCGGAAAAAAATGAAAGGAAAGAGAAGTGGTTGGAAAGTTCCACTCTGTGATCAAATGACCAAATTGCCACTCACTTCCTCCTTCCATTTTTTTTCTTTGTAGTTTGATCATTGTGTGTCAGAATGACCAAAAAAATAAATTACGAACTGTGGGATTATGCCTGCGTTTTTCATCATGAATTTACTAATTTTAAGAGGTTCACAAAAATCCATTTGTTTGTCTAGAAAATGTGTGAAAATTGTGGGAATTCATGCAAACTAAACCGGCAGAGTTTACTGTGGAAATCAATTAATTCTGGGTTAGGGTAAGGTGCAAATAGTAAATATTTTTTTCTGCATTAAATAATATACTCACCTTGAAATGTTTTTTTTTCTGGCACCTTACAACCAACTTGCCCTATCAAGCACAGCGATACATTATCGCCGCTTTAGCTAAAGCGGCGATAATGGGCTTGATAATATGCCGCAGAGAATTCCAATAGAAGCCCATGTTGACACCAGAACATGGGCTTCTATGGGAATTCCCAAGGGTATATTATCAAGCCCATTATTGACGATAATGTTAACGCCACAGGTGGGCGATCCCCAAGCAGGGATCCACCCACTAGACACCAGGCAGGGGGGGAGCGGCCCCTTGGGCAAGGGCCTTTGCTCCCGCCAAATTATTTTGGGCACATTAAGTCTTTTTGCCCCCCCCTGGGGGGCAGATGGGGGCAGTAGCCCCCAATCTGCCCCCCCGGGGGGACAAAAAGGCCACTAGACACTAGGGATTTATTTTCAGTTTTTTTTAGGGTGGGGGATGCCCGAAACGGGCACGCCAATGCCCCCACCCACCCACCACCATTACAGCCTGTCTTCCCCCCCTGGGGGGCAGATGGGGCATTGGCCCCCAATCTGTCCCCCCGGGGGGGGCAAAAAGACCCACTAGACACGAGGGAAATGTAAAAAAAAAAAAAATAGGGGTGGGGGCTGCCCAAAACGGGCAGGCCCATGCCCCCACCCCACCCCCCAATTATCACAGTCTTTCTTCACCCTCCGGGGGGCCGATGGGGCATTAGCCCCTAATCTGCCCCTTCGGGGGGGCAGAAAGCCCACTATAAACCAGGGGGGGGGGCAGAAAGCCCACTAAACACTAGGGATTTTTTTTTGCGAAATTGTTTTTAGGGTGTGGGCTGCCCGAAACGGGCACGCCAATGCCCCCACCCTCCCCCCCACAAAAATGACAGTCTTTCTGCCCCCCAGGAGGCAGATGGGAGCTGTAGCCTCCAATCTGGCCCCCCCTGGGTGCGCAAAATGCCCACTAGAAACCATAGATTTTTTTGTTTTATTAGTGATGGGGTAGGGGCTCCCCAAAATGGGCATGACAATACCCCACCCCACCCCCAGAGAAATTCCAGTCTTTCTGCCCCCCCCGGGAGGGCAGATGGTGGCAGTGGCCCCTGATCTGCCCCCTGGGGGGGCAGAAAGACCACTAGGTGCCAGCGAGTACGCAGGCTTTTTTTATGCGTGGGGGTGGGGGCTGCCCAAAATGGTCATACCAGTGCCCCCACCCCCACAAAAAATAGCCACAGTCTTTCTGCCCCTTTAGGGGCATATCAGGATGAAACCCCCTTCCCCGATTTCCCCCCTAGGGCGGCAGAAAGGCCACTGGGCTCTGGATTTTTTTTTAGCAATGTCCATACCTGTGGATTTTGGGCCCTAGCGCAGTTGGCACGTAGGCAAACCTAGCAAACCTGTACATTCTTTAAAACTAGACACCGAGGGGAATCCTGGATGGGTGACTTCACTGTCTCTCACCAGGTTCTGTTACCCAGAATCCATTGCAAACCTAAAAATGTGTCCGAAATAACAAATTTTCCTCACATTTCTGTGGTGGTAAGTTCTGGAATCTGCGTGGGTCCACAAAATTCCACCCACCCTGCGTTCTTCAGAGAAAAATGGTACCTCACTTGCGTGGGTAGGCCTAGTGCCCCTGTCAGGCAAGGGCCCAAAACCTATTGAGGAGACATCAAAATTACCTATCACAAAACAACCTGGTTTTGCCAAGGGAGTCCTATGAGTTTTTGGCCCCGGGCTTGGCGGCCACCTAGGGAAACCTACCAAACCCACACATTTCTGAAAACTAGACACTCGGGGGATTCCAGGGAGGTATGGCTTGCGTGGATCTCCCAACGTTTCCTTACCCAGAATGCCCTGCAAACCTCAAATTTAGCTGAAAAAATCACCTTTTCCACATATTTGTGTGTGGGAAAGTTGTGGCATCACCGGGCTGACACAAATTTCCTACCACACATTTCTGAAAACTAGACACCAGGGGGATTCCAGGGAGGTATGGCTTGCGTGGATCCCCCAACCTGAAATGTGTGGGTTTGGTAGGTTCCCCTAGGTGGCCGCCGAGCACCGGGCCAAAAACCCAGGTGACCCCCTTGCAAAACCAGGTCGTTTTCATGTAGGCAATTTTCATGTCGCCTCAATATGTTTTGGGCCCTTGCCTGTCGCGGGTACTTGTGCCTCCCACACGAGTGAGGCACCATTTTTATCGGGAGACCCGGAGGAACGCTGGGTGGTAGGAAATTTGTGTCAGCCCGGTGATGCCACAACTTTCCCATACAAAAATGTGTGAAAAAGGTGATTTTTTCAGCTAAATTTGAGGTTTGCAGGGCATTCTGGGTAAGGAAACGTTGGGGGATCCATGCAAGCCATACCTCCATAGAATCCCCCGGGTGTCTAGTTTTCAGAAATGTGTGGGTTTGGTAGGTTTCCCTAGGTGCCGGCAGAGCTAGGGTTCAAAAACTACAGCTAGGCACTTTGCCAAAAAAGGTTCATTTTTCACTGCGAAATTGAGGTGTGTCCACAATGCGTTTTGCGCCGTCGCGGGAACTAGGCCGACCCACACAAGTGAGGTACCATTTTTATCGGAAGACTTTGGGGAACGCGGGGTGGGTGGAAATTTGTGGATCCACGCAGATTCCAGAACTGTCCACCACAGAAATGTGGGGAAAATGTGTTTTTTTTGGCAATTTTTTAGGTTTGCAAGGGTTTCTGGGTAGCAGAACCTGGTGGGAGGCAGTCAAGTCACCCCATCCTGTATTCCCCTGGGTGTCTAGTTTTCAAAAATGTATAGGTTTGCTAGGTTTCCCTAGGTGCCGGCAGAGCTATGGTTCAAAAACTACAGCTAGGCACTTTGCCAAAAAAGGGTCATTTTTCACAGCGAAATTGAGGTTTTTCCACGTTGCGTTTTGCGCCGTTTCCTGTCACGGGCACTAGGCCGACCCACACAAGTGAGGTACCATTTTTCTCGGAAGACTTTGGGGAACGCGGGGTGGGTGGAAATTTGTGGATCCACGCAAATTCCTGAACTTTCCACCAGAGAAATGTGGAGAAAATTTGTTTTTTTTGGCACTTTTTTAGGTTTACAAGGGATTCTGGGTAACAGAACCTGGTGGGAGGCAGTCAAGTCACCCCATCCTGAATTCCCCTGGGTGTCTAGTTTTCAAAAATGTATAGGTTTGCTAGGTTTCCCTAGGTGACAGCAGAGCTATGGTTCAAAAACTACACCTAGGCAATTTGCCAAAAAAGGGTCATTTTTCGCTGTGAAATTGAGGTGTGTCCACGTTACTTTTTGCGCCGTTTCCTGTCGCGGGCACTAGGCCGACCCACACAAGTGAGGTACCATTTTTCTCGGAAGACTTTGGGGAATGCGGGGTGGGTGGAAATTTGTGGATCCACGCAGATTCCAGAACTTTCCACCACAGAAATGTGGGGAAAATGTGGGTTTTTTTGGCAATTTTTTAGGTTTGCAAGGGATTCTGGGTAGTAGAACCTGGTGGGAGGCAGTCAAGTCACAGCATCCTGGAGTCCCCTGTGTGTCTAGTTTTCAAAAATGTATAGGTTTGCTAGGTTTCCCTAGGTGCCGGCAGAGCTATGGTTCAAAAACTACAGCTAGGCACTTTGCCAAAAAATGGTCATTTTTCACAGCGAAATTGAGGTGTTTCCACGTTGCGTTTTGCGCCGTTTTCTGTCGCGGGCACTAGGCCAACCCACACAAGTGAGGTACCATTTTTCTCGGAAGACTTTGGGGAACGCGGGGTGGGTGGAAATTTGTGGATCCACACAGATTCCAGAACTTTCCACCAGAGAAATGTGAAGAAAATTTGTTTTTTTTGGCAATTTTTTAGGTTTACAAGGGATTCTGGGTAACAGAACCTGGTGGGAGGCAGTCAAGTCACCCCATCCTGGATTCCCCTGGGTGTCTAGTTTTCAAAAATGTATAGGTTTGCTAGGTTTCCCTAGGTGCCGGCAGAGCTATGGTTCAAAAACTACAGCTAGGCACTTTGCCAAAAAAGGGTCATTTTTCACAGCGAAATTGAGGTGTGTCAACGTTGCGTTTTGAGCCGTTTCCTGTCGCGGGCACTAGGCTGACCCACACAAGTGAGGTACCATTTTTCTCGGAAGACTTTGGGGAACGCGGGGTGGGTGGAAATTTGTGGATCCATGCAGATTCCAGAACTTTCCACCAGAGAAATGTGGGGGAAAAGTGTTTTTTAGGGCAATTTTTTAGGTTTGCAAGGGATTCTGGGTAACAGAACGTGGTGGGAGGCAGTCAAGTCACCCCATCCTGGATTCCCCTGGGTGTCTAGTTTTAAAAAATGTATAGGTTTGCTAGGTTTCCCTACGTGCCGTCAAAGATAGGGTTAAAAAACTACAGCTAGGCACTTTGCTAAAAAAGGGTAATTTTGCATTGTGAAAATGTGGTGTGTTGACGTTGGGTTTTGAGCCATTTCCTGTTATGGGCACTATGCCTACCCCTACAAGTGAGGTACCATTTTTATCGGGAGACTTAGGGTAATTCAGATTTGTAAAGGAACTGTTATTAACTATTGACTTTCGATGCATTTCTGCCTTTCAAATGAAAGACATTGTGTAAAAAAGAAGTCATTCTAAAAAATGACTTTTAATTCTCATGCTAGTATGAGTATTCCCAATTTCTGAAATGTGCAAATATCTACTGTTTCTAAACTCTATATTTTGTTCCCATTTCAGAAATACACAGGTGTCTTTCATACCGATTTTTCCATGTACACATTTTTACAGAATAATTACTATATACCCGGTACATAATAAAAAACCATTGCAAGTTGCTGCTCAGTTTTTGGCTCTGGGTTCGTCGGGTTCTTGGTGAACCTACAAGTCCTATATATCCCCACAACCAGAAATGTCCAGCGGATGTAATGGTATATTGCTTTAAAAGAGCTGTCAAAATTAGAAGAAGTTGCAGGTGAAAACGTTGACACAAAAGGCGCTTTTTTTCAACAAATTTTCAATTTATCCTATATTTAACTGTTAGTTTCTATAAAGAAACCTTGATGGATCTACACAAATGACCCCTTGCTGAATTCAGAATGTTGTCTACTTCTCCAAAATGTATAGCTTTCCAGGATCCATTATTGCTTTTGTACCAATTTCTACCATTAACTGGAAGGAGGTCGAAAGCACAAAAAATAGCAAAAATAGGCTATGTCCCAGAAAAATGCCAAAACTGTGTAAAAAATGTTGGGTTTCTGACAAAAGTCTGATATCCTCTAAAAGCTGGGAAAATGGTGATTTCAGCCCCACAAACCCTTTTTTGATAACACTTGCAGGGACAAACCCTGATGTTTTCATTTGCAGCCCGTTTTTCCCATTTTCCACCAAAAAACCTAAATTTTGCTGTATTTTGGCTCATTTCTGTGACCCCTCCAGGGGAATCCACAAACCCTGAGTACCCTCAGAATCCCCATGATGTTGGAAGACAAGGACGCAAATTTGGCGTGGATACCTTATGTGGGTAATTGGTCACCTTGAGCTTACATTTTTTGTTTTTTCTACTGTTACTTAGCCTTCTTTTGATAGGTAGACAAGTTATTTCAGCCTGTTGGAGAGGTTGCCATGAGTCCTCTGTGGATGATGATGCGAGAAGTTAGCACCATTACTTTGCTTGATTTTGATCGCGAGAATGTGTCACTCATAGTCATTGAAATGTCACTCATAATTACACTGAAATTATGAAAATTTCAAACATAGCAATCTGAAACCTTGGCAGCTGTTTACTCATTCCTAATTCAATACTTAAGAAAGTCATAAGTGGCATTTCTCAAATCCAAATATTGTCATAACTGCATTGCCGGATTCCCAAAATCTTTGTGAATCTAGATATAAGGGCCTGTTAACAAGAGGGAGACATTGTATTCACTTGTACATAAAGTTGCATTTATTTATAAAGTACTAAAGTCTCTAGCGCGTGGTTGCTGTACAATTGTAGTATTTTCGGTTGTTGAGAGAACAGCGAAGGCTAAGTTGTTGAACTGTTTGTTAAACTCACTAGGACGTCTTCTTGGGTGGCTGCAATCTACTGAGACCACCATAAGATCTTGTCCTACATCAACAACTTTTGCATGCAACATATTTATGTGTTAAATGCAATAAAATGAACACATCAGTATTCCGATAAAAAAGTAAATATATAGCCAGAGATTTGCATCTCTGCTTGAACATACTTTTATATTTTTTGCATTCACAATCATTCCTATAAGTACTGAGGAACGAAAGTGGCATCGCATAACCATCCATTGACTTAATGACATCAAAAGATGTGACATCATATGATCTTTGACTCCAAATTCTTCCAGAAAGTGATTTCACATGATCTTAATCCTGATGGCATCACAGTAACTAACATTGCTGAAGCTAAGAGGCACTTAAGGGCACAATAACACAACAGTTACTAACATATATTCATATTTATTTCAGATACCACCTACAATTTAAGCAGGGCGCTGACATTATAGGAACATTACACATTCTTCTTTTTTATGGTGTCCAAAATTATTTGTTTGTTGGAAAAGTAGAATACAGTACCGCAAAAACACAATACAACACTGAGAAGTCAAATTATTTATGACACTGTCATGATTTAATGGTTTTTCTAGTGTATACCCAAAGCATATAGGTACTGGTAAATGACAAAAATACAAACAAAAAGAGTTACAAAAAAACTATAGTGGTTTTGTCCACCGTTATTAATTGATGTAGCAAATATACTGATTGTGAACTATGTTATTGACTTCAATTATTCCTTAAGATCATTGTTAATCACTCATCCAGAGTTGAGTTTATTACTTAAACACATCCTTTTCTATGTGCTCACAATTATAAAAATCAGCAACATCATGTTTAAAAATTTTTTTTTCTATATATCTATATTTTTTACATTCCATTATGGAGAGTATACGCTGCTCTCCTGTAGTTATTTGTTTCACAGTACAAATAATTTAAAGACTCAGGTTGAAATCAGAGCTGCACAACAGTAAATAGTGCACATCACTACACTGTTTACCTTCTGTTTTGGTATTGCTCGGCATTGCCTTCGACACCAGTGAAACCAAGGTTTTCAAAGGCAGTGTCAGAGGTCACAGGGGGAAAGCCAGGGGTCACAGGTGTGACCCCTAAATGACTTCCACGATTCTACACACGGCAGAATTGCACACAGTGGGAATAAAGCCAATTGTGTGAACAAACCTTTGTTAATATTTTTCCTTCTGGGGAATGCTCTTCTCCTACACCCACAGCAGGATTGGGGGTGATCCATTCCCCTTCTCATGGAAACTCCTAACAGATGAGCTGCTCTAGCCCTTTGGCACAAAGTTGCATAGCAAACCATGCTTTGCAACATCCACTCCCCACTCCTTGCATGGAATTTATTTCTGTGGATTTCTCCGCACTCACGGCGGAGAAATATGCTATAGTAAATGCATTTACACATGCTAGGAATCCTTTTGTATATTGCTGGAAAGCATAAATGAAGCATTTTCAGTGGTAAAAGGTTATGTTTATGGTTGAAAATACCTTAGTGAATAGCACCCTCTCTAATTTTACAGGACTATTCTGCAAATCCCCTACCATTCACTGTGAGCTCCAGCCAGCTAGCCCCTTCGAGCTGCAACAGGAGATGAAGCACAATTATGAAAAATACTATTTGCAAAACCAGAGCAATTTAACAGAATGTTACCCTAAAGCCAGCAAATTGAATTGAAACAGCATGACAGAGACAAGCCCAAACGCATCTTTGTGCAGACACTGAAGAAGTAGTTTAGGTTTAAAATAAAAATAAATGAAATATATAGGACTGTCATACTCGGTTGAGACCATTTTCTTTGTAAACCTCAGTCTTATATCTATTATCAGACTATATGTATGTACTTATTTGTCCAAACATCTTTAGGAACATAGATAGGTGGGAAGTACTTTTTTCTCCAAAATGTCAGTTTTCACATGACCTACTGCCAAGTCATTGCCAGTTGGTTGCAAATTGTGGACAATGCTGTGTTAGGGTACACAGCATCCATCAAATACACCAGGAAACTGAATCTAGCTTTGCCCCAGAAGAAGACAGATGTAGAGATTAGGTTGTCGATTCCATCATGAAGTCAAGGAGAGACATCCACTGTCTTAGAGGGAAGTTGATGTATCAAATCACCATGACTTTAAAACCTGCATTCGGGGCTGGAGAATGTGTGGAGTTTTGCAAGTTGGAAAGGCCTGTGGTTCATGTAGGGGTCTGTTGACTGTTTAGTGGGTGCGGTGAATACTGTGTGGGTGGGTAAGGAGAGAAGGGGAGGGACAATGCTAATTAGTGTCTTGTTGGGCAAGCATAAATCTTTGACTGGACTGGGAGTGAGTGTCACCTTCTCAGTTGAGATATGAACAGTTGCATATCTGTCAACTCACACAGTGACACTGTGTGACACATGATATTTGCTCCCATCATACAATCTCCGGGTGAATAGCTAATATCACATGGTGGCAGGGAAAATGAGCTGAAAACCACGGTAAGTAGTGGTTTTCCAGCTCTTTTTCCGAGGCATTGCACTGCCGACGTCCTTTAAGAGGTGTGAAAGCACCCCAGAACATCGACACCAGCCTCAGCAAGGTTTTCTTTGGGTTGAGGGGGTTTGGCGTTGAGGTGGGGTTCAAAGTGCCTCTTAGGAACTTCTCCGCACGCGGTCCCACCCTCTTCAAGGTCCTGCCCCCTCCACACACTGTTAGATTATTCTTTGAGTCGGCAGGTATGCAGCTGGCTATTATGACCCTTATACGATTGCCAGAAAAACATTTCCATTTTTAGTGGTGGTGTAGCTGGGGATACAGCGTTTCAGAACTTGTAAATTGTATTAATCTGGACCCAATTTAATATCTTAACTGTTCTTTCCACGCTGCATGAGTTTAAACCAAATCTTAATTCATCTATCATCTAATCCATACGCTTCCTCTACGATAAATCTTTGTCAGTGGTTAGGGATTGGCAAAATAATATCAGAGTTTTAAAGAAATATCATCATAAAGAATAATCACTCAATATAACTAAATGACACTAATCAAATCAAATCAATATTGCTTTATCTAAATTAATGTGTTTGCTCATCAAGTACAATACAGCTTGAATCATAGCTCATCACACAAGAGAACAATAGTAAACAAATCGTGACTATAAATCTCAAATATATGCACAATTAGAGAGTGGATAGGCATAGAGACAAAAGGATAAAGACATTTGCAAATAAGATTTATGCAAATTCAGAATATCATACTAACCGATCACGCAAAATACTAGAAATCTGGAAAGCTACACTCTGGTCATGATAGTAAGCTGGGCATTCCTAAGAAGAAATGAGGAGCAACGTCAAAGAGTCAGGATCAGCAGAACAATAGCCAGTCAAATAAAGTTTAGGAAACAGCAACACAGCTCTCTCCTCACGCAAAATTAAAGAATGAACTCGCTTAGCCCCCACCCTCTTACTCCTAATAGTTATACCCTAAATTCACTAAAGGTCCAACCCCTCATGTAACATTACACATAGAATTCTTAAATCTCATTGGTTCAAAACAAGGGGTGTCTAATTACTCCACTCTCGATGTGTCTAACTTTTCAACAGTTCCTTTGTATTTAACAGCTCACGTCATCAACCTTCAGCAGAGGAAATTCAGATACCGCTCTTCCGTGGCTTGTACATTTCTCTATCTCACCTAACCCTGGGCGGAGAACTACGCTATGCTCGCAAAGTGTGCATAGTTTGTGCTACTTCACGCTACGCGAATTGCACATAGCACAGTGCAAAATCGCATAGCGTATCGTAGTTGGCATTTTTTGCTCGCTCGCGGTCCTCAGCGTCAAGTTAGAGACCGCGAGCGAGCAAAATGACATCCAGGCGAGACTTTTTCCTCATTCGCGATCATCAACATCAAGTTGCCGATCGAGAGCGTGGAAAATAAACCTCCCGGCAAGATTCTCAATGCGGGGAGGTCAGGTTTCTCATTGCTAGTGGTCGCGTGTGCTCGTGACCCGCTCGCGATGAGAAACTACCAGTCCGCGTTGAGAAAGCTGCCGCTCGAGTAAAAATCTACTAGAGCAGCAGAAAACGACCGCTTGCACTGTGCAAAATGCCGTTTGCAATGATTGCACAGTGTGGACAAGCATTCGGCACTGTGCAATCATCACGAACAGCGTACTACGCAGTTCGGGTAGTCCTACGCGTATCTCGTGTAGTGCGAAGTGCACTTCGCATAGCTACGCGTAGCGCTACTATGCGAACTACGCCCAGGGTTAATCTCGCCAATGTATCCATATTGTCATACAAATGTCCACATACTCCACTCGGCAATGAAGTTCCATTCATAATGTTTATTGTTTCCTCCACACAACCTTGGCCATCATGAGGAACTCACAAAGGATAGATTACATATTCCTCCTTTCTACATTCTAATAAGCAAATGAAACCTTAAAAAAACCTTGAGGCCTTCTCTGCAGAGCAGTAAAATGCGTTCTAGGAAAAACAAATACAACTGTGATTATCGTTGTTATTTTATAAAACTCCACTACTAATGCGCTTATGAATGCTTTTGCTTGCATTTTCTCACATTTTGCACATTGTTTTCAAACAGTTAGTGAAAAAGAAACTCGCAACTTTTGCTGTTATTTTCTGCATTATTCGTGTGCATTTTGCGGCCTACACTAACTTCCCCTGCATGCGCTTGCACAGTTTTCATCTTTCCCCTTTTTAGTTTTGCACTGTTCATTTTCACACCATTTTGTTAATAATTCACCCAATGAGGAGTTCAATCCGAGCAGATTTTATTTTCCGAAAACCCTGCTCCATCAGTGGTGTCTAGTGAGGTTAGGTGAGCGTAGCCTAGCTTGGCACTGATAATTTTGGGGCTTATTTAGAGTTTGGCAAAGCAGGAGGAATGCCTTAAAACAGCATCCTTCCACCTTGACAAACCACCAGTTTCTCAGCATTCTTTAGATCCAGGAAAACCATTGGGGTAGCCCCTGCTGAGTTTGAGGGTGGTAATCCTTTATCCAGTTGTCTGTCTGCCACAGGACCGCTGGGTCACAGCAACAGTTATCCTGCCCCATTTCGAGTGAGATGACATTGCTGGAGCAGAGTTTTCTGTTGAAAATTTATTGGGTTTTAAGCTCTAGTTTTGTCT
Organism: Triturus cristatus; assembly: GCF_964204655.1. Taxonomy (NCBI): domain Eukaryota; kingdom Metazoa; phylum Chordata; class Amphibia; order Caudata; family Salamandridae; genus Triturus; species Triturus cristatus. The sequence continues at coordinate 950,303,917 of NC_140584.1, forward strand.
ATATGTCGAGACTTAAAATACTAATCTATAATCAATAATTATTTGTTTTGTGTGGAAATTCTGACTAACCAACACAATTAACAAGAGAAAATACACGTGGGAATGCATATATGATGCTCAATAATAATGTGCGGTTATTTAATAAGTGTGCTATTTGCTTTGTGTTGATGCTTTTAAATAATAACGTGTACTAATGCTTAAATATGTTGCAGATGGCTAGTTAATTACATACACATAAGGGTATTAGTGGGAATTAACACTGTTTAATCATTGCGATGATGTAGTAACTTTGTTTGTGTTTCTTTCAATTAAGAGGGTTCGTTTTGGCCTAAGAAAAGATGGCTGACATTTACAGCCTGTGCTCGAGTGAATATGAGATGACGAGAGGCCTTGTTGAAAGTCACCTGACTATGGCTTCTGCTGGAGTTTTGAAAGTTTCCGTGATGACAGCGACTCCAGGCAAACATCCAAATAACCTTGGAGGAAAAGAAAGCCACAATGAACTTTGTGATTACAGTGGTGGTTTCGTTGTGGTTCCGAGGAAGAGCATTTACAAAAGTAACATTTGCAAACTCGAGTTTCCTTCTTCCGTCTTTTTATTTTTGTGATTTTTCTGAGCGGAGATTTATTCCAAATGTAGCGATGCTACATCCTTTCCTGCTCGCTCTGCTCAGCGGCTCAACGGATATTCAGAACATTTTATGTTGCTTTATTTTGTAAGATTTATTATAAATATTGTTAGACTAGAGAGGGTTTAAGGCCACTTCTTCCCAAACCTGCGTTGGTGAGGATCGATGCTGTGAGGACGGCGACTCGGGAGACTTCTACTGAGAGACCTGTCCTGACCCATTTATGACATTTAGCTAGAATAGGTAACTATGAGAATAATGATTTTGCTTTGATTGACTTCCTTTTGAACTAATTTTAGATAAAAAATAATTTATGAATTACAGTGTTGGTGGTTATTTCTTGTCGTTTATTGAATACACAAATGTGATTATTATTGTTTATATCATGACTCAGGACAGAATCAATTCGGTCTCATTGACCTTACTGTAGATACAGGGTGTTTAGGAGTTTTCTCTCCCATGTTTGGCACTGGTAGAGTAATCTGAGTGTATGTTAGTGAAATGGGCCCAAGCGTATGATGAGTGTATGTGCGTGTATCTGTGAATTTACTCTATCCGTGGAAGTAGGGAGAATTTGTATGCCCTGATCTGTATCAATTTCCTGGTAGCAGAGATATGGTTTTGATTATTGTCTTGATCTGATTAGATTGCATGTACATTGGCTTTTTGATTCATTGATTATTGATCGATGTTAGTATATGTACTAATACTATATGTTGGAATCGTCGTGTTGAGTTTTATGTAGTGCTTCTGGAATTTGGGAGCTGGTAACAGTTCCGTAGTAGGGCAGAGGGAAGTATATACTGCTCTCGGGAAAGACGGGATTGTTGGTCCTGTACGTATGCAGGAGAAAACGTGTGACAATTGAAGTTGCGCGTCACATTGTCTGGGTTCGGAATCAGTGACATAGTCGTGTGTTACTATTAGGGATATATTTCCAGTATAAAAGGAGTGTGAATGGTAGCGAAGGTTATCTGTGAAACTCTGGTCTTAAGTCTCAGGGATCCGTAAGGTTTGCCGTTAAAGCTTATCGCTGGGGAAGTAATAGGTATTCTCTGAGCTTGTTTGAAGAACTGAACAGAGGTAAACACTGTTTGGTTAACGTGTGTTATAATTCTGTAGTAGGGCAGACTGATTGCTGTTCTCGGGAAAAGCAGGATTCTGTGTGTATGTACTACATTTTCCTGTATGAAAGTGCGTGAATGTATGAGCATTTAGTTGATTGTAAGACTCTTTGGAGCAGTCCTAGAGGAAACAGTTAATAAATGCATGTTAGAAGGGCAGAGTAGAGGGATGTGCTACTGTGTCAACGAGAGTATTAATTCCGTAGTGGATCAAAAGTGAGTGCTGTTTCAGGGAAAGACGGGATTCTTGTGAAATAGATTTTCTTTACTATTCTATGGTTAGCGAAGCAGACAATGGAGATGTTTATATGTTGTAACTAATAGATTTTGTAGAATTTGACACGAAGTCTACTAAGAGGTTTTGTAAAGGAGGGGTAGACGAGTGACAAGAGACAGGAGCAGGAGCGACTGCAGCGACTGCTGACGTCAGACTGACCGCGCTCTGATTGGATAGTGGATCAGAACAGTGCTCGCGCTGGGATTGGTGCGTTGGTGTGAGCCGCGCAAGGATTGGAAGGGGTACAAGGTGACGTAGACGCTCCAGGATTGGTGCGTTGGTGTGAGTCGCGCTGTTATTGGATGTAATATCGTACTGTACAGTAGTATTACGGAAGGGATTAGAAAGTTTTGGTAAACGCAGAAATGTATTACCAAGAAGAGAAAAAGAAGAAATCCTTGTTCGGAAAAATAAAAAGATGGTTTGACAAGGATAAAGATGTTAAAACAAGAGAAGGTGAATTGTTACCTCCAACGAAAACGCCTGCATCCTTCATGGCTGCGAAATATGGGTATCATACCTGTATATGGTTAGACGATTGGGTTAGGTACACTAGAGAGGATGGTGTTTTGGCTTTCCCGGAACATGGTTCATTTAATATGGCTGTGTTGAGAAATTTACGGGAGAAGATGTTGTGTCTTGACCCAAGACCAAGGCCGACACAGTTTGAGACTCTGGTAGAATGGGAAGATGAAGTACATGAGCGAGAAAAACAGAGGTCTGGAAGCAATTATAGGTACATGTTCGGGAGGAAATATGATCGTGAAACTCCTCATGATCGAATGAGGAGATGGCGAGATGCTAGTATGTCCGAAGGATTATATCCTATGAAAACAGTTGACGAGAAGGAAGAAAGGAAGGGTACGGAAAGGGTTCCTGAGGCAGAAGTGAAAAGATATAGAGTTAATGATTATGAGGATGAGGTCTTGGATGACATGATTTATAAGAGACCACCTCCATATAGACCAGAACCAGAAGAGAGCACACCAGTTGCTTCTCCGATAAGAGATACATTGCGTATCATTGAGACAGAAGTTGTGACACCTGATGTAAGAAGTGGTAGCTCTTTCAGAGAAAGAGAGAGAGAGAAAAGATGTGGTGACGAGAATACGAGAGAATTAGCCAGAACTACATCTGAACTGACTGAAAAGATTAGAGAACTGACGAAGAATTTGGAAGCTGTTACGGTGCCTGTAACCATATGTCCGGTTATGCCTATTTTTGATAAGCAGAGGACGGGTGAAAATGGTTTGGTGGTTCCATATGTTGGGAATAAGTTGACAAGTTTGGCTGGTCCCTCAGGAGAGTCAGGAAAAAGGACAGGGAGTAATGATGATTTGAGACAATCCAAACGTGACACATGCAGTGGAGGATTAGAGGTACAGTCTAATTCGAGATTGGATACTAGTGATACTAGTTGTTCAGGGATGCCAATTTTAGAACCACAGAGGATGCCAGAGAAAGTGGTTCCAGTGAAAAAATCTACTGAAATAACAGCTGAAGATTTGAAGGAATGGATGAGAGTTGTTCAAAGGAAGGATAAAGATTCACAGGCAATTGATGTGGCCAGGTTACGCATAGAATTAGAGGAGCTTGTTGCAGGGACAATTCCTACAGATATTCTCAAAAACCATCATGATGGAGAATTATTATTTATGTGCAAAAACATTACCTGGAGAGCTAAAAATACACATGACAGGTTAAGAGCAATAGCGAATGAGCAGGGAGTTGACATTGATAAGGTGAAAGCATTGCAGAAGTCTTACAGGATGGATTTTACGGACAAAGATATTGAAAATCTGAATGGTGCTGGTAGAACAGGACAGATTAAGGAAATGATTGCATTATTGCGAAAATGGGGTGATGTAGAAAAATGGAAGGATAGGTGGTACAAGAAAAGGGAAGAATCAGGGGATAGGACTTATTCAGCATTTCCTGTGAGAGAAAAAGAGAAAACAGTGGATGCTTATCCTATGAGAGAAATACCTGTAGGAGGATATGTACATGTTCCATGGACCAGACAGGATATTTTATCGTTTACGAATGATTTCCCTCGGCTGAGAGAAAAGCCCGTCGAGTGGTATAGGCAGGTAGACAGGTTTGTGAAATTGTCAAAAGTGCTGTGGATTGACCTGAATAGTCTGTTTGATATAATTGTTCCAGCAGACTTATGGGCTGAGTGTAAAATAGTTGTAAGTTGGCCTACTGAAGAATATCCAAGAGATCAGAGAACAGGAGCACCAGATCCAGAGGTAATGAGGAAGTATGATCAGGTGATTGTATACCTGAAAAGTAAAGTACCTCCAAAAGAGACAGACTGGGTTAAGATAGATCGAACACATCAGGAAGCAAAAGAATCAGTTCATGCTTTTTATGAAAGGCTGATACTGGCTTTTAAACAATTCAGTGGGGATGAACACCTGGGTGACAAGGATTTGAGTCATTTTGTATACAGATTTGTATATGGCCTGAGACCTGAGATTAGTGAGAGAATTCGTGAGCATACAGTGGACTGGCAGAGTAAGAAAATAGATGAGATTCTGAGACATGCGAAGTACTTCAGTGATGAAATTGAAGCAAAACAGAGAAAGCTGAAAGAAAAGGCAATGTGGGCACAAGTGAAAGTTGCGGAGAGACAAGAAGCACAGTTGGTGGAACAGGCAAATAATTCAGGGAATAGGCCCAGATATGCAGGGAAAGGAAAGGGGAATCTGGAGGAAGCCAAGAAAAAGTTTCCTTGTCACAACTGTGGCCAACTGGGACATTGGAGATCTGAGTGTACCAATCCACCATTAGCGAATAACGAGAGTAAACCATTAAATCAACAGGTGCAGAATGAGGGGAGTAATCAACAGCAGCAACAACAGAAGGTTGTGAGACAGCAGAGCCAAGAGCCAAAACCGCCCTTGCCGCAGAATAGAGGGTCACAAAAGTACAATCAGGATTCAGTATTCTACAATGATGAGCAGGTAAACAAACCAAGGCGTTCAAACCAGGTACAACAGTATTTGTTAAAGAATGAAGGGAGTGAGTCTGAAGGTGATTATTGACGGTGCCGAGGAGAGGAGGAAGAGTGCATACTTGGTGCAACTCTAGAAATAGACCAGGCAGGACCATTTTAGGATGGGAAAATAAATGAAGAAAGTGTTACTTTTTTAGTAGACACAGGTGCGACGAGATCAACTGTCAGGTCAGCAGATATTAGAAATCTTCCTCTCTCGGATGAAGCAATCCAAGTAGTTGGTGTAGCCAATACACAAATCAAAACACGTCTTACTGAACCAGTAAGGGTAAGAATAGGGACATTTTCGGACATGCACAGATTTGTGGTCTGTGACACTAGTCCAGTGAACTTGTTAGGCAGGGACCTGCTATGCAAGATGAATTGTACAATTTTTTGTACTCCGGATGGAATAGCTTTTGAAACACAAGATGAGGATGTTTTGTACCGAATGACTCTAGATAATAGAGAAAATGAGATGGTTGGTACATATGCTGTGTTTAATCCAGAGGATTTGCCTCAAGAACTGAGAGACACAGTGAAAAAGACAGTTTGGGATTTTACTGGAGAGGATGTGGGATTGATGAATAATGTAGATCCTGTGAAAATTTCAGTGAAAGAGGGAATTACTTATCCTAACATTCCTCAGTACAAAATGACACCAGAAATAATTGAAGGAATAACTCCTATTATTGAGAAAATGATTCAGCAAGGAGTTTTGAGAGAACTACTGAGTAGCCCGTGTAATTCACCGATAATGGGGCTTAAGAAACCTAATGGGAAGTTCAGGATTGTTCAAGATTTGAGAAAAGTTAACAAAATTGTGGTGGCATGTTGTCCCATTGTGCCAAATCCGTCAGTGATTTTGTATCAGATTCCACATGATGCTGAGTGGTACACAGTGATTGATTTGTGTCATGCTTTCTTTTCGATTCCATTGCATCATAACAGCCAGCCGATTTTTGCATTTAGGTTTGGCCAGCGTATTTTAGCATGGTGTCGAATTCCACAGGGGTACACAGAGAGTCCTTCAATATTCAATCAGTTATTGAAAAAATCATTGGAGAGTTTAATCATGCCTGAAAACTCAGTACTAGTGCAGTATATTGATGACCTACTTGTGGCATCAAAGACACGTGAAGCTTGTGAAGTAGATACCATATCTTTACTGAATCATCTGGCAGATGGAGGGTTAAAGGTATCTCCAGCCAAATTGCAATTTTGCAAGAAAGAGGTGCATTATCTTGGACACAATATTGAAAAGGGTCTGAGAAAGGTGACTGATGACAGGATCAAAATTATCAGGGGAATGAGAGCCCCAAGGACCCAGAGAGAAGTGAGGATGTTTCTGGGGATGGTGGCTTATTGTCGTCAGTGGATTAGTAATTTCTCCCTGATAGCAAGACCACTGATTAAGCTGACAAAAAGTGAAGTGAAAGACCCATTGGAACTGGATGGGGAACAAATGGCAGCATTTGAAGAGCTGAAGAGCAGAATGTGTGAAGCCCCTGCTTTGGGTATGCCAGACTATGAAAAAGAGTTTGAGTTGTACTGCAGTGAGAGAAATGGATGTGCACTTTCAGTGTTAATCCAAAAGCATGGACAACTGAGAAGGCCTATTGCGTACTTCTCATCGACACTTGACCCTGTGGCTGTGGGTTTACCAGGTTGTCTAAAATCTGTAGCTGCAACATGTAAAAGTTTGGAACAGAGTGAGGATATAATAATGGGATATCCTCTAAGGGTATTCGTACCTCATAATGTGGCAATTCTTTTGACAAGAAGCAGAACTCAGTACATGTCACATAGTCGGCTGACTAAATATGAGAAAGTCATTTTGGGAGCATCAAATGTGACTCTTGAGAGATGTGTGAATGTGAATCCAGCAACATTACTGCCTGATACTGAAAGTGTGGGTATAAAGACAGAAGATGATCACAATTGTTTGGATGTGCTTGATTACTGTACAAAACCGAGACCAGACATGAGAGATCTTCCATTGCCTGAGAGTGATCATGTGCTGTTTGTGGATGGATCATGTCTGAGAAATGATGATGGTGTGCTAAGTGCAGCATATGCAGTGTGCAAGGTTTCAGAAGTGATGGAAGCTTCACCACTAAAAGGAGTGAAGTCTGCTCAAGTTGCTGAATTGGTGGCATTGACAAAAGCTTGCAAAATTGGGAAGAATCTAAGAGTGACTGTGATGACTGATAGTCAGTACGGATTTGGAGTTGTGCATGATTTTGGCCAGCTTTGGCTACAGAGTGGTTTCTTGACGTCGAGTGGGACTCCAATAAAGAATGCTGAAGTGATTGGAAAATTACTTGAGGCGATACAGCTGCCTAAAGAATTAGCAGTTGTAAAATGTGCTGCTCATGGACAAGGAGATGATTTTGTAACACTTGGAAATCGTTTCGCAAACGATATAGCACAATATTGTGCTAAAAATAATCACTCGATTAATAGGGAACGAGAAAGGGAAATGTCTTTTTGTTCTGTGATGTTTACTAATGTCCTAGAAACGTGGGATGAGGTGAAACAGTTGCAGGATGAGGCAGGAAAGGAAGAAAAGAAAGACTGGATCAAGGCAGGTTGTGCCCCAAGAGAAACAGATCATGTTTGGATCTATAGAGATGGTAGACCAGTTATGCCAAACTCTATGCTGTCGACAATGGCAAGGATGTATCATGGCCAGGGACATTTGGGAAGGGATGCGATGATCAGGTCTTTTAAACAGACTTGGTACAATGCAAAGTTCAGGATGATTGCAGAAAGCATTTGTCAAAGATGTTTGATTTGCCAGCAATTTAACACTGGGAAAAAGACAGTGGTGAGTCTGGGAACGATAGGCAGAGAAGGTGGTCCTTTTACGAGAATGCAGATTGATTTCATTGAAATGCCACAAGTGAACAGATTGAGGTATGTTCTAGTGGTAGTGTGTTTGTTTTCGAGGTGGGTGGAGGCCTATCCGACTAGGAGAAATGATGGAATAACAGTGGCAAAGTTACTGTTAAGAGAGTTGATTCCTAGGTACGGGTTTCCAGTAACGATTGAGTCTGATAGAGGTGGACACTTCTATAATGAGCTCATGAGTTTAATTTGTGAAGCATTGAGCATACAGCAGAAGCTACATTGTGCATACAGACCAGAGGCTTCTGGCGTTGTGGAGTAGATGAATGGCACAATAAAGAACAGGATTGGTAAGATGTGTTTAGCCACTGGAATGAAATGGCCTGATGTCTTGCCTCTAGTGCTAATGACTATTAGATCTACTCCAGATAGAACTACTGGTTTAAGTCCACATGAGATCTTGATGGGACGTGCAATGCGTCATGCATTTGTGCCTGTCAATAAGTTGATGACAATAACTGATGACATGATTTTGGATTACTGTAAAGGCCTGGCTGACGCAGTTCATTCTGTGTTTCACCAGGTTGGAGAAGACGCTACTACACTTGAGAAGAAGCAAGCTCATGATCTGAGTCCAGGGGACTGGGTGAGGATTAAAGTGCACAGAAGAAGAAATTGCTTGGTTCCAAGGTGGGGAAGGCCAAGACAAGTTATTTTGACTACGACAACTGCAGTAAAGTGTGCTGGTGTGAAAAACTGGGTGCATGCAAGTCATACTCTGAGAGTTCCAAATCCAAAAGATGGGACTGGTAAGGAGTATTTTGAAGAGTCAGATTCCAGTGATGAAGAAGAAACTGAACCAGTGAGAAGGAATCTGAATTCTGGAAGAGCTGAAGGAGAAAGAGAGACAGGTGATTCTTTCTTTCCAGGAGAAGCTTCAAGAGAAACATTGAGAGTCTCCGAAGGAAGATCAGATTCTGTAAGAGAGCCTGAAGTTCCAACAAGCAGTGGAGAAGAGAGAAGAGAAAAGAGCAATTCCACAGAGACTACATCTGAATCAGATGAGGAAGTTGAAAATCCACTTGAGATTACACCTGAAGAAGCAGGGTCAGAAGAAGATAGAGAGGGACAGATTGCGGAAGACCCCCGAGGAGGTGTAGGGAACATTCCTGATAAACTAGGTGAAGGGACAAGTAGACAGCAAGAAGATTGCGTGTTGGAGACCCGAGGAGGGACAGAAATAGGGAAGTCTCAAACAGTGGTGATAAAGACTGTGGAGCAAAAGAAAACTGCTGAAGAACAAGAGGCAAATGAGACAGAATCAGATGAGAGTGATCATGAGAAATCGGAGGGTCGAGTTCTGAGAAAGAGAACTTGGATTGGAGAAAGAAATAATAAAGAAACAAGACCAAAAAAGGTTATAAGAGGAGATCTTTGGCCAAACAACAGAGTAAAGAGGTTGAGATACAGATTGACACGAGCAAATACATCGAAAGCTGAACAAGTGAATGAGGTGTCGAGTCAAAATCCAGCAAAAGGTGAAAAGCGGAAAGAGTTGAAAGAATCAGAGGAGATCAAGAGAATAAGAAAACCTAACCAGAAGTATAGGTCGCCGGAATGGACGTATGTGGCACTGTCTGAAGGTGAAGAGGCAGAAAGTCAGGGAAATCCAGAGGAGACCATACGTGAAGTGGTTGAAGAAGATACAGTCGGATACTGAGGATGTTGTTGGAGATCTAATACAATTTGATGTTGAAGAAATCGAAGTGAAGAGTGATGAATATCCAAATTGAGTGAACTAAAGAAGTCACTTGGAGAAGTGAAAGAAGAAAAACTGAAATTGGCAGTTTGAAATAATCTAGTGTTCTAAAAATTCAGTAGTGGAGTAGAAGAGGCTAAGTCAAAAGACATTGCCAAAGTAGTAAAATGGCTAACACAGAGAATAATCAAAGTAGATGTGCCTTCTTAAAAAGATGGTGTAGAATGTGCTGCTGCTGTACTGGATTATTAATGCTATTATGGGGTGTATTAGCTTTATTAGTTACTTTTAAAGTTACAATAGGTACATTTGAGATACATACACAGAATGAGACTAATGTAGAGAAGAATTCACAGAAAGTGGTTCCAACTAGAATTAGTAATACTTACATGCATAAAGATAGGTCAATTAATGATTTTTCTAGTAATGTTTTTTCAAAATTATTGTATGAATACGTGAAGACAATGGAAGTAAGGGATTGCTACGTATGTATGCAGTTACCTGCATCCGTTTCAGTGGGTGTTACTTATCACCATTTACCAGCTACGTATGGAATTTCATGTAGTGTATTGAGTAGTGTTTTTTATTTGTTAGGGAAAATAGATTATGAGATGTCTAACAAAGATAATATTTTTGGGCAATTGCCTATGAACAAAAGGCTGAATCCAGCTAAAGAAGCTAACATTTTTGGTGAGAATTTTATTGAGAAAGAAGAATTAACATTAGATTACATTTTTAAGAACAATTTAACTTGTAGTTTGAAAGAAGAGGAGAAGGCTTTCCTAAACATGGTAGAGGAAAGGAGAATGAGCATGCATGAAAAGGCAGGGAAATATAAAGTGAGTGAGACGATTTGGGACATTGAGATGGGGAAAGAGCTGAGAAATGGGGCTAGTCCAACTTTAGCTCTAGATGCACCACAGAAGGGTAAGCTATGCATTACAAGAAAGAAATCCCAATATGATACGTATTTTGTTGGGACTAGTGAGTGTCATGATACATACTTCATTGCAACAGGATGGGGTTTCAAAGGTGGAGAAGATCCAGTTTTCCCGGGAGTGTAATATGTTTGTGGGAACAAGGCTTATTACAGGTTGCCTGACCATTGGTATGGCACGTGTTATGTGGGCCTGGTCTTTCCAAAGATCTTTCATATAGATAGAATAGAAGATGTAGAACATATTAATTTACTAACACGATTTAAGAGAGAAACTTGGTCAGAAATAGTTGGTGATATCTTTGGAGCTTTAATTCCAGCAGTGGGAATTTCTTTAAATGCATATGGAATTCGGAAACTGTCAACAGTGGTGGATCGCTTATCGACAAGTACCTCTGGAGGGTTTCTTTTGGTGAATACGGAGATGATTGCCGTACGTGCCATGTCTATGCAAAATCGACTTGCCCTTGATATTTTATTAGCCAAGGAGGGTGGAGTTTGTGGAATGCTGAAAGTTCAACATTGTTGCACTTACATTCCTGACGAAAGCAAGGACCTGAAGGTCTATATTGAAAATATTACTGATTTGCATGAAGAATTGGTACCACTGGAAGCTGAAAGTATCTGGACCAAAATAGCTAATAAAATAGTTGCTGTTAAGAGTTTTATTGCAAAGATAGGTAGTACTATTATAGGTAAGATATTGTTTCCTTTGACATGTGTAATTGTTGCTTTATTGATACTAAGATTGGGGTGTTTGTGTTGTAAAAACAGGGGAGGGAAAAAGAAATTAATCAAAAGAAATATTGAAAAGAGAAATGGAAGGTCAAAAAGAGATCCACAAGAAATAGAATTGGAAACGAAGAGGGATGATGAAAGGGAGTCTGGTGTGTAGGAGTCTGGTGTGTAGTGTTGTGAGAAAGAAAAAGACATTTTCAATTTCTCCTAAAATGGGACTAAAATTTTTTTTTTGGGGTTGTTTATTTGGTGATAATATCACCAAAGGGGGGATTGCTGGAGCAGAGTTTTCTGTTGAAAATTTATTGGGTTTTAAGCTCTAGTTTTGTCTATATGTCGAGACTTAAAATACTAATCTATAATCAATAATTATTTGTTTTGTGTGGAAATTCTGACTAACCAACACAATTAACAAGAGAAAATACACGTGGGAATGCATATATGTTGCTCAATAATAATGTGCGGTTATTTAATAAGTGTGCTATTTGCTTTGTGTTGATGCTTTTAAATAATAACGTGTACTAATGCTTAAATATGTTGCAGATGGCTAGTTAATTACATACACATAAGGGTATTAGTGGGAATTAACACTGTTTAATCATTGCGATGATGTAGTAACGTTGTTTGTGTTTCTTTCAATTAAGATGGTTCGTTTTGGCCTAAGAAAAGATGGCTGACATTTACAGCCTGTGCTCGAGTGAATATGAGATGACGAGAGGCCTTGTTGAAAGTCACCTGACTATGGCTTCTGCTGGAGTTTTGAAAGTTTCCGTGATGACAGCGACTCCCGGCAAACATCCAAATAACCTTGGAGGAAAAGAAAGCCACAATGAACTTTGTGATTACAGTGGTGGTTTCGTTGTGGTTCCGAGGAAGAGCATTTACAAAAGTAACATTTGCAAACTCGAGTTTCCTTCTTCCGTCTTTTTATTTTTGTGATTTTTCTGAGCGGAGATTTTTTCCAAATGTAGCGATGCTACATCCTTTCCTGCTCGCTCTGCTCAGCGGCTCAACGGATATTCAGAACATTTTATGTTGCTTTATTTTGTAAGATTTATTATAAATATTGTTAGACTAGAGAGGGTTTAAGGCCACTTCTTCCCAAACCTGCGTTGGTGAGGATCGATACTGTGAGGACGGCGACTCGGGAGACTTCTACTGAGAGACCTGTCCTGACCCATTTATGACATTTAGCTAGAATAGGTAACTATGAGAATAATGATTTTGCTTTGATTGACTTCCTTTGAACTCATTTTAGATAAAGAATCATTTATGAATTACAGTGTTGGTGGTTATTTCTTGTCGTTTATTGAATACACAAATGTGATTATTATTGTTTATATCATGACTCAGGACAGAATCAATTCGGTCTCATTGACCTTACTGTAGATACAGGGTGTTTAGGAGTTTTCTCTCCCATGTTTGGCACTGGTAGAGTAATCTGAGTGTATGTTAGTGAAATGGGCCCAAGCGTATGATGAGTGTATGTGCTTGTATCTGTGAATTTACTCTATCCGTGGAAGTAGGGAGAATTTGTATGCCCTGAACTGTATCAACATCACTCATTTTCCCTGTTCGCGTGCTTCATGCATGGTGGACATGGGTAGGGAAATTAATTACTGGCCCCCATATGCATGGAAAAAACTCCCAGCAACTGTACATTTAGGATTATTTGTTTTCAAGAAACTCTTGCTTTGCGAGTTTGTTATTTACAAAAAAAAACCAGTTTGCAGAGCGGACGCCATAGCAGCTGTCAATGCCATGACAGTGGCTCTCTTCACAGCAGTGAGATCCCGCCATTTAGGAGGGGGTCTCTAAATATGGCAGCCATTCCTCTGCCAGGGTTGCAAATATGACCTCTACCACCCTGGTGGCATGGCAGGACATCTACCCAAGTCTAAATCAGGCCCTCACTTTTGCAGTGGCATGCAAGTTAGAAAGGGTCATAGGATATTCTGCCGACGTGTAAACTGAAACTGAACTCCATTAGTTACAGTAACAATTTGAGTAGCTATCTTGCCATCAGGTGAGACCCACTGGGTTTTTGATGAACTTGGAGAGGATAATAGGGTGTCTAAAATAGGAAGGTAGCAGGGAGAGATGAAGGGAAGTCAACCGGAAGGCAGGGAACTGGCAGCAAGGACATAGACTAGTGCAACTTCAAAGTGTGAAAGTATTCTGTTCTTGTCCATGGGAGGTGTGCATCATATAAAGGATGTTGTATATCAAGACATCTACACGTGCCTTGCTGAAGCTTATTTTATTTATACTATATTTATCACAATGTTGAACTTGATGTAAAGATAAGGATGCAATCTTCAGCAGTTACACAAGTTACATCATTATTTGCAGGGCTTAATTTATGCTGGAGGTTGCCCGTGGACACAACCTCCACTTACTTCAAGGCCCCAGGACTCTTTGGCACCTTTCTCAAAGTCCTGGTCCTGTTTTGCAGCTGCTTAACTTAAAGCAGCAGGAGACAGCAGGTCACTCCTTCTTTCATATCCATTAAGGCTATGGCCTGATGATGGACTGCCAATACAGCAATTTTTAACCGTTAATAAGAATCCTTCTATTTCCACAAACCGCAATAGAAATGAAAGAAGGACTTCTGACCATATTCTCGAAGTGTAGGCATGTTGCTTCCAAGTCCCCAGCCAGGTCAACTACTGGGATATATCAGAGGCAATGCAGAAGTAGAGCTACAGCTGAAGTGAGGAATGCAAAGCCTGTCTTACTGACATACACCACAAGAATTAAGCACTGATCATCTGTTTAGACCTATAGCTGTAGAATTTGTGGTGAAAGGGAAGTAGCTTTATGACAAGGACATTTTATTTTGGAAAGAGGCTACACATTACTGGTAAAGTGTAATCTGGAGTTATGTTTCCGCATTTAAAGGGCTTCTCTGGAGATTCGTCCCTTTATCAATGTCTAACCTCACATGTTCGAAAAACAATAGGAGAGAAAGGGTTTTGTTGCTTGGGGTACTCCTAGTCCCCTGGAGCAAATTAAACAAACAATAGAAGGAGTACACCCTCAAAGGTAATTTAATGCCTCGGAGATGGAGAGGTGCACTGAAAGGGTTATCCTTTCTTATAGAAGACCCCTCACTCACCAACCTGGTTGGTGACATGCTTCATCATCGGGGTCCCACCCGGATAACCAAGTGTCATCTGGGTGTGCTGCGACACCTGACTACAGTGGAGCTGGTTTTGTTTTTCTGGTGTAGTGCAAGTGCAGGAAGTGATTTAAAAATTGGTCAGATTTAACTCTCTGTCAAAAATTATTTAATCATGGAGCAACTGAACAATATTAAAAAGGATTGGCGGGATACCATGTAAGGTTAAATTGACCTCAGGTATCAACAAAAAGTGAGGTGAAAAAAATTAGTGAGATAGGTCTACATGTTTCAACCTTGAGGGAAGTTATCCAGGTTTTCGTCAGGACCGATGCTAACCAGGGCGGTCTACACACGCTAAGGTGTACCCTACCCTTGGTTAGAATGAAAAAACCTCCTGTATTTACAGTGGGGTAATCCTTACTCGTATTTCTTAAGGAAAAGTACTGGTGTTGCGAAACAAACGTGCCTCGAGGATGTCAAGGTCACATTGCCAGGTCCTACCACAATTTTGTGGAAATAACGGATCCGCTGTTACGTCTGAAACCGTGACCCGCAACAGCGTCTCGACAATGGCGCTATCTGGTGTATTGTGTCAATTTCTGGTGAGTTCACCTGTGGTGTTTTGTGAAGTATTTGATTCACCAGCAAGAGTGTTAGAGACAGTCCTCAATGCCTGAGCTAGAGTACTGCTACGGCTCTCAGAGGCCACTTCTACCTTCTTGTGTCCCAACCTAGAGGCCACCTCTGGGGTTCTGTGTGCCGTCCTTGAGACCTTATCTGGCACATCAGGTCCAGTTGTGGAGATCACAACTGGAGCGTTGCATCCAGTTATGAAAGCCTCATCAGAATTGATATGTCCAATTTTTCAAATCTTCTTCCAGAGAATCAAGAGTGCCAAGGTGGTGTAGGAGCAGGGGTTCTCAGTACCAACTACCTTAGTTGTAAGCACAAACATGCTGAGTGGGCTAGCATTTTTTAAAAAAATAATTGTGCAGCTTCAAACTCTACTTTGATGTACGAGACCTCTTAGTATTGATATTGACAACTTAGTTTACATCATTTGCTAATCTTGTACCATAAAGTCTGCAGGAAACAAAGGGAGTAAAGGTAAAAGTCAAGTTTTCAGTTTTTATGCCTACACAAACAAAGAGAAGAGGTTGTCTTTAGGTCTAAAGGAAGAGACAAAGAGTTTCAGAGGAAAATACTTTTCCGCAATAAGTTGATTTTTTAAAAAGAAGGCTAAATTATAAGAAGAAACATTAAGGAACAAAGGGCCAGATGTAGGTAGCTAAATACCGGTCGGTAATGCCGAAATTTGGTAAATTTCTGCATTACCGACTGGTATTTAGCTATGTGCGATGTAGGTAATAACGAACGCCATCGCAAATAAGGAATTGGTCAAAATAAGGGAAACCATTTACCGATTCCCTATTTAGCGATTAGCAGACACCGAAAACCCTCAATACCGAATCGGCAATTAAGAAATCGGTAAAAAAATCGCAAATGTGATGTACCAAAATTGGGTAATACCGAATTTTCGGTATTTAAAAGTCGCTAATTACCACTGACTCCAAGCAGGTGGTAATCAGGTGCACTGCATATAAACTGACCCAAAATGCAACAGTGTGAACACAATGGCGGCCCTCTACGTAATAGCAAGGCGGCTACGTTTGCGAGCAGCAGGACTGAGGATCTGGAGACGTGAGGAGCTTGTGTACAGACTGCACGTTACACTGTTCCAACTGACTGAGGCTGAAATCCATGAGAGGTACAGGCTACACCCAAACACCATCCTGGACCTGATATGGGACCTGCACCCACTCCTGAAGCACCAGACACCAAGGGCGCACGCAATACCCACTCATGTACAGGTACTCTGTTGCCTGCACCTCCTGGCATCTGGCAGTTACCAAGGGGTAATAGCTGTGGCAGGTGGAGTCTCACAGAGTTGCCTGTCGCATTTTCCCAATAAATTCTTGGACGCCATGTTGCAAAGTATGCCACACTACATCAAATTCCCCTGCACACAGGCAGAACTGCTGAAGACCAAGATGGACTTTTACCAGAAGGCCCAGTTCCCACACGTCATTGGTTGCATTGACGGGACACATATACCAATATGACCCCCTGCTGCGACTGAGTACATCTACCGCAATCGCAAATCCACACATTCTATAAATGTCCAGGTCATATGTGATGCGTCTTCCATCATCACCGACATAGTCGCAAAATTCCCTGGGAGCACGCATGATTCATACATATTCCGGAACAGTGGGATCTATACCTGTCTCCTTGCAGGTGAATCTGGAGAAGGCTACCTGCTAGGTAAGTACATGTGACACCCCCTGAAGTATACACCTGTTGCTGCGATTGTTGACTGTGAATTACTTACTTTCTTCTCACACACAGGTGACAGTGCCTATGCGGTGCGTTCTTTCATCCTGACTCCGTACCTGCACCTATCCACCCCCAGTGAAAGGCGATACAATGTTGCACATTGATCGACGCGCAATGTGGTTGAGCGAACATTTGGACTCCTCAAAAGCCGGTTCCGCTGCCTCCACAAAAGTGGAGGTGCACGGCAGTACCAGCCCCTGGTCTGCTGCAAAATCATAGCTGTAGGTGACATGCTGGATAACCTTGCCACTAAGAGGGGGACACCTGTGGAAATGTGTGAATCTGAAGAGGAGGATGAGGATGAGGAAGGTACACAGCCACAGCACAGCGCAGCTGGCGGCGCAGCTGCAGCAGATGGGAGACAGAGACGGTCAGAGATCACACAAAATTATTTTTGAGTAAGTAATGAGACAAAGCCAGTTAATGCATTTGTGTCAGGGTGTTTAATAGACCTTACAACAGGCAATTGTCCAGCACACCGTAACACCAGCTATGTGTGCAATGGGTTACGTCACCCACCACACAATGGAATTTGAGGGCAGTGCCTATCTCCTGCGCCCACTCACACCACTGCTGCGTTCAGCAGCCACACTGTCCTCACCAGTGCTGTGTCCTGCAGTAGGATCATGCCTCACACTGCGCCTCCTGCTCTCTGGCAAGGAGGGGTTACAGTGCTGCGACTGCTTGCCTCCTCACTCTCATCCACATCCCCTGTTCCGGTGGCAGCAATTTGGTTTGTCTGCATGACCTATAAGGCACTGGTGACTGTGACCAGGCCCTGAGTGACCTCACAGCTACACTTTGCCATTTCGAGTTGCATGGCCACTGATCTACGACTGAGCACATGGGTTGCATTGCACAGCCTGTTAACAGACTTAGTGTAGCCTGCAAGTACCTGCCTGTCTCTCCGCCTTGCAGCACGCTCACTATCCATTCTGCCGCATAATAGCCTCACTGCTTCCGACATCTCCTTCATTCCCTTTGCCACAGTATTGTTGAGGCAGTAGATGGCCTCCTTCATGTTGTCAACCTTTATGTTGTTAGCCACCATCTGTCGTTGAATGGCCCTCATTGTCTTTCCCTGCAGGCGCAGCACTTTGAGCATCTGCCCCTCCAGTCCAGAGAAGACACTGGATTCATCAGCGTCAGGACTCTATGCCCTCTGTCACCGTCTACGGGCACCTGTGTTGGTATCCTCCATGGGGGACTGTGTCACAGATGCCTGTGTGTCATCGCCCGGCATGGTCTGTTGGTCTTCCTGGCTGTCCTCCTCTGTGGCATCTATCTCCTGGAGGCTAGCCACTGTATACCTCCTTGATCGTGCTGGTGGTGGTGGTGGTGGTGGGAATGTTGGTGTGGTGTCTGCAGGTGAGATGACTTCCTCCTCAATTGGGTTTTTCTCCCTGGAGGCCTCACCAGTCTCCCCTTCTGCAGCCTGGGGCGCTGTTCCCCCTGTGGATACAGAATGTACTATTACTCACTTTTCTGCCAGCATTTGTCTGCAAATAATTTTCACGACTGACATTCTAGCTGTCTGTCCTCCGCTATCTCATCTATTGATGTGTGTGACATGCCTATGCTTAATGGGGACTGGCTGGTTTGCTACTGGTTGAAAGGGACTACATCTCCCATGATGCATTGCTGATCTTACACAAAACATGTTCTGGAGTGGGATTCTTTCAGGGGGATTGGGGTTAGGGAGGGGAGACAGCATGCTGTGCATGCTTCTTATCTTGTCTGTTGGATGCTGTTGCTGAGCTATCCACGTTCCCGATGCCACTGACGCTCTCTGGCTGGAGGGTGGAGCTTCCCCGGCCTGTCTTCCCCGCTTGTTTCTGCCGGTCAGCCACCCTCTCCTTCGCACGTGCCCTCAGGTCATACCATCGCTTTTTTAAGTCCTCAGTTGCGCGATGTGTGACACCAATTGCGTTGATCTTCTGCTGGATTGCCAGCCAAATACTCCTTTTTTGAGACTCAGGGACGTTCAGAGATCTCTTGCCAAAGAGCTGGTCGTGGTCTTTGACAACTCCCTCTATGAGGACCTCCAACTCCCTCTCACTAAACTTGTGCTTCCTTTTCCTTCCGCCAGCCTCCTTCCCCTTCTCCTGTGAGGCCATGGTGCAGTTCCTCTGTGTTAGCTGAGTGGTGGCTGTGCAGCTCCTCTGCTCTTGCTCCTGCTCCCTGTCTCTCCAACAGCTACAGGATCAGTGCATCTGCAAGGGTGTGGCCACTTCCTGGTTGTGAGGTCATGTGGAAGCGCAGGATTGGCTGATTCGACAATTACAGATTTTTTGAAATACCGATTCGCTAATTACCGAATCGGTATGATAGAATCGGTGACACCGATTCGGTAACGCGTAATCGGTAATTTATTTAGGGATTTGTAGGAAATCGGTAATTTTTAGCGAATATTACCGAATCGGTATCTTTAGCGATTTTTTATCTACATCGGAAATACCGAGTCCTTAATAGCGATTCGGTAAAAATCGCTATTAAAGACTTGGTATTTCGGAATTACCTACATCTGGCCCAAAGAGAGCTAATTGGAACATATTTACGAATTTTGGACCTTAAGAACTCTGGAGTGTGCCCATCAATTCATTTATGAACTAAACAGGGCGTTTTGAAATAGTTCTGCTCTGAATGCACAGATAGTGGAGTTGATTGACAAGTCCGGTTCTAGGTTTTGAATGGATTTCATTATTGAAGGAGGTACTTGTAGATTCCTAAATAAAGAGAAATGCAATAATATATTATTAAATCAATAACTGTACAAAACGTCATGAGCATCACCTCCAATTGTACCATCCAAACTTCCCAACATCAAAAAAGTAAGTTTCAAGTAAGACAACTCATGAAGAAGGAGAGAGGATGTGGCCTAACGGCTAGGGCAGTCGAAAAGTGATCTGATACCTGATACCTTCGGGTCAAGTTCGTGCTATATAAAACTACAGAAAAAAAAATGTTTTGATAGTGTAAATATGAAAAAGGGCCAGCAGTACAACACTGACCCTCCCTTGAATCTATGAACATACAGACTTAAATATGAGAAGTCACTATGAGGGAGTGGACTGACATGCATGTAATGTGTGAGTGAATAGGTGGATGAGTAGCTGGAAAAGTGAGTAGGTGACTGGGTAGGTGGGTGGACGAGTAGGTAAAATTGTGTACTGGTAGGCATATGGATGGGTAGGTTGATGGATGAGCGATAAGGTAGATGGGTGAGTAAGTAGTCAGATAGGTAGGTGGATGGACGAGAAGGTGAATGTGGTCTGCACAGAAGAAAGTGTAGGTGGGTGGTGGATAAGTATATTTGTGGACGGCGGACACTGGTATGGGCACGTGGGTATAAAAGTGTATAGGTGGATGCTGTGAACCCAACAGCATAGAGTCATAACGGTGTGACCAAGCTACAGGATCCAAGCATGCATAGCAACATGGACATGGCACATTCCTTGCTCTTTTTATAAAAATCCACCCTTACAATAAACTGCTCGGAATCAAAGAACTACCTCACAAGACATGCCATCTGACTGGCAGTGATGGGATCTAATAGTGAGTTGAACATAAAAATGCCTGCCTCCCTCAAGCTATACAGAGCTATTGTTAGAGTGCCCCCTACAGGCACATGGTACTGCTGCCCTAATTCCACGAGAACAGCCTTTAATAACCTGAGAGGCATGAAGTAACATCACTCAAGATAACGTCGGCTAGTATTACTCCTTGGTGTCCATAAAAACACAGCTGACAGACAATGACAACCATTGGCCTCTTACCTGAGGACCAAAGTGTAGACAGCAAACAGCAGAGCCACGGACAGGGTTCAACTTCTCTCAAGAAACATAAAGTCATCTAGAGAAGCAAGAGAGGCTCACAGCATCACATCAGTCAATTTCAACTCCCAGAATGGTCTTCTCACATTCTATCTGTCTGCACGAACACTACCCACAGACCCACTCATCTTCATTGTAAATTATAAGAGATCATGTTAAAAAGCGTACTTGTGGCAGGTTTTAAATTTGAAGAACAATAGTACAACTACTCCAGCTTCAATAAGGCATGGTATGGTGTCCACTGTGCCAGACATTACTGGATAAAAATACTCTCTTACTGTAATATGTTTTTCCTTCGAACTCTAGACATACATGCATCATAACCCCATCCTACGTGAGATGGCTATTTTTCTGGTCCCTGATGTCGTTGACAACTGGATCCTCTTGCTCTTGTTGGATAAAGTTTGTACAAAGTACTTATTTTCCCTTCAATGTATAATCTATATCAATCATATGTAGAAAACTCCGCCGCTCTTGAGGCCTGGTTTACACCATATAAAAATCAGAAATAAATGTGAAGGTTTGAAGGGGATTACATTGTGGAATGATGATCTGAGGCCATAGATAGCCGACAACAAGGATGGTCATAACCCTTCTCTTCACTCCTTTGGGTATTTGACTGGTGTTTTAACCCCTTCAGTGCCCGCCCCTTTCCCCGCCCTGTGCCGGCCGTTGTATTAGCGGGCGGGGTTTATGACGAGCTGGTCTCGTCATGGGCACAGCGCAACCGCGGCCCATGACGAGACCAGCTCGTCACGGGCATTGAAGAGGTTAATGAAATTCAGCTTGTTTCCGGTTTTTCTACCTGACTTCCCTTGAATGATCTGGTTTGATTTCTCTGGTTTCTCTATTCCCTTCCTTCTCTTGCAGACTTTGCATTTTATTTTTTTAGTTTTAATAAGAAAGTAGCACAGACAAATATTTCATCATAGAATCAAATGCAATGGGCACAAATTGCCAGTTATGTCAATTATTTGATTTCACTCGAAAGTGGCATTTCATTTTTACATCTTATTATCTCTTTGCGTCTCATATACAGAGAGCTTTCTAGCATTATTGCTTTTTGCTAGAGTTTGTCCTTGCAGCTTCTGTTATTATCACTTCCCTTTCCCTCAGAGCGTTTTATTGATTCTTTATTTTTGTAACACAGTCCTTCTGTGCCTCTCAACTCTGTTGTGGAAAGGTGCTACTGTTATTGAGGTCAGCAAACATTTCCAATACCATCTTTTGCGGTAGACCATGTGTGGTGTGTGCACGCGCTACAGTGTAGGCAGCAAATCTGAATACTTGAAAGCCATGCTATGAATACAAAATTGCCACCCACTGATGGAAACATTTCTATTTTTCGACACTAGAAGTCTGCTCATTGTTGCCTAGATACAAAGCCCCTCAACATTTTCCTTTCCAGTCAGGGCTAGTGACAGGGCCACTTTTGTGTCATTTGTTCACCTTGTTTACTTGCTTCTCTATGGTCAGCGCGTTCTGGATTCACTTGCTCTTCGTACGTTTTTCCCTCCCCCAGAGTATGGCTCAAGTACTTGTGGCCTTCCACTGCTCACACTTTTGAAGCTACTTTTTTCTTTTAGTTGAAGCACTCCATTAGCGTGCATGTTTTTGTGAGCCGTCTCCCTCATGTGCTTTTACTCCTGTCATGCTCCATGCTGTTGCTTGAACCTTCCACCCTCTAGTCCCTTGCTGTATTGTTGCTTCTCCCACTCCTCTTTGTGTTGCTACTTGTCCTCTCCAATAAAATAAGCATGCACAGCTATTATACTTGCAGCATAATACTACCTGTATTCTCCTGATCAAATGAAAGTTCTTACAAAATGGTTGGTTCCGTATAATAAAAATAGGCGGCAGATGAGTAAAAAATGTTGCTATTTTGGAAGAGTTGTAAAAATGTAATCATTTAGGATTGACACATTTTGCACAAAACGTCTACAGGGCACAGCTAAACTGGCCTCTGGTGCATGGATAACCCTTGTCAGGGACCCTGTTTTGAACTTAAGTATACAAAACAGTGTTGGATGGAATGCTTGAATTAATCTCAGCCACTGGTAATCACTTGGGGCCGCATCCCAATCCATTGTTGTTTTGCTCACCATGCCATTTTAGTTTGAACCCAGCCATATGCAAGCCAGTCTTGACCCTGTGCCCAATGAGAACAGTCCAGCCCGAACTGCCTGGCCAGGTCCTCCCTGGACTGGAAACAAGCATCCTAGGACCTGTTTCGGGGTTTCACCCCTCATCAGCCGGGATAGCTTGACTGCAGCGGCATGGAGAGCACGGGACTCAAGTCTGGGCATATCTGTTCCACTCAGGGTGACAAATGCAAAAAGAACAATTGATGGACAGAATGAAGAACAATGTCATACATTCACCCCAATACAGAGATCTGGGCCTAAATCCTTAGTTTTTTTGCTCACCATGCCATTCCAGTTTGAACCCAGCCATATGCAAATCAGTCTTGACCCAGTGCCCAATGGGAACAGTCCAGCCTGAACTGCCTGGCCGGGTCCTCCCTGGACTGGAAACAAGCATCCTAGGACCGGTTTCGGGGTTTCACCCCTCATCAGCCAGGATCGCTTGACGCCAGCAGCATGTAGAGCATGGGACCCACGTCTGGGCATATCTGTCCCACTCGGGTTGACAAATGCAAAAAGAACAATTGATGGACAGAATGCAGAACAATGTCATAGATTCATCCCAGTACAGAGATCTGGGCCTAAATCCATGTTTTTTTTGCTCACCATGCCATTCCAGTTTGAACCTAGCCATATGCAAATCAGTCTTGACCCTGTGCCCAACAGTCCAGCCCGAACTGCCTGGCCAGGTCCTCCCTGGACTGGGAACAAGCATCCTTGGACCGGTTTCAGGGTTTAACTTTCACCCCTCATCAGCCAGAATAGCTTGACTCCAGCGGCATGGAGAGCATGAGACCCACGTCTGTGTTGCTACTTGTCCTCTCCCATAAAATAAGCATGCACAGCTTTTATACTTGCAGCATAATACTACCTGTATTTTCCTGATCAAATGAAGCTTCTTACAAAATGATTGGTTCTGTCTAAGTCATGCACATGCCATTCTGCTGTTAGTGATGTGGTCATCGGAGATCCAACATTTCCTTGGTTTGTCTGTCAATGAATAAAAATAAGGGCAGATGAATAAAAAATGTTGCTATTTTTGGAAGAGTTCTAAAAATGTAATCATTCAGAATTGACACATTTTGCACAAAACGTCTACAGGGCACAGGTAAACGAAGTATGTGCCTCTCACATAGATCTCCCACTCAATAATTATGTTTCACTCAATGGTTTTTAAACTTGCCAAATCAGCAATTCATCTCATATTTCTACTTGTCAGTGACTTTTTGTGTTCGTTTTATATCTTCTTCATTGTTACAGTAATTGTAATTTTGTTGATTGACTTCTGCTTAGTTTGTTGCATATTATAAGGTCCACTTCGATGCTTTTATTTTTTTACGCTGATTTTGCTACTAGCCTATGAGTCCTGTAGCCGACTGCGCCTTCATTCCCATCCACTTAGACATTGGCGTTGATGTATTTTTGCAAATATGTTCCCCTTTTTATAATGTTTTTTTTGGGGGGGGGGGCAATTTCACTCATTGTTGATTGAGTCCAATTGTACTGCGATGTTTTCAGTGGCAATTGCACCACTGAAAACACGAGTGACATAGCAGCAATTTTTTTTAAATAAAACTTGCAGACGGTATCCATTGAATCTTCTCAGGTATATTGAAATGCCCTGCGATGGGAATTTGCGAAATGATGACTTTTACAATAAACAGTAGCAACTAATCTTCATCACATGCTAGCTCCTAACATGAGATACTGAGCAAACCACATGCTTTTTCAGAAACAACTAATGACAGTCGTCTTAAAATGACTGTTCAACAAAATTGAAGTAAAGCAGCAAAGCACTAAACCACGCTCTGGTGCATTGAAGTGACTGCAACAAACTGGCCTCTGGTGCATGGATAACCCTTGGCAGGGACCCTGTTTTGAACTTAAGTATACAAAACAGTGGGGGGCGTGGCCAACCGAGCAGCGAGATGGCCGCTCTGTGAGTGAGCTCCGCCGGCTGCACTCATTAATCCTGCAAAAATCCTGTTCCGGACACACACAGCGTCCCGATTTGCACACCAGTTGACAGCGGAAGCCCTGGTGCCTCACCGATCGAACTTTGGAGGCTGCCGGATGGGAGGAAGCCGAGCTATGACCCTGGGCGTCCTGTCCGAGTCGACGTAGAGTCGGAAGCCTGCCGCCCTGTAACCTGGGGCGAGCGAGGGCAGCTACTGCGGTCCAGGGATCGAAGGGCCTGAAGGTAACCCCCGTGTCGCGACGTACCAGCCAGGGTACGAGAGCGGAACACCTCTGAGCAGCACCGGTGGGACACTAATACGCTGGGGCTGCAACGCCAGTCTATATATATCCGGCTGATAAGAGCGTAGTCGCGGATATCTCCCCCGGGCCTAACTTGGGAGCGCCATTTTGTGTGGGGGTTCAGCGCTCGGCTAGAGGCTGGCCGCGGGAGAGATCTCCCCGGTCTGGCCTAGGAGCTGCCCCGTATTGAAGCGAAAACACTGCGGAGAGAGCCGGTAAATTAATGTTAAAGACTCACGCAAACGGTTGCCGCCGGAGGGTACCCTCACACGATCTGCGACCCGAAGACTAGAGCGGGGAGCGCAGGCACGGCACTCCCCCTTGGTCGGAGACTGGCCCTGGGACGCGGCGCCGCTTCTGGGGAGACCGCACTGCACCCGACCCTGCCCCACCGCATATGTGCATGCGACATTCATGAAACACGCACCAAGTTGAAACCAAAGCTGCGCATGAGGGGGAAATCTGCTGATTGTGCTCCACCTGAACTGTACCTGGAGCTATCACCGGTGCAAACGCCCTGAAAGACACAGAACCCTTGCACCTACTGTATATTGGCTTAGGGTAGAGCCTTGTGGACGCCCAACATAGCATGGACGGAGAGGCAGCACTCCTGGCTCCTTCCTGTGGACGACGCCTCAGACACATAACGTGAGTGCTGCGCAGAGTCATTCTGCCAAACGCGGGCGGAGTGGCGGACACATTCACTAGCTGCAGGCTGAGTGAAGTTGCAGGCACCAGTGTGAGTTAAATAACTAAGGCACAACAGGGCCAGGACATAGGCCTCACGGGGTACTTGTGTGATGGCACACCAGAGGCAGCGCTGCAGTACTGTACACTAATCCTGGGTCCTGCAGGGGTGTGGACGCTGCGGGACTACCGTTGTGTGCAAAGCCAACTCTGTAGGACTGGGCACTAAGGCATCTGCGACTGTCCTGCCCTGGCCTGGTGTCCAAGAGAAGGGGTGCTCCGCTGCTGACATACAACCCACTGAGAACTCTAGTGGAGCCCGAGACCAAACCCTGCGCACTTGGTGGCCCTGTTGCGGCAAGGCAGTGTACGTGAGGAGTAGGAGGTGTACGTCTGGGGGGCCAGGTGCGGCCTTTGACACTGCCGTATAGATAAGCAGCTAACAGGCATTGGTGTATAGCTCCGCCTGAAGTGAAACCCTGAAAGTGAACATGCCTGGGGCGTCGCAATGGGGGGGAAAAACTTACTTTCGAACAAAAGCGCCAGGCCAAACAAAACGCGGCAGACCTGGAATCGGCGGAGTCTTCCTCACAGGGAGCTGATTCGGACATTGATTTCAGGGCACTGATGATGGAGGTTAGATCGAGCCTCAAAAGCATAGATACCAAACTTGACGCCATGTCCTCACAGCTGGAATCGGTGAAAAAACAGGTAGACACTCACGAAACCAGGCTGGACTGCTTAGAAAACAGGCACACAGAGTGCTGCGAGTTCCAACAGGACACCAAACAACGTCTTACAAATATAGCAAAAGAGCTGGAGTTCCTCCGGGCTAAAACTGATGATCTGGAAGCACGCTCTCGAAGATCTAACATTCGCATCACAGGCATTCCGGAGACGACGAACACTGGCAGAATGGAGGTATACGTGTCAGACCTGCTCCCCGAAATTTTCGACCCAGCTCTCTCACAGGTATTTACGGTCGAAAGGGCGCACAGATCGCTTGGGAAAAAACCGCTGGTGGGATCGGCACCGCGCCCCATTCTTGCTAAGATTCTGAATTTTCAGGACAGAGACCATATCTTACGCCTGGCTCGAGAGAAGGGTAAAATCACGCACAAAGGCAACAACATCTCCTTCTACCCTGACTTTACTCCTTTGGTGCAGGCCGCCCGGAAAGAATTTTTGCCAGCTAAAAAACTGCTACTTCAAGCTGGCGTCCAGTACTCACTGCTATATCCAGCAAAATTAAGGGTGATGCATGAGGGCACCGCACATCATTTCACAGATGCCCAATCGGCACTGAAATTTGCCAAACATATCTGTGGTTCTGGGGCGAAAAAGAGGTCACCAAGATTAGGGGAGGAAGACGGACATCTGGGTGACAATGACTGATCACATTGCGAATATGTAGAGTGTAATATATGCATAGGTTGTCTTAATCTGAGGTTCAGATAGAAGCTCCTCTACACCTAAAGTTGCTCTGGTGAGCCTGTTTTGGATTATGAGAGGGCGCGGAGATATTGCCCCTGTTTTTGGTGATTTGTTGCTGGAATAAGTCAACATTATAATGCTCCGCCAGGGTGAAAGTTGTGAACTGTGTGAGGTGGTCAGCGCTGGTGACGTGGATGGACTGTTATGGTGCAGCCACCCTGTGCAAACAGGGGTGTACGCTTGGAGCACCACGCCCCCATGGGGTGTCTCCCACTGTTTTTGTTTTTAGGTTGCCAACACGCTATGCGTGTATACAGAGGGGATTTGCCACAACCTGATTGGGGGGTTGGTGCGGGTGGGGGGTGGGGGGTGGGGGGGAAGTTGGGAAGTTTAAAGTTACTTAAGTACTGGTACGATGGAAATGCTTTCACACAACGTGATATGGTTATGCTCTATCATTGCTCAAGTGGTGCATCCTGGTTGGTATATACTAAGCTATGCAGCAGCACTGTAAATATTACGCAGAGTGCGAAGTGGGATGGTAGGCGCTAGGATATTGACATGGAACATTAGAGGACTCGGGGACTACAAAAAGGCTAGATTAATGCATGGGTTCCTCTCTAGGCATAATGTGGATATATGTTTTATACAGGAAACACACATCAACTCCGCTCCATCACCCAGACTGAAACGCTCAAGATGGGCACGGGTGTACTCGCCATTTACTCTAATTACGCTAGAGGGGTGGCGATCCTCATCCGTAATGGGCTAGACTGGAAAGAGCACCACACTATCTTAGACAAGGAGGGTAGATACGTTATTACACATGGCACACTTCAGGGGAGAACACTGGTGCTGGCGGCCATTTACGGCCCTAACGTGGATGACCCAGAATTCTTCAGAGCTGTATGGGCACAGATCATGTTACTAGATTGTTCAACAGTTGTCCTGGGTGGAGACTTCAATGTTGTGCTGAATGATGCGTTGGATCGTAGAGGCGCAGTGAGGCCTACGCATACTAGAGCCCATCAGGCTATCTTGGATATAATGGAAGAGGGTCTACTATCTGATGTGTGGAGATCTAGGCACCCCAATGACACTGTAGGGACATGCATTACGAGTCAACATGCGGCTTGGTCTCGCCTGGACTACTGGCTGGTGTCACCGGATGTGGCCTCCTGGGTGGTGGGGGTGGACATTCAAGCCAGATCGCTCTCGGATCATGCCCCTTGCTTGTTGGAGATAAAAGTACCAGATGCCCCTACTCGTGCGTTCTCCTGGCGTTTACCCCCTCATGCGCTTACCGACTCCGCTTTCACTGAAGAAATAAGAACAGACATTGTGAAGTATTTTGAAGACAATGCGGGGTCGGTCACTGCCGAGGCCGTCCTGTGGGATGCATTTAAGGCGGTGGTCCGCGGCCAGTGCATCTCTAGACAGGCAGGTGTCCTAAAAGCAATCCGCAATACTCTAAGCACTTTGGAGAGGGAATTAAAAGAGTTAGACACACGCTTCTGCAGTGACCCTTCACCCGAGTTAGCGGTACAGATGAAGGCTAAACTGATGAAATTCAATGAGGAGGCGCAACGAGAGGTAAAATTCCTAGGCAAACAAGCGGAGGCACGTACATACGGGGAAGGGGACAGACCAAGCAGAACCCTAGCGAGACTCATATCTCCACGCACACAGTCAAACTATATACACTCCATTAAAAACAGTGAGGGGAAACTCATTGTAGGGCAGGAAGCAGTTCTTAACACATTTGCAGAGTTTTACTCGACCCTATATACCTCCAGACAGACTACTACTCCGGTATCCCTAGATGAATTCCTAGACTCAATAGCCATCGTATGGTTTAACGACTTCCATCGTCGGTATATGGATGTCCCAGTTACTGCCCAGGATATAGCTCAGGTAATAAAAAGTATGCCCGCAAACAAGGCCCCGGGCCCAGATGGTCTGACGACAGCCTTCTACAAGGCCTATGTCGAAGAATTGGCCCCCAGACTCCACTCTGTCTTTGCCGAGGCCCTGGAGACCGAATCCCTGCCCGACTCGATGCGAGAAACATTAATAATAACGCTGCTAAAGCCGGACAAGGATTGCCAAGTATTAGACTCGTACCGTCCCTTATCCCTAATTAACGTGGATGCTAAAATCTACGCTAAAATCATCGCGGACAGGCTACAGCCCTTGTTACCAATGGTGGCACTGCCTGATCAATCTGGGTTTATCCCTGACCGGGCCACATCGCACAACCTCAGAACGATATTTTCAGTCTTACACTATTTACATCCTTCCATACAGGCGGCGGTCATTTTCTTAGATGCTACAAAAGCGTTTGATTCGCTAGAATGGCCCTACCTTTTTAGGATCCTCGGCAGGATGGGTTTCAGCCCCCTCTTCATAAGCTTGATAAGATTGTTATACGACGCTCCCAGGGCAAGAGTGCGTGTAAACGGACTTGTATCCCAGCCATTTGACATCTCCCGTGGGACTAGGCAGGGGTGCCCCCATCCCCATTACTCTTTGCTATAGCCATGGAGCCTCTTGCGGCTAGAGTCAGACAACATCACACAGCGAGAGGTATAGGGTTCAGCTCTCGCAGCCTGCTGATTTCCCTATATGCGGACGATGTCACGCTGTATGTCACCAACCCCGCTGTGAACTTAAACCCACTGTTGAGGGAGTTCGTCCGCTTCGAGGGTCTGGCAGGGGTATCCATCAACTGGTCCAAATCTGTCGCATTCCCCTTGACAGATACCACATCGGAAGTGTTATCTGATTATCCCCTACGCTGGGAACCTGAATCAGTCAAATACTTGGGGGTTTGGATCAGTCGCAACCTGCAAGATTTGTGGACTCTGAATTTTGGCAGAGCGGTGGACTGGCTGGAAGGGAAGATAGAACTCTGGAACAAGCTCCCCCTGTCTTTGGTCGCGAGAATAGCCCTAGCAAAAATGGTGGTCCTCCAAAAATTCTTATATCTATTCGTAAACATCCCAATACCCCTGACTGCACACTTTCACGCTCGAGTAAGATCACTACTGTTGACGCTGGTTTGGGCTGGTGGTCAGGCAAGGTCATCTTGGGCGCTACTTACACTCCCATTGAGGCAGGGCGGACTAGGGGTCCCTGATATGAAACTATACTCGCTATGTGCGGAAGCACAATTTCTACACTTTTGGGCTTTTCCCACCCCTTGTCAGCCACATGTTGCGGTAGAATTGGCTGTCGCTGCCCCATCGCCACTGAGCGTAGCACTATACGGGAAGGCGCCTCGTCCATCACAAGACGTAGACACAGTGGACATGCTCCGGTGGACGTGGCGGGAATTACAGAAGAGGGCAAAACTCCCACTTCTTTATGCGCCAGCCATTCCCCTGCGAGGCAATCCAATGATGCCCTGCCTACAAGATAGAGGGGGTGACGTCACTATTAGGGGGGAGTCCCTGCATACATTTGCCGACATCTACCCCAATGGCACCTTCAGGGATCCCGGTTCTGGAGAGGCTGACCCACCTGAGTCCTTCTCTGACCTCTTCACTTACCACAAGCTCAAAGAATCCTGTAAAGCACTGTGGCCTCAGTTTCCAGAAGAACCCACGCAGCTCCAGGCGCTACAAAACTTGCTCTCGAAGGCATCTTCTAAAAAACTCGTGTCCAGGTTATACAACTGTATGCAGGAACAGTCCCCTGTCATTGTACCTTCTTCCATGCATGCATGGAATGCGGAATTGGAAGATCCCTTGTCCGAAGACCAGTGGGCCTTCTGCTGCAGACAGCTAACGGAACTATCGCCTAACTATAGGTTGCGACTGGTGCATTTCAAGTTTTTACATAGGTACTATCGTACACCATAGTCGTTACATTGCATTGGTCTTAGGGAGGACGATACGTGCTGGAAATGCGGATCCGAAAATGCTTCTTTTATACATGTGGCATGGAGCTGCCCGAGGCTAGAAGAATACTGGTCAAACATTTTTATTGCTATTAACCAAATCTTACTCAGAGCCGATACGCCATCTCCACACCTCGGGTTGCTGGGGTATGTTCAAGATACTATACCAAAGAATAGGAAGCAACATGCGCTATTGCTCCTTTATGCCAAGAGACAGGTGGCGGTGCGCTGGGGTCGTCGATCACTGCCAAAATTTACTGAGTGGGTGAAGGATGTGACATATGGTAACACGCAACTCGAACGCTATTGGGAAACGATGCCGACTGCTTCCCGGCCCAGAGACATCTGGGAGCCTTTCCTACAGTGGTCGCGAGAAAGAGCAAGCTCCCCTAATTCCACACATTCGCTGTCTGGAGAGGTCTCGGATGATATGGGTTGACACTGTCTGGCGGGAGAATGCGTTCACCTGTACTGCTGGGCTCTGTGCACTTTCAAATTTCATTGATGACTTCTGTGGGTGGTGGGATTGAGATCGAGCCTCGTTGTCTAGAGGGTGTATTGCCACGAAATGCCTATCCCGGAGTCCGTATATTACAATGTGTAGTCCTGCGCCTATTGCACCGTACCACAGTCAGATCTATATGTGTATTTTTTGCTGCTGTATACAAATACTAAATGCGAGATGCTTCCTTCGTAGGTTTTGCTCCTCCATTACTAGAGCAATAAGTTTTTTATCTAATGCTTTCCTTTTGTACCATCGTTCGTTTTGTTTATGTTCTTACAAAAGTGGATTTGGGTGTAAAGGGAAATCAATATTCGTTTACTTACTGTTTTACAGTGTCTGATTTGATTAGAACATACTTTTTTTGATGGATGTATGAATATAAACAACTGTAGTGTCATTGACTTGCGAACCTGAATAAACAACTTTAAAAAAAAAAAAAAAAAAAAAAAAGTATACAAAACAGTGATGGATGGAATGCTTGAATTAATCTCAGCCACTGGTAATCACTAGGGGCCACATCCCAATCCATCGCTATTTTGCACACCTTGCCACCTCAGTTTGGCCCCAGCCATAAGCAAGTCAGTCCAGCCCAAACTTCCAAGCCAGGTTCTCCCTGAACTGGGACACAGGCAACCCAGGTCCGGTTTCACCCTAGTTATGGGCTTATTAGCCAGGAACAACTTGGTTTCAGTGACACAGTGTGCCATGGGACCCACGTCTGACCATACCCATCCCACTTAGAGCAGCACAATAAGTATACAAATCAGTTATGGATAGAATGCTTGAAATAATCTCAGCCACTGGTAATCACTCAGAGCCCACATACCAATCCATCGATATTTTGCACACCATGCCACCTCAGTTTGGACCCAGCTGTATGTAAATCAGTCTTGATACTGCTCCAATAGGAACAGTTAGGCCCAAACTACCAAGCCAGGTCCTCCCTGAACTGGAACACAAGCAATTTAGGATCAGTTTGGATCCTGCTTGCTGAGATTAATTCAACCATTCCACCGTCACTGTTTTGTATACTTTTTGAGTCGCCCGAAGTTGGACGGGTATGCCCAGATGTGGGTCCCGTGCACACGGTGTCACTGGAGCCAACTGTATCTAGCCGATGAGCCCAGAACCAAGGCAAAAACGGTCCTGGGTTGCTTGTTTTCTAGTTCAGGGAGGACCTGGGTTGTAAGATGGGGTTGGACTGTTCCAATTGGAGAAGGCCAATATTGATTGATTGCATACATAGTGGTATGGCAGGAGGTAAAGATTAAAGTACTTATCAAATATTGGCTACCCCTGAGAGCTAGTCAATATGTTTCAAATGTTAGCAAAAGAGGACATATTCAGAGGAAGTGCAAGGACATTTTACATAGTAGGAAAAATTATGACATCATTTGAAGGGCTGCTTGTTGCACCCCTCACTGAAGGGGTAAGTGTAAAAGAATATCATGATTAATGGTGTTGAATGCTGCTGATAGATGTATTGTATTTTAAACTATTTTCCACTGAATATGGAGGGGGCTCATGGACTCTGAAACCCTCTCAACCCTTAATTTTTATTCCAGGTTGGTTAAATTCAATACACAGCCTTTAGATAACCTTTGAGGGGTTCCACTGTCGCCGAGATGTTGGCCAGTTGGCCCCGTTGAAGTCGGGTGAAATCTCAGACTGGCTGGAATTGAGTTCCTCAATGAACTCTGTAACTTCCTCTGAGGAGAGATGCAAAGGCTCTCAATGGATAGTGTGCTGCCTTAACCAATCACAATTCAGTAGAGTAGTGCATTGTCTGCTCTATGTGCTGTAGCCCTTAAGACTTGATATGGCTAATCTGCCAATCTGACATTGCTTGACTATTTGTATTTCTTTTTATGTTATTGTCATCGTTACCTCTAGGGTATGTGTTAAAGGCACCTGTAAATCAGGGTTTCTATTAATCTGAGGTAAGAGAAGGACCTTATTTTAAATGTAATCTTTGATGCAGAACTTTCATTCTTTCCGCAAATCAATGCTAAAATATAGCCATTCTTTGGAAATGTTTCTTTCTACTTCAAACTGCCCATTGAAATCAGCTAAAAAGATGCCTAGTCTGGGGGCACTAGAGAGCCTGATGAAGATGGCCGCACGCTAAGAGCGCTCCGGCCACCGAGCTACAAACATCGATATCCGCAGGCTTAATTGTTATCTGCATCTCATCCCATTGATGCTCTAGGTTGTGAGGAACTGTGCAGAAGTTAGTGCCTCCGCTCCTGCTGGCATTCTGCTACCGGCTTCCTGCGTGGCTGAAGGAAGCAACGCCCGAGGACTAGGAGCATCAGATTTGTGTAGCACCACACATCCACTCCAGAAGGAGCCGCTGAGACGAAGTCCACAGTGTGTGGGCCTCGCCCCATGCCTGCCTGCGGGGACAGCTGACAGAATTGAACATGCCTATCACCACGGGCGGTAAAGGGAGTGGGGGTGCCAAAACAGGAGCTATGGCAAGTGGCCTTGCCCCTGCATTAATTAACTAGGAATGGAGGCTTAGTCAGTGGTTCAGAGGAGGAACACTGCGTATTGCATCACCCATATAGAGCACATATATACCTTGGTGAATAAACTGACTTAACTGTGCGGTGCTTTCTAACAAACCCTATTTCCTTAGATAGTGGATCGCAACTGTCATCATGACCACGATCCCCACCAGGGGAGCCAATGAATTCCAGAAAGCCCAATCCCAGGCAGGGAAAGCTGGTCTTAGAGGCCAAAAAAGCAACACAATCCCACAACAAACTTATGGGCACGGCCGGACTGGGAATCCAAAGCAGCCCTGGCAATTTTGTTAGATCAACTCCCAGGAAGTGGCAGTGGGGGAGGTGGTGCAGTTGTGAAGCAGTTTTCTTACAGGGGGCCGATATTGCAGCACCACTGCAAAACTGCCCGCCCAGTAACAAAACCTGCCCCCACCACTGCAAAACTAGCCCCCGCCCTTCCAGCCTTCTGGGGAAACGCCCGATTTCCAGTCCGACCAGTTCGGCCCTGCTCATGTTGGATACCACAGACCCAGACATAGGAGCAAATGTCCCTGTTGAAACGGGCGCAGAAGTACGATACCTCCTGCTGAATCTACAAAGTAGCCTCACAAAAATTGACTCAAAAATTGATGCACTGAACCTCCGAAGGAAATCCGAATCTCGGACACTAAACATGCACTACATACGGGCGCTACAATGTGAAAACAAATGCGTGATGAACTTGACCGGGTGAAGTGGAACAATTAGGATTTGGAAGCCCTTTCAAGGCGCAGTAACATTCACATTATTGGGATGCTGTAAACAATCCCCATAAGGAAAAACGGAGGACTTTGTGAAATGCCTGCTTATATCTTCGATTGGTAAAGACAAACTGTTCGATTGGTCATGTTAGAAAGGGCATATTGGACACTGGGACTTCAGCCAATCCTGGGTGCCTCACTGAGACCCATTCTTGCGAAACTCCTCAATTACAGGGATTGGGATACTATCCTTGCTACCACCAGGGACAGGTCATAAATTCAACATGAAGGTGCCAAGTTCACATTTTTCCTTGACCACACACAGCTGGTCCAAGAGAGCCACTAAAAATATACCCAGGTCAAAAGAAAACCTCATCATCTGAACATTAATTGCGCAATGTTCTACCCGGCATGACTCCGTTTTCAATGGCAAAGCAAGCCCCACATCTACAACAACCCCCAAGCCGTTCTTGCCTTCCTCAACAAACATGGAGCAAAAACGCACAAGCAAAATAAAGGGGGGCCTCATGGAAGCAAGACTTTGGTGATGTTAAATTAGGATGGATTAGTTGGGACATTGAATGCACACACTCTGGGATGACCGCACAGTGGATATAATAACCCCCAGAGAATGGGGTCTCTTATTGACTGTGGTGCTTACTGGATACTGACTCGAATGAGGGGTTCAGGAATCCTTTTCGTTTGCTGTTATCTACCTAGACACAGTCAGTTTTCTTCTTGACCAGGGATTGGGATGAGGACTGCAGTAGATGCTCATGCGAAAGGAAGACACCGATTGAAGCAACATATAAGCATATCTGTTGTGAGACCTGGATGTTATATCAGCTGTGGTCACTAGCCCACCCGACCAAGCAAATTCCCTTTCCTAGTGGAAAAATTGGAAATGTTGGGGGAATTGCTCAATTGGGGAGGGAGGGAAGGTTTTGGAACACCTCTGGAAAGTTGAGACCCAGCGTGAGTGGAGGGAAGGCGATAGATGTTAGTCACCCCTGATCCACGTCAATTACACCATTCCCACACAAAGCATGTGCTTCATTGCCCCACAACATATTGGCAATAATGGTAATTCCTAACACGATATTAACTGCTATCAAATGCATGACTTGGAATGTTAAAGGGCTAAATAATGCGAGAAAGACTTGCCAGGTGCTGGCATACGCTACACACAACAATATAAATATACTGCTCCTGCAAGAGACGCACCTTTTGGGCGACAGAAGTTTAAATGTAGCCAAACAATGGAATATGCATCGCTATTTTGCAAACTTCTCGCCAACAGAGAGGAGTAGCCTCCCTGATTAGACGTGGCCAACCCTTTGTGCCATCCCATATAGATGCTGAAATGGAGGGCCAGTTTCTCACAATACAGGGGCATTTTCCACATATTCCGATCACTATCATTGACACGACATGCCAATCACGACAACCCACAATATTATCAAGTGCCAGCATTGCACTGGACTAAACTACAGCCGACCACTATACTTTGAGGGGGTGATTTTAATTTGACACTCCATAGTACTAGAGACAGCACTAACCTCAGAGACAAACAACACACTAGAGCCAAAACAGCTCTGTTAGAAATTTTGCCACAACACTCTTTAGTGGACGTATGGAGGGAAAGGATGGGAGATGACCGATAGTATACCTTATATTCCTCTGTGCATGGCACTGCACTCGGTCTGGATTTTTGGTTGGGAAATAAGGATGTGACCAGATGGACGGAACAGATTGCTTACATGCCTCTGACACTATTGGATCATTCATCGGTAGTTCTTACACTGCACCTACAGGGGCAACGGTGCAAGTCGCTTGTGGAAGTTCCAGCCAACAGTGTTGCTTGACACCATGTTTAAAATCAGTATCAGGCAGGATATAGTTAACTACTTTTAAATCAACAAGGACTCGGAGCAGGGCAGAGGTACATTGTGGGAGGCCTTCAAGCCAGTTAATCGTGGCAAATGTATCTCTAAAGGGCATATATATGACAGGACCTTACAAGAATTGAGCAACAATATTCACCGTTAGAAACCCAGTACACCACTGATAATGACCCTGACATCCCATGACAAATGCAATATAAACTACAGGAACACAGTGATGCATCAGACAGTGAACGTCTACGGTGAGGGAGAGAGACCAGGATGCACCCTGGCTGGACTAATCAAGCCAAACTGGGCAACAGACTACATCATCACACTGATGGAACAGAGATCCATAGCTCTGCAAACATTCTGGCAAAATTCATGAGCAATTATACATCATTATACCGCTCCACTTCTCAATACACAGATACCGAATTACATATATTCCTGTACTCTATCACACTTCCTTGGATAGAAGCACAAGAAAGAAGCATCCTATGCTCCCCACTCACCATAGCTGACATTAAAAATGTAGTCAAAGACCTAAACAATAGTAAGGTTCCCAGGCAGTGATGATTTTCCCAGGAAGTTCTATAAATGGTACATTGATCTCTTGGCTCCACATATGCTGGAAATGTATGGCGAGACACTCCAAAAGGGAAAGCTTCTTCCCACTGTCAGGGAGGCATTGGTGGTCATGCTCCCTAAACCTGGGAAGACCGCCCAAGATTGTGGATCTTACCACCCACTGTCTTTCAACTATATGGACAATAAAATTATGGAAAAGATCATGGCAACCCGATTATTACCACTGCTGCATGGTCGGGTCCTCCCAGATCAATCTGGTTTTTTTACTGGGCAGCTCCAAGTCCAACAATCTGTGGACATTGTTTACAGTCGTACATCAAATTAATCCAGAGATGCAGGTGGCGGCATTGTTTCTCAATGTCACTAAGGTATTTGATTCCATAGAATGTCCATAGATGTTACAAATCCCATCCAAGATAGGGCTGGGCAAGGCGGCACTTAAATGGACAAGCATACTATATACTAATCCAATGGCCCGCATAAAAGTGAGCAATCTCTTGTCTATGTCAAAAGTCATACAGCGCGGGACTCGCCAGTGATGCCCGTTAGCCACTATAATATTTGCTCTAGGATTGGAGCTTTTGGTAAGCCGCTTGAAGAAGGAGCCTTCTGCCAGAGTTATTCACTTTGGATTCTGCACTGTTCTCTCCTCACTATATGCAAATTATATTTTGCTGTTGATAAATGACCTGTAAGCCTCTTGCACACACATAGAATGAATGTGTAGTTGTTCCAGGTAAGGATAGAACTTCAACCATGAAGAAGGCCCCAGATCCGTTTGGACTCATTGTGAGGGCTGAAGCATGTTTCCACTTGTTTAAATCAAGGTTAATTGAGTAATAACTTTCAACCATAACCTGGTCATCCCCAAGGTTAACCATACCCCCAGTATCCTACGAATTAAAGATTTGCTTTGAAGTATACTGTGAGGTATTTTTAACTCACTATCTACTACTCTTTTCTAGATCCCTGCACTATCCAGTTTCATTTTATCTAAGAACTCCCAGAGACTTTCTTCTGGTTGAGTCCGCCCAGGTGTTATTACCTTACCAGGGTGTGGATAGGCGCTAATGATGAAGCATGTCATGATAAGTAAGGGTGGGTGACAAATTCCGTTCCGCTCGCGGAACTTGCGAAATTTCGGCATTTTTGCGTTCCGCGCAGAACGCGAAAATGTCGAAACTTCCGCGATCCGCGGCGGAACGGAAATATGCAGGAGAGGATTAATTCTGGCACGATGCTCCTGTCACTAAACCTCTACAGGAAGCACCTACAGATATAAATAAAGCAGGTGCCCGAGTTGAAGCTCAAATTCTAGAACGCATTAATCTGCCAAAACATTTGTGAGTGTGGTGGTGGCTAAGCAGATGTCAGTTCTCCCCATTTCCACTCTGAAATGTTAGCTGTAATCCTTGACGGTGGTGTTTTGTTTGCATCCTTCATTTTTTCGAGCGCAATCCTCGTGTAGAATTCATGAGCGTGGTTAAGCAGATGTCAGTTCTCCCCATTTCCACCCTGAAATGTTAGCTGTAATCCTTGCCGATGGTCTTTGCATCCTTGATTTACTCGAGCGCAATCCTCTGTACTTCCTGTGACAAGGCGGTTCCTTCTCCTTGTCTGCCTCAGAGACCCTGCTCTGATTCTTTATAAACAAGAGGCATGTGAACTGGCCTAGAAGCCCCGCCCGTTTGGCCCCACACACATTAGCGGTGTGCAACGTCTTCCCGCCCTTTCCCCACTTTGAGGGACAGCTCACTCACGGGACCCCGGCGCCCATCGGCACGGTGGCAAAGTTACAGGCACACATGGTCACTGGAGACAACTCTTCTGGCCCTTTACGCAGCTGTAGTGTAAGAAACAGACTATGCATTTACCCAATGAGGTAGCACTTACTGATTAGCCAGTAGAAAGTACTCCAGTTGAGTAGAGGTATTGCACAAAACGGTGGCATCTTCTTGGATAAACATGCAGGGAAGCATTCATTCTGGCACGATGTTCCTGTCACAAAAATTAAACCTCAATAGGAAGCACTTACAGATATAAATAAAGCAGGTGCCCGAGTTGAAGCTCAAATTCAGTAACGCATTAATCAGCTCAAAATCTCCGCGTGTTCGCCAAGATTTTTGGTCGTTTCGCGAAATTTTGCGAAAGGCAATTTAGAAAATTTCGCCCACCCCTAAGAGTGAGGAGTCTAATCCAAGATCTTTATATACCCCAGGAAGTCAATAGATTTTTGGGATGGATCTCTTCACTGTCCAGTCGCCCTTTTGTGAGTGATTGTGGTAGCTGGAAAAACATGACTGGACGACTAATGTCCCGCTCTCTTGATGTCAGACAAATAATTTGAGCCATTTACCTACATTCATGCCAAGTTCTTCTCTCCTTTAAAAGAGGAGACCATCTGTTTTTTGCTTTTGTTTGACAGCTAAGCAGTTGGAAGAGGTTGTTGAATATGGCAGGGAGCCGATACACTATGAGTAACACAGCTACAATAGAGGTAACTTTGTACTACTTCTTAGTTCTTGCTGTTATCATATATCTCCATC
Organism: Triturus cristatus; assembly: GCF_964204655.1. Taxonomy (NCBI): domain Eukaryota; kingdom Metazoa; phylum Chordata; class Amphibia; order Caudata; family Salamandridae; genus Triturus; species Triturus cristatus. Next base: position 950,343,786 of record NC_140584.1, read on the forward strand.
CTGGCTCTTCTCTTTTCTCAACTGATGAGTAAATTTCAAAGTATAGTGAATGGAGAGGGAGAATTAAAACTTAACATTGGCTTGCTTAGAGCTAAGCAAACAGGTTCTGTAGAAGATTTAGTGGAAAGTCAATCTGACAGAATATGTGCGGAGTAGTCCAAGTAGATGACCTACATATTTGTCTTATACGCACTTTCCTGGAGAGTGCTACTGAAGCCTCCTTTCCTCTGGTAGAAAGGATGGAAGAGCAGGACACAGAATTAAATCCACCTGACAATTATGGTCTGACCTATAATTCAGTCATCAGCACATCCTGCAAAGCAAGCAAAAAATTGACCAATTGAATGCAGAACCCTGGTGCTTTCCAATTAAAAATTCAAGGTGTGCTTTACGTCAAGTCTACACAGCATTTCCTAAGTGAGGAGACGTTCCTGGTTCTGCCCACCCTAGTCAGTCATGCCTGTGATTTGTTGCCAGGTAAGTGGAAGGACTACCCCACATTTAAGGGTTGGCACTGGAAATAGGTAGACAATGACTGGCTAGTATTGACTATGCAGAAACAGATCCTAATGCTTTGCCAGACAGAGATGCAAGGTGCACTTGTGGAGTTTACCATGGGGAACAACTTCAATGTAAGATACCTGTAGCTCTTGAAGCGTATGGAACTGTCATGCCAACACAGCAATGTTTTGTAGGAAGTACTCCACGATTCTCAGGAAATACTCTAAGATCTGCCTGATGGGGAATGGAAGGCATGTGCCAGTTCACAACTGTGCCAGGGACACATTTCTTATTTAGAGTGTTGGTGAGGACTTTGCTCAGTTAACTGAGGAGAGAACAGAAATTTGATGGCAAAGGCAATGCTAGACTTTGTACATTCTTGAGGGAAGATCTATTTAGGGAATTGTCCAAGTCGAGAAATGGCTGGAACTTCTGCATCCACAAAAAGGCAGCCACTAGGATTAGGATCTTGGTGATGATCAGGGGTAGAGACTTTAGCCCAGGGACCCAATTCTGTATCATTAGAAGTTATGGATTCTGACTGTGAAATAGAAATCCCACCTGTGTTGCTACCAGAACGGAGCAGGTTAGTAAGTGTCCTTCAGGTTCACTGACACATGAAGGTTTTGTTCCAGAAGTGACGTTTGCAAGTAATCTAAAAGCTGATGGGCGTGGACAATTACTGTTACATTTATTATGAGAAATGCTCTGCATAGTTTTGAAGGGGTACCTAGAAGGCAACAGTCCTGCAAATTGTACAAGGGCTTTCCCTATTGTCCTTCTATATTAGATAATGTAATTGCATCATATGGTGCATTTTGCTTTGTTTCTAACCTTGAATCCAACACTTCTGTACACAGTGATCATTGGTTTCTTAATCTAAATCCCGATCTCCATGCTACATTCTAGTTCAATTTGGAATTTGAAATGATGTTCTTTAGAAATGGAAACCACATGCAATTGCATGTCTTGGTATACACAGTCCAATACCATTTTACATCATTTGATTTGGGAACATCTAAACTTAAAAAGACCTTCCTTTATTTCAATTTCACCTTATAACAGAATAGCAGATTATGAGTGTTCAATGGATTATTTTGTTTCTAAACTTCATTCTAATAACCACAAAAGTACTAGAAGATATATTATGAAAAGAGGTGATATTGAACAAAAGCTAGTTATAAACTTAAATAATTTAATCCAAAGGCAATTGGAGCTCTTTCTTTTGGCAAAAGTGGAATTTAGAGATCTATTAATATTGTTCAATGCAGTATTTGATTAATATGTTAAGTTGCGACATCAGACAAACCATTTGGCCTGTATTGACGTTTCCAGTTCGTGATGATGACGATGATGAGAAATTCGTAGAGCGCGACAAATACACTGAGGTGTCTAGGCGCTGCCTTAGCTGCAATCAGTACAGAGGAAGTAAAACAATGAAACCGAGAACAACCAAGTTTTGATGCCTATTCTCTTTTTTCAACATGATAGGCAAGGAATTCCAAAGGTTGGCGGTTGTGGCTGTGAAGCTCTTACCGCCCCATCTCACCTCGCTGATTCTGGGAGCAATTATGTTTGTCAATTCGGCCGATCTACGAACTCTTGCAGGAGTGTAAGGTTTAAGAAATGTCATCAGCCATAGTGGCCCCATGCTGTTGAGAGATTTAAAAGCGATACATAATAATTTAAATTGGATCCTCTTAGCCACCGGTAGCCAGTGGAGTCTGATCAAAGCTGATGAGACTGAGTCAAATTTAGAGATGCCCAACAGTAATCTTTCCGGTGCGTTCTGAGCCATTTGAAGTTTGTTGTGCTATGCCGTGGAGCACTAGAAAAGAGGGCGTTACAGTAGTCGAGTCTTGAGGAGATCAACACTGAAACCAAGGTCTTCGTTAAATCTATAGGTATTACGGGAGGATTTTCCTCAAAATTTTCAGGATTCAGGGCCATATGTATGAAGGCAATTTTGCGATCGCAAACGCCGAAATTCGCAGAATTTCGGCATTTGCGATCGCAAAACAGCAGTGTCATATGTATGACACAAACCACCCCTCGCAAAATAAGGAATTGCAAATTTTGTGATTCCCTATTTTGCGATTGCATTCAAGGAATCGCAAATTGCGATTCCTTAAATGCAATGTAAAAAGCACAGAAAAAGTGCAATTTGGACTTAAGGAATCGCAAATTACCACCAACTTCAAGTTGGTGGTAGTGTGTGATTTCTTTGAAAAATGCACTTTAATGCAATTTCAAAGTGCCATGTGACTCACATACATGCCCTTAGGGCATGAATGTGCCCCACATCTGCACCCATGCACCCATGCTCATTTCAGGGGTGCAACAGGGTGTCCTTTTGACACCCTGGCACCCTTGAAAATGCATTCGCAATTTGTGATTCTCTAATTGGGAATCGCAAATTGAGAATGCCTTCCCATTCATCCCTATGGGCCTCTGGGCCCATAGGAATGAATGGGGAGGTATTCCTTAATTGCGAATTGCAATTTGCGACTCGCAATTAAGGAATATGGAGGATTCGCAAAATGTATTGCAAATCCTACATACATAGGGTTTTGTGATTCTCTAATAGCGATTCGCAAAAAATCGCTATTTGAGAATTGCAAATGGGCATTTTCATACATAGAAGCATGCAGAAATGGCAGCATTGATTTGATCTTCAATGGACAACTTGGTGTCAAACAAGACACCTAGATTTTTGTCTTTAAGTACTTGCTTGGGCAGTGGGCCCAATTGGTCAGGCCATCAGCTGTTTGTCCAAAATGAAGGATTGTTTCCCAGCAGCAAGACTTCAGTCCTAGAAGAATTCAATTTCAGACAGTTGTCTGACATCCACTTTGCAATGTGGCTCATACAGTCACAAAACCTGGTCGCCGTCTGGCTGGCAGAGGTGCTCACCGAGACGATAATCTGTGTGTCGTCAGCATACGACACAAGGGCGAAGCCATAGCATCTCACTAGACTGGCCAGTGGGGTGACGTAGAGATTAAAGAGTGTTGGGCTAAGGGAAGAGCCCTGGGGAACCCCACAAGGCAACGCAAAGGGGGGTGACACCATGTTCCCCATAGCCAATCCCTGGAACTGCTCCTACAAGAAGAAGCTTAAAAGGCATAGCGCCTTACCCCTGATCCCGATGGTACACAGCCGGTCCCACAGCAGCCCGTGATGGACAGTATCAAAGTCTGCTGACAGGTCCAGTAGGATCAGAGCTGCATTCCCCCCAGTGTCTGGTATCAGCCTAAGCTCCTCTGTTGCCGTGATGAGAGCCAAATCAGTGCTGTGTTGAGCGCGAAATCCAAATTGGGAGGGATCCAGGATGTCATTGTCCTTGATGAAAGCAGAAAGTTCTGTGTTTATTGCTTTTTCAATTACTTTTGTGGGGAATGAAAGTCTTGAGATTGGTCTGTAATTGAGAGGTGCCTTTACATCCAGATTAGGTTTCTTCAACAAGAGAAGAATGGAGGCTTTCTTCCAATCAGTTGGAAAGAGTCCTGTTGTAAACATTAATTAAAGAGCTCAGTTAAAGGAATGGCTATGATTTCTGGCGAGATATGCAAGATTTGGGGGGGGCATGGCTCTAATGGAGAGCCAGATTTGGTGGCAGCTATCAGTAAAGAGGTTTGTTCGATTGTCAGTGTATTAAAATAGGAAAGAGTCTGGGGGTCTGGTTCAAGAGGAACTTGTAAATTATCCAATAGAACTGATTGAGTCTCATCAACCTCAAGCGCTGATAGAACCAGGCGTTTAGCCAGCTGCATAATTAAGTCAAAGACCGATTTGACCTTTTGTTGGAAGTATTCTGCTAGTGCATTGCAGAATTCTTGACTAATACTGGTGTCAGGTACAGATGTCAACTTTACAAGTTTCTTTACTGTAGTAAATAGGGCTTTGGGGCATCTGTTGGCTGCCAGAATTTTCTCAGAGAGGTAAGCAGCCTTTTCTCTGTGGATAAGTTTCTTGTAGGCTAGGAGAGAAGCCTTGTATTGCAATAGAGTAATTGCATTGTCATTTAGTCTCTACTTTCTCTCAGATTTGCAACATTGTTGCTTCTGAGCTTTCAATGTGTCATTGAACCATGGTTCTGATGGGGTTCTCCTTAATTGTTCGCATTGTTTAGGGGCGCTAGTAGTGTCAACGCTGCATCAAGCCAGGAACAGTATTGTTTTGCGACTTGATTGGGCTTCGTGGACAGTTTTGGCAGTGTTTTTAAAAGAGTGGTGTTTAGAGAGCAAGCCTCTGCTTTCTTCCAGGGGCAACTCACATAGAGTTCTCTAGGGGTTGTAAAAAACATTTTGGCCGTGTTATATCAAATAAGATGGCCTTATGATCTGACCAGATCAAGGGCATGACGCCAGTCCAACTTAGCAGGGGGGTGTCTGAGAAGATACCATCCAAACAGTATCCAGCATTATGTTTTGGGCCCTTGACATGTTGACTCATCCCTGCACTGTCCATTAGATCTAAAAGTAATTTGGTATCGGGATCGTCAAGTTTTTCTAGATGGAAATTAAAATCCCCTAGCATCGTGAAGTTAGGATGGTCTGTTTTATGAGCTAACAAGGTGCCCAGGTTATCTAGGAAAGCAGCCTTGGATTTGGGCGGGCGATAGAGTAAGATTCCATTAAATGAGTGTTGGCCAAGCAATTCAATTTTAAAATCAAATGTTTCACAGTCTATATTATTTAAATTCATTTTAATACAGGACTTTAAGCTGGATTTGAGAATAATGGCAATTCCCCCACCTTTCTTCCCTTCCCAGTCCATTTTGTGAATTTTGTACCGGTAAGGCCAGCAATAGATCAGGGTCCAAGGAGGCGTCAGCCCAGGTCTCTGTGACAAAGGCTATATGTATTTGATTAGCCTCCACAAACTCTCGAAACGCAATAGCGTTCTTGATTAGTGATCTCACATTGATCAGAGCGCAGGATACTCCTCTGACGTGTTCCTTATTAACACTGTGAGTTTGGGTGGTTGATGCAATATGCAAGGTTGTTAGGCCATATGTCATGCATTGTACCCCACCCTGGGCTTTATGCAGCTCAAGGCGCGGTTTTAGAGCAAGTCTTACCCACCCATTGAAGTTTGGTGAGAAAGTCTTGACTACTGAATTTTAAGCTTCAGACTAGAAGCGTTTGACCAAAAACTGGCAGCATGGCCGGCGCTGAGCACGTTCCGAATGCTGACGGGCGTCGACAGGCATGTGCGCCGGTGGCACGCCCGCTGCGCACGTCCCTTGCACTCCTGGATTTCGCCCATTTTTGGTAGTGGGCTGCTAACCTGCAATTGGCTAGACCGTCACTTCCTTGCAAGATGGCGGTCGGCCGGAAATGAGTTGCATGTACTACTGAGCGGATCAACTCTCTCCGCAACAAACTGGAAGAACCCGACGGCGGACCAGAGAGTTGATCCTGCAGGCAGGAGGGGTGCACACTGGTTACAAGCATCAAGTGAGTGCACAGTGCCAAGTTTTTAAGAGCAATTTAAAAATTGATCACATAAACAGTTCCACTCTCTGGTGGAAATTAACAGCTGTAGATTTTGGCTTTGGTGATCGAATTACGCAAAGCAACCTGGTGTAAGATTTTAATGGGAGCCGACAGAGGCTGTGCTATTTGTTATACAGCAAAATGTGTCATTGTGTCAAAAATTGATGCAAGGGCGCACTTGCACTAAAATATAGTGCTAAATGATGGATTTGCATTTTGTGTAATTATTAGGTTTGGGTGGAGATTTCCAGCAGAATTGTAGGAATTTTGGTAATTCCGCCTTACTCTTGTATTACTGATAAATTAAAATTCCACCACTCCATTGGCGTAATTAAAAATTAAAATGTTTTAAAACCACTGCATACCACTTGGCTCCCTTGAATACTTAAAACCTTTAATCAATTCAATATATGCAAGGGCACCAAATGATATGCAGCGATTCCTAAAGTTTAGAAACCACTGCATACTACTCTGCAGAGATTAAAAGTTTTAATCATTGTAGCATATGCAAGGGCACCAAGAGGTATTTGGCCTTGCTATTTTATTACACAAAATGCATCCTCGCATCCATTTTGGATCCGAGGGTGCACTTTGTGCTAAGAAATAGCATCAAATGCCCACTTCACACCTTCGCGGAATTCCGTGGAATCTGGAGGAATTTTAATGTAAGTCCACAAAATTAAACTCTGCGAATTCCACATACCCCTAGAAATTATGCATAATTTTATGTTATTTTCCTGAAATATCATGTAATTACGCAAAAGCAAATTACACAAATTTCACATACCCCTATTCTCAACATATAAATCATGTCCCCTCCAAAATAATAGTGAATGGAGGAGGAATGGGTGTGGTATGAAAGCTTTGGGACTGTGGACATTTTCGCATGTATTAAGGCAAAAGTTCCTCCTATTCTATTGTGTTGAATATCTCTCTCATCAATGTTTCTCATTTGTAGATAAAGTTGAGGGGAAATATATTCGGTTTCCTCAATGAGACAATCGATTTGAGTCCAAGCACTGAGACTTGAATTCAACCTAATTAGTTCATGTGTATGAGGACTGGAGGCCATAATCACATGAGGTTATCGACTCTTACATGCTGTGCTGGCTTCTTAAGAGAATAAATAAATTGAATTCACTTTCACAGCAAAAAACAATTTTTACTCAAACTTTCAGGTGTCGCAAAAAACCTTATCCATTTCTTTAAATGAAATAAAAGACTGTAACTCAGTTAATCAAATTAAAATAATTCTAAAAGATCGAATTTTAATTGTTTGTTTTAGTCTAGATTCTCAGGACAAGATAATAAGTTCTCAGAAGCTGAGAATGTCTGTCTTTTAAAGATCATATTTGTAATTGATGCCCCTCCACCACTCAGGACATGAATCATATATCATTTGTTTGCCCAGCATATTGCTTGGATTGCTATTGTGATACATAGGCAAAATTTAGAAGAACTCTATCCCCTAACTATGTCTCCTCCTCGTCCTTCTATCTGTTTTTGTCTTTTTACATTTTTATCACTTTTCTAATACTGTTTCAAATGTAATTATTTATGACAAGATATGAAATTTGGTGATTGTATCCTTTTTACTATGATTTATTTGTATCTGTATAAATTAGTGTTGATGCAATATAACATATTTTATACATTAAAATGTTTTAATTATTTAATTGAGTGTAGGATTGAATGTACGGCCCCGAAAAGGAGGATCCACTTGACCTCCTCAAAAAGATTGTCAACTGGGACAGAAGAGGCCTGAATAGAAGTGGCTAGAGGATCTGTAGAGCATAGCCAATCACATAAAATTGATTGGAAAGGTTCATGAACTATTGGTAAGCTGAGGTGAATGATTAACCCCTCTTGAGATCATTTGAATGTATTAGCTTAAAGGGAGACCAGAAGGATGGAGTTTGTCTTTCCAGTGAATCACAAACTCTTGGACTGTGAGGGCTGATCCTGACAAGCAATAGTCAGCTATCAAAGGCTTGAAGTGAAAGGAGGGTTCTGCCTTGAAAGACTGAAAGGCAACTTTGATAACTCTCAGCAATTTAAGTGTGCCTGTGCTCCTCATGTGCTGCTGAAGGTCATTGTTTATGGAGTGGTTGAGCACGTTCTTCATTCTGAATGAGATAATGAAAACATTTAATGTGCTGTAGGCTTTAGGTTTGAAGACTTCAGCCACATCTTTCTGCACAGGGAGCATCGGTGTGCATTGTAATACTGCCAATCAGGTCCTAGCACATGGATTCTTAGTAAGAATCTTCTTTGCTTAGGTTAAACATAAATATTTCCTCTACCTAGGATAGCCTGGGATAAACGTCATATAAAGATTAAAATTGTACCGCAAACGTAGGCTGCAGTTCATCATCATGACACCATTAGAGTTGGGCAGTTCCAGTAAGTAATCCTTGGACTGGCGTATCATAATGCCAGAGCACTCTTCATGTTTTGCTTCCATGTCCATGTGGGGCCCAAAACCCCTTGTCCTTCATAGAATCTGCCATCTCCACTAAGACTAAGACGGGGCAACTTCGATACAGCATTGGGCCTGCCTTTGAGTTATCCAAATGATTTCTCCAGGGACATTGAGATTTGTGACTCAGAGTGTGGCCTTTTACGGACATCCTCAGGCTGAAGGAGAACCTGGATCTCAAAGATGAGTGTTGGCTTTGGTGGGGATCTGAGGAATGCACCAGCACACAGACACACCCATTTTCTATTGGTGGTGCCATCTCATTGATGCATGGTGCCTCAAGAGCCCGAATTAGCCCCACATAGTAGCTGTTGGTTGCCTGCAACTATTCTTTGTTGCTGCTACTGGTTTCAGTGTCCAGGCTGATTTCCCCAAACCTAGCCTCTTGCAGGAACGTGATCTGGGCTATAGATCAAATGTAGCTTAGACCTTTTCTTCTTGGGTGTATGATTATGGACCCAGAAGTGGCTACTTCACATGCGTCATGAGCGCCAATAGAAACATAGGATCTGGTTCTTCAAGAACTGTCTGATTGGTGCAGGAGCTGGGGGAGCAACCAGTCCCAAAGGAGCTGGGACATTTTCCAGGGATTTTAGCTTGCCACAAACGGCATCTAGAAATACGTCTGAAGTGAGGTGGGATGTGAACATGTGGGTAAATTACGGACTTGAATCTGAGGGAAACGCAGTATTCCAGGGCACCTTAAGATCCAGCAGTTCCTGATCCAGTGTCTCACGAGTGTCAAATTAGTGTGCCTTGGAGCTCATCTTCCTCTAGAAGAGGGCAGCAGGGAGAACTCTGAAGTAATGGAGCCCCCTTGAGATGGACCACTGGTACCGCTGTGACTGTGAAGGGCCTAAAATATGCAAATTTACTGGTAGCTCTGGTGTATGCTTCTGTATATGGAATATAGTGCTGAAGGGCAGTACCATTTATATTCCTTAATTAGTGTTACTCCAATTTCAGAGTAACCTCCTAAAAAGATTTTACCTGATGGTTGACTGAAGGGTGGAAGTTACTGAGCACATGTGAGTCAATTAAGTTTAGCATCCACAAAGATTAATGCTAAGCGGGTTATTGGCAATGATGTGCACTCATTTGTCCACATATGAAGGATATGAATCTCAGCTTGCAGAGCTCCACTAAACAGCTACAGCAGCAGGTTCTGGTCCAGTGCAAAAGGTGTGACCGGAGGTGTCCCAGATCGGAAGAAACCCTGGATGTAAAACGTGGGATGCTCGTATCCGACCTATTCACAGTAGTAGTTAGCAGACAATGCGGGATGTCTTTACCTAGTCATCACTAATATTCTTCTCTGCATTTTAGAAATCGTTTTTTTTTTTAATCAGCCTTCCGGCAGGTGCATCTCAGAATGCGAAACCACATGGCCTTGCCGTTTAGTCCAATGCTGAATTGCCTTCAGCCAGAGTGCTGATACATATAGATGCTCTGTAGTCTCTGATTTACTTCATGCAAATGCATGTAAAATACTCAACGGCACCACTGGCAAATTCATTTGTTTGTAGTTGGTTGCTCCCCAACTCAAGATGGCCGCCGTTATTGGTCCCCAAAGTGTGGATCTCTTTCCTGACGGACCTCTGTGCTAAAATCAGTCTCTTGCAGATATGACGGTGCCTGTGATGTTCATATATGTCTTTAGGAAGGTACTGCTTACAAGAGGCCGATTCAGCTGGTCATATGTACCCGCTCTCCCACAAAGCATCTGTTTTTGTGGCTGAATTGTTGATGGAACAAGAAGAGAGAGTTCGAAAATAACAGCTTGTACCATTTTGGAACAGTGTTTATTTTTTCCTAACTGGTGGATAAAAGTTGGATTCTGTATAAGGCCGGTAGAATCAATGCTTCTTTTAAAAATAAAGAATGAAATTTAAAAAAAAAAGGGTGATCCAAACTGTCATTGGTCATACGGCCTCCGTGTACCACTAGTTCCCCAGCAGCTCAAGCAGTGAGTAATAGGGGGGTGGGGTGGGAGTCTGGGTGGAATGTTTTGGATTTCGCACCCTCACCCCTCCCTCGAAAGTGAACTCTGTCGACAGCTGAATGGAAAAAATCATGGGGGGGGAGGCTCAGCCTCTCAGTTACATGATCTAAATTCTAATCAAACATCATTTAAGGCATGTTTTATTCTGTCCTCTGGAGAGATGGTCCCTCCTGACTCCTCGCCATGGCAACCGGTGTCTCATTTCAGAAGTGTCATGCCACATTATCATCTCGCTGGCTCACACACTCTCGCCTGACAAGCTCCCCCTGCCCCTCGCGACAGCCGTGGCAGGCTTATGCTGTTTATTTTCGGTGTCAGGCCGGGACCAGCCGACTGAAAGGCAAGCTCGACTCTTGAATAACAAGCATCACAACCCATTTGGTGATAAGAGATAATTTGAGAAGATATTTGCTTACATGTGTATAAGCAATTTGCCTGCATTATGCGGGCCCAGTGCGCGCGCGCCTCGGGTCGGGAGGGAGACGCCGAAGCGCGAGATGCGGCTGAAAGGGAAGGGTTTCCTTTAGGTGCGAGCGAATTAGATTTTGATCACCAGATCCCGCGATTTTCCACAGGGTGCTTTGAAATGCACGCGGAGATGTCATCCTAGTCACTTGTCTGTACCGGCACCCGACCAATGCAATCCTGCAGCTTAAAACGCCACAATAGACTCGCAGTTGCAAAAAAAACACTTATAGGATGGGGCATGGTTAGCATCCCTCCTCGCCCAGGTTCCAAAGTGCCCTCCTTTTTGGGCCCAATGACTGCTGTTTTTAGCCCCTTTTTTCAGAGTTATGATGCATGTTGAGGCACATTACCTTCCAAACTAGTGAGAACACTACCAGGCCACACTGGTTGCCGATTGTGTGTTTGTGGAATGTCAATGACCTTTGACATACCATCACCTTTATAATATACATTTTATAACCAACGGCGCAGAGCATATATCATAGCATAACTTTAGCAGACCATTATGGCTTAGTTGTAGTTTCCCAAAGCCCTAACATGTACCAACACGCTGGAATATTCATTGAAAACCGAGGAAAGAGGTTATATTGGCTGGCGTAAAGCTGGGCGAGAAGAGGTGATTGGATTTCTCGTTGGAGTAAGATTCCAGATTCTTACCAAGAGTTTCAGAAGAAAGAAGGAACCCAGAATCGGGAAGGAGAGAGCTGAATCCTTTCTCGAGCCATCGAGTTTAGAATGGCGCCCTTGTTTATTAACAAAATACGACAGACTCATCACTGCAAAGTAGATGGACGGTGAAATGCATGAGCAATAAAGAAAACCATGGGGCATATTATCAAGAAAAGGCGGTAAAATTATCGCCGCTTTAGCGGCAGAAAACTGCCGCTAAAGCGGCGATAATGGGCTTGATAATATGCCCTTGAGAATTCCCATAGAATCCCATGTTCTGGTGTCAACATGGGCTTCTATTGGAATTCTCTGCGGCATATTATCAAGCCCATTATCGCCGCTTTAGCGGCAGTTAATTTTAACGCCGTGCTTGATAATATGCCCCCATATTACTCTGTGTCTAGATATGTGTGCTGGTTTGCTTTGAACACACCCTTCAAAGTTGAATATTCTCTTCCCTGATCCTATATGCACAGCTAACAAGAGCACAGTTTTGTATCTCACCTTCCTTCCTCCCTCAAGATGGATGGATACATTTACCCTCTCTTCTACTGAGGAAGTCAATTAAATAGAGCCCCCCCCCCCCCACCTAGTCTAGTGTCCTGAAAAAATTGTCTTTTTTCCATAGCCGCTAATCAGTCATGCCGAGTTCCAGAATTACGTGTAGATTGCTCCACTTCTTTTGGAATCTTGATTTAGAGTTTGACCAATAGGTACTCCGTCACAAACATTGTGGATAGCCTGTCTGCCTTACTACAAGTGCTATAGGATATTATCTACTTGTAATAAGGTGGGCAGGACAGCCACCACTTTTGTGACTAGCACATTTACCAAACTATAAAGAAGGCCCTTAGAGGCACATGCATCAAGATCTTTTGCGATCACAAACAGTGCGAATCGCAAAAAAGGCTGTTTGCGATAGCAAAATAGCCCTAAGCACTGCATCAAACAAATTCGCAGATTATCTTACTTATTCGTAATTTTTGTGATTACCTACTTTGCGATTCCCAAATTAGCGATTCTGTATTAGCGAATCGCTATTTGGGAATTGCGAAGCTATATATGAAAAATCGCTAATTGTGAATAAGTGGGGAATCAAATCAGGTGGTAACCAGGTGAAAATAATCAAATCAGGTGGGAAACATTGGGAAAGTATTTAAACAGGCCCAGAAGGCCTCAGAATGTTTCACAATGGCAGCGCTCTACGTCATGGCGAGGACGATGAGGCAGCGAGCAGCAGCACAGAGAAGAAGGAGGATACAGGAGTGCATTTTTAGAGTGCGCGTTACTTTGTTGGGGCAGACAGAGGATGAGATCCATGACAAGTATAGGTTAAGTGCAGACATGATCTATGGTCTGATTGCTGAATTAGATCCCCGACTGCAGCGTCAGACTCTCAAGACACCTGCCATCCCCACTCATGTGCAGGTCCTATGTTCCCTGCACTTCCTAGCGTCAGGTAGCTTCCAGGGTGTAGTAGCAGCAGGTGGAGGGGTGTCACAAAGTGCCCTATTGCGGTTTTTCAATTCTTTTCTTGACGCCATGTTGAGCAGGATATACCACCACATTAGCTTTCCATCAACCCCACAGGAATTGCAGCAAACAAAATTAGACTTCTATCAGGTAGCTCAATTTTCCCACGTAATTGGTTGCATTGATAGGACGCATGTAGCCATTTGTCCTCCCTCAGTGAATGAGTACATTTATAGGAACAGAAAATCTTACCATTCACTGAATATCCAAGTCGTCTGCAATTGCAGAAATATCATAACTGGCATAGTGGCCCAATTCCCTGGCGGCACACATGACTCATACATATTCAGAGACAGTGGCATACACTTTCGTCTCCATGGGGGTGAATTTGGTCAAGGATACCTGCTTGGTAAACACATGTTACAATGTCTTGCATACTCTCGGCAAATGATGATACATAGCAGTGAGTAATCTGTTGCTTACTACCCTGTAGGTGACAGCGCATATGCTGTGCCCTCTTACATCCTGACGCCATACCTCAACCCAAGTACCCCAAGTGAGCAGCGTTACAATGCAGCGCACATCTCCACCCGCAACATCATAGAGCGCACCTTTGGCCTACTAAAAAGTAGGTTACGCAGCCTCCACAAGACTGGCGGGGCATTGCAGTACCGACCGGAAACAAGCTGCAAATTTGTGGCCACTTGTGCCATGTTGCACAACATCACAACTAGGAGAGGTACTCCTGGAACTGTCTGACAGCAAGCCTGAGGAAGACAACCAGCCAGAACAACCACCACAAGCAGCAGCTGGGCTGAGCACAGCAGAGGGCAGACAGCGACATGCAGAAAAAACACGGTATTATTTTTAAGGTGGGTATTGATGAGACAATACACTGCATGGTTTTACTGTAGCGTATATTTATTAGGAAGAAAATGTGGTAGTGTTAATGCACACATACCAGGTGCAAACTAGCATTGCGAGTGACAAAAATTAGACAACATGACATTGGCATAGAACTTGTATGTCAGCCCTGACAAATGCCATGATACTGGTTACCTAACCAGATTTGAGTTTGTCTCTCAACACCACACTACTTTTTGCGGCCACGCACTCCCAAACGCCTTTCTGTGGGCTTTGTCACATCCCTTGTGGAGCCTACTGATGCAGTGGTGCTACTAGTATTGCGCTTCCTGCATGTGGTCACTGGTGCCAAGAGACTACTGAGGCTTGAGGCCTCCTCACTCTCCCCTCCACCCAGTACATTTCTGCCCCCAACTGAAGCAGTCTGTAATTGTCCACAACATTGGTGACCTGAATGAGTCCCCTGGCCACATCCCCACAGCAATGGGTCATTTCCACCTGCATGTCCACCGCACGATGGGACAGCAGGGCTGTGTTGGTGCTGAGGCAGTTGATAGCTCTAGTGTAGCCACCTAAGTGCCCTAATGATGATGCCTTTTGCGTTGGGACACCTGGTCTTCCTGCATCACCTTGCATACCTCATGTATGGCCTCAGTTATCTGTCTATGTCCTTCCACCTCTGCTGTAGTGAGCTCATTCATGCTATCCCTCATGTCTGCCACGTTTGTAGCTATTGTACTATGTTGAGCCTGCATTAAACGCATGTTCTTGCATTGCAAGCGCTGCACCCTCAACATTTAGCTCTCCAGTCCACCCCAGACATTGGGACTGTCATCTTCTGCAGCTCCCATCTGTGCCCTTGACCAGCGCCTCTGGTTGTGGACATTGCTGCACTGCACCTGTGATTGGGCTCTTGGTGTGGGGGTATTCCCAGCCAGGGATGTCTGTTGGTCAAGTTGGCTCTCCTCCTCTACTTTAAAGGCAGGTAGTGATGCCACCTTGGTCCTGCGTCTTGTGGGTGCAGGTATTGGGGCTGCTGGGGCCACTTGTGTCTCCTCTCCTGACTGTGCCTGAGTCTCCAGGGTGTCATCGACTTCACTTTCCTCTGACTCCTGTGCAGCTGTATCTGTGATGTTAAACAGTGCAAGTTTAATTTTGTTTTATAGACATGTATGTCACATTGTGCATTGTTTTGTTTCATTGAATTAGATAATAACACATAGTGTCTATATGTTTCATTTGCTTGTTGTACTTGAAAGCAACAATGCTGTTTTGCTCCACAGTTGCCTTTCCTATTGGAGTTTCTGTCTGCTAATCCCATAATGTATTTGGGTGTAGCAAGTAAAATATGGACTGGAGTATGATTCGCAAAACTATGCCTGATCTAACTTGAGGGATTGTTTGTTAGATTCAGTATTGAATGGTCATTTGCATGCATCTTACCTGTGAAGTCCTGGCCGGTGCAGAGGTGTCTATCTCCGTCACTCCAACTACAGCTACTGGCTGAAGTGTGGACTCCACAAGGTCCTCTACAGGTGTATTTGCAGTTTGGGTCGAAGGTCCTCCTCCAGTCTTCTTGGCCTCCGCAAGCCTGGCAGCAACCCTTTACTTGGCATGGCTCCGCAGGTCATACCAGCACTTGGGCAGATCTTCTATCATGCGCTTTGTGCCCCACCCCCCACTGCGTTTACTCTGGATTGTATTCCAAGCCAGATTTTGTATTTCTCTGACTCAGGGACCTAGAGTAACTGCTTCCCAAAGACTTTATCATGCCGCCTCACAACTTCCTCAATGAGGACTTCAAGCTCCTTCTCACTGAACTTCAGCTTCCTCTTGTGCTGTGCTGACCTGTCCTAAGTTGTTCCAGAAGCCATGCTGATGTTCTTGCACAGGTTTAAATCTCCCAAAATGGTTCTTTCTGCTGTACTCCTGCAGTCTGCCTCCTCCTCTGTCTCTCTCAGTGTACAGGTTTCAGCATGGACTGTATCACTTTCTGGTTGTGATGTCATCGTGCTGCAGCGGAAATACGGATTTGCTATTTGCGATTTGGTAGAAGTTAATTTGCAATTTTGCGATTCGGTAATAGGCAATCTCAAATAGCGATTGCGATTATTCCAGATTCTCTAAAATTCAGTGATTTTCTTGATGCATTGCTCTTTGCGATTACCAAATAGCGATTCCTTAAAAATCGCTATTTAGGAATCGCAAAATGAAATTTTGATGCATGTGCCCATAAGTGTTTACTGGCGGGAGCTAAGAGACATGTGAACATTCAGACCGACCCTGTTCCATTAAGGTCCCTTACTCAGCATTATATTACATAATATACAATGTAGTTATTCTTCATGCCAAAGTTTTTGTTGTGTTAAGGCACCTTTTGCAGAAAGGCATGGACAGCCTGAAACTGATAGGGTATGAACTGAGGGGCATATTTATAAGCCCCAATCAGCACCGTATTATCAACATTATCCGTATTATGACCCTGGGACTTTTCCATCCTCCCACTGGAACCTGCTATTTCCATCAACAAGAGTGTAATATTAATCAAATATCACCTGAAACAGACCTCTGAAAGGACATGCAGAGTGTGGGCAAAACAAATGGCAAATGGTTAATTTTTTCTGGGCCGCAGGCTCATGATGTAAGGATTGTGGTGTCACAGGGCGGGAGGGGGGGCAGATAAAATCGCGAGGTGGACCTGTCCACCTTTGCGAATGCGAAACACCTTTCCTTCAATTGAAAGCAACATATCATCTTCAGAAGACTGTAAAAACTTGCGTCTTTGGCATCGGGCGTGCAATGTCCCACGCGCGTTAATGGCGCTGTCAGCCCCGGCCCAACCTCTGTCATGACGCTTGCAACGTGTGGCGTTAAGCGTCTAACAAATCATATTGAGATGAAAGCGGCCTGCCTGATGCTTGCGGGAAGACAGGAGGACGGCTGTGGGTGGACGGGTGGGAGGGACGGGCCGGCCGCGCGCAAGTGACACTCGCATCATAAGAGCGAGCGCGGTTACTCACACCTATTAAGTTCTGCCTGCAGGAAATACATGATGGGTGAAAGGTTTATACTAGGGGCTGAAAGTGTCCACCGGATGACGAAATGACCTGTAATTTATGAGACACATGTATATTATATTTGGCTTCGGCGGAATAGAGAACTGTCTGCAGGAATAATATATTCCTTGGGTGAGGTCGAGATCTCTCTAATTCTCATCTGAATCACAGAGGTGCCTGCTTATGGCTGTTGTAGTTCTCGCACAATTCATGATTTAAGCAGGATGTCAATATTTTGTGAAACACTTGGTTCAACATTCAGATTCATGAGTGGAAAAATGTAGAATTCATAAAAGAAGGTGCTTCGAACAACCCAGAGGGGCTTCCTGGTAAAAGTGTCACAGCTGATGGGAAACCCTAAAAAAGATGCCAATTTGTGCTCCTTCCGAAAAGGGCCAGTCTGAGTGCAGGGTGGATGATGGCAGGGGTGCAGCTCACAACTGGAGGCTCTTCTGAGAAAGGAGGCCCTCTTCAGAGGCCCGCTGAGCTTCGGTGATTTGTAGCTGTTAGTGGTTTAAAGAGAAAAAGGAATAAACTGAAAAATGCTGATTGCAGGAACAAAACTTGCTGCCACTTCTACAATGTGCAGGCACACATCTAATGTGCAGGTTGAAATCTTATAACAAAGTAGTGATGAAGCCAGAACTCTAGCAAAAATGACACACACCCTTGTGGAAACTCAAACAGCTAATGTGACTAATAGATCTAATTATAGCAAATGAACAAAATGAAGGGCCTAGTGTTAGTAGTTTGCTGTTACACCTGAGCCATGCCCTACTAGGACAGAAGGTGTAAAACAACATGCAATTGAAAAATCTATTATTAGAAGCTGAAGACATACATATTTATATTAATTTTGTTACAAAAGTTAGTCATTTATTCACATTAGAAATATTTTTGTTCATGCTTTGTTCATGTAACCAAAACTATGGGATATTTTTGTGTTATCAATGACTTTACATTGTATTCTTTCTGAATATAAAAAAGAACAATATTTAAATTTTCCAATTCGAAATTATATGTTTGTTTATATTCCCTAAAAGTAGCTGCTTGTCACATCAGTGCTGCATGCACGTCCGTCAGCAGCTATGGGGGCATCTTGTCCTGGGATGAAGGTCTAAATCGATTTTCATCTTCTTTGTCTCAATCATCAGAAACTATTTCAAATGGCATGCTTTTCCTTATGGCAAACTTGTGCAACAAAGCACAGGTGGCTATATTCGTGCAACATGTAGGATCATGCACCATACACCAGTGCACCCCAACTGTTATGCAGACATTGCAACCTCCCTTTCAGCCAAGAAATGCCTTTTCTATAACAGATCGGGATTGCTTGTCTGCATGATTGTACCTCCTCTCTGTCCCGGTGTTCGTGCATTAAAGTATGGTGTTAGTATTCAATGATGTAAAGAATATACAGCATTGCCTGTACAAATATACCTATACTTTATAATCTGTAATAACATAACTTCTTTATGAAAAATATACACTTTATCGTTACTGTCAGAAATAGGTTTCTGGTTGGCGAGGGTACGCACCTAAGCCAGGCAGAACCCACCACTCTAGTCAGGGAGTTCCACACACAAGATAACCCCTGCTCACCCCCATGGTAGCTTGGCAGAGCAGTGAGCCTTATCCCAGAGGCAATATGTAAAGCTTTTACGCAACACACACATCAGTGACACACTAGGCACACCACAAAAAGAGACTCCACACAGGGTTATATAAAAATATCGCTGCATTATATATAAGACACATTAGACCAGTCACATAAATCAATAATCACCTTGCCAACTAGGCAAAAGTCACTACATTACATAGGTCATAAAGCACTTTGCAGTATATGACAAGTACATTAGCCCACACTGACATAAATCACAAGTGACTTGCCAACCAGGCAAGTGTTATGGGTAAAGCAGTGAAAACCTTCCTAAAGTATACTTCCAAGAAATGCTTTTTTATAAGGGCAGTCCCCCTCCTTTCCCCCTGCCTGCTCCGGCTCCAAGGAAATGTTCTGCCGGTTGCCGCACAGCAGGCAACTGGCGTGAAGTACCCCAATGAAATACGGGAGCACACCGTCCTGGTGTACTCGCCTTGATCAGCGTAGTGGATCTTACTTGAAAATGCGCGTTGAATATGGCCAATGTGCCCAATGTCCCCAGCCGGACCCCTTGCGGTCCCGAGGTAGGAGATGCGAGTTGCTGTCTCCTTCCAGTGGAACGTGGTCATGAGTGGCTGGGGCGGCAAGGGTGGTGCTCCGGCTTTGGATCCTCGGCAGAGCCGACCGCACCGGAGACTCGTTGTTGTGCCTGCGGGTGACCCAAACCGTGCTGGCTAACTGCTGCTGGCATTGAGCTGAGTTTGGTTCCTCAGCAGTGCCGATCTGTCACGGCGGCCGGAGTCCACTCCTCAGAATGACGCTGATGCTTTAATGGGGTCCACCTCCCATCCGTCCCCAGTCCGGAGAACGTGTAATACACACGGACTAAGGAGACAGGTGGGCGAGGGAAGGAAGGGAAGGAGCAGCTGGGAGAGGGATCTGGAATGAGACAAGCACACCATTAACAACCGTTCTGCGTGAAATCCCTCCCCGTGTATCTCCCCGTCACTCCCTTCGTCGGGTTCTCACCTGCCGCCTTCCCCACTCTACGAAGGGAGTAGCCTAGTTAAACTATGGCACTGGCTAACGGCCTCGGATCCAGGGTTGGCCTAGAGGCAGGTTCAGGTAGTCGAGGTGGCTCGCCCCCTCTGGGAGCAAAGTACAGCACTTCACTGCAGTGCTTAATGCTCCAGAGCGCAAATCAGGGTCAACAAAGGAAACAAACAAGAAATGCCTTTCTGAAGGCAAAGGCAATAGTACTCACGGTCTCGAAGGGCTGAGATCCAAGTGGGCGCTGCGACTCTAGGCCCGGAACTCCTTGGGCCGAGGAGCGCACCTGGTCGCGCTGCAACTCTATACCCGGAACTCCGTGGGCAGAGGAGCGCTAGTGTTCGCGCTGCGACTCTGGACCCAAGGCTCCGTGGGCAGAGGAGCGCCGGCGGTTCTTCTGGGAGACGGAAGTGTAGGAGGGCGAAGGTCTCTGGGGCGTTCTTCCAACGCCTGGAATGGTTGGTGAGGTTTTCACCTTCGCGCTTCCACTCTGGACTCAACCAGACGAGGGCAGAGGAGCGCCGGGGTTTTTCCGCTGGAGATTGGTCTGCAGGGGGCTGGGTTCTCTGTGGAGTGTTCCTCGCGTCGGGGCGTCGTGCAAGGTTCCCGTTGACAGGGCACACGGGTTCAGGAAGGAATGGCGAGGGCCAGGTCGAGGATACCGGTCTGGAGCAGCGCGTCAGCATAAGGGTATGCTGCGTAGGCAGAAATCATCGGCTTTATCCCTTGTCGCGTCCAGCTCCGGTCACGTGATACGTGATCCGCCGGGAGTTCTGGGACTTGAAGTCCCCCTAGCGGCCGTTTGTTGCGGTGGGCGCTTGAGGTGCGCGAGCAGTGCGTTGCCGGGCCACGCCTCCTGACAGTACACCCCTGCCCCCACCGACACCAGCGCTGGGAGCAGCACCAGGCTTGCCGGGGGAGCGGCGGTGGAAAGCGGCCACCAGGCGGGAAGCGTGGATCGCAGTAGCCGGTTCCCAAGAATGTTCCTCCGGCCCATAGCCCTTCCACGCCAAGAGATACCACACCCGGCCCCTCACCAGCTTGGAGTCAAGAACCTTCTCCACCTCGTACTCTCGCTCCTGATGTATCCATACTGGAGAAGGGACTCTCTTCACCGGACAATGTGAGGGCTTGAGCAAAGAAACGTGGAACACGGGGTGTATGCGCATGTGGTCCGGGAGGCGGAGTCGCACCGCCACGGGGTTAACGTGACGGACCACCGGATAGGGACCTATGAACTTGGGGTTGAACACACTGGGTTTCCTGAAGGTGATGTGACGTGTGGACAACCAGACTCTGTCCCCTTTGTGATACACGGGATTGGGTCGGCGGTGCCTATCCGCCTGTGCTTTGTACCTCTCTTTAGCACGGCGAAGGTTCTCGCGGGCAGCCGAGAGGGTTGAGCGGATCTGGGTAAGCCTGTGTTGGAGATCAGGCAGAGCGACGTGAGAGTGGGGGAGCAAAAAAGGGGTGAAACGGGGGTGAAACCCAGAAGAAAGGTGGAAGGGAGTGTGTTGTGTGGATGCATGGATGGAGTCATTGTATGCTACCTCCGCTGCCCACAGCCAGTCCACCCAGGCCTCAGAGGCTTTGTCCACATAGCAACGGAGGTACTGTTTCAGGGTTTGGTTGAGGCGCTCGGTTTGTCCATCGGATTGAGGGTGGAAGCTCGTGGACAGGGATGATTGAATGCCCAACTCGGTGCACCAGACCTTCCAAAAGCGGGCGGTGAATTGGGACCCTCTGTCCGACACAATTTCCCGGACCAGGCCGTGTAGCCTCACGACTTCTCTTAACATGATTCTGGCCAAGGCCCCCGCCGTGGGTACCTGCTTGCACGCGATGAAATGCCCCATCTTGGTGAGGTAATCGATGACGACCGCGATCGCCGTGCAATTTTGGTCTTTCGGTAGTCCGACTATAAAATCGACGGAGATTTTTTCCCACGGATTCGTTGGGGTCGACAGAGGAAGCAGTAGACCCTGTTTTTTGCTGTGGTCGGTTTTCATCTGAGCGCATATGGAACAGTTCTTAACCCAGCGTAAGACATCCGGCCGGACCGACGGCCACCAGAATTGTCGCAGGACCTTCTCCAGGGTTTTGGGGCCCCCCATATGACCTGCGCTAGGGGCTTCGTGACACCAGCTGAATACGAGTTGTCGGAGGCGGAGAGAGGGGACCAGAACCCTAGATCCGCACATAGGGAGGCCTTGACGCAATTGCCACTCCCTGTGGCAGCGCAACCAGGACAACCACGCAAAAGTTTTGATGCCTCGTTTTACACCGTCTAGGAAGGATTCAGTTTCCACTCTTCCCACCACGTTATCGGGGGATACTATGGAGCGTTCTGGGTCAATCGGAGGGAGCCCGTCCGCCCCCTGTTGGGATAAGGCGTCCGCTTTTTGGTTCCGTGTCCCAGGTCGAAACGTGACGAGGAAGTGGTACTCGGCAAAGAATAACATCCACCGTTGTTGTCTGGGAGTGAGATGCCGGGCAGACTTCAAGAACTGGAGGTTCCGGTGGTCGGTGTAAACCGTCACTTGGTGTTGGGCCCCCATCAGCCAGTGTCTCCATTCCAGGAAGGCTTCCCGTATGGCCAGAAGCTCTTTCTCGGCTATGGTGTAGTTCTTTTCGGCGGGGTTCAGTTTCCTGGACAGGTAGGCCACGGGATGGAGCTGGCCGGTATCGGGATGCCTCTGGGATAGAACCGCCCCTACTGCAATGTCAGAGGCATCTGCCTCCACGATGAACGGGAGCTCTGGTTTGGCGTGGCGTAAGACAGGGGCAGTCGTGAAGGCGGTTTTGAGATGTTCGAACGCCCGCTGTGCCTCGGGACCCCAGGAAAACGGAACCTCTTTTCGGGTCAATCGTGTGAGCGGTGCCACCAAGTGGGAGAAGTGGTGGATGAACCGTCGGTAGAAGTTAGAGAAACCGAGGAAACTCTGAACGTCCTTGACGGTTCGGGGTGGAGGCCACTTCACCACGGCTTGAACTTTGCGGTCCGACATGACTTGGCCGGCCGGGGTTAAAAGAACGCCCAGGAATTCCATCGTGGTCACGTGGAACTCACATTTGGTGAGCTTACAGTACAGGCGATGGTCCCGTAGGGCTTGCAAGACTTGTTTCACGTGGACGACGTGTTCCTTCGGGGTGGACGAAAAGATGAGGATATCGTCGATATAGACTATGACGAATTTGTCCAGGAAGTCTCTCAAGGCCTCGTTGAGGAAGAACTGGAAGGCGGCCGGGGCGTTACAGAGCCCAAAGGGCATAACAAGGTATTCGAATAACCCATACCGCGTCTTGAAGGCCGTCTTCCATTCATCCCCCTCTCGCATCCGAACAAGGTGGTACGCCCCTCGTAGGTCCAGCTTGGTATACAGGGCCGCCTCCCGGACCTGTTCGAGCAGCACCGGGATCAACGGCAAGGGGTACTGGTTCTTGACCGTCACTGCGTTGAGCGCGCGATAGTCAATGCAGCAGCGCAACTCGCCGTTGGCTTTTGGGATGAAGAAGAGCGGAGAGGCCGCGGGCGACCGGGAGGGGCGTATGAATCCTAACGCGAGGTACGTGTCCAGGTACTCTCGGAGGTGACGTGTTTCGGGGACCGTGAGAGCATAAACACGGCAACAAGGGATGGCTGCTCCAGGTTCCAGGTCGATGCGGCAGTCGTAGGCCCGATGGGGCGGTAGCTCCTCGGCCTTCTGTTTGTCAAAGACATCCGAGTAGGGTTCATACCAGGCCGGAAGAACCACTTCCTTCTCGGCCGCCGAGGCTATGTGTTGCGGTGGGGTCGACGGAAGGATTGGCGACGACTCTGCCAACGTGCACCGTTGTCGGCAAAAGGTGGACTGAAAGGATAAGGTATTTGCGGACCACCCTATGGTGGGTTCGTGTTTTCTCAGCCAGGGTAACCCCAAAATGAGTTTGCACCGGGGAGCGGAAATAATGTTCAAGGTCAGCCATTCGCCGTGAGTTCCGCCTATGGTCATCCAGAGGGCTGGCGTGACATAACAGATGGGCCCTGAGTCCAACTCCTTACCGTCTACCGCATAGACGAGTTCCGGCGTGTGCTTGGCTAGAAGAGTGACCCCCAACCTCTGGGCTTCTGCTCCGTCCAAAAAGCAGCCTGTGGCTCCTGAATCTATCATAGCCCGTATGGACCGGATGGTGTGGTCTATCTCCAGTTGGAGCGTAAGGAAGAAGTGATCAGGTTCGGCTTCCGCGTCGGCCTCCACAGAAGGGATGGAGTGGTAGCTTGAAAGTCTCCCTTCCTGGCCCTTCAAGCACGAGCGTTTCCCGCTTCCCCATCTCCTGTCACCGTTGCGGCTTGCCCAGCCCGAGGCCTCCCGATCTTGGGTCGAACAGGGCATTCTCAGAGGTAGTGACCTTTTTTGCCACAGTATAGGCAGAGGCCCTGTTTTCTGTGGTAATCACGCTCGCTCAGCGTTAGGGACGCTCTTACCGCCCCTATGTCCAGAGGCTCGGGCCGCGCCGGTCCGTGTTCTGGGGCCCGCAGTTGATCGGATGCTGGAGGGGGCTTGTCCCTTCTCCTGTGGTCCTCTTTTCTCTCTCGGAGGCGGTATTCCAACCGAGAGGCAAGTTCCACCATCGCGGCACAAGTGCGGGGTTGCGGGTCAACTTGGGCGATGACGTCCTTCAGTTCTTCTGTCAAACCCCTATAGAAGATAGCCGATTGTTTCGACTCGGGCCAGTCCGTTTCGGCCACCAGTCTCCGGAAACTGTTGAGATACCCTAGGAAATCGGAGCTGTTTTGTTTGAGGTCGAGAAGATCACGGTCCGCGGAGAAGGTATCGGCTCTTCTGTCGAAGGTCTTTTCGAACTCCTCGCGGAACGTATCCCAATCATAGAGTAGGGCGTTGTCTCTCCTTACGATAGGGACCGCCCATTGAGCCGCATCTCCTGTTAGGTAGGAAATGAGGAACGCCACCCTGGACTGGTTGGTCGTGAACAGCTTGGGTTTGCAGTGGAAGTGTAACAGAATTTCCGTCATGAAGACCTGCACTTTCTGTATGTCCCCATGGAACTGCTCGGGAGGGGCCAGGGGAACATGCGCGGGCATCTCAACCACTACTTGGGGCGCTGGGGCATGCCCTCTGAGCCCGGCATCAAAGGGATTCCTTTGGAGCCGGTCCATCCGAGAGTGCAATGCCGCGGTTTCTTGCCGGGACGCAGCCAGCTCTCCCTGGACTACGGCCAGGGCTGCCAGCACATCCTCTAAGGTGGCCATCCCCTAGGTCAGCGCAATCGGGAGGAGCGTAAATTCGTGGGCCGATGATTCTGTCACGGCGGCCGGAGTCCACTCCTCAGAATGACGCTGATGCTTTAATGGGGTCCACCTCCCATCCGTCCCCAGTCCGGAGAACGTGTAATACACACGGACTAAGGAGACAGGTGGGCGAGGGAAGGAAGGGAAGGAGCAGCTGGGAGAGGGATCTGGAATGAGACAAGCACACCATTAACAAACCGTTCTGCTTGAAATCCCTCCCCGTGTATCTCCCCGTCACTCCCTTCGTCGGGTTCTCACCTGCCGCCTTCCCCACTCTACGAAGGGAGTAGCCTAGTTAAATTATGGCACTGGCTAACGGCCTCGGATCCAGGGTTGGCCTAGAGGCAGGTTCAGGTAGTCGAGGTGGCTCGCCCCCTCTGGGAGCAAAGTACAGCACTTCACTGCAGTGCTTAATGCTCCAGAGCACGAATCAGGGTCAACAAAGGAAACAAACAAGAAATGCCTTTCTGAAGGCAAAGGCAATAGTACTCACGGTCTCGAAGGGCTGAGAACCAAGTGGGCGCTGCGACTCTAGGCCCGGAACTCCTTGGGCCGAGGAGCGCACCTGGTCGCGCTGCAACTCTATACCCGGAACTCCGTGGGCAGAGGAGCGCTAGTGTTCGCGCTGCGACTCTGGACCCAAGGCTCCGTGGGCAGAGGAGCGCCGGCGGTTCTTCTGGGAGACGGAAGTGTAGGAGGGCGAAGGTCTCTGGGGCGTTCTTCCAACGCCTGGAATGGTTGGTGAGGTTTTCACCTTCGCGCTTCCACTCTGGACCCAACCAGACGAGGGCAGAGGAGCGCCGGGGTTTTTCCGCTGGAGATTGGTCTGCAGGGGGCTGGGTTCTCTGTGGAGTGTTCCTCGCGTCGGGGCGTCGTGCAAGGTTCCCGTTGACAGGGCACACGGGTTCAGGAAGGAATGGCGAGGGCCAGGTCGAGGATACCGGTCTGGAGCAGCGCGTCAGCATAAGGGTATGCTGCGTAGGCAGGAATCATCGGCGTCGCTCGTTGATCGGGAGCGGCTTTATCCCTTGTCGCGTCCGGCTCCGGTCACGTGATACGTGATCCGCCGGGAGTTCTGGGACTTGAAGTCCCCCTAGCGGCCGTTTGTTGCGGTGGGTGCTTGAGGTGCGCGAGCAGCGCGTTGCCGGGCCACGCCTCCTGACACGATCGCACCGGGAACTCATGGTTGTGTCTGTGACCGGCTCAGACCACGCTGGCTTCGATACCTTGGGAGGTTGCTGAGAAATGGCAGTAACTCCAGCGGCGTGTTGGTGGGAAGCTCTGAGGACTCCTTCTTGCTTGCTTCACCTTTGCTGAGCGAGTCCTTGGCTGGTTCCTGATGTCGTTCAGCAGCACATGGGGCTCAGTCTAGTGCCCGGGCAGCAGTTGGGGGACACAAAAGAACCAGCAGCACGAGGCTTTTAGTGCCTAAGGCCCCAGATAATAGACCAGTGAATACACATGGGGAACTTCCCCCACACAGAGCACAGAGAGGTTTTCAGGAAATAAAGCCTCGAGTATTCCTTGTACACCTGGCAAGCAAAAGTTGAAACCTTGATGTACCTGAGTTTCCTAGAACAGGAGGCCAGCACACACAGGCTCTTGGAGAGTTCTTCACAAGGTGGATACCACAGCATGGCAAAACGAGTCAGTCCTTTTCCTCCACCATAGACAGAAGCAGCAACTGCAGGTTAAACCACCCCTCACACAGAAAAGGCAGTGCTCCTCACACAGTTCTTCCACTCTTCTTCTTGGCAGGGTCCTCTTGTTCCTTGAAGTAATCTAATTCTCTGGCGCTTAAGGTCCACTACTTATACCTCATTTTGTCTTTGTTCTCCTTGAGGCAAGGGTCTCTGAATCCAGTCCAAACCAGTCCTGGCCTCCTTGGTCCAGCATGACCGCAGAGTGGGGAGACAGTATTGTGAAAAGGAGACACAGCCTATTCAGGTGCAAGCAAACTCCTCCCACCACTCTAAATGCAGGCCAGCTCCATTCAGCCTAGTGATGAGTCACCCAGGCAAGGTAGGGCACACTTCAACCCCCAGTGACTGTTGAGAGTAAATGCACATCCCCAGCTCCTGTCACTCCAAACACAGACAGAGAATACACAACGGGCAGAGGTACACATGACACTTTCAAACACAGAAGTTAAACACCACTTTTTCCTAAAGGTGCATGATTAAATTCTGAGTTCAGTGAGCCTAAACTTCCTATTTTCTATCTTGTCCCAATGGAAAGTTATACTTGTAAGGTGTTACAAAGCAACTCCCATGATAGCCTATGGGACCGACAGCTTTTCAATAGTGAAAAACTAAATTGGCAGTATTTCGCTATCAGAACATGTAACACACACCAGAACATGTCCTACCTTTCACATACACTGCACTCTACCCAGGGGGGTAACCTAGACCTACTTGAGGTGTGCCTTACATGTATGGTAAGGCAAGGTTTGGGCCCAGCAAGTGGGTACACTTTCCAGAACAACATGGCACTTTTAGAACTGCACGCGCAGAGAGTGAAGTGAAGTGGCAGATGTGAGGTATATTTACAGGGCTACTCATGTGGGTGGCCCATCAGTGCTGCAGGCCTACTAGCAGGCCTACTAGTAGCATTTGATCTACAGGCCCGAAGCACAAGCGCACTATACTAGGGACTTAACAGTAAATCGAATATGCCAATCTTGGATAACCAATCAGATTCATAATTTATCCAGGGAGCACTTGCACTTTGACACTGGTTAGCAGTGTCAAAGTGCTCAAAACGTTCAAACCAGCAAAATAAAATTCCAGTACACAGTAAAAAATTACAGGAAATTTAAGCGCAACCTAAAAATTAAGGAGTCATTTGTACTTCCTGTAATACGTGCGACAAGGTTCACTGACAAAATATCGACCTGCAAAATTTTGCCACACAATAATATCATGACCAAAATATTGATGTAAAAAATATTGTCATCCTATACTTGGCAAGTACAAAAATATTGAAAAATATCGATTTCATTCATATCATTGTATTAAATATTGTTTTTTAAATATATATATTAAAAAGTAACATTAATTTAAAAAAAGAAAAGAGATTTAATATACATTTGAACAAATATAATAAATAAACGTAATTTAAAAAATGTTAGACACAAAGGGGTCCCTTAGGATGTAGGGCGGTGGCACCACCGCGGCACGGGCGGTGCAGAAAAATGCCTTTTTCCGCCCGCCAGCAGCGGACATCACGCCCGCCATATTAGTATTGACAAACATAGGCCAATTCCCGACCGCCGTGATGCATCGCGCACCGCCAACAAAGTGCACCCGCCACCGCCGTGGTGGGAGCCAATGGAGACTCACCACCTTGCGGAATGACGTCCGCCCCGCTCCACAAATTAGGATGACTCAAGCAAGCAGACGCACCACAGCGGAGACACCGCCTAACCAGAGACGGTGGAAGCTCGACAGTGGAGTGCGAAAGCAGAGTCCTGGTCACAACCGCCATGGACCCAGCTCTACACGTCTTTCCGGTGCTGTACCTGCTACATCACCAGGAACTCATGGACCGCCTCGGACGCCACCGCAGGTACGCAACAACACAACACACAACACACGGCCTGACACAGGGTCCAAATCCACATCAGACTCACTAGGGGGGACAGGGACACATCCACAAGGGCACCCACACATCACCCACCTGCCACAAAGTCCCCCCGCTGCATCCTGGACACACAGCTACCGCCACCATGCAGCAATGTCCCGGTCACGTCACCGCAGCGGCGAACACAAGCAAATACATGCGCACAATGCAGAAGGCAGGGCCATTGCCAGGCATGAGCAGGGCACAAAGACTACAGGGCCACACCCCCTCCCACCACACACTAGCACACCCTATGAAGGCACATGCCATCTGCCCCTCCTGTGCACCCCATGCACAACAACAAGCCAGGGCAATACACACCCTGCAAAACTCAACAAACAATCATGGAGACACACACTGCAGGAGTGGCTGCACAGGAACACACAACACACAGCACAGCAGCACAGGGCCAGGGAAACACACACAACACCACACTCAGGGAAATATCAATGAGGACAAGCAACAAATGAACACATACAAGGAATTAACATCCAAATGGGCACACAGCCTGCAAAGTCACACATACATACCACAGACTGACACACACACACATACACACCCCACATGCCAACAGCAATGCAGCACAACAAATATGGAAACCAAGGTGGCCTGCACACAAATGGAAGGCCATGGAGACACACAACATGCATGTGTACATCACATCAACACAAGGAACAGAGCACAACACCCTCACACCATCAAAGCACACATGGCTGGCACAGTCAGTGAACACAAACCACAGACAGCTCAGTGCGACAACACAGGGAGACAGCAAGGCAAACCACGTATAGGCACAAGGATGAAAGGAAGGCCCTGAAATCAAACGGTGAACAGCCACACACCCATACAACTACTTCACAGGAGTACACCAGCAGCACTACACACAGGGACCATCTACACACCTCAGGACTGACAAACGCCAGTGAGAATCTACACACATACCCCCCTCACACCAGCAGCACACAACACTAGTGCCAAACACACTGAAGGCTGGCAATACTTGACAGTCAATACACACACAAACAACCACACACCCTGGGCTCAGCCACAAACATCACACACACACACACACACACACACAGGGATGCCACCACAAATGTGGAAACAAATACAACAGACAAACACATAGCCCAACAGAAACACACACAGAGCCAAAACAACAACAACAGACATGCCCTGTGCAGCTTAACTGGGGATAGGCAATGGAAGCACAGACACAACAGGAATGCACAACCTCATCACTCAGAAACAATGCACAGACAACATACCACAACACACACAAGATGTGCACCATCACAGAACAACACAGCCACAGCAAACAAATGCACAGGCAGAACAATCATATAGCAAACACAGCAGGACATCAGGGGATGCACACCAGGCAATCACAAGGCAACATACACACAGCACAACAAGCACAACAAGCTGTGCGTGCACACCAATCATACCAGACACACACAGACATCAGTGACAGAACAGCAACCCACACAACACCATACAGCACAGCACAAAGACAACAGCACACCCAGGAAGTGAAGCAAAAACACAAACAACACACATACATCCAACACAACACCCAATAGATGCACAAGTCTGGGACACAAAGGTGGAAACAACTTGACCACAGGACTGAGCAGCACACACAGTTGAACTGCATAGGAGCAAACATGACTGACAAACAGCACCAGAACATCACACATAACCCATTGGGGAAATGCCCTGAGTGACACATTGACCCTGGCCAAAGAACTGCACCACAAAGCACAGTAGCACAATGAAGTCATGGGGAGGCACACACACACATAAACCAAGGGGACAGCTCACACCAAAGTGAAATGTACTGCATGTCAGTAGGGGACATGGCAGGAGTGTATCACACACAAAGAGAGGGAGTGCAGACCCACAATGGGTAGGCAGCTGAAGCACAGATAGGGGATGGCATGACAACACACACAACATGCCACACTGGGGGCAAGAAGGCACCATGTGACAGCAAGGCATGAGAAAACACAACCACAATGGCAGTGTGGAGCAGCAGGTCTGCACAGTCCCCACATACAGCAACAAGACACATAAATGTGCAACAAAACACAACACTGACTTTCCAGTAACACTCCCTGCATACTCACAAGTAACAAAAACAACAAGTAGGAGTCAGACAGAACTGCAAGGACACACCAACACACTGCACAGTGCACAACATACAACTCACACATGGGCATACAACCACATCCACAGGGATGAACAATCAAAACAACAGGCACACAACTCCTGGGTGACACATGTGTGTAGTTGACATTGCAGAGGCATGTACACATCAACACTCCCCACAAACTCACCCCTTCACACTGCACACTACCTGGTCATCCAAGAGCACAAATGGAAAGTAAGCCACGGGACTAGGATGACTGGCCATCACAAGATGACCACACACATACGCCACTGGGCACATATAAAGGAAGAACACACATACACGATGACCCTGGACAGCCTGCCTGCAATACTGTGTGCAGAAACCCACTCTGTGCTGGCAGTGACCCCCCCCCCGACATGTGTACAATAGCGCCAACATCAACTAATCAAGTAAATGACTACTGATAACCATTCAGAATGGACACCATAACCACCACAAGTATCTGGGTCAAGCAGAAATTATTATTTAAAATTATTATTTAAAATCTTATATAGCGCGCAGCTACCCTTGGGCATCCCGGCGCTTCAAGACAAACATCCGATGAGAGGTGAAGGACAGCGTTGGCACATTATCCGGGAAACAAAAAGGTTTTAAGACCTTTGCGAAAGCGCAGTGTACAGGGCTCAGCGCGTAGTTTAAGCGGAAGCGAGTTCCAAAGCTTTGCCGTATTAAATGAGAATCTTCTTCCACCTGTTCGGGCCTTTTTTACTCTAGGAACAAGCAAGAGGTGTTGCCTCTCTGAACGCAGCGTTCTGCTTGCTTTGTATGCCGTAACTAGGTTTTTTAGGATGAGGGGGCCTTTCCCCAAGAGGATTTTATGAGCAGTACAAAGTGCCTTAAAAGTCACTCTCTCCCGCACAGGGAGCCAGTGCAATGCCTTTAATGCCGGCTTCGCAGATTGCGTCCTCGGGATGTCCATGAGCAGCCTTGCCGCCGCGTTTTGGACCTGTTGAAGGATCTTAAAAGTGGATTCAGGGGCGCCCAAGAAAATAGCATTGCTATAATCAAGTCTAGATGTTATAAGACCCTGAATCAACAGCTTCCTCGATGTTAACGGAAGAAGAGGAAAGATTTTCCGAGCCGACCTGAGTAAGGCATAACACACTCCTGCTGTTTTCTTGGCTTGAGTGCGAAGTGACAGGTCCGGTTCTAACCAGACTCCAAGGCTCTTAATTGCTTCCTTGGGGGCTGGAGGCTCACCCATACAACTAGGCCAGCTGAGTGGGGGAAGGAGGGTAGCTTTACTCCCCAGCAGCAGTAATTCCGTCTTTGAGCCGTTTAACTTGAGGGAGGACTCTCCCATCCAAGTATGGACATCCACCAGACAGGACTTCAAGATGTCCGGGTTGTCGGCCAGATGGGACAGAGAAACAACTAGCTGCGTATCGTCAGCATAACTGACGATTTTGATGTCATAGGGGGAGACTACATCCTCCAGCGGGGCCATACAAACATTGAATAATGTAGGGCTCAACGAGGAGCCCTGTGGCACTCCACACTGGAGGGGGATTGATTTAGATCTCTCCGATCCATCCCAAACCTGGTAAGTTCGATCCGATAGGAAAGATCTCAACCACTGCAGAGCCACCCCCGACACCCCGACCTCAGCCAGCCGCTGTATCAGCAACTGATGGCTCACGGTGTCAAATGCCGCGCTGAGGTCCAGGAGGATCACTGCCACTGATCCTCCTGAGTCTAGGATCCGTCTGGCCTCATCCACGACCGCCACTAGAGCTGTGTCGGTGCCCTGACCCGGGCGAAATCCAGTTTGAGATGGCCGGAGGAGACCATTCAGCTCCAAAAAGGCAGACAATTGCTTATTGGCCAGTCGCTCAGCGACTTTGCCGAGGCCCGGCAGCAATGAGATGGGTCTAAAATTCGAGAGGACCGAAGAATCCAAATTGGATTTTTTTAATAGAGCCCTAACAACTGCCATTTTCCAAGTGGGTGGGACCAGACCCTGGGTGAAAGAGGCGTTCATTAGGTCAGTCACGGGGGCTGCAATGGCCGCTGTTACCTGCTTAAGGAACTTCATGGGGACCGGGTCCATGGGGGAGCCACTTTTAATCAACGATAGAGTTTTGGTGACGTCGCTCACTGACACTGGGCCGAAGGTGTCAAGGCCGGGAGCGCTTTCTCTGTCCTGAGTTCCCCCAATCCATTTGCTGTCGTCCTGCGATGACCTGGGCTGGGGAAGGGAGATTAAGATCTTCTCAATTTTTGTGTGGAAGAACTCCGCTAGCTCCGTGCTTTTTTGTTTATCATGCATGGCAACCGGCTCCGGAACTTTGAGCAGTTCTCTGAGCACTCTGAAACTTTCCCTGGAGGAACTAGAAGCGGATTTAATCCGATCCTCAAAGAAAAGGGCTTTCGCAAGTCGTACAGCTGACTTGTAGCCCCTCATTGCAGCACGATATTCTTCTCTCCTATGATCTTCCCAGTTCTTCCTCCATAGCCTCTCCATCCTTTTACATCCTTTCCTAAGGGTGCGTAGTTCTACCGAATACCACGGAGCTGAACCGACTCGTTTCTCCCTCTTTTGGACTCTCTTTTTAGGAATCAGAGGGAGGCAGATAGCCAGTTGTTAATGTTGGTATCGGCCGTAACTGGGTCCGACGCACAAGGAGGGATCGTGTCTTCCAATTTCGAGGTCCATTTCTCCACCGATAGTCTGGACCAGGCTCGATCCACCAGGAAGGCCTGTTTGGTACGTACAGGTAGTGGGTCAATTTGCCAGCAAGCTGGGACCAAAAAATGGTCTGACCAAGGGAGAGAGAGGGCGGGCTTCGCTGTAAGGCGAGGAATGTTCGAGAACATCGGGTCAAGTAAGTGTCCTTTTTCGTGAGTAGGCCCAGAATTAATTAGGTTCAGGTCACACTCTTTTAAAACGCTCTGGAGATCCATAGCCGTTTGGTCAATGGGCTCGTTGAAGTGAAGATTAAGGTCACCCAACACCATAAAATTAGCCGTCGATGTGGCCAGAGTC
Organism: Triturus cristatus; assembly: GCF_964204655.1. Taxonomy (NCBI): domain Eukaryota; kingdom Metazoa; phylum Chordata; class Amphibia; order Caudata; family Salamandridae; genus Triturus; species Triturus cristatus. The sequence continues at coordinate 950,377,540 of NC_140584.1, forward strand.
GTAACTGATTCAACAAGGGAACTCACGAAATTGCCCACTACACCTGGGGGGCGGTAGATCAACAGGCCCGATATAGACACTGTCGGGGATATCCTGAGGGCAAAATGGCAGCTCTCACAATCCGAGAGTTGGCCGTTCTGTGCCCTGCAAACGAACAGACTCCTGTAAATAATGGCGAGGCCACCCCCTCGCCCCTCTGATCTATCTACATGACAAATCAGGTAGCCTGGCGGAAGGGCCTCCACGATGTCTGCATCGGAGCTGGGGGTCAACCACGTTTCCGTTAGCAGCAAAACGTCTAGGGCAGAGTCTTGGATAAGCAGATTGACTTCTGTCGCATGACGAGGGAGGGATCTGCAATTCAGCAGACCTATAGCCAGGTCGTTTTTACCTTTAGTGGCCGAGGGATTTCTCCTTACCTCTCTGACGAAAGGGGGGGAGGGACGTCGCGTAAAAAGGTCCTCGCTGTTAGGTAGTGCATGCCGAAGAGCCATAAGTTCGGTGCGCTCGTAAGAACGCAACGCAGCCTTAGGTTTCGCCATAGTATCCTGCCCTATGCCCGTCTGGGCCCGGACGGGCACAGACGGGCTGGACTCTGGCGTGACTCCGGCGCTGAGACGGCGCTTCCGCAGCGCGTCACCGCTGCGCGTTGTCATGGCAGCTTTAAGTAGGGGCCCCGCCTCCTGTGTCTCCAACTAGAGCACACGCGGAAGTGTCGCCTCTACAGAGTCCTCTACACTACCCCCAAGATGGCGGCGCTGCAATGTCCCAGACTGACGGCTAACGGCCTGCGAAAAGCGCAGTGAAGGTCCCAGTTTAAAATGCAGGTAAGTGCTACTCTAACGATCGTTAACACGGGTACAACCAATAATAAAAATAAACAATGTATTTACACGAAGAAACGGGCACTCAGTTTAAAAACGCGCTGCCAATTCCGCGCGCTGTTCTAACTTAAAAAGCACCCACACTCAATTGCGCAGGAAATACGTGCTAACCGCTGCGAGGTTGGTAGGACGATGTCAAGGAATGAACTGCTTGTTCCCCTCGTCTTAAGTAGGGGCCCCGCCTCCTGTGTCTCCAACTAGAGCACACGCGGAAGTGTCGCCTCTACAGAGTCCTCTACACTACCCCCAAGATGGCGGCGCTGCAATGTCCCAGACTGACAGCTAACGGCCTGCGAAAAGCGCAGTGAAGGTCCCAGTTTAAAATGCAGGTAAGTGCTACTCTAACGATCGTTAACACGGGTACAACCAATAATAAAAATAAACAATGTATTTACACGAAGAAACGGGCACTCAGTTTAAAAACGCGCTGCCAATTCCGCGCGCTGTTCTAACTTAAAAAGCACCCACACTCAATTGCGCAGGAAATACGTGCTAACCGCTGCGAGGTTGGTAGGACGATGTCAATGAAGACCCTGTCACCCCTAAAACAAAGAGAGTAAGTGAGCCCAAACATTGACCATGTTGAAGTGCCACACAGACAATGTGGCACAGTAAAACATTTACACACAGCAAAATAACTTCATTCAGTAAGGACACTGACAAAATAGACAACAGGAGAAACTGTCTTTATTCGCATGTTGCACAGATGGGTAGCATGAGAAGAGATGAGCAAGGCACAAGATGCAGAGCATGTCCATGAGAAGCTGCACAGGCAGGGGGCATACAGCAGTGAACGACAAGTCCAGTGGGCAGGACAAAGTGCAAACTGAGTCCATGAGAAGCTGCACAGGCTGGGGAGCAGTGAACGACAAGGCCAGTGGCCAGTCCAGCGTGCAGACTGAGTCCATGAGAAGCTGCACAGGCAAGGGGCACACAGCACTGAACAACAAGGCCAGTGGGCAGGACAAAGTGCAGACTGAGTCCATGAGAAGCTGCACAGGGAAGAGTTCAACACAGCAAAGAGCAACAAGGCCAGTGGCCAGTCCATGGTGCTGACTGAGTCCATGAGAAGCTGCTCAGGCAGGGGGCACACAGCAGTGAACGACAAGGCCAGTGGGCAGGACAAAGTGCAGACTGAGTCCATGAGAAGCTGCACAGGGAAGAGTTCAAGACAGCAAAGAGCAACTAGGCCAGTGGCCAGTCCAGGGTGCTGACTGAGTCCATGAGAAGCCGCACAGGGAATGTGTGCAACTGTACCCCTTTTCATGCTTAGCAACACAGTCAGGGGGCAACAATGTTCAGTACAGGCCCACCTGTGTGAGAGACAGGTGTGTGAGGGTGACTAACACTCAGACTTGGCTGTCAGGTGGACTGGGAGCTGGCTGTGTCTCGGGGACTGGTGGGGCACTTGACAGGGGAGAGAGCAGAACAGCTGAGGCAGAGCTATCAGTGGCTTGACAAGCCGAAGGGCTGCTTGGACCAGGTGATGTAGTGGCACGTGGAGGTGGAGTCATGCAGACGGGAGACACAGTGTGGCTGGGAGATTGTAGAGGGGTGCCCTTCCACTTCTTGGGGATACTAAATGGCTTGCCTGACTTTGGATCAATGGGAAGTGGTGTGGGCACAACAGGCACACTCATCACCACTGCTGCAGCAGGTGCAGGCGCTGGCAGCCCCTCTGGTGATGTACTGGACCCAGCGGAACGCTTTGTCTGGCTTCGCCTATGCCCCCCTTCCTCTGTTTACTAGATGTTACCCCTACAGTGCCTTCCGGCCCCTGCTTCACTGGGCTTGGAATGGGAGTCAAGGTGGTTGGTGATTCAGCCTTGGAGCCCTTCCTAGGTGTTCCCTTGGCATGCACCACCTCTTTGGTGGGCACAGACACTGTACGATTATCTTTGCGCAATGCTTTAGGGGCAGGAGAGTCCTTGGATGGGGATGCCACTGAGGCATGTGTGCCTGAGGTCTGCTGCTCGGCTTTTTGTCCACTGGTGTCGCCTGACAGGCTTTTCTCCCTGCGCTCTGGGGTGGCTTTGGTCTTCTGTGGGGATGGGTTCTGCGCCCGGGACCGCTTGGGTTGCTGCTGCTGTGTGCTTCGTGTGCTGTATGATGTATGTGGACCGTGGTCAATATCGTCAGACGTGGCCACTGCCAGGGGTAGGACAAAGGGACTGGAGCTGGACTGTGAGTATTTGCCTGTTGCAGGGCAGACGTCACTGTTGATGACAAAGCCTGGATGTCCGGTGCAGCCCACCCACGTCGGAATGTATGCCCTCCATGAAGGCAACCACCTGGGCCAATTTCTTGTCGTGGTCAATGAATGCATTGAGGAGAGCTGTCTGGCCTACACACAGCTGGCGCAAAAGGTCCACAGACTCAGCACTGATGGCAGCAGGGGGGACAGGGGCAGGGGCAGCGGTGCCAGGGGTGAAGGACACTGTTACCCTCTTACTGAGGCAGACACAGGCAGCACCAGAGGAAGTGGGTGGGAGGGTGGGCAATGGCCGCTGTGTGGTGGAAGTCGATGCAGAGTCACCGTTCCCTGTTCCCTCCAACATGGATGCATCCCCGCTGGCATCGGATGATGTGGTGCTTTGCGTCTCAGGCTGGGATTCCTCCAGCAGACTCCTGTCCCCCTCTGAGGCGCTGGTGACATCAGTGTCACTGGGCTCCTGGGCAGCTGTGGTGCTAGTTTCACCCCCACTGGTGTCCGTCTCCTGTCCCTCCGTAACCACAGGTGATGCTGCATGAGAGAGAGAGATGTAGGGTCAGGTCAGTGGCTGCATGGCAGCAACAGAACAAACATATGCAAGCAATGCAGGACAAAAGTTGACCAAATCTACATGTTGCACACCACCGTGTGCAATCACATCGTGCCAACTCACTACATAGACTCAAGCAGTGCGTGGAAACTGGAAACACAGGCATGAGTGAGCCATGTGATGACCACACAGCACAACACCCTGCTTGTGGCTCTGTTCAAACAGAGCAACTACATGGGGAGAGTTTTGCCTTGAGCCCCAAACCAATCGCACAGCTGGATTGAGCCTTTTGGCAAACATTACTCATTTGTTTTCACCAATGTATTCCTTGTATTCCATCTTCATTCTAACATTTTAGCTAGATTTATATTTTCCTCCACACGTGGCATTTTTGCCGTTTCCCAAGTTTCTAATGTCCAAAATGTGTCCATCCGGACCTCTTTATATGAACACGACTGAAGCAATAGTTCGTAAAAGGCAGTGTTTATTCAGAAAATACCCAATGCATTTCGGGCTTCAAGTGCCCTTCGTCGGGGGTCACTATAAATAACAATAAGACAACAATGAGTTTATGTTTCTTAATTAAACATATTACACTGAATTGATGCATGATTTATCACAATTACATTATACATTACATGTAGCTCGTATATCCCTTCAATAAAACATAGCATGAATAATAATGTAAATAATCACCCTCCTTCGACTGAACAGACCAATATTTCCCTTGACGTTGCCTGTTATTCCCTCACCCAATCACCATTCCCTGCTAGTTCTCAACAAATGCACATCCATATGCGCCATACTACCTCTCCTCTCCTCTCATACCTCTTTTCCAACAACATCCTACCCACAAGCAATTAAACAAAACAGTTATCACCTTTACTCTCTCTCGCAGCAATGAGCTTTCCTTGCCTATTTTCAACATTCCTTACACCTGTTAATATAAATCGCCTACCAAGCTCTATCCCTGCTTCCTCCTCCCTCTTTTCTACCTATGTTCCAAACTGCCCCAATCTATTTCAAACCCGGTTTCACCCACCATTTAAACCACAAAGTAACTGCTGATGTGGATAGATAACTTCCCATAAATACATTCACACGATTTCATTTTAAACACCCACTAAACTTCTAACTGACAACTGCTGTCTCACTTGCATATGTTACCATACCTGCCATGAGCATTTAAAATCAACCGTCCGTATCATTGTTGCAGCAAGAAATCATTCGCTGCATTCCCCCTTCCTTATTTAACCAAATTATCCCGCCCTGTTCTCTCCCAATTGGCCCATTCCTGCATTGTTTTCCCGCCGTTAGTGCTATTCACATGTAAAATACTCCATGTCCCATCATGCAGTTTAATGTACTGAGAAGACCTCGAGCTCTTCATCCATAATCTGATTACGTAGCTGTGTTCCAACATACTGGTAATTGTCGAAATGAAAACACCATTGTCATTGTTTACGTCATAAATGTTTTGAAGTTCATTACCAACAGAAGTTCAACACCGGCTTTAAAAACGAACCCAGATCTTTCGCCAACCGTGTGGATTACATTGCACATTCAACTATTTTACTATTTATCGAACGGGTGCTATCCTCAACGGGCAATATGTGAAACTTCAATAATGGGGGTGGGATGCACACCATTTCTTTACTTATTTTCAAATGTTATCCTTTGTTCTCCTGATATTGCGTGCAGACTGGTAAGGTGCCAGCCCATATGACACCGATCAAGAACAACTACATGGGGAGGGGCGTGCCTTGAGCCCCAAACCAATTGCACAGCGGGATTGAGCCACTTTGGCAAACATTACTCATTTGTTTTCACCAATGTTTTCCTTGAATTCCATCTTCATTTTAACATTTTAGCTAGATTTATATTTTACTCCACACGTGGCATTTTTGCCGTTTCCCAAGTTTCTAATGTCCAAAATGTGTCTATCCGGACCTCTTTATATGAACACAACTGAAGCAATAGTTCGTAAAAAGCAGTGTTTATCCAGAAAATACCCAATGCATTTCGGGCTTCAAGTGCCCTTCTTCGGGAGTCACTATAAATAACGATAAGACAACAATCAGTTTAGGTTTCTTAATTAAACGATGGATAACATTTGAAAATAAGTAAAGAAATGGTGTGCCTTCGACCTCTGTTCAAACAGACAGACGACTAGTTCTGAGCACACCTAGGGTCATAATGGGGGCACACTACTTATTGCCAATGACAGAACTGGATGGAACAGGAGGGGACAACACAGACCTAGACTACAACATGACAGTCCACAATGGACATTAGCTCATGCCACCCACCATGTCGTACCTTGGGGACAATATAATGCTGCACATTGCTGTAAGATGTGTAGGCCTCCCCAATATGGGTGCATGCGATGTACGCATTGATGTACGCACAGTCAGAATGGGCACACTGCCGTCCCCTCCCATGGGATTCCAAAGACTACACCAATGCAGAAGAAACCTGAAGAGCACAACTCAGAATGTAATGTGAAGGCACAGCATCCAAATCACCTTTGTAAGTACAGGTAGGGCAAATGCATGCCACAGGCACCCAGGCCAGCAGCCACTTACATGCCACAGCATCACACGTACCAGCAACACATAGGCCAGCGCTGGCACAGGCTCTGTACACATGTAGCCACCCCCAGCCAAACTCAGACTCCCCAAATGCTCACCCCTGGCTTGCTGCTGATGCTCCTTCAAACGTGCATCCAGCTCAGGCTGTGTCACTGCCAAGATGTGCCCCATTAGTGGTGTCATGCTGCACCGTGCCAGACGCCCAGTGCGAGGAAGCAGCCCCAAGGTCATCTCCGCCACATTCTTTGCCAGCCGGCTGATGTTTTCCCATCTCTTGTGGCAGTGGGTGCACTGTCGGTTTGAGACCCCCAGAGCTCGCACCTTCGCTGGAATGGCCCTCCACGCGGCCTTACGCTGGTGTACCTTGAGCTGCAGGCATAGGAGACAAAAGTTGGAAATGATCAGTGACACAGTATGATGTACCAACATCTATCAGTATAGCAGCAAGATACAAAATCATCACATATCCAACGAAATTGGCAATAAGAGACTATAGTACAGCTCACATGGGACACCTGCATGGGAAAAGCTGATGTGAAAACATGCAGGAGTGAGGGGGAACTCAGTCCCTGCACATCTCACGCACATGCAGGGTGCCAGCACTGAAACACCAATGTAGCCTGCCCACATCTCCAGTCCATTGTTGGCTTGAGCAACACCTACATCACATGTCAACATGTGTTTGGGGGTGGACTCTCTGTGTCCAAGACTGCACAGCCATCAATGTCCCTGTCTTGTGAATAGATGAATGTGCCATGGTGGTCACATTGAGGGACATGATCACACAAATACAAAATGCCATTCACAAGGGCAGTTGTGTGCAAAATACAGTGCTGAGATGGCCCATAGCTGGAGTGCAATGTGAAAAGACTGATGTCATACTCTGTAAGTTAAGTGAGGTGTCCTTGTCTTTGTAGGCGGGGATTGTGAAGGCCAGCTGGGCTCACACTGAGATGGACTACAGGGGCACACACAGCTATTCAGCCAAGCAATCACTGTCCTGACTACAGAATGAACAACTTTATGTGTCACTGTATGGGTGACAACACAACACAGGTCACTCATACATACATGTGCAGGGAGGGAAAGCTGTGGCATTGTGTACACACACCCTCCCACTGGAGACAGCATATCAGGCAGTGCATGACACCACCCCACACTCCCAGGCACATACTGCATCAGTCAAACTACATGTGTGGCCCCACTGCCCTACCCCACCACTGTTGAAGACTTACCACGACATTTGGGGCACCATATAACCTCAGGTACAGTGTGAGCACTTCGTCCACCAGGACCTCCTCGCTCGTGAAGGGACTGGCACGGATCTTCTCTGTCCTTGCCATCACTGTGCACATGAGACAACAGCTGTGGAATTGGGTGGTGAGGGGTCTCAGGCAGCAGTCCCTGGAGGCAGCAGCAGGTGAGGGGTCTCAGGCAGCAGTCCCTGGAGGCAGCAGCAGGTGAGGGGTCTCAGGCAGCAGTCCCTGGAAGCAGCAGCAGGTGAGGGGTCTCAGGCAGCAGACTCTTGGAGCAGTGGAAATGTGAGGCTCACTCCCACACATATATATCCCCCTGGGGTCATTTCAAAGGTGCCAAGATGCAGCAATTGGTGGTCCAGGTCTGCCTCTTTCAAATGCATCCAATGATCGCCTACCGCAATCTTCAAAATTGCATCATGCCACCGCAATCATTACTCCCATTGGCTGTAAGGGCATGCTCCATGGCGATGACACAACGCTGAGGCCCGGGGTGCGCTACCGCGAAGGTGCATCTTTCAAATGCAGCCATTGACCGCCTCCGCGGTGGCGGAGCACGCCTACCGCGATCTTCAAAATTGCATCATGCCACCGCTATCGAGCTTCGCATTGGCTCTAGGGCAAGCTCCCTGGCGGTGACACACCGCAGGGGCCCGGTGTGCGCTACTGCCATTTTAGTGGCGTTGCATGCCAACCGCCATTTCCACATGTCTCCATGCCTATCACTACCGCACTTGTGTGAATGGGGGTGCTGGTGACACACCGCTGGGGCCAGGTGGTAGCTACCGCGACATGGGTGCCATACATTGACACGAGGCTCTGCCATTCATATGGTGGAGCATGCCAACCGCCATTTCCACATGTCTCCATGCCTATCACTACCGCACTTGTGTGAAGGGGGGTGCTGGTGACACACCGCAAGGGCCAGGCGGTAGCTACCACAATTTGGGTGCCATACAATCGCAATTGCCATCTCTCAAACATCATCAGTGCACAGTGCCAACATGTTCAATGGCACATCATTGTGCACACGATGCCAATGTTCCAGTTACTCCACTGATGGCTACACATGCCATGTTTGTGTGTGTATATCGTAGATTGGCCTGTACCCACTCACATGTCACTTATGGATTTGATGTTGGTGTAGGCAGGACAGTGTTGTTCAGGACTGTACAATGTGTACACATGTCAATGTGTTGAGGTCCAGTGACAATCACAGCGATGCTCGTCTCAATGAATGATGTTCTATTTTGCATTGCCTCTCATGTCTGCTCATGAACACATTCGTCATTCCAGCGCCGAATGTGGTAATTGTGTGGTGGATGTGTGCCAGGTTGTAATGACTAGGCCTGGGCTAAAATTCAGTTCCGCTTGCAGAAATTGCGATAATTTGACATTTTCGCATTCCGCGGAGAGCGTGAAAATGTAAAAATTTCCGCAATCCGCATTTTACCGGAAATTTTTTGCTTGCTTGCTCGCGCTGTAAAATAATACATTCTCGCGTGCGCGCGATCGCCTTACCTGAATTCCCGCGTTCGCCGACAAGTTTTCCCGGTCCGGTCGCGTTCTCCACGAGATGTTGGATTGTTGGTAGCCATTTGTGCTGTCTCGCGACAGTTCGCGCCCGCAGTAACGTCATTCATCGTGCGATCACGTCTTTCTTCTCGCGATCATGCACCGCGAGACAAGTGAAAACAAGATGGCCGCGCCCGCGAGCAACCGCATGGGTAAGTTGGCGAGCCGCGACCACGCAGAAAATACAGCGAACAGGCGGAAAAAAAACTTCCGCATCTTCGCGATATTTCCGCGTGTTTGCGGAGATTTTTAACATTTTCGCGATAATTTGCGAAAGTGAATTTCGCAAATTCCACCCACCCCTAGTAATGACCCATTAAGGTGTGACAAGTCCAGCAGCTAGGTATGAGACAGTGGTTTTGATTAGTTACACATATGCTGGATGCTATTCTCCCAGGCGTGCCCATGTGAAATGTGGCCATATCCCTATGTGCATTCACATGGACCAAGGTGGTGTTTGAGGTACTTGTCTTGTGTAAGTTGACAGGTGTGCCCTTTGTGTACCTGAAGGTGTCCCTACATGTACGCTGGTTTGTTAGTCAATATTGATGTCAGTCATTGTTGTTGTGTCATCCAGGACGTGATATGCTGTGCACATCTCATGATGTATTGCATTGACATGTGTCCACTATCATCTCAAATAGGAGGAGGCCAAATTTGACTCGTCACTTGACGGTGCTGGAGGACATGGAGGATGTTGTGATCATATGGAAATGCCGCCTGGACAGAGCCACCCTGAAAACCCTTTGTGATCTGTTGGAGCCCCACCTGCAGCCCCGCAGGACATTTCCAACAGCTTTCACCCCCACTTATAAGGTGATGGCAGCCCTGCATTTTTTTGCAACTGGATCCTTCCAAGAGTCCGTGGCCAGCGCTGGTGGGATGTCACAACCGATGTTCAGCATGGTGCTGCGTGATGTACTATCCGCCATGATGCTATATAAGGACAAATACATCCATTTCCCCAGGGGTGCTGAGTTGCCAGCTGTGAAAGGGAGACTTCTATCCCCTTGGACACATCCCCAATGTTGTTGGGGCCATTGATTGCACCCATGTCGGTCTTCTGCCACCACAGGCAAGTGAGCACATTTACCACAATCGCAAGCATTACCACTCCATCAATGTGCAGGTGGTGTGCCTGGCAGATACGACCATATGGCACATGTGTGCCAAATTCCCAGGCTCTGCCCATGACTCCTACATCCTGCGGAACAGCATAGTGCCCTAGCTGATGGCTAATCTTCTTCCCGAGCGTGCATGGATTGTGGGTGAGTATGCCTAGTTGTGTGGCGTGCTGTGTGTGTGATCTGCTGCCCTGAGCCTCTGCGACGTTGCAATGTCTATTTGTGTTTGTCTTACCTATGTGACTCTGCATATTCCAACCATCCCTGGTTGCTGAGCCCACTGCGGAATCCCAGGTCCCCGGCTGAAGTCCGCTACAATGAGGCCCATGGGAGGACACGTCGTGTGGTGGAGTATACTTTTGGCCTGCTCAAGTCACGTTTCCGCTGCCTGGACAAGACTGGAGGTGCACTGGCATACTCGCCCAGGAAGGTGTGTCAGATTGTAGTGGCATGCTGCATGCTCCACAACCTAGCCATTCACAAGGAGATTCCCCTGCTCCTGGATGATGGTGAGGACCCAAGGCCCCAGCCTGCGAACCTAGCCATGTCCAGTGATGAGGACAGTGACGATGAGGAGGAAGGGGTTGACCTGCGTGAACAGCTCATCGCCCGCTACTTCACTTGACGGTGGGTGTCACTGTGCAACATACCCATTGTCTGATGATATTGCTGTTGTCATGAAGGGGCATGTGAGAATTGTAGCATTAGCCAGTTGTAGACACAGTGGTGGTTGGAAATGTTTCTGGGACATGGTATTTGGGAACATCAACAGGACGTGTATGTTGACACTTGTTGGCCATTGTGACATGTGCATGTTGGGTTATCCTGATGGTAGGGGTTGTGTGATGTCTGTGATACCACACCCAGACCAGTGACAGTTGTTCTGCTGTATTTCCCTAGGTGCCTTCAACTTCTCCTTGCCTACATACAGCTCAAGCTCCTGGTACATTGTGATCATGTTGGAGACTGTACATCCTGCAATAAATATGGATCAGACATGACAACATGTGTGTGAGGATATTTTATTGACAATGATGAGATGCGGGGGGGGTGTACATTTCCATTGGGGGTTGGAGCAGTGAGTTGATAGTTGTGGTAGATGAGATAATCGAGTAGTCACCACATTGCTGTGGTGACCCAGTCCAACAGACAGATGCCATTCACAAGGCAGTGTGGGGAAGGTCAGTTCAAAAGGTCAATGCAGTAGTGGAGAGGGTTGCAATCATGGCTGGCTCCGTGACTAGCTTCTGGCAGGTGCTTGGCCTCCAGATACTCCCAGGGTCTTCTTGGGACGGCCCCTTCGTTGTTTGGCAGGGGGGCTCTTCTGCAGGTCCTGTGGGGTCTGCGGCCCACCAGAGGGAGGTGGAGGTGTTGTCTGTGGTGCATGCCTGTCCCTCAGTACTGCCACTTGCTGGACCAAGAGGACCACTATTTGTCCCATGCATGTCGATGGACCGCATCAGCAGGATGAGCTCGTGCAACAGTTAGTCTGACTGGCCTGTTCGGCCCTGGGCCTGTTCGTATGCGCCAAGGACTCTGGTGATGTGTTCCAGGGAGTGGGTCCCAGCCCCCTGGTGTCCCTGAGTGACCCTGCCCCTCCCACCTGCCCTGCTGCCACGGACCTGTTGCCTCACTACTGTGGGCCCCCGCATCCTTTCCCTGCCCTCCTCCGTCAGTGGTGTGTACTGGTCATCCTCTGGGACAGGGAGGGTGTTGCAGGCAGGTGGTGGTGGTGGCAGCACAGGCCGTGACAGCAGGGGACTGCTGTGAGGTTGATGTTGGCGCAGATGTGGTGGGGGGGACGATGGGATCCTGGGAGCTGTTGCTCCCTGGCCCACCAGATGGGCTGGCCTCAAGCTCATCGTCCATGGAATCCTGGGAGTCAACATCCGAGAGTCCATGTACCAGGGGTGGAGACTGGCTCTGCAGGTAGCTGGTGTTGTCCTCTGCAGTGAGTTCTTGGTCACCTGTGGGTCAGATGTGAAATGGTCATTGCAGTGCACCCGGAAAGCTTTGTGTTAGCTGTGTGTCATTCACTTTTTGTACACTGCTCAATTGACATATCATCACATTGTTGACTATGTGCACTACTGTGCTTCCTGACATGATGCAGTGGTACAGGCATTACTTGTCCATGGTGTGAGGTGTCAAGGCATACCATGCGACCCGTGCACAATTAAAGTTTACAGGGACTTGTTGCCATCTAGGGCCTGGCACAACATGTGTTTAATTGAGTACTCATTGTTTATTTGTCTGACCTGGCAGACGTCGCATCTGGCCATGGACTGGCCATTGTCATCTCCCGCATTCCTTTGTCCTGTCATGTGCATATCTTGATTTCTGCCACCACACATGCTTTCATATTTTTCTGATGGTCCTTGTTGCACTTGCTCCATGGCGATGCGCATGTAACTAGGTGCTGTGCATGATTGTGCCTTGACTTTCTTCTACTTGTGCATTGGTGTGTCACACTTTGGTAGCTATGACAGTTTCCTTAGCTTACCTGTGTGCACACTGTGCATGGCAATGGGGTAGGTATGCCTTTTTGTGCAATGAGAGGGCTGGTGTTGTCATATGGTACCGTTTAATTTGTGAAAAATAGGTGGGTGCATGTAGTGGCTACTTACCTGTAAGTTTGTTTGGTGTACTGCAATGGCTTCCAACTGCTCCTGGGTGGGGAAGTGCTCCATCCTTCTCAGGTGTGGGACAGAGGGGATGTTGGGAGTAGTAGTGCAGGCCTTCCAGCCACAAACACCCTCCCAGGGGAGATGGCTACCTACCTGTGAGTTTGATGAGGGTGGTGTAATGGCTGACACATGCTTCTGGGTGGGGTGGGGGGAGGGATCCATCTTGCCAGGCTGTGTGACAGGGGTCATGGTGGGAGTAGTGGTGCAGGCCCCCCACCCCCATACACCCTCCCAAGGAAGATGGTTACCTACCTCTGAGTTTGATGTGGGTTGTGTAATGGCTGACACATGCTTCTGGGTGGGGTGGGGGAAGGGATCCATCTTGCTAGGCTGTGGGACAGGGGGCATTGTGGGAGTAGTGGTGCAGGCCTCCCACCCTCAGACACCCTCCCAGGGAAGATGGCTACCTACCTGTGAGTTTGATGTGGGTTGTGTAATGGCTGACACATGCTTCTGGGTGGGGTGGGGGAGGGATCCATCTGGCTAGGCTGTGGGACATGGGGCATGGTGGGAGTAGTGGTATAGGCCCCCACCCCCAGACACCCTCCCAGGGAAGATGGCTACCTACCTGAGAGTTTGATGTGGGTTGTGTAATGGCTGGCACATGCTTCTGGGTGGGGTGGGGGGGGATCCATCTGGCTTGGCTGTGGGACAGGGGGCATGGTGGGAGTAATGGTGCAGGCCCCCCACCCCCAGACACCCTCCCAGGGAAGATGGCTACCTACCTGTGAGTTTGATGTGGGTTGTGTAATGGCTGACACATGCTTCTGGGTGGGGTGGGGGGAGGGATCCATCTTGCTAGGCTGTGGGACAGGGGACATGGTGGGAATAGTGGTGCAGGCCCCCCACCCCCAGACACCCTCCCAGGGAAGATGGCTACCTACCTGTGAGTTTGATGTGGGTTGTGTAATGGCTGACACATGCTTCTGGGTGGGAGGGAAGGGATCCATCTTGCTGATGCTGTGGGACAGGGGGCCTGGTGGGAGTTGTAGTGCTGTCTGACTGTACACATGCCCCCATGGTTATGTTGGTAGCTATGTTTGGGGTGGATGGGAGTGGGTGAATGTTGGATCTGTGAGCCATGTTTTTGTGAGTGTGTGATGCAGATGGATGGTATGTGTCCTAGGTGGTGTAGCTTTGTAATTGTGCAAGCAAGTACACAGCGGAGTGGCGGTAGTCATTTGTTAGTACTTACCAGCCTCCGCTCCCCCGGCTACTCCTGTGAGACTCTCTGGATGCAGTATGGCAAGCACCTTCTCCTTCCATTGTGTGAATGGTTTTGGTGGAATGGGAGGGCCACCGCCAGTCCTCTGAGCCAGCTCACGGTTCTTCCTCCTCCTCTCCTTGACCACCCTCTTCAGATCATGCCGACACTTCATGATCTCCTTTTTTGATCTTGGGGTGGTCGCTACTGCATTGACCCTTTGGACTATCCTTGCCCACATTTGTGTCCTTGTGACTAATGGTGTCTGTTGGACCAGGGTACCAAAAAGCTTTGGTTCCACTCTGACTATCTCATCTACCATGACCTTCAACTCACTCTCAGTGAATTTGGGCATTTTCTGTGTGGCCATGGTGTGTGGTGTGCAAAGTGGTTGTGGGTGCAGGAGTGTGAGTGGTGGTTGTGGTTGTGCTGTGTATGGTGTGTGTTGTGCAGGGGGGGTTAGTTGTGCTGGTGTGGAGGTGGTGGTGGTGCTGTGTGTGGTGTAGCTAGTGATGTGTCCTTTGCCTCTCCTGTCAGCTGGGGTATGTGTCCCTTCTCTCCTGGAGTATTACAAGGGATTGTGGTCAGGGAAGGGGCTGGTTTTATACTCAGCTATGTGGGTGTGTCCAATTGGGTGTTGTTGACAGGTGTGTTGTCCTGGGATTTGTATTTTTCGTTTTGCCACGTGGTTGTGTCATTGGGGAGTGTTTTGTGTATTTGGGGGAGATGGCTAGTTTTCTCTGTGCACTTTTTGGCCTTCTTGTGGGGTTTTGGCTTCGTCCACCATATTTTTTGCGGATCGTCCGCCGTGGTGGCTGTGCTTCAGCTCTTCCGCTGGCTCTTCCATTCATCCCATTGTGCGACCGTGGCGGTCGGAGACAGCGGTACGTACTAATCCTAATTTCCGGTGCGGTGTCTCCGCTATACTTGCGGCGGGTTGGTGTTTTTCCGGCGTGATTCCGACCGCCGCGGATGGATTTTGGCCATCTCCGCCCTCTACGGGTGCTTTTTCTTGGCCTCGTTGTGTCACGGTCGGATTGTTTTGGCAGTTGATCCTAATTTGGCCACCATTTTTCCCACGGTGCCGGCGGGCAGTTGTTTTCCGCTTCCATGGCGGTCGGGGTGCTTTTCCGCCCGCCATCCTAATGGACCTCATAGATAATAAGTAATATATATTTACATATATTTACTTATAAAACAATTATTAAAGTAATAATTTTAATTTTTATTATAATTCAAAATAATATAAAAATATAACGTATATAGATATAGATAAAGATATATAGATATATATGTCCACCACCACGCATACACTATGAAGTAAGCAACGAGCCACGCCGATCCAAGGTGCTTCAATTTCAGTTTATTTTCGGGCACAAAAAAAGACGCCTTTCGAGCTAGACAGCTCTTGGTCACATGATCTTTACCTTGAATACACATTTGTTTATAACTGCAAGTAGCGTCCCACTGGGAGTGAGTCTTCTATTACATCTGACACCTTGGTGGGTCGTAGCCTGGTATCCTTTCCATCTCTATCCTCCAACGAGTTTGATGCACTCTGTTTGAAGATTAAGTCTGGATCTCCAGCTGATCCTCTGACTCCTGCCTTATTTCGCCAACTCCACTCCGTGATCTCCCCTTGGGCTGTGGGTTTAGCGAATCTATCCTTGTCCTCTGCAGTGGTTCCCAGGGTTTGGAAACATGCCAAAGTTGTTCCTTTACTTAAGAAACCCTCCCTGGGCCCTGTGAAACCAGGCAATTATCGGCCTATCACCCTGCTCCCGTTTCTGGTTAAGGTGAAAGAATCTCATGTCAACTCTGTCCTCTTGGAGTATATAGATCAAAACGCCATTCTGGACCCCTCGCAACATGGCTTCCGTGCGCGTCATGGGACCAAGTCTGCATTGTTGGCAGTATCGGAAGCTATCAGGGATAGTCTGGATAGGGGTGACTCCGTGGCTTTGGTCCTTTTGGATCTAAGTGCCGCCTTCAACACCATATCACATGCAATTTTATTAACTCGTCTGCAGGAAATTGGTGTTGAGGGCGAGGCTTTGGGCTGGCTCCGCTCCTTCTTAGAGGAAAGGTCTTTCCAAGTCTCTATACCTCCGTTTCATTCCCAGGAGTTTGCTCTGCATCAGGGAGTTCCGCAGGGCTCAGTTTTGAGCCCGCTTTTGTTTAATATCTATGTTCGCCCCCTGGCTGCGGTAGCTAAAAACAGAGGGCTTGTATTGGTGTCATATGCAGATGACACCCACCTGCTGATCTCCTTCTCTAAGAACTGTGATGTCAATCTGGGTAAATTTAAGGAGGATTTTCTAGCAGTGGCGGACTGGATGGCAGGTAACTTTTTGCAGCTCAACGCCAGCAAATCAGAGATCTTGCTGTTTGGGAAGGACCGGGAACTATGGTCCGAACAGTGCTGGCCTGAGCGTCTAAAACCTGCGCCCTCTCCCAAAACGGTGGTAAAGAATCTAGGGATATGGTTTGATCAGGGTTTGACGTTTGAAGCGCAATCCAAAACTGTGGCTGGAGTGTGTTTTGGGCTGCTACGTGGCCTCAAACCCGTAATTGGCTTTTTCCCTCCCAAAGTGCGCCAAACCATAGTCCAGGCCCTAATTTTGTATAGGCTGGACTATGGTAACGTACTTTATTTGGGCGCTAATATGGCCAGTATTAAGCTTCTGCAGCGGGTCCAGAATGCAGCTGCGCGGCTGCTGGTAGGACTTCCTAAGTCTAGCTCAGTGGCCGCTTTGCTCCCTAAATTGCACTGGCTTCCTGTGGAAAAACATATCCAGTTTAAGGCTCTATGTGTGGCGCATAAAATCCTGTCTGGTCAGGCCCCGTTGGGCTTGGCCAAGCTACTTAAGCCTTATACCCCACGACGCCTATTAACCCCTTCAGCGCTGGGCGAATTCCGCCGCGGTGCTGAAGGGTTCGAGCGCGGGCGGGACCATGACGGAACGGTTCCGTCATGAGCACAGCTCAACCGTGGCTCATGACGGAACCGTTCCGTCATGAGCATGGAAGGGGTTAAGATCGGCTGGCCGCGCCCTGGTCTGTACCCCCCGCGCCTTCAAAGCCAGAGCAGGTGGCCGCTCCTTTTGGAACTTAGCCGCCAAACTCTGGAACTCATTACTGGTTCCTATCAGAATTATTCAGAAGCACTTGGTTTTCCGCAAAGCTATAAAAACCTGGCTCTTCACTGGCCCTGCTAAATCTTTATATGTTTAGCTGTCATCTTGCGTCTGTCTCCTGGTTGTTGGTCTTGGTCAGGGTCGCGCTGGGACGCCCAGTTGCTGGGGCAGCCACGCGCGTTACAAATCGGACTAATAATAATAATAATAATAACATGACGCAAACATAGAAAAAAGACTGTGTGCATACCCAATACACCAATTTCCAAAGTGTTAGACATTTACACACAATTAAATGAAAATTAGATACATAATATCAGATCTCAATTGTTTTGCAAGACCAATGCATTTTTAACTTAATTTCAGTAATTTTGCTCATTTTCTTGATCAGGCTTAGTGGATATCTAAACAACCGCTATTAAAGACATATTCGGTTGAGAAACCAATCTTTATATATATCCACTCAAATTTGTTATGGGTATAGTACCCCTACTTCTTTTGTCTCAATGTATGAATTCCTGTCCAGTTATTTACAAGATTTTGAACGCTAAAATTGTTTCTTTACCAGACCCTTATTGAATTCAACATGTGTTCATGGCAGTAACGGTCCGTGGAGGGAGTTCGGTGGGGCAGTGAGGTGGGGCGGGGGAGGGGAAGGGTGGGGAAATGTAAACACCGGAATATGGATGAACCAAGGGAAGTACATATTTAAATAAATAAAACTAATTTTGCTGCGCGCGCTGCATCGCAAAATGCGATGCAGCACGCGCAAAGGAATTTGTTTTATTTATTTAAATGTGTAATTACCTCGGTTCATCCATATTCCGGTGTTTACATTTCCTCACCCTGCCCCTCCTCCGCCCCGCCTCACTGCCCACCGAACTCCCTCCACGGACCGCTACTGGTTCATGGTATAGTACCCCATAATGAAATAACCAACTTCTATAACATAAAAAGCAGTTTCCCTGGATTCTGGTTCAATTGAAATAAAGGAAAAAAGAGAGCAGTTGTTAGTAGAAACATTTGGTTCTCTGTGCTCATACTTTCTAAATTTTAGCTGTGAAGAAGGTGATCACGTGTGTCCATAGTGGATCTGAAAAAAGACATAATAAACAATTCAATTAATATCATATTCTATAGAACATTATGAAGGATTATTGATACTTTTTAACAATTTTGGTGGGATTTAAAACACGCAGTCTTAAAGAAACATACTTTACTTTCTAGGTTCAATTAGATCCACATTGCTTTGATTTCCAAATAGCAAAACACATATAAATGAGGGATACAAAAAGAAAAAGGAGGGGGGTGGGTAAAAAACAGTGAATATTAACAGTGAAGTTAAAAGTTCTACATAATGTGTATGTATATATATCTATATCTATATTCACTGAAAAAAACATAGGTTTCAGGGGCGTTATAGTTAGCTGGACTTTTCACTCGTACAAAACCATAGAAATTCCCCCGCTATAGTTAGTTCAGCTAACTATAACTCGCGCGCCGGCAATGCACTGCTGATGACGTCACATATTGCATCACTCATGACATGGTCAGTGACATCACTCATGACATCACTGATGACATCTCAAATGACATCACTGATGACATCACTGATAACATCATCCAGTGAATGTGTGTTTTTCTGAAAATTACATATGTTTTATATATGTATATCTCAAGGTCGATGGATGAATAAATGGGTATATAAGTGTCTAAATGGATGATTTATTTTTGAAAAATTGATTGTATAACTGACTGATTAAGTGTATCTTAGTGAATACATGGCTTAGTGAGTAATGTTTAAATATGTACATATCTGTATCAGTCTCTCACTTTGTGTATAAGTGGCTGCATGGGTTGGTGAGTAGCTACATGAGTGTCTATATAGGTTATTAGTTGGTTTTTTGAGTATCAGTATAAGTGTCTGATGTCTGTATGGTTCGGTGGGGGGTATTACGTAGTGCATAGGTGCATGAATGAGTGACTCACTGTTTGTATGTGTTGAAGACAGCATGTGTGCAGGACTGTATGGGTGGATGAGTGTGTGCATGGGTGTGTTAGTGAGTGAATGACTGTCTCAATAGTGTCTCTATGAGTAACTACATATGTTTTAAACTAGTATATGTGACTATTGGTGTATATAAGTGAGTATATGTGAGAGTGAGAGATTGAAAGAGTTCCTGTATGAATAAGTATGTGTTTCTATAAGTGATTGTTAAAAAGACTAAGGTGGCGATTACGATCCGGTAAAAAATTTCCCCGTACAACTCGTATCCGGTCTTTTTACCTTACGAATCGTACAAGTGCCGTACAAACTGCCAATTACGATTCGCATGGGAAAAAGACCATACGAATCGCATTGGGAATCATTCCCCACACGTCCTCGGGTCGGAAAATGTGTCCGACACGTCCCCGGACGATTTACCGTGCAAATGTGAAACGTGAAGTCTGACCGCGGAATCACGATCCATCCCGTGCGTCCGATGTTACAACCGTATGGAAAAAACACCGTCCGCACCGAACACCCATAGCAAACATGGAGACATGTGCCCGCATACGTGCCGAACACCCCCCCAGCCCCCGTACGTTCGAGTCGTACCCCCGTGTATGTACACCCCCACCCGTGTATGTACACCCGTGTACGTGTCGTACCCCCCGTGTATGTACACCCGTGTATGTTCGTGTCGTACCCCCCGTGTATGTACACCCGTGTACGTTCGAGTCGTACCCACCCCCGTGTATGTACACCCGTGTACGTGTCTTACCCCCGTGTATGTAAACCCGTGTACGTTCGAGTCGTACCCCCGTGTATGTACACCCGTGTACGTGTCGTACCCCCGTGTATGTACACCCGTGTACGTGTCGTACCCCCCGTGTATGTACACCCGTGTACGTTCGAGTCGTACCCCCACCCGTGTATGTACACCCGTGTACGTGTCGTACCCCCCGTGTATGTACACCCGTGTACGTCCGAGTCGTACCCCCACCAGTGTATGTACACCCATGTACGTGTCGTACCCCCCGTGTATGTACACCCGTGTACGTGTCGTACCCCCCGTGTATGTACACCCGTGTACGTGTCGTACCCCCGTGTATGTACACCCATGTACGTGTCGTACCCCCCGTGTATGTACACCCGTGTACATTCGTGTCGTACCCCCCGTGTATGTACACCCGTGTACGTTCGAGTCGTACCCTCCTGTGTATGTACACCCGTGTACGTGTCGTACCCCCGTGAATATACACCCGTGTGCGTTCGAGTCGTACCCCCCGTGTATGTACACCCGTGTACGAGTTGTACCCCCGTGTATGTACACCCGTGTACGTTTGAGTCGTACCCCCGTGTATGTACACCCGTGTACGTGTCATACCCCCCGTGTATGTACGCCCGTGTACGTTCGAGTCGTACCCCCACCCGTGTATGTACACCCGTGTATGTGTCGTACCCCCGTGTATGTACACCCGTGTACGTGTCGTACCCCGTGTATGTACACCCGTGTACGTTCGAGTCGTACCCCCACCCGTGTATGTACACCCGTACGTGTCGTACCCCCCGTGTATGTACACCCGTGTACGTGTCGTACCCCGCGTATGTACACCCGTGTACGTGTCGTACCCCACCCGTGTATGTACACCCGTGTACGTTAGAGTCGTACCCCCACCCGCGTATGCATGGAGCGTACCCCCACCCCAACATTCTAAGTACGGAGCGCACCCCAGGCCCCAACATCACCACCTTCACACAACATCGCGCATGTACGAGTCGTACCAAGCCACACACAAGGACAGCACTGTACAACAAAATGGCCCATGTACACACGCTAAAAACGCACGTACACAACCAGGACAAACCAAAACAACACAAGCATACACCATTCAATTGGCACAAAGCCACAAAACATGTCCAACAACCACTAAAACAACACATTCACTGACCTGCAACTGCCAAAAACCAAAACAGAGGCCCAAAACACAACCACTCCTTATAACACACCCATCCAAAGTTCAAACACAGCCACACCCACCAATGGACCAATAAAAAGGGCCCACACACACAAACCATGAGCCTTTGCAACAGACTCACTGCTGCCAGACCCCACAGACAACCTACAGCACCATACTAGAACCTTTACTACACCTTACACTTGCACACCTTCACACACACACCTTCACAAACACCCCCTCATCACATTCACACACACACCTGCATAACCACACCCACACACCCACAACCATCCACACACCCCCCCCCACCATCCACACCCACACCCCTCACCATGCCCACTAACAAGAATCCCAAGTTCACTAGCCGAGAGTTGGAGGTCCTTGTCGATGAAATCCTCAGAGTCGAGCCACAGCTCTTTGGAACATTGGTCAGACAGACCAGCATTTCAGCAAAAACAGCCATGTGGCAGACGATCGTCGATGCTGTCAATGCTGTTGCGGACACCAGAAGGACCAAGCATGAATGCCAAGCCAGGTGGTACGATCTGCGGAGGAGGGTCCGAGCCAAAATGACCGATGAACACAACCAGGCCAACGTCACTGGAGGAGGGCTGCCCCGCAGACGCGTAGAATACCATCCCTGGGAGGAGAGGGTGATGGCCATACTGCCGGTGGTGGCAGTGGACGGAGTAGATGGACTCCAAGAGCCGGGTGAGTACACAAACAACTCACCTCACATGGGGGGAACGTCATCCACAACCAAACTCACAAACAGTCACGCAACCACCCCAATCTATCGCATGACTCAACCACACTCCATGAACACGCACATGCCACTGGCGCCACCATGCCCCATGCACACAGCTGGACAATGTCAAGTCACAGGCCACAGAAAACACCAACACATGACACGGTAAGCCGGATGGCGGGAGGGTGGGCCCAAAAAATCACATAGTGCAACTCAGAAGCAGACAACAATGCCCCCTGCCCATATGGCCTAGGTCACAGCCAGACAAACAGTGTGTCCCAACACAGGAATGACTAGCCAGCAAATGGCGGACGCCTTGCATCAACACATGGGGGTGACGGCACGTTCTTGCACATGACAGCAGCTAATGAACAGCCAACACTGTGAAAGAGTGGCAGCACACACCACCACAGCAGCAGTGCAGACACAGACACTACACCCAATGGGTGCCTGGAGATCAGAAACAAACTCACATCAACAATCCAAGGGCCATTCAAAGATCTGCTAACAGTGTGTGCCCAGGAAGCTGGGCTGAGGTGACAGAGGGTGACACACAGAGGGAGGGAGAGGGGGACAGAGAGGGAGGGAGACACAGGGAGACGGACAGAGGGAGGAGGCTGACACACAGAGGGAGGGAGAGGGGGACAGAGAGGGAGGGAGACACAGGGAGACGGACAGAGGGAGGAGGCTGACACACAGAGGGAGGGAGAGGGGGACAGAGAGGGAGGGAGACACAGGGAGACGGACAGAGGGAGGAGGCTGACACACAGAGGGAGGGAGAGGGGGACAGAGAGGGAGCAAGAAAGGGACACACAGGGAGAGCAAATCAGCCTTGTGGTGTGTGGGAATGTCTGCTCGTCAGCAGGTGGACTGCGTGCATGTAGACAAGGGTGGCCAGTGCCAGAACCCCCCCTCTTCTCCATGGCAAAACACAGGGCCATGTCACAACCTGTGCACGAGCACAACGACAGCTACCTGCATCATATAAGTGTGTGGAACAACTCTATGTGCCCACGTACAGTGCTACACGGAAGGCGCCAATGCATGGCTCGCCACACCTGCCCACTCCACTGCTGACTGCAGTCACACTTGACGCAGCAAGTAAGACTGTGCCACACATAGGTAAAGTCGCAAAAGCTGTGCCCAAGGGACATACCCATGCACAAGTGCACTGTGAGTGGAATGCAAGACATATCCAAATTCCCAGAGGAAATGTGCCAACTTTGAAACGAATGAAACATGGATGTTGCATGGAACAAAATTAACATTGTCTCTCTCACACACAGGTCAACGTCGTGGATCACCCCCCAACACTGGGGGGGAAGACTCAAAGGACCAGGCTCGGCGGGATGACGGAGCCACCGGCAGCGACGACTCTCACCACTCTGTGGACGAACCCGACCCCGACCAACCTGGCCCCTCTGGTGTCCAACGACCTACAGCACCTGCGTCAGGTACAACTGGGCCAACCACCACCCCCACTCCTGCCACATCCCAGGAGACACCCAGGATCCCTGCCCCACCACCACAATGCAGCCAGGCTGGCCAGGAGGGACACGGTGTCCCGGGCACCCAGGAGGAGGCAGGCGACAACGCCAATGCCACCCCTCAGGGGTCCCAGAGACCCGATGTGCCCACAAGGGCAGGCCAGGTGCAAGTGGGCAGGGGTGGTGGGAGTGGAGGACGGCAGAGGCGCGAGCCTGACCAGTTGGCTGGGGAACCGGTATATTCCCATGTCCGAAACATCCTGGACACATACCGGCAGGACACCACGGGCATGGCCCAGGTTGTGTCCATCCTCGAGGAGATCAAGACCCAGCAGGCCCAGCAACATGCAGAGCAACATGCCTGTCTACTGAAACACCAACGGCGGATGGAGGACAGACAGGCTGAGCTTGTGACGGTGTTCACGGGAATTCACAGTACACTCCGTCGGATGGCCGACAACATGGGCAACCCTCCCTGTGCCAGCAGGCGTAGAACATCACCACCCACAGGGAGGGATCAGGAGGAGGAGGAGGAAACATCCGATGGAGCATCCCAAACATCGTCACGGCCTGCTTCTGAGGGTCCCCGCAGGAGGGCGGGTCGTCCACGGAAAAGACCGTGAGGGTCGGGGCAACAGCACCATCTCCCAGGACACCTGGCCTGGCACCTGGACCACTGGAGCAACAGCAGCACAGCAGCAAAAGACATTCTCTGCCACATGGACTTGCTGGTCACTGTCTGACCAATGTTGACAAAGACTGTGGCATGGACTCTGAGGATTTCAAATGGCAAGGACACCAACTCCCCTAGTGAACTTTGGATTCCACACACCCGGAAAGCCCCTCATGTCAAACCCCCCCCCTCACCCGAACCAAAATAAAAAGTCACACCATAAAGAAAAGATGCCTACTGATTGCATTATTACCTTACATGTGTCTTCTAAAGTCTAACCATGCCTGAGTTCTCATTTGACTTCAACCATCCACACCCTGGGGCCTGAGTCTGGCACCGGACACACATGGGTCACATTGTAGTAGGCAAGACAGACATGGCGCACCATACACACCCGTGATGGGCCCAACCAGCTGAGGGGGTGGCCGCACAACCGTGCCGAAAGAAATTTTGAGTACAGCGACAGCCATGCGCAGAGGTCAGGGATCATGTGGAGTGTCCTGGGGGGCACCCAGGTATGTGTGGACAGGTGGCAGAACCATGTCCTGCAAGCTTTAGTCAGGTGGATGCAGAGAATGGTGGCCTGGCCAACGTTGGATGCATGGGGATGGCACATGTCGCAATACCCACACAGTCATGGACATCATGCACAATACACAGTCTAATCCCACACAAACAGCTTGCATCTTGCTACTCTACACATAGACACATAGCCACTATCACGGAAAACCATGCCAGACATGCCGTATGCACCGTGGCAACACACCAGCATTGACTGAGAAGAGGCACCTTGGAGGCATAGGGACACCTTTATTAATCATGTATTCAGGATTGCAGAGGCAACTCGGAGTACACATGAACGGGTCATGTGGAGTAACATGTGGGTCCAACACTGGCACCCCCCTTCTGCAGCACAAATGCGTGATAGCCAAGGAACTGGCACACAAGTGTCGGCTAACAGCTAAACACCCCCTGCTGCTCACGGAGAGACTGCCATACACCATTGATCCACTGATGTGGAAGTCCCACACCATGTCAAGCCAATGCAAAGAGTATGTGTCCGAGGGCAGTGTAACACACATTGATGCCATCATCACATTCCACAATCCCATCACTGATGACTGTCAACAAGTCTGACCATCTATTCAGGTGTACCCAGCTGCATGTCATGTGTACCATGGTGATGCGACATGTCTGCAGAGGAACCAAACATCGACAGGGGCAGTGTGCATATATCGTCAACAACTGCCACACCCAATACACCCCTGATGCATCCCTTACCCTAAGGAGACTTCCAAACTTGTCCGTGCGTGTAACGCTGAGTCAGCACACGATGACGTGTCCATGAGGAATAGCAGTGCCACAACAATGCAACCAGCAGACGGCATGCGCAAGTACCTGGGGATGAGAGACACACAAGAAGTCAGCCACAAAAAGCACAGCCACTTGCATGTGCATGTACTCGACACATGTAAGGATGACAACATGCCAGGTCACAATTATGACTGGGGAAATACACATCACTGGCACCATCACTCCAGTGACACATCCACACACACCTGTGACTCACGTGGCATACATGCAGATGGACACACACATCGCAACACATGCCACACGGGGACCAATGCGTGCACACACAGACACTGGTACTCACCACTAAGCAAAGAAGTCGCGTATGAGCCGAGTCCGGATGTCCTCTTGCGGAACCACATCCTCCACATCACTAGCCCCATTGCCAAGACCTTCGTCCTCCACGGGTGGATGGTCCTGATCATCTTGATCCAGGATGAGTGGCACAGCTTTCTCAACTGCCATGTTGTGCAGCATGCAGCAGACCATGAAGATTTTGCAGACCTTCGCCAGGGCATATGGGAGGGCGCTGCCGGTCTTGTGGAGGCATCGGAATCGGCTCTTCAGGTGGCCAAATGTCCTCTCTATCACTCGCCTTGTCCGGCCATGGGCGGTGTTGTAGCGGAGCTGGGCCGGCGTGATGGGGTTGCGGAGAGGTGTGATCAGCCATGGCATGTTGGGATAGCCAGCGTCCCCTACATGGAAAGCACATGGACATAAGTAGGACAGGAGAAGCGGTCGTGCTGGAAGTCTACGCAAAATACAGGACAGACAGAGTGTACACACCAACAACACATGCTCGTTCGTTGCGCAGCTGCATCATCATTTCAGGCACCCTGCTACGCCTCATGATGTAGGCATCGTGTGCTGATCCTGGAAAACAAGCACAGACATGTGAAATCACCATGTTGGACAGACACACCACAAGGGCATTGATGGAGTGGTAGTGCTTGCGATTCCTGTACGCTACCTCCTGTGCCTGTGGTGGTACCAAAGCCACATGTGTCCCATCTATGGACCCAATGACATGGGGCATCCCTCCCAGGGCATAGAATCCACGCTTGACCCCAGTCAACATTTCAGGGGTTGGGAAATGGATGAACTCATCCAGGTGAAGCAACATGGCCTCTAAGAAATCATGCAGCACACGGCAGAACATGCTCTGGGACATGCCACCAACATGAGCTATGCTATTTTGAAAGGTACCCGTGGCAAGAAAATGTAGGGCTGCCATTACCTTCAGCTTGGGTGTCAGTGCCGTAGGATACCTGTGCAGCGGTTGCAGGTGTGGTGCCAGCCTCGCTGTCAAAGCCAGAATCAACGGTTGGGGGAAGCGGTAGCACCGGATACAGTCATTCTCCCGCATGTCAGCCAAGTCCGGAATTGCTCGGGGAAGAGGCGGCGCTCTGCAGTAATTTGGAAGTGACAAGGAAGAGTGAGTGCATTACAACAACAGTTATTTGGTGCTGAGCACATGTTAATCTGTCAATACACATATGCGACATACGGAGTCAGGTATGTGCCACATGCCCTGGACACGTATAGCTGCCAGGTGACACTCCTACCAAGACCCAGCTACACACGGAGATTGTGAACCTTCACATGGCATGGGATTAGCTGTGTCCCAGTGTAAGTGAACAGCCAGACGCAACACAGGAGTGACATACATCCACACATCAGCAGAAGTAGGATGTCGATTGCAGAGACTGGTAGCGGAACACTAGAGCCACAGGTCACATGACATTACACTAGGACAGCCCACACACCTTGCCATGAAGGTGTACATGTGATGACTCACCACACATTCATAGAGAGGATGCAGACATGTCCTTGTTACGCTACTCCGTGTCCCATGCATACATACGCACCTCACATCCGATACCACATGTGGCCTGGTGTGCGTAACTGTGTGCCATGTCCATCTACACACAGACACATGTTGGTTGCTGCAACAGCTGATGCTTTTGAGGGAGCTCCAACATCAAGCTAATGGGAACACACCACACATACATGACATAGACACATCGTGCACCGTGGGTAGTGACATGTCTGGTGTGGTAACCCCTGTACCGGGCATCAGGGGACACTTGCGTGTGTTGTGGACCGTGCCATGCCAGTGACGCTCATCCCAAGTGTGCAGTACGACATGCACACATGTCAAAGGAGTTAAGGGCATGCCTGGCACACATTGCACCGTCACACATAACATCTGCACACATCTCATTATACATCTGGTGCCTTCTCCACTCAGGAGTAATGTGCCACATCACAGCCTTACACACCTGTGCCCCACACATGTAGTACTGGCCAGACAATGCCTTGATGTCCATCCATGGACAAGTATGTCAGCCCTATTCCTTCCTGTGTGCTGCCTGTTACCACTGTGATGTGTGAAAGGCACCGTACTTTCGCTAAGAGGGCCTGTGTCCGTTCCCTATCACTATGGGAGTGCTGCCGTATGTGTACCCATAGTGATAGTGAGCGTACGCACGCGTGTACGGTCCGTACCACTATGAGTACGCATACGCAAGAAAACCCATAGTGAAAGTGAGCGTACAGGCGTGTGTACGGTCCGTACCACCATGAGTACGCATACGCGAGAACACCCATAGTGATAGTGAGCGTACAGGCGTGTGTACGGTCCGTACCACCATGAGTACGCATACGCGAGAACACCCATAGTGATAGTGAGCGTACGCACGCGTGTACGGTCCGTATCACTATGGGTGTTCTCGCGTGCTGTGTGTCTGACGTGCAGAGCCAGCCCCACACCTGTGAGCCCCCCCCGTCTAGTGGCACATGTGCAGAGTGAGGTTTGTCGCTGCATTTGGCAATGGCTGGTGAATGTCCTGTGCCTGTGTGTGTCTGTGTACTCTGCTGCGGTAGCGTCAGTGGCATGTGGCATGTGACTGCTTTGAGGTGTTGCACATTATCCTGGTGTAGCTTGTGATGCACAGTGTGAGCCTGGATCATTGATTGTGTGGTTGCCCTCATTCCACCTGTGTACTTTCAATGGCACGTACTGCTTTAGCCCTTCCCCAGAGGATCATGTCCCTATGACAAAGGTGCAATGCGTTGGATGCATACTATGCCTTGTTGTAAACAGCAATTTTGTTCAAATATGTCTCTCTGTGACATGTGCCTGGTGTATTGATGTAGTGTCACTTGTTCATCCTCACAGGTAGGCGCCTCTGCCAAGAAGCAGATATGGCTGACCGCCGTCAGTGCCGTGAGGAGTGCGGATGGTCGCAAGCGGCGCCTGCCCCAGGTGAGGAAACGCTGGCAGGATATCCGGTGCTGGACGCGGAGGATCGCACAGGTCCTGCTGGGAGACTCACCTGAGACCCATAAGAACCGCGGGCGCTGCCGTCTGACCCACATCCACAAGCGTGTGCTGGCGGTGGTCTTTCCAGACTTGGACAGGCGCTTACAGGAGAAGCAGCAGCAGGAAGGGGGTAGGTACATGTGTGTTTGTTGTGTGTCACCAGCATTTGTAAGTGCACAGTTGCTTGGATACACTGCCAGGGTTTAAAGGTGCTGTGCAGATCCAGTTACCCACAGTATAGCGGTGCTCTCCTGCCTCCCTTCCCCTCCTTGCAATGTGTTCCCTGGTCTGTGTGTAGTCACTCCTTCACAAGGTAATGTCGGCTGGCACTTTCTCCACGTGAACTATGCCTGTAGCATCATGTGTGGGGGTGGTGTGTAACAGGTTTTGGGACCTTGCCTGTGCCCTGTCCAGTTCAGTACATGTGGGTTCCA
The DNA here is from genome assembly GCF_964204655.1 of Triturus cristatus. Taxonomy (NCBI): domain Eukaryota; kingdom Metazoa; phylum Chordata; class Amphibia; order Caudata; family Salamandridae; genus Triturus; species Triturus cristatus. The sequence continues at coordinate 950,406,722 of NC_140584.1, forward strand.
TGTCAGTTGGCACTGATGCTGAGTCCAGACATGGGAGTTAGTCTCTCAAGTGTAATGCCTTACAGCGCGCATGTCCTATGTTGTGGCCTGTGACATGATGTGCATGAGTGTGCGATACGCATGGTGCAGGGATGGTGGCGTGTGTTGCAGTCATTCCCATTCAGGACCATGGAGTTGTGTGGCCACTACTGTCCCCTGGGGCATATTTTTCTAGGTGTCATGTGTGTCATCACAAAACGTGGACACTCTCAGTGTCTACAGCATAGGTTGTGCTCTGTGCCATTGTCCCCTGGCGCCATGTATAATGACGTAAAATGTAGTACAAGTGTCCACTGTACAGCCTGACCTGATTTTCCTTGTTCATACTCATGGTGGCCAGTGCCTGTGTGTCTTGTTACAATCATCTGATGGTGGCCATTTGTACATGATTATTTGGACAGGCGCACCTTGGGTATTTGGCGTCCAATCTTGCATTTATGCAGCCCCTGTGTATTTCACCCAGACTAAGAGATGTAAGTGCCACCTGTGTCTCAACAAATTGTCTCATGTAGGGGGTGGTTGGTGCGGGCCAAGCCTACATGTCAAAACCAGAATTCTCCTTGCTAGGTCTGGCCAGTGTAAGATGTTTGTCTGGATATACACTCAAGGTGCAGTGAGCCAGTCATGGTGGGCATGTTTTCAGTATTACCTATGCAGCATGTGCCTCAAGTTCATGGATATGGTCCCTCCTCATCCCTATTTTCGGCAACGCTGTGTGGTGCAGATGCAGTGCTGGATTGTCCCCAGGGCCTGGCTCCTATGTCAAACTCCATTTCATGTCATTTGCTATTGTGTCATGCTCTCCATGGATTTTCATTGGCATGGTGGGTCAACCAACTGTGTGTTGCATGCCCTACATCTGTACCTTGTTTTGTAGGTGTTACTGATCTTTCTTTGCAGGCTATGCACTGTAACCTATGTAGATTGGACTCATGTGACATATGTATACAGGTGTGTGATTAATTGCTGTCTCTTCACCTTGCCCACAGCATCGTCGGGGGACACGGAGGGAGACATGAGCACAGACGGAGCGGAGGGACCGAGCACCAGTGCCAGCGTTGACATTGTGCCTGGCACATTGAGTGGTATTGAGGCGGAGGAGAGTGAGGCCGAGGACCTGTCCACTGGCACGACAGAATATGAAGCTGACGGGTCCGAGGATGATCTCTCCGAGTGGGCGGAGGCTGCACCAGCAGCTGACAGCGGCACAACATCACACCCCGCCCCCTCCATTGCCATCAGCCGCCTCCCACTTGCTCGTGTCCCTTCCCAGCGTGCCCGGTCACCACATGTCTCCTTCCTGCCAGGCACCGCACCCCATGCCCCTGTCTCCACTGCTGCCGCCAATGCTGAGTCTGTGGACATCCAGCGGCAGTTGCAGGTTGGTCAGGCTGCGATCCTTAATGTCCTCCATGGCCACAGCCAAGTGCTGCACAACATGGAGGCATACTTGGAGGGCATTTTTTCATCGCAGGCTGACCAACGCCAGTTGCTGAGGTCCATAGACTCAACACTGACTGCAGCAGTGGGTCTCCTGCAGCGCTACGTCCCACCCCCTACCCCTGCCCATCCACACTTCCCACTCCCATGCCTGTCCCACGTACACCCAGACGTCAGCATGCACCCACCACAACAGACACAGGCACCACACCAGCAGGGAAGGTCATACGCACACCTCCTGGCACGCAAACACAGGGTGAAGTAGGCAAACCCACTGGGTCGGGGGGCAAACGCAAGTCATGCAGCCAGAGTGGGAGTCCGCATTCCACCCAATCCACTCCCTCCAAATCTCCTCCCCTCAGCTCTCCTGGCCACATATCCGGCAAGGACTCCTTCATGGCCGCTCTTCCCTGAGCCCCACTGTGACACCACCCCGCAAGCGGTCAAGGGAGTCCCCGGTCAGGGTGGTTGAGTCCCCCCCCCCTGTCCACACCCTCCCCCAGTGGCGCTGCGACCCATCCCTCCACCCCCCCCCCTCCTTGGGGCCTGTGGTATCTTCGGGTGCAGGGGAGACGCTGGAGGACCTTGCTAAGGTGTGCAGCGAGATCCTGGCCTCCGCCTTTGGCCCTGCCCCACCCCCTGTGGTGGAGTCCTCCATCCCTGCACCCACGATGCCTACCCTTCGCCCTCATGTCCCTGCGGTGCCTGGTCCTTTCCCCCCACATGATGCCCTCCCCGCTGTGGAAGACGAAGGAGTCTGACTGTGCAGGCAAGCTAGGGGACACGCGTCCCACTGTGTCCCCCATCCAGCTGTGACTCATGGACTGCCCTATGGGCTTTGTAAATATTGAACTTTATCCACACAAACATGTTTTGGTAATGCTGAATAAAGCCAATTTATTTTTCCTTAGATCACTACTGCTTTTCTGGTATTGCTGTTGGTGGGGCTGCTACATGATTTTGGGTGGTGAACATGTGTTGGGTGTGTGGGAAATGTAGTAGTGTGCTGGTCATAGGGGGGACCCTGGTATCTGTGTGCCATCACAAGGTGTTAGCTAAGTGTCTTTGTTCATGTAAGCAGTTACTGCATGGTGAAATTGTCCCAAGGTGTGTTCCTTCCTCTGTGTACCCTGACATCTTCCCTGCAGGGTGTTTCCACTATGTGGTGCTGAGCTGTGTCTACATCAGCTGGGGGTGTGACGGACTCCTTCAACTTTGCACATGCATGCAGAGCGATGTCTCCACCTGCATCATTCGTGGCATCCTTGGTGGTCACTGTACTTGTGTATGTAGACTGTTGCCATGACTTCATGTGTACATGTTTTCTTTTTGGCGCTATGCATGTGTATACTCTCAGCCTTGCACACATGTGGTACATGTACTGCAGGATATTTGTGCACCTGACTGACATTTGTGGGCATTGGATCTGTGGGTACTCCACCCTTTTCTTTGCAGGGCCACTTCTGTGAGTGTTAGGCACCCACCCCTCCTGTGTCTGGGCACTGCTGGGAGGAATCTGCACCCACCCCTCCTGTCTCTGGGCACTGCTGGGAGGACTCTGCACACACCCCTCCTGTCTCTGGGCACTGCTGGGAGGAATCTGCACCCACCCCTCCTGTGTCTGGCCACTGCTGGGAGGAATCTGCACCCACCCCTCCTGTCTCTGGGCACTGCTGGGAGGACTCTGCACCCACCCCTCCTGTGTCTGGGCACTGCTGGGAGGAATCTGCACCCACCCCTCCTGTGTCTGGGCACTGCTGGGAGGACTCTGCACCCACCCCTCCTGTGTCTGGGCACTGCTGGGAGGACTCTGCACCCACCCCTCCTGTGTCTGGGCACTGCTGGGAGGACTCTGCACCCACCCCTCCTGTGTCTGGGCACTGCTGGGAGGAATCTGCAACCACCCCTCCTGTGTCTGGCCACTGCTGGGAGGACTCTGCACCCACCCCTCCTGTCTCTGGGCACTGCTGGGAGGACTCTGCACCCACCCCTCCTGTCTCTGGGCACTGCTGGGAGGGCTCTGCACCCACCCCTCCTGTGTCTGGGCACTGCTGGGAGGAATCTGCACCCACCCCTCCTGTGTCTGGCCACTGCTGGGAGGACTCTGCACCCACCCCTCCTGTCTCTGGGCACTGCTGGGAGGACTCTGCACACACCCCTCCTATTTCACGATATGTACGTTTAGAACATACACGGGTGTGGGTTAGCTCCATGCATACGAGGTGGGGGTACGTGTCATACATACACGGTTGGGGTGGGGGGCACGCTCCATACGTACGTGTGTGAGGGTACGGGTCGTACTTACACTGTTGGGGTGGGGGGTATGCTCCATACGTACGCGTGTGAGGGTACGGGTCGCACTTACACTGTTGGGGTGGGGGGTACGCTCCATACGTACGTGTGTGAGGGTACGGGTCGTACTTACACTGTTGGGGTGGGGGGTACGCTCCATACGTACGTGGGTGAGGGTACGGGTCGTACTTACACAGTTGGGGTGGGGGGTACGCTCCATACGTACGCGGGTGAGGGTATGGGTCGTACTTACACTGTTGGGGTGGGGGGTACGCTCCATACGTACGCGGGTGAGGGTACGGGTCGTACTTACACTGTTGGGGTGGGACATATACGTACGCGTGTGAGGGTACGGGTCGTACTTACACTGTTGGGGTGGGGGTACGCTCCATACGTACGCGGGTGAGGGTACGGGTCGTACTTACACTGTTGGGGTGGGGGTACGCTCCATACATACGCGGGTGAGGGTACGTGTCGTACATACACGGTTGCGGTGAGGGTACGGGTCGTACATACATGGTTGGGGTGGGGGTACGCTCCATGTATACGCGGGAGAGGGTACGGGTCGTACTTACACTGTTGGGGTGGGGGGTACGCTCCATACGTACGCAGGTGAGGGTACGGGTCGTACTTACACTGTTGGGGTGGGGGTACGCTCCATGCATACGCGGGTGAGGGTACGGGTCGTACTTACACTGTTGGGGTGGGGGGTACGCTCCATACGTACGCGTGTGAGGGTACGGGTCGTACTTACACTGTTGGGGTGGGGGGTAAGCTCCATACGTACGTGTGTGAGGGTACGGGTCGTACTTACACTGTTGGGGTGGGGGGTACGCTCCATACGTACGCGGGTGAGGGTACGGGTCGTACTTACACTGTTGGGGTGGGGGGTACACTCCATACGTACGCGTGTGAGGGTACGGGTCGTACTTACACTGTTGGGGTGGGGGGTACGCTCCATACGTGCGCGTGTGAGGGTAAGGGTTGTACTTACACTGTTGGGGTGGGGGTACGCTCCATACGTACGCGGGGAGGGTACGGGTCGTACTTACACTGTTGGGGTGGGGGGTACGCTCCATACGTACGCCGGTGGGGGTACGGTCCGTACATATACGTCCCCACGCTATGTGGTGCTTGTGCGGCCCGTACCCAGGCCTTTGCCACGTGGGTACAGCCGTCCCGCCATTGATGGGATGACGTAGGTGTGGGCGTGGTACGACTCGTACCCACGCTCTTAAGGCGTGGGTACGGGACGTACCTGTATTGTTGTGTTGCCGGTTCACGTCGTCAGGCACTTCCGTTGTGGCGGACGCTGGCTTTGCTGGACACGCCCCCACCCCCTCGTGGTGACCAGGGCCTGGGGGTCAGGTATGTCCAGGGCATGTGTGCTGTGTGACTTTGGTGGGGGTTTTGTGGCCTGCCCCTGGTCCTGCCACCCCCTTTCCCCCCTCCCTTTGTTGTTCTGACCTTCTGCGGCATCTGCGTCCGAACCTGTAGAGGAGGTCGACTGCTATGAGGGCCGGAATGACACGTAGGTTCGGGTCCATGTCTGTCCGTCGCGTACAGGTACTCCTTGTTCGCGTCGTCCTGATTTCCCGGCAGTTTTTGGCAGCCGGAAAATATTCACCGTGCGGGATGACGTCGGTGCGAATCGTGATTCCTGGTTCGTGAATGGCAGGCTGCGTGGGTCCCGACGTCACGTCGGCGCTTTAACGGATCACATTTGTATGTTTATTTTCGTCGGTCGGGGTTTTGTACGATTCGTACGGAAATTGAGTTTCCGTGCGAATCGTAATTCCATGTTTGAATATTTTGACGACCGGGTACGCGTCGGACGGAGAATATGCTCCGTCCGACGGTTCGTACCCGGTTTTTACAGGATCGTGATCGGCACCTAAGTATGTGTAAGTTTCTGATGAAGTAAGTGTGGTGGTGTGTGTATAACTGTAAATGCAGGTAAACGGATGTTTGATTCTTTATTAGCATGAGTGACTATGTGTGTGAGTAACTTTATGGATGAGTGGCGTTGTGTAACAGGATGTATAGGTGTATGAGTACATATGATGAGTGAGTACATGTATGAGTGACTGTATAGGACTGTTGGTGAATGAGTGGATGTGGATCTTACAATTACTGAATAGGTTGTTGTAACTGGTGGTATGTCCATTGTTTTGAAATTTTTAATTTCTATTTTTGAATGTGTGTATCAAAGGTTATATTAGGGGGAGAGGAGGTCTGCCACTCTATCACAAGGATGATGTCATCAGTGATGTCATGAGTGTTGTCACTGACCATGTCATGAGTGATGTAATATGTGACATCATCAGCAGTGCATTGCGGTCGCGCGAGTTATAGTTAGCTGAACTAACTATAACGGGGGAATTTCTATGGTTTTGTACGAGTGAAAAGTCCAGCTAACTATAACGCCCCTGAAACCTATGGTTTTTTCAGTGAATTTCTAAGGTTTTTTAAATGCTAATTCCTAGCTATAACGTGCCTGAAACCTATGTTTTTTTCAGTGAATTTCAAAGGTTTTTTAAATGCTAATTTCTAGCTATGCCTACAGAGATGGGACATGTGAAGAAAGAAGGAAAAACGCACAGAAAGAAAAAAAAGAAATGCAGAAAGAAGCAACAGAAGTCCTCAAAGACGAAGAAAAGTGCAGGAAGAAGTATAACGTGCAGAAAGAACAAACAAAAGAGCGGAAAGAAGCCTTGTTGCAAAATCATCCTGTACCCTCAACTTTTTCAGACGGATACTGGTGGTAACTGAGTCTGACTAACCAGTCCTAGAGCCAGTGCTACGTTAAAAGACACTCAGAATACAGTGAAAACACCTACATACACTAGGGCACACTATGGTGCCGATTACGATCCGGTAAAAACCGGGTACGAACCGTCGGTCGGAGAGTTTTCTCCGTCCGACTCGTACCCGGTCGGAAAACTTTACAAACATGGAATTACGATTCGAACGGAAACACCATTTCCGTACGAATCGTAAAAAACACCGACCGACGAAAATATACGTACGAATGTGATCCGGGAATGCTGCGACGTGACGTCGGGACGCTTTCAGGCAGAGTTTCACGACCCAGGAAGTACGATTCGAACCGACAGCAGTCCGGACGGCGATATTTATACGGCACCCAAAAAGTGCCGGAAAAGCGAAGTACGGCGCGAAACGACCAGAGTAGGTGGCCCGGTACGCACTGTCCCCCCCCCCGCCCCCGTATGTACACGCCGACCCCCCCCAGCCCCCGTATGTTCACGCCGACCCCCCCAGCCCCCGTACCTACGCGCCGACCCCCCCCAGCCCCCGTACGTACGTGTCGAACCCCCCCCTGTATGTACACCCCTGTACGTCAGAGTCGTACCCCCACCCGTGTACGTGCCGTACCCCCGTCGTACCCCCACCCGTGTACGTGTCGTACCCCCCGTGTATGTACACCCGTGTACGTTCGAGTCGTACCCTCACCCGTGTACGTGTCGTACCCCCGTGTATGTACACCCGTGTACGTGTCATACCCCCGTGTATGTACACCCGTGTACGTGTCGTACCCCCCGTGTATGTACACCCGTGTACGTGTCGTACCCCCGTGTATGTACACCTGTGTACGTTCGAGTCGTACCCCCACCCGTGTACGTGTCGTACCCCCGTCGTATCCCCACCCGTGTACGTGTCGTACCCCCGTGTATGTACACCAGTGTACGTGTCGTACCCCCGTGTATGTACACCCGTGTACGTTCGAGTCGTACCCCCACCCTTGTATGTACGGTGCGTACCCCCAGCGCTACGCGCTGGGGGTACGCACCGTACATACAAGGGTGGGGGTACGACTCGAAGGTACACGGGTGTACATACACGGGGGTACGACACGTACAGGGGTGGGGGTACGACTCGAACGTACAGGGGTGTACATACACGGGGGGGGTACGACACGTACAGGGGTGGGGGTACGACTCGAACGTACAGGGGTGTACATACACGGGTGGGGGTTCGACACGTACACGGGTGTACATACAGGGGGGGGTACATTCACGGGGAGTACGACTCGAACGTATGGGTGCTGGGGGGAGTGTTGGGCGCGTATGCGGGCACATGTCTCCATGGCTGCAATGGGAGTTCGGTGCGGACGGTGTTTTTACCATACGGTTGTGACCTCGGACGCACGGGTTGGATCGTGATTCCTCGGTCGGACTTCACTTTTCACATTTGTACGGTAAATCGTCCGAGGACGTGTCGGACACATTTTCCGACCTGAGGACGTGTGGGGAATGATTCCCAATGCGGTTCGTATGGACTTTTTACCATGCGAATCGTGATTGCCAGTTTGTACGGCACTTGTTCGTTTCGTACGGTAAAAAGACCGGATACGAGTCGTACGGGGGAATTTTTTACAGGATCGTAATTGGCACCTATGTGTTGGGGTCCCCCTGTGATTAGCATGACCTCCTCTGTAAGCCCCTAGTATATAATAGGGCAGGGGATTAAAACTACCTCTTAAAACGCACCACAGGGCGTGTTTGAACACGTCACTTCATGCCCCGTCCCCTCCCTTCCCCACTGTGTAAACACGCCCTGTAGACGTTTTAAGTTGGGAGATTAAGTCCCCTTGAATCCTGAGGGTCCCTAGCGTCCAACTAGACCACTAGGTACCTCCAGTAAGCGCCACAGAGCTGTGTTGCAGAGAGGTGTAAAAAGTGGCACGGCCTGCACCACCTCTCTGCAACGCAGAGCAGTGGTGCTTACTGGAAGCACCTGGTGGGCTAGTTGGACCCCAGGGTCCCTCAGGATTGAAAGGGAATTATTTCCCCAACTTAAAAACGCGCCATAGGGCCTGTGGGCGTTCTGAGTTGAGAGATTAAGTCCCCTTGAATCCTAAGGGTCCCTAGGGTCAAACTAGCCCACTAGGTACCTCCAGTAAGCGCCACAGAGCTGCGTTGCATGGAGGTGTAAAAAGGGGCGTGGCCTCAGAACACCTGTCTGCAACGCAGCTCCCTGGCGCATACTGGAGATACCTGTTGGGCTAGTTGGCCCTCAGGGACCCTCAGTACTGAAGGGGAATTAATTCCTCAACTTACAACTGGCCAGGGGGCGCATTTGCAGAGTGCTGCAAGGAGGGGGCGTGGCCTCCGGCACGATGCCGGTCTTTTATTTCAGGGGTGTGGAATTTTCCAAATAATCTAGTTGTCCAAGGGACAAAATGCCACTGAGATCTACATGTCCTGTAAAATCCACTTGTCCCACCTACCCCCGTTCCACATCAAACCTAAGGGCTCCGGCTGACAGAGAAACATTAATATATTTTTGCTTTATTAAAATCAGTAAACCATTGAATGCTGTGCAATAATAATGCTAAAGGAAAACTTGTCAAGCGATATTATCGCGTCCCTGCCCCCCTGCGCCCCCTCCCCTTAACCCTGACGGCAATTCTTTTATTTCTATTCCCCTTTTTTTCCATTTTTTTTGGCTGTGTATTTATTCCCACAAAATACGTACATTTCAAACCATACGTAATGTACTAATTTACCGTCACCCTTGGCTGTGTATTTATTCCCACAAAATACATACATTTCAAACCATACGTAATGTACTAATTTACTGTCACCTTTGTAAAAACGTATGGGTGGGATATAAAAGGTGTCAGCCAGCGTGCCTCCTGCCATTTCCCCCTCACTTTTGCAGCTGGCCAGACGTGAGCCCTACGTTCCTTGCGAATCGGTAAGTTGTATCGAAAAAGAAACAGCAAAGTTGGGAGCTTCCTTTAATAATAAGAATCGTTTTTTCGCCAAATGTACCCTCTTTGCAACATTAATCAATTGTGTAATGTATATTTGTCGGTGTGTTTACGCAGTTATGGGCTGAAAGTTAATAGCTCACTATTCTATATTAGGACTTTAAGTTATAAATTGCAAGTCACCAACGGATGTCTCTTTTGAAAGCATTAATCTGCAGATCTGTTCCCATCCTATGCACTCTGTAATCGACTTCGTACATGTTCTTTGCAGCAGGCATATTAACCCTCTGCACTAACTTCACCGAGGTCGCAACCTCAACTATACAAAACACGGATCTTTTTGCCAAATGTACCCTCTTTGCAACATTAATCAATTTTGTAATGTATATTTGTCGGCGTGTTTATGCAGTTCTGGGCTGAAAGTTAATAGTTCACTATTCTATATTAGGACTTTAAGTTATAAATTGCAAGTCACCAACGGATGTCTCTTTTGAAAGCATTAATCTGCAGATCTGTTTCCATCTGCGGTATGAAGGCTCCGGACCCGCGATGTTAAACCCGCGGTGCGATGGCAGCGCGTGAATCTGAATTCGTTGTAATGGGTGTTTCCCCCATGAAGCGGTGGTAGCGCAGCACGCCTGCTTGCGATACGCTTTTTTGACGTCCTCATCTGAGGCGCCGAGGCGGGCCAGGCCTAGGCTTTTGTACTAATTAATCTACCCACGCACGGTTGCTAAAAATATATATAAAAGAAAATCGCAGCACCTCCGTCACAATATCACACAATTCAAGTGGGCAAAACTGCTTATTTTACCTGAATGCTTATTGCAAGCCTCGTGGCGGCCACGGACTACTGCTTGCAGAAGCTGAGTGACGTTTCACTCCCCCAGCCAATCACTGGCTAGAGCCCAGTCATGGGCTGCTAGCCAATCAGATGCCGCCAAAGGCTCTCTGCATGCTTCGGATTGGCTGTGAGCCCCAGAGTGCCCACAGCCTGTTGTTTTAACGTGATTAAAACGTGATTAATGTCTACATGTCCGTCGGACATAAATAGACAATAAATCTTCTTGCCCGTCAATATAAACAACATGGTTCGGGCGTTGGGCGATATGATTCCCCCACCCCTGTTTCTCTCAAACATGGTTCGTGATATCACAGCAGAAGGCTTTTTCACATGGTAAAATCACCTTAGAACACACCACAATTCCTAAAATGAGTATGGTACCATCAACAAATGATTTATAATGTAACTAAAGTCTTAAAACCTTCTATTAACTGCAATGCTTTTTAATGAGGTGCTATCATGTATATTGGTCCCAAGATGGCTGCCAACACTTATTGGATGAAGTACTGACAGCCAATCAGATCTCACGATGAGATGTGTGGTTAGACTCCGCCCAGATATGTATATGATTTTACTTTTGATTTTCTCAGGAACTACTGAACAGATTGACACCATATATGCAAAAGGCACATGCCTGACCTGAGGACTACCTCTTTGCCAAATTTCAAGTAATTCTGTTCAGCCGTTCGGGCTGTACCTTGGACTAAAGGTCCCTATGGAAAATTGCATGGGGAAAACGCGTTTTGGGACCCCCCTTTTTTCTCAGCCCCCGCTTGACGAATCCCCCCGAGACTTTCAGGAGCGCCCCACCTATTTTGAAAATTTCGCGAGGATTCGACAACCGGCGCCAAAGTTATTCCAAATAGAATGTTGCGGATTTCCTATGGAAACACGGTCCTAACTATAACTATCTACTGGCGACCGCCAGTGGATAATATATATATATATATATATTTTTCTTTCCATGCCGGCCTTTCTGACATAGAGACCCTGTTGGAAAGCGTGTCTGGGGGGCCCCTAGCAGGGCCCCCTTCTATATTTGCCCTCCAGTTGGGGCTCCCCTATTGACTCCCATTTCTCAATGGGAGCTTGTGTTTCAGCCGGTTTACGGCCGAAACACAAGCTCCCATTGAGAAATGGGAGAAGCATTGTAATTAGGTGGTCGGGACGGCATCCGCCCAACATTGTAATAAGGCCCAGAATCTTTAAGAAAAAAACTGTTGTATTTAAATAAAAAATTAAACAACTTAAAATTCTTTAAATTTTGTAAAAATTATTTTCCACATTAAAAATATTAACAAACAATAAACAAAAACAAAGGGGTCGATTATGATGTTGATGGGAGTTGCCTCCGACGGACATCATCGCAGAATCGGGATCGACGACCTCCAGTCTGCGGTCCCGTCCGCAGAATTAGGATGCGACTGCACACGGTGTGGTTGTATGCTCCAATTTCTCTATTGGAGTTTGTGCTATGGCCGTAAGTTGGCCGTAGCACAAGCTCCCATAGAGAAATGGGAGATTGTGTTCATCCCTGCATCACCTCGCTGCACCTCACATTGCCTGACAGATGGTGCAGAGATCAACATAGGGGCACCAGAGGTCACAAAGAGAAGGGGGCCCTGCTAGGGGCCCCCAAACTCGCTTTCCAACAGGCTTTACATGTCGGAACGCCTGACATGGAAAGCCTATCAGAAACTGAGCATCGTAATCTCAACGGCGGAAATGCCATCCATTGGGATTACAGGACAGTCTCCGAAATGACCGGCCAGTTTATATTCCGACCGCCTACATTGTTATTAAGCAGTGGGAATTGAAACTGACGAAGTTGGTCGAAAGGCCTGCCACCTGAGTTCGTCGGCGAGGTCAGATGCTTTCCAACCAACATTGTAATAGGCCCCATAATAACATAAATTATAACAATATAAAATAAATGATAAAATATAAAATGTAATACATTTAGGGTCTAATTAGGATGTCGGCCGCAATTACGATGCGACCGCACATGGTGCAGTCACAGAGTCCCATTTCCCTATGGGAGCTTGTGAGGTGGTCAGAAATCAGCCAAAGCACAGGCTCCCTGAGAGAAATGGAAATCACTGAACTCCCTGCACTGTGTGGCAGGCGCCACACGGTGCAGGGATTTACAGTGGGGCACCATAGGTGCCCCCTCGGTCCCCTACCGGAGGCCAGGGTAGTCACGGGGCTCTGCAAGTGGCCCCCAAAGTCACTTTCCGGCAGGCTTTCCATGTCGGAGAGCCCAACATGGAAAGCCTGCTGGAAACCGACATCATAATCCTGACAGCGGAAATGCCGTCCGTAAGGGGATTATGTTGTGGTTTCCGACTGGAAGGAGCCCATCGGAAGCCAGCCGGAAAGACCGGCCGGTTTGACTTCCGACCGCTGTAGTTGTAAAATGGCCATCGGAAGTCAAACCAAGGATGTCGGTTGGAAAGCCTCCAACCGCACCGACCGACATCCTAATTAGGCCCATACTGTTCCCACTACGATTTATACAAAACTACACAACCTATTATAGTAAATATATACCAATTGTACTACTCCCACTTCACGCAATGCAAAAATAATAAAACTGGGTAAAATTTACAAATCTCCCTCCAAAAAGTGCAACAGTAGTAAAAGTGTTGGATTACAGATAGGTAATATTTACTATACCCATTCCAGCCACCACAACATTAGGGAAACTGTTGTAGTGCAGAGGGTTAAAATGTACTAATCCCGCTCCAATCAGTGCAACAGTAGAGAAAGTGTTGTATTGTGGAGGTGTAAAATATACTATTCCCACTCCAGTCAATACAAGAGACAGGAAAGTGTTAGATTTCTTAGGGGGTAAAATGTACTATTCCCACTCCAATGAGTGTAGCAGCAGGGAAAGTGTTGGATAGTGGAGGGGTAACATTTACTATTCCCACTCCAACAAGTGCCACAGTAGGGAAAGTGTTGGATAGTGGAGAGGTAAAATGTACTATTCCCACTGTAGTCAGTACAACTTTAAAACCAAACAAAATATCTTGAGTAAAATAAAAAGATTTAAAAAACAAACTAAATAGAAAAATATAAATATGTTAAATAATAAAATACAAATATATTTAATATTTAAAAAATGTAAACGTGTAAAAATAAAACCACATTACAATGTTAAATACATATCAGTAATGCCTAAGAATATGACTATAAATAAAACACAAAAATACTTTTCATACAAACAAAATGTTTTCATTTAGAAATTATTTATTAACAAAAAAATATCTACTTCATAAATCTCATTTTGTTGCTTCCCACCCTATAACCCCACAAAATTCACAACCTGCACCTAAAACTTAACTTTACAAAAACATTATTTACACTATTAACATAAATATTTATCAACAAATGTATTATCATTAATTAAATATTAACTATTCATTAATTATAATTAATGTACTTCCCACAATATACCTCCAAAAAACACACAACACATTCATAGAATTTAACAGAAAATTCTTTACACAATTAGCATAATTAATTATCAAATTAATAATAAGTATTAAGAAAATAATTACTTATTACTTAAAATTAATTTACTTCCCTCCCCATACCACTACAAAACCCACAACCCATATCTAAAATCTAAAAAAAAATGATTGCACAATTAACATAATTAATTATCAATTAAATAAATATTATTAATTAAAAACAACATATTATTTCATTAAACTGAATTATCTGCACCTAAACTTCAGCTTAAAAAATGTATTAAACAATTAAAATAATGAATTGTCAATTAAATAATTAATAGTTTTTAACAAGTAATTATTAATTAGTCCTCACCCTTTGCCCCTATAAACCCCACAACCCACACCTAAAATTATGTAATTAAAGAATTGACATAATTAATTATCAATTAATTCATTAATATTAATTAACAACTAATTATTAATTAATTAAAAATAAATTACTTCCCATTCTTTACCCCTATAAACCCCACAACCAGCACTTAAAAGTTTCATAAAAAGCTGAGCACTATTCACATAATTAAAGATCAATTAAATAAATCATAATAAATAAAGAAGTATCATTACTTTATTATAATTAAATTACTTCCAACCCTATACCCCTTTAAACCCACAACCTACTATGGAACTAAAAAATACTAAATATTATTAAATTAAATTTAATAGCTACTAAAAATGTAACAAATATATTAAAAAACACAAACAATAATTACATCAAAAAATGATATCGTATACATTTAAAATATATACTAAAATACATAAAAATAATTTTAAAATGATATTTTAAACAACTATATTTTTTCAAACAATATTAATGACTTTGATATTTTTAAAATTGATGTTACTTACCATAAATTCGATATTCTAGACATTGATATTCTTGCTGATGATATTTCCATATCACAATATTTTGGACCCGAAATTCTGGTATGGCGATATCTTTTATTCAATATTTTGTCTGAATACTGAGCAACAATGTCCGTGATGAGGCATTGCAAAACACCTGAATATTTAGAGAGCACTGACCTTTGTGTTTCCTATAAATGTACCCCGACTTTGAGAATGAACAAATGAGGATAGCTGCACATTCACTTGCATCTGGAAAATGAACAATTGAATACATTGCTAGCTTTGTGGATTGCAAATCAGCTTGGATATTAGGAAAAAAGTATATGCATGCGAAATCTTTCCAGCATGGCTTCTGGAAGTATCTGAATTATTTTAGATCGAGCACTGTGTGGTATCTATCCAGCAAGTGCTACTGTGCACTAGTATGTATCAGATGCAAGGAGGTAAAGGGTACACAAAACTTGAATATGCGGTGGGATATTTATACTACACTGGGGGTATCTGTCTAAAATCCGGCTCCAACTGAGAAATCAAATTTGAAACCACCCCCTTTCTAAATCTGTACCTACTGTAAACCTCATCTATTTGGTCACTCTGTCTGAAAATCCTTTCTCCTTTTCTTTTCCTCTGCTGTGTTCCACATACTCCTTACCAAAGATAGTGGTATCATTATGAAAATTCCCAAAGCGTTTTGGGTGAGCCTACATACTTTGCACATTGTTACCACCTGCTTCACTTTGATAGTCATTTGGCATGCTCTTTGCTATTTTGGCTACTATCTGCAATTTGCCATGCTTCATAATTTCAATTTGTAAATCAGGTATTGGAAGTCGATATTTAGGAATCGCAAAACTCAATCACTAAATAAAAAATCTGTAAATATTTAGAATATGTACTCTTTGATTGTTCAACTGCAACAATTTTTGGACCGATACTGCTAGTTTTTCAACTCTGAAGTGCACTGGGTCCTGCTAATCATGCCCCAGTGAATGCTCTCTGGTCCCTCAAAGTATATGTGCAACTGCCTAAAACATGATTGGCATGTTTAACAAACCTTCAGGTCCCAAGTTTATGGTACAGGGCATGTAAGTTAAACGTGACTAGTGGACTGCAGCAGTGGTTGTGCCACCACTGCAGTGACAAAGTGAAACGACTCTAAGTCTACCACTTCTGCCTAGTAGGGCAGCTTCTACGCTGCCAACACAACGTGGCAGAATAAACCCTTTGGCCAGGTCCAGATCTTTCTTTTTAAAATGTATGAATCACGAATAGGGGAAACATCCATTACAATGCAGTCATTACATCGCACTGCTTTAACAACGCAACTGCCTTTACATCGCATGCCATTACAACGCATGCCATTACAACACATGTCACTACAACGTATGCCATTACAACGCATACCATTAGAACGCATGTCATTACAACGTACTATAAGGTAAGTAGTAACGTTTTTTTAGTTTTAGGGAGGATATGGGTTTTGGGGTAGATGGGAATAGTAATTTTTACCCCTACACTATCCAACACTTTCCCTACTGTTGCACTCACTGGAGTGGATATAGTAATTTTTACCCCCACACTATTCAACACTTAACCTACTGTTGCACTCACTGGAGTGGGAATAGTAATTTTTACCCCTACAATATCCAACACTTACCCTACTGTTGCCCTAAAAGTATTGTGCATTGTAATAGTGTGCGTTGTAATGGTATGCATTGTAATGGAATGCGTTGCAATGGTAGTTTTAAAAAATGCGTTGTAATGGCAGTCGTTGTAATGGTAGTTGCGATGTAAAACCAGCGTTGTAAAATCATGCGTTGTAATTGTTTGCGTTGTAATGCGTTGTAATGTCATATATTCAACTCATAGGGAAGGCCTTAGTAACACATAAGGCAGGGTGATAAATATTCAATAGAAAGACACTTCCTTTTATACTCTACATTTCCTGACAGTGACAACTTGCAATTGTTGTTTTCACTGTAGCAAGGCAGGTAGTCTCATTGACTACCATGGGGTTACATTAGCCCAGCTGCTAAGTGCTCACTTCCAATTTGGGAGCACCAAATATAGTACTAGTTAATTGTTACATTGAACCTGACATAGGCCTTTATTATGATGTCGGGCCGAAAGCCATCCAACAGCTCATCGGAGGCTTACCGCCCGACATCATAGTTTCCGTCTGACCGCCGTATTGTGAGACTTCTTGGTCGGTGGATTGTGTAGGATAATGGCGCTCCTAGGAAATACGCAGTGAGTTTTTACTAGTGTATATTATGATTGCGGTGCATAAGGGTGGGGAGAGCCACCCTCCTCCCCAATGTGTGGATAACCACTGATAAACCAAAACAACAGTCCCTTACACACGCCGACAGTATATATTATGTATCATTGACAATAATAAAAAACACTCTTGTTCCTCCTTTGAAACAGTCACTTCATTTTAATATTGAGATCCTTAGCCAACGCGTGTTTCGATGCGCTTAATTGTTGTGTGCAGCGACTTCTTTAGGGCTCTAATCTCTTTGTATGGATCCTCAGTTCCGGCTGTATTTCTGACCCGGAATGGGTTCTAGCGCTCCAATGATATTTGCACAGTAAAGGGCAACAGTGATTACTGTGTCCAAGATTTAGTGTATTCCAGAATTCTTTTCTTAAGTGTGGATCTTGTATGAGGAGTCTCTTCTGCGAACACGCCAGAGGCAGCCCTGCTACTGAACAGAGGGTTTGCATTTACGCCATCAAAGATTTGGTTGCTTGGCAAGAGGAACTCACTTAGCCCCCAAAGAGTGGTTTTACTATACCATGTCATCATTCTTCATGATGGATTTATGACTTATACACACAAGATCCACACTTAAGAAAGGAATTCTGGAATACACTAAATCTTGGACACAGTAATCACTGTTGCCCTTTACTGTGAAAATATCACTGGACTATTGGAACCCATTCCGGGTCGGAAATACTACCGGAACTGAGGATCCATACAAAGAGATTAGAGCCTTGAAGAAGTCGCTGCGCACAACAATTAAGCGCGACGAAATACGTGTTGGCTAAGGATCTCAGGATTAAACTGATGTGACTGGTTCAACGGAGGAACAAGAGTGTTTTTAATTATTGTCAATGATCCATAATATATACTGTCGGCGTGTGCAAAGGACTGTTGTTTCGCCATATTATGATACTGGCGGTCAGAGGGAAACCTGCGGGAAAATACCGCTCCTTGTCCGACTGCCTCAGAGCCTGTTGGGGTAGTGGGCAGGATTGTAATCCCAAAATGACAGCGGAGCCTGACTCCGCTCCGCCGTCAGGATTATGATGTTGCTTTCCGTCTGCCCTTTCATGGCAGTACACCTGCTATGAAAAGCAGGCAGAAAGTGACTTTGGGGACCCCTAGCAGGGCACCCCTCCCTCCCTAGGCCTCTGCAAAGGGACCTGGGGGACACTTAAGCTGTCGCCCTAAACATCCCTGCACTATGTGGCAGGCACCACATGACACCTGTCACATAGTGCACAGATGTTTGAAAACATCCTTTTTCTATTGCAGCTTGTTCTGCGGCCCCTTTCCGCCCGCCGCACAAGCTGCATTAGAAAAATTGATGTTTCTGACTACCAATAGGGCGGTCGCATCCCAATACTGTGGGCGGAACCACTGACTAATAGGCGGTTCCATTCCTGCTACGGTGGCAGACGGACGCTCGTTTGACCGACATCGTAATCAGGCCCATAGAGATGTAGTCAGATTTAAAGTAACTTTTAATATTAAGGTGACTTTACAAAATTACCACTTACTTGCCCTAAAGTTCTAGTAGCTATTTCTGATTTACTACAGCAATTGTCACCCAAGACAGCCTGCTGCACTCCTGCCGTTAGGTATGAGTGGCTCCTTGGAAAGGGAAGCAAAATGCCTGTTGGTGGGAGGAGGTCTAACCTCGTCCTGTCAGGATGGCCAGAGGGCTGCAGCTACAGATGGCCCAGATTCAAAGAGACAGCCGCCTCTGATAGGCAAATATAAGTCACACCTCAGATTGCCCACTCAACTACAAGTGTTCCACCTCCCCCAGCTACCCGCCTTAGAACACTGTTGGACTCTGAAAAATAGAAGAAAGACTGTGCCTTTGAAGGGAAGGCTGCACCAAGAACGACTTTCCCTGCTGAACCAATACAGGGCTTTGGAAAGAGAAGGTCTGTTCCTGCTGTTGATCTTGTGGCGAGAGACGCGTATGGCTGGACCTGCTCCCACTTGTGCCGAGGACCAGTGAGTGGACCCAAGGGCTAATTGGCTAGCATCCAGTTAAGCTTTAGGGACACAAAAGGTAAAGAAGCCCTTCTGATGAGTTGCCCCAAGACTTGCTCTTGACTCCACTAGTGTAGCCTGTGAGAAGAAGTCCTAGCCCACAAGAAGTGCCTCTCAGGTTCTGGACCCTTGGCTGGTACCAGAGTGTATTCTTTTTTGGGCCAAAAGCTAAAAGATAACTGTTGTTGACACATTCTCTGACGCTCAAACACTACAGCTACTTGCAGGTTGTTAAGTAGCATTGAACTCCATTGAAAATCAAGGCTTTCACCAGACACGCTGGACTTTGTCTGTCAGCCGATGTCGAACTCACTGCTGGACTGAAACAGAAGAAATGAATGAGAAACGTTTCTAAATGCGAAGGTAAAGGTGTGACCAGGACCCACCTGGCCCCTTCAACATACCTGTGCTCCACTGTGGTCAGCCTGAAACTTTGATTTTGCCCCAGGCCCTCGTATTCGAGGCTTATAGACTACAACTAAGAATGGAAAGCAGTGATTTTCAAAAGGTTTTGAAGTGAATTGCGGTCCTTTATGAAAACCTTGCATAAATTAAAACTGCGGTTCACTTCTTCAGATTTCTTTTTATTTTAGGGTCTATTTAAAGATAAAAATATTTACCATTTTTATACATTAGAGTGGGATTTTTTAATGTGTCACGTTTCTTACATATTGACTGTTTTAATACTGATAAATGCTTTACACTTGTTTTCCTTCAAGTTAAGCCTGATTGCTTAATGCATTAGCTACCAAGACTTAGCTAATGTTTGCTTTAAAGAAACCTAACTGGACCTGATACCGTATAATGACATTATTACTTGAATAGGTTTTACATCACCCCCAACTAATCATCCTCTTTCTCTCAGTAAGCTATGCTAGTTTTGCAAACCTATGTTTAGCAACACATGGTACATCACTCTAGGCCATTTTCACAGCCGCAATCTATTTGGTGCATCACAAATCTTCAGGCCCTAGGAACTGGTTGGTGAGACATGAACCCAGAGTTAGAATAGTGACAGGACTGTATGGGTAGAGGTTATTTCACCCATTTGCAGCACAAGTAGTAGCAGACAGGTACTCTACGATTAAAAAAATGTCTGAAAAAGAACTGTTCCCTGTGGTCCTTTTGGTGCCTAAATTCTCTCCTGTGGCACTGCCAAGAGCAAGATACCTCTATTATGTCAACTCGATTTGGACTTCCATGTCCTCACAGCAGAATCTGGATCTGTACTTTGAAAACCCTCCAACACCTTACACCAGAAATGTTTTTCAGTGTGTAGTATGCATTGAAGCCCGTGATCTGTTTTGCCTGTCACCTAGCGTTCCAATCCCAAGCCTTCTTGAGGCAGTGAAAAAAGAGCATTTTGGGCCAGTTGCATCAAGCATCTTTTGCCTTTGCAAATGGCCGATTCACAGAATCGGCCATTTGCGAGATGCTCTTCTGATGCAGCAAACTCTATTTTGCGATTCGGTAACCTGTTACTGAATCGCAAAATGGGTTTGGGATTCGCTATTAGGAAGGGGCTCGTTTAGGGCGTCCCTTCCTAATACCGAATTGCATCGGTATGCATGAATGTTTTGCGACCGAAATGCGGTCGCAAAACATTTGCATTTTACCATCTACTTCAAGTAGGTGGTAACCAATTCCAAATGGGAAGGGTCACTATGTGACAGGTGCCATGTGGTGCCTGCCACATAGTGCAGGGATGTTTAGGGCGACAGCTTAAGTGTCCCCCAGGTCTCTTTGCAGAGGCCTAGGAAGGGAGGGGTGCTAGGGGTCCCCAAAGTCACTTTCTGCCTGCTTTTCATAGCAGGTGTACTGCCATGAAAGGTCAGGCGGAAAGCAACATCGTAATCCTGACGGCGGAGCGGAGTCAGGCTCCGCTGTCATTTTGGGATTACAATCCTGCCCACTACCCCAACAGGCTCTGAGGCGGTCGGACAAGGAGCGGAATTTTCCCGCAGGTGTCCCTCTGACCGCCAGTATCATAATACGGCGAAACAACAGTCCTTTGCACACGCCGACAGTATATATTATGGATCATTGACAATAATAAAAAAACAGTCTTGTTCCTCCGTTGAACCAGAAACATCAGTTTAATCCTGAGATCCTTAGCCAACACGTATTTCATCGCGCTTAATTGTTGTGCGCAGCGACTTCTTCAAGGCTCTAATCTCTAATGTGTCACGTTTCTTACATATTGACTGTTTTAATACTGATAAATGCTTTACACTTGTTTTCCTTCAAGTTAAGCCTGATTGCTTAATGCATTAGCTACCAAGACTTAGCTAATGTTTGCTTTAAAGAAACCTAACTGGACCTGATAACGTATAATGACATTATTACTTGAATAGGTCTTACATCACCCCCAACTAATCATTCTCTTTCTCTCAGTAAGCTATGCTAGTTTTGCAAACCTATGTTTAGCAACACATGGTACATCACTCTAGGCCATTTTCACAGCCGCAATCTATTTGGTGCATCACAAATTTTCAGGCCCTAGGAACTGGTTGGTGAGAAATGATCACCCAGAGTTAGAATAGTGACAGCACTGTATGGGTAGAGGTTATCTCACCCATTTGCAGCACAAGTAGTAGCAGACAGGTACTCTACGATTAAAAAAATGTCTGAAAAAAAACTGTGCCCTGTGGTCCTTTTGGTGCCTAAATTCTCTCCTGTGGCACTGCCAAGAGCAAGATACCTCTATTTTGTCAACTCGATTTGGACTTCCATGTCCTACAGCAGAATCTGGATGTGTACTTTGAAAACCCTCCAACACCTTACACCAGAAATGTTTTTCAGTGTGTAGTATGCATTGAAGCCCGTGATCTGTTTTGCCTGTCACCTAGCGTTCCAATCCCAAGCCTTCTTGAGGCAGTGAAAAAAGAGCATTTTGGGCCAGTTGCATCAAGCATCTTTTGCCTTTGCAAATGGCCGATTCACAGAATCGGCCATTTGCGAGATGCTCTTCTGATGCAGCAAACTCTATTTTGCGATTCGGTAACCTGTTACTGAATCGCAAAATGGGTTTGGGATTCGCTATTAGGAAGAGGCTCGTTTAGGGCGTCCCTTCCTAATACCGAATTGCATCGGTATGCATGAATGTTTTGCGACCGAAATGCGGTCGCAAAACATTTGCATTTTACCATCTACTTCAAGTAGGTGGTAACCAATTCCAAATGGGAAGGGTTTCCCAAGGGAACCCTTCCCCTTTTGGAACCCCTTCCCCTTTGTGAATGCCTGTAAATATATTTTCAAAGAGCAGGCAGTGGTCCCACGGACCACTGCTTGCTCTTAGAAAATGAAAGGAAAAGTTTTCCTTTTCTCTTTTGCAAAGCATCCTGTTTTCCTTTAAGGAAAACAGGCTGCTTTGCAAAAAAAAAAGGTTGCTATATTTAAAAGCAGTCACAGGCATGGTGGTCTGCCGTCCCCGTAATTTTTGCGATTCCTAGGGGGTCGCAAATTGCCACCTACCTCATTAATATTCATGAGGTAGTTCATTTGCGATCCCCTAGGAATCGCAGAAAGTGTTAAACATACTTTCATGCATTCCATTTTGAGATTTTCAAATTGGGAATCGCAGGGATTCGCAATTATGAAATCGCTAAATGGTTTGTTGATACATCTGGCCCTAAGTCATTAGTGATTACTTACAGTTTAGCCAGAAACAATAATATATAATCACTCCCAGTTTCCTGATCTTATGTTTGACTGCCAGGAAAGAGGTGTTGTACTGCTGCAGTATAATCCAGAAACATTCTGATTCTGCTGTTGTCCACTGTAATTTTACAACTTCCACTTACCCTCTGCAATTCTAGATCACACCTGCAGTATTTCCGGAGGTGAGCCACCACCGATATTGGCAGCAATCTGAATAGAAGATGGTACGTCTGGATACTCTGTGCCCTCTCAGCAGAAAAGTAGTTTGACAGTCCTTTTGGTCTGGGTGAACCTTTTTACGTAGGCCCGGGCGAAATTTAAATTATGCGGGTGTAATTAACATAATTTCGGGAACTTTAAATTAAGCTTCTTACACTAAATTCCTGAAATTACGCCATTATGCAATTTTGCATAATTACCTGGCTGAACCAACGGGAATAACACCAATGGCCAGAATGCCATTGGCTGATACTCACACCACTAGCATAAAAAATTGACACTAAGACGCATTTCATGAAAAAATCTAGCACTAAAAAATAGATTTGCATTTTGTGTAATTATGCCTAATTTCACATAATTTTCCTAAAATTTCGCGTAAGACTGCAAAAGCAAATTATGCAAACTTTGCACAACCCTAATTCTAAGTAAGTTCCATGCTAGATCCTTTGACATCCCCTAGCAGACCACTCACCCGAATTTTGTTTCTACTGGGGTGACCCTCCGAGTCCTATGCACTGTACTTTAGAAACCTCACTCCCTCAGTTAGGTCCAAGAACTGCTTCTGAAGTTTTTCAGTTCCTCATTACAGCTCACATATTGGTGTCCATTTCTCCTAACTCTCTGTGAGCTTTCTATGATTGTTCCTTAGGAGGTGCAGGTCTATACTTGCCAGCAAGTCTATTTTGTTTTCCAAGGATATGCAAGTAACTTTTATTGCCTCAAGTATGTTTAGCTTGCAAAGTGAAGCTTGCAGGCTAGCATTCCCAGTGTTGTTTGTGGCATCCATGGTGCCAGGAATCAGTATGAGGCTCGGAGTTCTCCAGTGGTCTGGCCTACAGAAACATTCCAAACCAGTTAGGACATTGGTTTCCAAAGGTCATCACAAGTACAGCGGTAGCAGAACAATACAAAGGCCTGAATGCTCTGGAGAATGGGTAGATGGAAACTCAGAAGACCCTTTATTACTGGGGCTGGAAAGCTCAGGCCATAGGAGTCAGCTATTGGTTTCACGTCTGTGCTATGAGAGTCAGTGGCAGTTACAATGACAGTGAGCATGAAGTGCTGTTCTTGGCAACACCAGTTGGGCTTTCTCCACTTTTGACTCAGTTTATACCTGTCTAGTGTTACTGCACTTTTTTTGTGTTTCCTCTGTCCTCAGTTCCCCCTGTGGTTAGTTGCCTCTTAGGCAGGACTCTACCAGTTTTCTTCTTCTCCCTGTTCCCTTACAGTCCAGTGCTACTCACCAGTTGGCAAGCATTGCTTTTTGCTTGTTTATCAAAAATTCCTAGATCTAAGCTCCACTTGACTGATGCACCTTACCTTTTCAGTTCTCTGGCTGTATCCCAATAGAAAGGGGACTAGTTATAGAGCATTATCTACTCAATTCCAGTAACCATCACATTGGCCTTAGGCTATGGAGTTACCCATGGTTGGTATAGATCTGTTTCTAATGTGTAGTGTGCTTTTGCTATAAAAGCCAAAGGTCTAGCGAGTCTTTTAGAATTCCCAAGACGTGATGAGTCACCTTACTATCAGGACCTGGCCTGTCTCACTCTCTCCCTGATCCCTCTATTCCCTGAAGTAGTGTTAGCTTCACGGTTGTTACTTCTCATGCTGAAGGCGTGCTGCCATAGAGAGAGAGGTGGATTATCTCAGCTCCCAAGAAACTACAAGCAGTCTCAATTCTGACACATTGGCAGCCCGCCCAAGGCTCTAAAAATGTTATAGCATGAGCCTGGATCAAGCCCTTGTCCTTTGGTGCCTAGGGGCATGTTGTGGTATTGCACCCCTGCCTCATACTGTGTTCCCTCTGGAGAAGACTGCTGCTAGTGCCCTCAGATGGCAACATCAACAGAGGACAAGGCGAAGGCAGTTAGTCCTCAGCGCACCAGCTTTCCTTGTTATTTCACGACAGATGTGGATCTGCTTGTAATTCGGTCCATCAGTCCCCTACAGCCTCATTCTTTCAAGCACACATGCCCCACTGCACTAGTGATGTCATTCCAGGTTGCAGTCAGCCCCGGCTCCCCTAGAGCAGCCACTTTGCACGGTGTGCACACTAAATAACGAGGACAGAATACCGATGGCATAGAATATCGAGGACAAAATATCCAAACCAAAATATTGCATGGTAAGTATAGATTTTCTATACCTCGCTCCAGATATATGTACCTTGGCTCTCTCTCTCTCTCTCATATTACCTACTGGCAGTCGCCAGTAGGTAGTTATAGTTAGGACCCATTTTCCATAGGAAATTCGCAACATTCTATTTGGAATAACGTTGGCGTCGATTGACGAATCATCGTAAAATTTTCCAAACTTTTGGCCAGCTCCGGTCCGCTCCTATCCTAAAAATTTGGGATTCGTCAAGCGGGGGCCCAGGAAAAAGGGGGGTCCCAAAACGCATTTTCCCCATGCATTTTCCCATAGGACCTGTTGACGCAGCTACAGCCCGAACTGCTGAACAGAATTACACCAAATTTGGCAAAGAGGTAGTCCTCAGTTCAGACTCGTGCCTTTTGCTTAAATGGTGTAAATCCGTTCAGTAGTTCCTGAGAAAATTTGAGTTAAAAAGATAGATATATCTGGGCGGAGCCTAACCACACATCTCATCGTGAGATCTGATTGTCTGTCAGTACTTCATCCAAGAAGTGTTGGCAGCCATCTTGGGACCAATATACATGATAGCACCTCATTAAAAAGCATTGCAGTTAATAGAAGGGTTTAAGACTTTAGTTACATTATAAATCATTTATTGATGGTACCATACTCATTTTAGGAATTGTGGTGTGTTCTAAGGTGATTTTACCATGTGAAAAAGCCTTCTGCTGTGAGATCATGAATCATGTTTGAGAGAAAACTATTTTCTCATGCTTTTCCCACAGATGTTTGGAAGGGGATCTATAAGCTAAACTGAGAGCATATTTTCTGTAAATTCACATTATCTTTCTTAGTCATGTGAGAATGAAGTCTGAAATTCTCAGTAAAACATGTACATCCAACAAGGCAGAGACTGTCAGTTGATTCCTTTGTGTTCTACTGCAGCTTCCCAGAGTGTTCTGAAGAACAACTAGAGCGCTAACAGTCCTACATATGACAAACGTATTGCACACCTGAAGCCATCTTGATTGGAATAAAGTGGTATCTCTTAAAACATTTAATTTAAAAAGGAACAAAATGAGGGGGTTCATTTTGCCATAGAAAGTATGATTAGTGCTGCAGAAAGAAAAATTAGGGCACATTTTGAGTGACTTCTCAAATCCTCTTCTATTTCATTAAAATATTCTGACATGCAGACTGAAACATGCACTTTCAATACCAGCAGCAGACATCCCTGGTGAGCAGTAGCTTTACTACAGTGATCTAATAAGCAACTAGAGTGCTAACATTCTGAATTTATGGCAAATGTGTGACACATCTGAATGCCTTCTTGATGGAATCAAAGTAAAAAACTGAAAGTATTTCCTACTGAGGAGACTGTAGTAAATGAGGAAATTAGGAAACTTCATAACAAATAAGTCTCCCAAAATGGCCACCACAGACAAAGGAGCCCAAATGTAGCCCAAATATCACCCAGATGTAGCCCAAGTATAGCCCAATGACAGAATGTCCCAGAGTGTTCTAACGAATAACTAGAGCGCTAACAATCTTACTTATGACAAAAGTATGGCACACCTGAAGCCATCTTGATTGGAATAAAGTGGTAACACTTAAAACATTTAATTTACAAAGGAACAAAATGAGGGGGTTCATTTTGCCATAGAAATTATGATTAGTGCTGCAGAAAGAAAAATTAGGGCACATTTTGACTTCTCAAATCCTCTTCTATTTCATAAAAAAATTCTGACATGCAGACTGAAACATGCACTTTAAATACCAGCAGCAGACCTCCCTGATGAGCTGTAGTTTTACTACAGTGATCTAATGAGCAACTAGAGTGCTAACATTCAGAATTCATGGCAAATGTGTGACATATCTGAATGCCTTCTTGATAGAACCAAAATAAAAAACTGAAAGTATTTCCTACTGAGGAGACTGCAGTATATGAGGAAATTAGTGAACTTCATAACAAATAAATCTCCCAAGATGGCCACCAGAGACAAAAGAGCCCAAATGTAGCCCAAATATCACCCAGATGTAGCCCAAGTATAGCCCAATGACAGAATGTCCCAGAGTGTTCTTAAGAACAACTAGAGCGCTTACTGTCTTACTTATGACAAAAGTATGGCACACCTGAAGCCATTCTGATTGGAATAAACTGGTAACACTTAAAACATTTAATTTAAAAAGGAACACAATGAGGGGGTTCATTTTGCCATAGAAATTATGATTAGTGCTGAAGAAATAAAAATTAGGGCACATTTTGAGTGACTTCTCAAATCCTCTTCTATTTCATTAACAAATTCTGACATGCAGATTGAAACAATCACTTTTAATACCAGCAGCAGACTTCCGTGGTGAGCAGTAGCTTTACTACAGTGATCTAATGAGCAACTAGAGTGCTAACATTCAGAATTTATGGCAAATGTGTGACATATCTGAATACCTTCTTGATGGAATCAAAGTAAAAAACTGAAAGCATTTCCTACTGAGGAGACTGCAGTAAATTAGGAAATTAGGAAACTTCATAACAAATAAATCTCCCAAGATGGCCACCAGAGACAAAAGAGCCCAAATGCAGCACACATATCACCCAGATGTAGCCCACATGTAGCCCAATGACAGAAGTGTGCAAAACACTTATTTGTTGTGTATTTTTAGTTTTATATAGTGCAGACTTGTCAGGTATTGGAGTACTTTACATGAGCATTAGTTACATCACACAAGATCAAATTCATTTTAGTTGTAGAAATGGGGAGATTAAGTGATTTGACCAGAATCACAGTATGTTGAGCTGAAGCAGAAACTCCAACCTGGTTCCCCAGTTGCAAAGTCTGCAGCTCTGGAAGTAACACCACATCCTCTCCCCTAGGTGCAACATTTATTCAAGTGGTCAACTGGATAGAAAAACATAAAGATTACAAATAATTTTAAAGTTCTTTGTCGCTATTTGAAAACTCAGAAAATATGTCCTCATTTCAGTTTTTTAGAGCACTAACCGTAATTTTGATGCAAATAAGACCCTCTCATATATGTAATTTCTAAAGGAAATGCTCTAGGTATTACAGTTTTGATTACATCAAGATGATGTCAGGCGTTCCACACTTTTGTAATAAATATAGAATGTTAGCAATCTGGTTGTTCATTGGAGTACTGTTGAGAGGCAGAGGCCAGGGGCACGGACTCTAAAAATTGAAGGCAGGTAGGAGAGTGCAGAGGCAACAATTTGACCACACTGGGCAGGCAGGAAGGGCAGTGGCAGCACAACAGACTATGGAGGGCAGTGGAAAGGGGGGCAGGGGCAACAAACCAACCATACAGGACTGGCAAGAGAGGCTGTGGCAATATAATAGACCATTGTGGGCAGAAGGAAGAGGCAGTGGTAGTACAACCATACATGCCAACAGACCCGTTTCAGCCAGGAAACGTCAAATGTTTTTAAGCTCAAATGGGCTTTATTTGATCTGTCTCCTGTCTACAATCTCTTCTTTTTCAATGTAACTCAAAGGGGAAAATCAATACCCCAGTTTTTTTTCAAAATCTCCCTCTTACCAAGTTCAAAATGTTTGCAAGTATGGTACATTGGATCATGGTAGGCAGGAGGAATTGGGGTAGGGACATGGACGCGGATGACAGAGGACAGGAGGGACATGGAGAGGTGCACCAAACTGATCCTACAGGGCAGGCATCAGGGTTTGCAGCAGCACAATACACCACACAGGGCATGCGGGACGGGAGTGCAGCACAACAATCCATAGAAAGCAATAGGGAGGGGACAGGACCATGGACAACAGAGAACAGAGGGGAAAGAGGCAATGGTAGCTAGCTGACTATAATGGACAGACATGAGAGAAAGCTGCAGCATAACAGACCATAAAGGGCAGGGGGGACGGATCAGGGGCATTACAATGGAACAGATAAGCCAGGAGGGAGGGAATAGGGGTCTACACATGGAAACAGAGGGCTGGGGGCAAGGCGGCAGGGCAGGAGCAGCAAGATGACCATGGAGGGCAGGCAGGATGGGCACTAGAAACAAGACACACCATGGAGAGCAACAATGAGACTATGATGGCATACACACAGACCATGGAGGGAAGGTGGAGGGGGTCAGGGGCAGCTAGCTGACCACACAGGGAAGGTGGGAGGGGCCATGGCAGCACAGAAGACCATGCATGGCAAGCGGGAGGGTTAGTGGCGGCACAATGGCTATGATGGGCAAGAAGGAGGGTGCAGGGGCATGCACAAAGGACCATGGAGGATAGAAGGGAGGGTCAGGACCTGGGCGCAGACAAGAGAGTTCAGGGGAAGGGGCCTCACAACAGACCGCGTGGGGCAGGCAGGAGGAGCAGTTGCAGCACAACAGACCAGGGAGGGCAGAAGGGTGTGGCAGTAAAATAGACCATGGAGGACAGGAGGAAGGGGATAGGGGCATGGCATGTGGACAGGCAGGGTGGAGGTGGCAGGGACAGGTTACAGTCATCTGACAATGCTAGGCAGGTGGGAGGGGAGTGGCAGCTCAACAGAACACTCAGAGTAGATAGGAGTGGCAGGTCCATGGAACATGGTGGGCAAAAAGGATGGAGCAGGGACATGCAAAAAGACATCGGAGGGCAGGGGGAAGGAGAATAGGGGCAGAAAGCTAAGCACAGAGGCTAAGCAGGAGGTCAATGATGGGCCATATAAATGGGCAATGGAGGGCAGGAGGAGTGGACTGGTACATCATGCTAAATGGAGGGCAGTGGCAGCACATCAGACCATGCATGGCAGGAGGGAGGAGACTAGTCCATGGATTCAGACAACAGAGGATAGGGAGCTAACTGTTCAGAGAAGGTGGGTATTAGGATCTTTATTGTTTTTAAAATGTGTGTCTGTGCGAACTACTTAAAATATGAACAAGTATGCAGCATAATCTCACTTTTATTCAGGAAGAAGAGGACGTTTGTGACTGTGACTCCAGGCTCACTTGGCAGAAACACCCCCTGACCCTCCACCCCCCATCGCAAAATGTAATGCCCGTGAAAAGTGTAGGTGGGCGCAGTGTTATATAGAACATAGTCCTGAGAGCACGATTGAAAATGAAAACTAGATATAGTATATGGTGTAAACTATGCACCAAAAAGTGTGATATAAGATGAACTGGGGCGTGAAAAATAATATGCAATTCATTGTGCGCAATGACAGATTCAATGGAGAGCGCGAGATAGCACAGGCACTAGCGCGTGCTATGCGATATGCACCTTGGAGTGTAATATGCACAAGCAGTGTTGTGTAACCTAACTAGTCTCTAAAGTTGTAATATAAAATATGTGCTGGGGAGTGTAATGTTGCATATGCACTGTGACAAAGATATGGATCCCAGATTGTAATATGTATGGCATAGCGCTGTGCGTTATAACATAGGCATCGAGCAAGGCACATTAGATGGGGCAATATAACCCGTGCGAAGGCAAGTGTGGCATGACATATTCACAGGGTGGTGTTACTGTGCACATGGGCTAGAGAGTGTCATAGCATATGCACTAGCTGGTGGAATACAACACAGAGATGTGTGGCACTCGGTGGGCACTGGTGAGTGTAACACAGCATTGGGCTCAGCCAGGAGCACGCTGTGACTCTCAAGTGAGGTTTGTCTCCTTTCCAGAGAGTATAATAAAAAGTATTACGCATCCAGCGGTGGATGTGTGTTTTATTAACCGTGAGGGGTGTTTCTTGCATAGTTTGGTCGAATTTTTGTCGAATCCCCTTTGAATGGCTTGGTGTGCGTGTGTATTAAATGTGCCCGTCAATAGCTACCCATGTTTGTATAAATAAATGAATAGGGTGTCTACTTGGAGAGTACCCACCAGCGGGGGCGCCGGGATTAGGCACGGTAGGGCGTCAGACACGTCAGAGCTTTACTAGCGGTGTAAATACATTCCACGTGGATTCATTGTATGCATAGTCGCCTTTTAATGAATATCACGCAAATCGTCATGGTGATAGGTACATACGGTTTGTCCAGCATGTCCTAGGTGTTTCTATAAATATATATTTTTTTAAATAATAAAAAACAAAGGCCGACCCCGGGGGATGGGGTCCCCGGGGCCATAAGTGGCCTGAGGAGGGGGGCAACGCAACCCCCTGCTAAAGAGTTAAAAAAAAAAAGGCCATGACCCGGGGGTTGGGGTCCCCGGGGCCGATTAAGGCCTTGGGAGGGCCAAATTATTTTTTTTCAACAAAAAGAATTAGGGTGCAGGCCCTGGGGGATGGGGTCCCCAGGGCCAATAAATTAGAAAAAGAAGGGGGGCCACACAGCCCTCCTTCTTAAAAAAATAAAATAAATAAAAGACCGGCATCGCGTCGGAGGCCACGCACCCTCCTTGCAGCACTCTGCAAACGCGCCCCCTGGCCAGTTGTAAGTTGGGGAATTAATTCCCCTTCAATACTGAGGGTCCCTGAGGGCCAACTAGCCCAACAGGTATCTCCTGTATGCGCCAGGGAGCTGCGTTGCAGACAGGTGTTCTGAGGCCACGTCCCTTTTTACACCTCTATGCAACGCAGCTCTGTGGCGCTTACTGGAGGTACCTAGTGGGCTAGTTTGACCCTAGGAACCCTTAGGATTCAAGGGGACTTAATCTCTCAACTTAGAAGGGCCACAGGGTGCGTTTACACAGTGGTGAAGGGAGGGGACGGGGCCTGAGTTAACGTCTGCAAACAAGCCCTGTGGCGCGTTTTAAGTTGGGGAAATAATTCCCCTTCAATCCTGAGGGACCCTGGGGGCCAACTAGCACACCAGGTGCTTCCAGTAAGCGCCACTGCGCTGCGTTGCAGAGAGGTGGTCTAGGCCGTGCCCCTTTTTACACCTCTCTGCAACGCAGCTCTGTGGCACTTACTGGAGGTACCTAGTGGTCTAGTTGGACCCTAGAGACCCTCAGGATTCAAGGGGACTTAATCTCCCAACTTAAAACGGCCACAGGGCGTGTTTACACTGTGGGGAGGTGACGGGCCTGAGGTGACGTGTGCAAGCACGCCCTGTGGCGTGTTTTAAGAGGTAGTTTTAATCCCCTGCCCTATTATATACTAGGGGCTTACAGAGGAGGTCATGCTAATCACAGGGGGACTCCAACGCATAGTGTTCCCTAGTGTATGTAGGCCCAAATGTAGCCCAAATATCACCCAGATGTAGCCCAAGTATAGCCCAATGACAGAATGTCCCAGAGTGTTCTTAAGAACAACTAGAGCGCTTACTGTCTTACTTATGACAAAAGTATGGCACACCTGAAGCCATTCTGATTGGAATAAACTGGTAACACTTAAAACATTTAATTTAAAAAGGAACACAATGAGGGGGTTCATTTTGCCATAGAAATTATGATTAGTGCTGAAGAAATAAAAATTAGGGCACATTTTGAGTGACTTCTCAAATCCTCTTCTATTTCATTAACAAATTCTGACATGCAGATTGAAACATGCACTTTTAATACCAGCAGCAGACTTCCGTGGTGAGCAGTAGCTTTACTACAGTGATCTAATGAGCAACTAGAGTGCTAACATTCAGAATTTATGGCAAATGTGTGACATATCTGAATACCTTCTTGATGGAATCAAAGTAAAAAACTGAAAGCATTTCCTACTGAGGAGACTGCAGTAAATTAGGAAATTAGGAAACTTCATAACAAATAAATCTCCCAAGATGGCCACCAGAGACAAAAGAGCCCAAATGCAGCACAAATATCACCCAGATGTAGCCCACATGTAGCCCAATGACAGAAGTGTGCAAAACACTTATTTGTTGTGTATTTTTAGTTTTATATAGTGCAGACTTGTCAGGTATTGGAGTACTTTACATGAGCATTAGTTACATCACACAAGATCAAATTCATTTTAGTTGTAGAAATGGGGAGATTAAGTGATTTGACCAGAATCACAGTATGTTGAGCTGAAGCAGAAACTCCAACCTGGTTCCCCAGTTGCAAAGTCTGCAGCTCTGGAAGTAACACCACATCCTCTCCCCTAGGTGCAACATTTATTCAAGTGGTCAACTGGATAGAAAAACATAAAGATTACAAATAATTTTAAAGTTCTTTGTCGCTATTTGAAAACTCAGAAAATATGTCCTCATTTCAGTTTTTTAGAGCACTAACCGTAATTTTGATGCAAATAAGACCCTCTCATATATGTAATTTCTAAAGGAAATGCTCTAGGTATTACAGTTTTGATTACATCAAGATGATGTCAGGCGTTCCACACTTTTGTAATAAATATAGAATGTTAGCAATCTGGTTGTTCATTGGAGTACTGTTGAGAGGCAGAGGCCAGGGGCACGGACTCTAAAAATTGAAGGCAGGTAGGAGAGTGCAGAGGCAACAATTTGACCACACTGGGCAGGCAGGAAGGGCAGTGGCAGCACAACAGACTATGGAGGGCAGTGGAAAGGGGGGCAGGGGAAACAAACCAACCATACAGGACTGGCAAGAGAGGCTGTGGCAATATAATAGACCATTGTGGGCAGAAGGAAGAGGCAGTGGTAGTACAACCATACATGCCAACAGACCCGTTTCAGCCAGGAAACGTCAAATGTTTTTAAGCTCAAATGGGCTTTATTTGATCTGTCTCCTGTCTACAATCTCTTCTTTTTCAATGTAACTCAAAGGGGAAAATCAATACCCCAGTTTTTTTTCAAAATCTCCCTCTTACCAAGTTCAAAATGTTTGCAAGTATGGTACATTGGATCATGGTAGGCAGGAGGAATTGGGGTAGGGACATGGACGCGGATGACAGAGGACAGGAGGGACATGGAGAGGTGCACCAAACTGATCCTACAGGGCAGGCATCAGGGTTTGCAGCAGCACAATACACCACACAGGGCATGCGGGACGGGAGTGCAGCACAACAATCCATAGAAAGCAATAGGGAGGGGACAGGACCATGGACAACAGAGAACAGAGGGGAAAGAGGCAATGGTAGCTAGCTGACTATAATGGACAGACATGAGAGAAAGCTGCAGCATAACAGACCATAAAGGGCAGGGGGGACGGATCAGGGGCATTACAATGGAACAGATAAGCCAGGAGGGAGGGAACAGGGGTCTACACATGGAAACAGAGGGCTGGGGGCAAGGCGGC
Source organism: Triturus cristatus (assembly GCF_964204655.1). Taxonomy (NCBI): domain Eukaryota; kingdom Metazoa; phylum Chordata; class Amphibia; order Caudata; family Salamandridae; genus Triturus; species Triturus cristatus. Next base: position 950,440,815 of record NC_140584.1, read on the forward strand.
AGGGCAGGAGCAGCAAGATGACCATGGAGGGCAGGCAGGATGGGCACTAGAAACAAGACACACCATGGAGAGCAACAATGAGACTATGATGGCATACACACAGACCATGGAGGGAAGGTGGAGGGGGTCAGGGGCAGCTAGCTGACCACACAGGGAAGGTGGGAGGGGCCATGGCAGCACAGAAGACCATGCATGGCAAGCGGGAGGGTTAGTGGCGGCACAATGGCTATGATGGGCAAGAAGGAGGGTGCAGGGGCATGCACAAAGGACCATGGAGGATAGAAGGGAGGGTCAGGACCTGGGCGCAGACAAGAGAGTTCAGGGGAAGGGGCCTCACAACAGACCGCGTGGGGCAGGCAGGAGGAGCAGTTGCAGCACAACAGACCAGGGAGGGCAGAAGGGTGTGGCAGTAAAATAGACCATGGAGGACAGGAGGAAGGGGATAGGGGCATGGCATGTGGACAGGCAGGGTGGAGGTGGCAGGGACAGGTTACAGTCATCTGACAATGCTAGGCAGGTGGGAGGGGAGTGGCAGCTCAACAGAACACTCAGAGTAGATAGGAGTGGCAGGTCCATGGAACATGGTGGGCAAAAAGGATGGAGCAGGGACATGCAAAAAGACATCGGAGGGCAGGGGGAAGGAGAATAGGGGCAGAAAGCTAAGCACAGAGGCTAAGCAGGAGGTCAATGATGGGCCATATAAATGGGCAATGGAGGGCAGGAGGAGTGGACTGGTACATCATGCTAAATGGAGGGCAGTGGCAGCACATCAGACCATGCATGGCAGGAGGGAGGAGACTAGTCCATGGATTCAGACAACAGAGGATAGGGAGCTAACTGTTCAGAGAAGGTGGGTATTAGGATCTTTATTGTTTTTAAAATGTGTGTCTGTGCGAACTACTTAAAATATGAACAAGTATGCAGCATAATCTCACTTTTATTCAGGAAGAAGAGGACGTTTGTGACTGTGACTCCAGGCTCACTTGGCAGAAACACCCCCTGACCCTCCACCCCCCATCGCAAAATGTAATGCCCGTGAAAAGTGTAGGTGGGCGCAGTGTTATATAGAACATAGTCCTGAGAGCACGATTGAAAATGAAAACTAGATATAGTATATGGTGTAAACTATGCACCAAAAAGTGTGATATAAGATGAACTGGGGCGTGAAAAATAATATGCAATTCATTGTGTGCAATGACAGATTCAATGGAGAGCGCGAGATAGCACAGGCACTAGCGCGTGCTATGCGATATGCACCTTGGAGTGTAATATGCACAAGCAGTGTTGTGTAACCTAACTAGTCTCTAAAGTTGTAATATAAAATATGTGCTGGGGAGTGTAATGTTGCATATGCACTGTGACAAAGATATGGATCCCAGATTGTAATATGTATGGCATAGCGCTGTGCGTTATAACATAGGCATCGAGCAAGGCACATTAGATGGGGCAATATAACCCGTGCGAAGGCAAGTGTGGCATGACATTCACAGGGTGGTGTTACTGTGCACATGGGCTAGAGAGTGTCATAGCATATGCACTAGCTGGTGGAATACAACACAGAGATGTGTGGCACTCGGTGGGCACTGGTGGGTGTAACACAGCATTGGGCTCAGCCAGGAGCACGCTGTGACTCTCAAGCGAGGTTTGTCTCCTTTCCAGAGAGTAAAATAAAAAGTATTACGCATCCAGCGGTGGATGTGTGTTTTATTAACCGTGAGGGGTGTTTCTTGCATAGTTTGGTCGAATTTTTGTCGAATCCCCTTTGAATGGCTTGGTGTGCGTGTGTATTAAATGTGCCCGTCAATAGCTACCCATGTTTGTATAAATAAATGAATAGGGTGTCTACTTGGAGAGTACCCACCAGCGGGGGCGCCGGGATTAGGCACGGTAGGGCGTCAGACACGTCAGAGCTTTACTAGCGGTGTAAATACATTCCACGTGGATTCATTGTATGCATAGTCGCCTTTTAATGAATATCACGCAAATCGTCATGGTGATAGGTACATACGGTTTGTCCAGCATGTCCTAGGTGTTTCTATAAATATATATTTTTTAAAATAATAAAAAACAAAGGCCGACCCCAGGGGATGGGGTCCCCGGGGCCATAAGTGGCCTGAGGAGGGGGGCAACGCAACCCCCTGCTAAAGAGTTAAAAAAAAAAAGGCCATGACCCGGGGGTTGGGGTCCCCGGGGCCGATTAAGGCCTTGCGAGGGCCAAATTAATTTTTTTCAACAAAAAGAATTAGGGTGCAGGCCCTGGGGGATGGGGTCCCCAGGGCCAATAAATTAGAATAAGAAGGGGGGCCACACAGCCCTCCTTCTTAAAAAAATAAAATAAATAAAAGACCGGCATCGCGTCGGAGGCCACGCACCCTCCTTGCAGCACTCTGCAAACGCGCCCCCTGGCCAGTTGTAAGTTGGGGAATTAATTCCCCTTCAATACTGAGGGTCCCTGAGGGCCAACTAGCCCAACAGGTATCTCCTGTATGCGCCAGGGAGCTGCGTTGCAGACAGGTGTTCTGAGGCCACGTCCCTTTTTACACCTCTATGCAACGCAGCTCTGTGGCGCTTACTGGAGGTACCTAGTGGGCTAGTTTGACCCTAGGAACCCTTAGGATTCAAGGGGACTTAATCTCTCAATTTAGAAGGGCCACAGGGTGCGTTTACACAGTGGTGAAGGGAGGGGACGGGGCCTGAGTTAACGTCTGCAAACAAGCCCTGTGGCGCGTTTTAAGTTGGGGAAATAATTCCCCTTCAATCCTGAGGGACCCTGGGGGCCAACTAGCACACCATCTGCTTCCAGTAAGCGCCACTGCGCTGCGTTGCAGAGAGGTGGTCTAGGCCGTGCCCCTTTTTACACCTCTCTGCAACGCAGCTCTGTGGCACTTACTGGAGGTACCTAGTGGTCTAGTTGGACCCTAGAGACCCTCAGGATTCAAGGGGACTTAATCTCCCAACTTAAAACGGCCACAGGGCGTGTTTACACTGTGGGGAGGTGACGGGCCTGAGGTGACGTGTGCAAGCACACCCTGTGGCGTGTTTTAAGAGGTAGTTTTAATCCCCTGCCCTATTATATACTAGGGGCTTACAGAGGAGGTCATGCTAATCACAGGGGGACCCCAACGCATAGTGTTCCCTAGTGTATGTAGGTGGTTTCTCTGTATTCTGAGTGTCTTTTAACATAGCACTGGCTCTAGGACTGGTTAGTCAGACTCAGTTACCACCAGTATCTGTCTGAAAAAGTTGAGGGTACAGGATGATTTTGCCACAAGGCTTCTTTCTGCTCTTCTGTTTGTTCTTTCTGCACGTTATCCTTCTTCCTGCACTTTTCTTCGTCTTTGAGGACTTCTGTTGCTTCTTTCTGCATTTCTTTTTTTTCTTTCTGTGCGTTTTTTCTTCTTTCTTCACATGTCCTATCTCTGTAGGCATAGTTAGAAATTAGCATTTAAAAAACCTTTTGAAATTCACTGAAAAAGCCATAGGTTTCAGGCACGTTATAGTTAGGAATTAGCATTTAAAAAACCTTAGAAATTCACTGAAAAAACCATAGGTTTCAGGGGCGTTATAGTTAGCTGGACTTTTCACTCGTTATAGTTAGTTCAGCTAACTATAACTCGCACGCCCGCAATGCACTGCTGATGACGTCACATATTACATCACTCATGACATGGTCAGTGACATCACGCATGACATCACTGATGACATCTCAAATTACATCACTGATGACATCACTGATGACATCATCCAGTGAATGTGTTTTTCTGAAAATTACATATGTTTTATATATGTATATCTCAAGGTCGATGGAAGAATAAATGGGTATATAAGTGTCTAAATGGATGATTTTTTTAAAAAAATTGATTGCATAACTGACTAATTAAGTGTATCTTAGTGAATACATGGCTTAGTGAGTAATGTTTAAATATGTAAATATCTGTATCAGTCTCTCATTTTGTGTATAAGTGGCTGCATGGGTTGGTGAGTAGCTACATGAGTGTCTATAGTAAACGCTGCTTTGCTTCATTGAACAGAAACCTGCTCTCGCTTCAATGAATCAAAGCAGGATTGCTTTTCCACAAGGGGAGCTGCATGTCAGCAGCTCCCCATGTGGAAAAGCAATACCAGATCCTGCAGGAGGCGGGGAGCCGGCTGGGACCGTGGGGGCATTGGGGCTCCCCCCACGGTCCCCAACGGATAGGGCCCGCCCCGGGGAATGGGGTCCCCGAGGCTAGAAGTGGCCCGGGGAGGGGGGCCACGTGACCCCCTCCCCTTTAAATACATTTTTTTATTATTTTTTTTTAAAAGGCAGGCCGGCCCTGGGGGATGGACTCCCTGGGGCCATAATTGGCCTGAGGAGGGGGGCCATGCTGCCCCACTCAGAAAATAAACTAATAAAACAGATGGCCAGGCCCCGGGGGATGGGGTCCCTGGTGCCACAATTAACCTTGGGAGGGTGGCCACGCGGTCCCCCTCCGCATAATTTAAAACAAAAAAAAAGGGAGCAAGGCCCCAGGGGATGGGGTCCCCAGGACCAAAGTGGCCAAGGGAAGGGGGGCCACACAGCCCCCTCCCCAAGAAGTTTTTTAAAAAAGGGAAAAAAATGAACCAGCAAATCCCCACCCCCTCCCTGCACCACTGTGCAAACGCGCCCTGTGGCGCGTTTTAAGGTGGGGAATGAGTTCCCCTTGAATCCTGAGAGTCCCTGGGGGCCATCTAGCCCACCAGGTACCTCCAGTATGCGCCACATGCCTGCGTTACAGAGAGGTAATCCGAGGCCACGCCCCTTTTTACACCTCTCAGCAACGCAGCTGTGTGGCGCTTATGAATAAGTGAGGTGGTGTATAATTGTACAGGTGAGTAAATGGGAGTGTGATTGATTCTTAGCATGACTAACTAGGTGTGTGAGTAACTGCATGGATGAGTGGCGGTATGTGAGTGTCTGTATAGGTGTATGAGTGCATATGATAGTGTTGTATTGACGAGTGACTGCATGTATGAGTGATTGTATGGATGAATGACTGGATGTGTGTGTAGACCTAGGAATCAGTGAGTGCATATGTAGTAACTGGTATTGGTGTGTCATTGATTTAGAAGATGGTAGTCTGTATTTTACAGTGGGTGTATCAAAGGTTATATTAGAGTCTGAGGAGGTGCATCAGATTTTCATGTGGCTGATGTCATCAGTGATTTCAATGGAGATGTCATCAGTGATGTCACTGACCATGTCATAAATGATGGAATATGTGACGTCATGAGCAGTGCATTGCGGGTGCGCGAGTTATAGTTAGCTGAACTTGCTATAACGGTGGAATTTCTATGGTTTTGTAAGAGTGAAATATCCAGCTAACTAGAACGTCCCTGAAACCTATGTTTTTTTCTGTGAATTTCTAAGGTTTTTTAAATGCTAATTTCTAACTATAATGTACCTGAAACCTATGTTTTTTTTCGCTGAATATATATGTGATCAAGATCCCTAGAGGATCTAAACGCGTCAGGCGAGTGAGAGTGTGAAAGGGAGCAGAATAAAACGTTATTGCACCCATCTGTGTACAACGCCGGGAGAAGAAACGGCGTATGGAGTTTTACATATATATATATATATATTCATAGCTCCAACTTGCCCTCCGGCACGGCAGCACTCCCCAACAACTACTCTGGGTACAAGCTCACTGTCCACTTTGTCTTTTCAGTCCTCATGTCGACACTTATTTGCCTGATGCGTTTCTGGGCATCCGCCCTCATCAGTGGCTTTCGACGAAGAGATCGTGCTTGGTTGACACACCCACATAATTTATAATTACACGCCCATGGATGGGCTCGCTCAGGTGAGTGAAACGCATTGCATTCTGGATTGTGTGGTGTGTTTAATTAGTCCCATGATGGTTGCACAAATTTTGACTGTCAAGGGTCCTTGATGAGCCCCCAATGTGTTGGTGAGCCATAAATCCATGTTGCTGGTCCATACGAGACCCAGAAGATTCCAGGCCCCGTGGCCCCCTTTCATGTGGGGTGGTGCAAGCCGTCACGGCCGGGCCGACCGCGTACAATTTCAAAGCTCCAACTTGCCCTCCGGCACGGCAGCACTCCCCAACAACAACTCTGGGTACAAGCTCACTGTCCACTTTGTCCTTTCAGTCCTCATGTCGACACTTATTTGCCTGACGCATTTCTGGGCATCCGCCCTCATCAGAGGCTTTCGACGAAGAGATCGTGCTTTGTTGACACACTCACATAATTTATAATTATACGCCCATGGATGGGCTCGCTCAGGTGAGTGAAACGCAATGCATTCTGGATTGTGTGGTGCGTTTAATTAGTCCCATGATGGTTGCACAAATTTTGACTGTCAAGGGTCCTTGATGGGCCCCCAAAGTGTTGGTGAGCCATAAATCCCTGTTGCTGGTCCATACGAGACCCAGAAGATTCCAGGCCCCGTGGCCCCCTTTCATGTGGGGTGGTGCAAGCCGTCGTGGCCGGGCCGACCATGTACAAATTCAAAGCTCCAACTTGCCCTCCGGCACGGCAGCACTCCCCAACAACAACTCTGGGTACAAGCTCACTGTCCACTTTGTCCTTTCAGTCCTAATGTCGACACTTATTTGCCTGACGCGTTTCTGGGCATCCGCCCTCATCAGAGGCTTTCGACGAAGAGATCGTGCTTTGTTGACACACCCACATAATTTATAATTACACGCCCATGGATGGGCTCGCTCAGGTGAGTAAAACGCATTGCATTCTGGATTGTGTGGTGCGTTTAATTACTCCCATGATGGTTGCACAAATTTTGACTGTCAAGGGTCCTTGATGGGCCCCCAAAGTGTTGGTGAGCCATAAATCCCTGTTTCTGGTCCATATGATACCCAGAAGATTCCAGGCCCCGTGGCCCCCTTTCATGTGGGGTGGTGCAAGCCATCGCGGCCGGACCGACCGCGTACAAATTCAAAGCTCAAACTTGCCCTCTGGCACGGCAGCACTCCCCAACAACAACTCTGGGTACAAGCTCACTGTCCACTTTGTCCTTTCAGTCCTCATGTCGACACTTATTTGCCTGACGCGTTTCTGGGCATCCGCCCTCATCAGAGGCTTTCGACGAAGAGATCGTGCTTTGTTGACACACCCATATAATTTGTAATTACACGCCCATGGATGGGCTCGCTCAGGTGAGTGAAACGCATTGCATTCTGGATTGTGTGGTGCGTTTAATTAGTCCCATGATGGTTGCACAAATTTTGACTGTCAATGGTCCTTGATGGGCCCCCAAAGTGTTGGTGAGCCATAAATCCCTGTTGCTGGTCCATACGAGACCCAGAAGATTCCAGGCCCCGTGGCCCCCTTTCATGTGGGGTGGTGCAAGCCGTCGCGGCCAGGCCGACCGCGTACAAATTCAAAGCTCCAACTTGCCCTCCGGCACGGCAGCACTCCCCAACAACAACTCTGGGTACAAGCTCACTGTCCACTTTGTCCTTTCAGTCCTCATGTCGACACTTATTTGCCTGACGCGTTTCTGTGCATCTGCCCTCATCAGAGGCTTTCGACGAAGAGATCGTGCTTTGTTGACACACCCACATAATTTATAATTACACGCCCATGGATGGGCTCGCTCAGGTGAGTGAAACGCATTGCATTCTGGATTGTGTGGTGCGTTTAATTAGTCCCATGATGGTTGCACAAATTTTGACTGTCAAGGGTCCTTGATGGGCCCCCAAAGTGTTGGTGAGCCATAAATCCCTGTTGCTGGTCCATACGAGACCCAGAAGATTCCAGGCCCCGTGGCCCCCTTTCATGTGGGGTGGTGCAAGCCGTCGTGGCCGGGCCGACCGCGAACAAATTCAAAGCTCCAACTTGCCCTCCGGCACGGCAGCACTCCCCAACAACAAGTCTGGGACAAGCTCACTGTCCACTTTGTCCTTTCAGTCCTCATGTCGACACTTATTTGCCTGACGCGTTTCTGGGCATCCGCCCTCATCACAGGCTTTCGATGAAGAGATCGTGCTTTGTTGACACACCCACATAATTTATAATTACACGCCCATGGATGGGCTCGCTCAGGTGAGTGAAACGCATTGCATTCTGGATTGTGTGGTGCGTTTAATTAGTCCCATGATGGTTGCACAAATTTTGACTGTCAAGGGTCCTTGATGGGCCCCCAAAGTGTTGGTGAGCCATAAATCCCTGTTGCTGGTCCATACGAGACACAGAAGATTCCAGGCCCCATGGCCCCCTTTCATGTGGGGTAGTGCAAGCCGTCGCCGCCGGGCCGACCGCGTACAAATTCAAAGCTCCAACTTGCCCTCCGGCACGGCAGCACTCCCCAACAACAACTCTGGGACAGGCTCACTGTCCACTTTGTCCTTTCAGTCCTCATGTCGACACTTATTTGCCTGACGCGTTTCTGGGCATCCGCCCTCATCAGAGGTTTTCGACGAAGAGATCGTGCTTTGTTGACACACCCACATAATTTATAATTACACGCCCATGGATGGGCTCGCTCAGGTGAGTGAAACGCATTGCATTCTGGATTGTGTGGTGCGTTTAATTAGTCCCATGATGGTAGCACAAATTTTGACTGTCAAGGGTCCTTGATGGGCCTCCAAAGTGTTGGTGAGCCATAAATCCCTGTTGCTGGTCCATACGAGACCCAGAAGATTCCAGGCCCCTTGGGCCCCTTTCATGTGGGGTGGTGCAAGCCGTCGCGGCCGGCCGACCGCGTACAAATTCAAAGCTCCAACTTGCCCTCCGGCACGGCAGCACTCCCCAACAACAACTCTGGGTACAAGCTCACTGTCCACTTTGTCCTTTCAGTCCTCATGTCGACACTTATTTGCCTGACGCGTTTCTGGGCATCTGCCCTCATCAGAGGCTTTCGACGAAGAGATCGTGCTTTGTTGACACACCCACATAATTTATAATTACACACCTATGGATGGGCTCGCTCAGGTGAGTGAAACGCATTGCATTCTGGATTGTGTGGTGAGTTTAATTAGTCCCATGATGGTTGCACAAATTTTGACTGTCAAGGGTCCTTGATGGGCCCCCAAAGTGTTGGTGAGCCATAAATCCCTGTTGCTGGTCCATACGAGACCCAGAAGATTCCAGGCCCCATGGCCCCCTTTCATGTGGGGTGGTGCAAGCCGTCGCGGCCGGGCCGACCGCGTACAAATTCAAAGTTCCAACTTGCCCTCCGGCACAGCAGCACTCCCCAACAACAACTCTGGGTACAAGCTCACTGTCCACTTTGTCCTTTCTATATATATACATATGTGTGTGTGTGTGTGTGTGTATAATATATATATATATATATATATATATATATATATACATACATATATATATATATATATATATATATATATATATATATATATATATATATATATATATATATATATATATATATATATATATATATATATTCACTGAAAAAACCATGGGCTTCACACACGTTATAGTTAGGAATTAGCATTTAAAAAACCTTAGAAATTCAATGAAAAAACCAAAGGTTTCACACATGTTATAGTTAGCTGGACATTTCACTCGTAAAAAACCAATGAAATTCCCCCGTTATAGTTAGTTCAGCTAACTATAACTCGCGCGCCCACAATGCACTGCTGATGACGTCACATATTACATCACTCATGACATGGTCAGTGACATCACTCATGACATCACTGATGACATCTCAAATGACATCACTGATGACATCATCCAGTGAATGTGTGTTTTTCTGAAAATTAAATATGTTTTATATATGTATATCTCAAGGTCGATGGAAGAATAACTGGATATATAAGTGTCTAAATGGATGATTTGTTTTTGAAAAATTGATTGTGTAACTGACTGATTAAGTGTATCATAGTGAATACATGGCTTACTGAGTAATGTTTAAATATGTAAATATCTGTATCAGTCTCTCACTTTGTGTATAAGTGGCTGCATGGGTTGGTGAGTAGCTACATGGGTGTCTATATAGGTTATTAGTTGTTTTTTTGAGTATCAGTCTGAGTGTCTGCATGGTTCGGTGGTGGGTATTACGTAGTGCATAGGTGCATGAATGAGTGACTCACTCTTTGTATGTGTTGAAGACAGCATGTGTGCAGGACTGTATGGGTGGATGAGTGTGTGTATGGGTGTGTTAGTGAGTGAATGACTGTCTCAATAGTGTCTTTATGAGTAACTACATATCTTTTAAACTAGTATATGTGACTATTGGTGTATATAAGTGAGTATATGTGAGAGTGAGAGATTGAAAGAGTTCCTGTATTAATAAGTATGTGTTTCTAGAAGTGATTGTTTAAAAGACTAAGTATGTGTAAGTTTCCGTAGAAGTAAGTGTGGTGGTGTGTGTATAACTGTATATGCAAGTAAATGTATGTTTGATTCTTTATTAGCATGAGTGACTATGTGTGTGAGTAACTCTATGGATGAGTGGCATTGTGTGACAGGATGTATAGGTGTATGAGTACATATGATGAGTGAATACATGTATGAGTGACTGTATAGGACTGTTGGTGAATGAGTGGATGTGTATGTGGATCTTAGAATTACTGAAGAGGTTGTTGTAACTGGTATTGGTATGTCCATTGTTTTGAAAATTTTAGTCTCTATTTTTGAATGTGTGTATCAAACGATATATTACAGTGAGAGAAGGTCTGCCACTCTATCACAAGGATGATGTCATCAGTGATGTCATCAGTGATGTCATTTGAGATGTCATCAGTGATGTCATGAGTGATGTCACTGACCATGTCATGAGTGATGTAATATGTGACGTCATCAGCAGTGCATTGCGGGCGCGCGAGTTATAGTTAGCTGAACTAACTATAACGGGGGAATTTCATTGGTTTTTTACGAGTGAAATGTCCAGCTAACTATAACATGTGTGAAACCTTTGGTTTTTTCATAGAATTTCTAAGGTTTTTTAAATGCTAATTCCTAACTATAACGTGTGTGAAACCCATGGTTTTTTCAGTGAATTTGCAAGGTTTTTTAAATGCTAATTCTTATATTTAACGTTTTTTTTTTTTTTTTTTGCAATGTTTTTTACATATTTTTATTTTAAATTTATATCCTCTTTAAAGACTATGGTTAAATTTTAAAAATTCTACAAGATATTTTTTATTTTCACCTTTTTTTAAAACTAAACAGGTATGATATAGTAGTATAACATAGTGAATCTTTTTTTCCCTTTTCTTTTTTTTTAGTATTTTTTTAACGTGCGCGTACGGTAAGCGCACGTCTTGCTTTTAGTACGTTAGATTTCTACGCTGTTTGCGTTCAGTTACGCAATTTGCGTAGACGTGCGTCATGCGCACGCGGCGCGTAACGCGTACGCTGCACGCGCATGTTACGCGGAAGTGAGGGCGTGCCTGTTTTGCGCATGCGCGCGTGCGCGTGTCTTTTTTACGCGCATGCGTACTTTTACCGTAAGCGCTCCGTAAGCGCACCGTAAGCGTAACGTACGCGCACGTTGGGTCATGTGATCAAGAAACAACACTTTTGATTGGTTTTTACTACTTTCAGTTCTAGAACTCTCCTACACCACACCCATTCCCCTCATTTCTGCTTGTGATCCCTTAGGAGAAGGAGCTGAGTTGTCTTTGTGATACGATGGCAGAACAGCAGACCTCTTCTGAGAGTGAGGCTAGCAGCACTACCATCAGGCAGAGAAGGAGGAAACAAAAGAGCTCTTTCATATGGGAGTATTTTTCTTTTCCAGAGGGCAAGAAAAAGGTAAATGCACCTTTAGTGACTTGTATGCTTTGTGACCGTGTACTTTCAAGAGGGAATCCTAACAAGAAGTATTCCTTCGGGAATCACACTATGTTAAGACACCTTCATGATGTACACGGTAGGACATATGCTCGACATACTGGAGGAAACCCTTCAGTAAGTCAACCAAGCACATCCACAGCAGCTCAGCCTAGTCCATCATCTGCAGGGCCGAGTCCATCTTCGGCAGGTCAGCTGAGCCCTTCATCTGTGGGGGGAGCATCTCCTTTTTCTGGTCCTCTGGAAACTAACCATCGGTTTGCGAGGGTTACAATGCGGTGCGCCACTTGTTATGGTCTAATTGCTCATAGGGAGACCAGTGTTGGCCTAGTTAACAATAAAATAGACCAGCACATTTGTCCTACCGACTAATATTCCCATTCTTTCTTTCCTCTGTCCCTGTACGAACACAACGGCTAAAAATCAATTACCACATTACAAGGTCCTTGAGAGATTACAATGAAAAACTGAAAATGTGATTGTGGAGAAGTGGAAAAAAGGGACCATGAAATTTCTGACTTACCATACCCACTCAAAAAATTATTTATTAATTAAAATGTAATTTTAATTGCTAGAAAAATGGTTCAAGTTTTCGAAAATTTTCTTTCTCAATCTGAAAAAAAAGAAAAAAGTATTAATATTTAATAAAACATTTTATAATACAGTACACATATTTACATATTTTCCAAAAACAATTTTTTGCCTTTTTTTTTGCTGTTTTCAGAATATATTGCATTTCACTATAAATCGTGAAAGCAATTGCATTCATCACTTAACAGCGGGCAAAAAAAAAATAACAATCTCAAAGATTGTTTAAAAAAAGCCCAGAATCTCTTCTCGTTTAAACATAACATTATCAAAATGCAAAATATTATTCATTAAAAATATCATCTAATAACAAAAACTATTTCTAAAAAATACCGTCTGACAATTTTCTTACAGAAGCATAATCTCAAAAATAATATATCTCAAATAAATCCATAATACATCTAGTTTCCTTTCCTTTAGGCCAAATGTTAATTTTTGCAATTATTTTTTGATTAAATTTCCAACGATAATCCAATAAAATTCCAAAATTTAAATTGTACAGATGTTACCGATTCTCTCTAAAATTTTGGTTTCCGAAAGATTAATTAGAATTTAATTAAGTCCACAATACAATTGGTTACCTTTCCTTTAGGCCAAATGGTAATTTTAAAAATCTTTTTTGATTAAATTTCCAATGGTAATCCAATAAAATACAAAAATTTAAATTGTACAGATGTTACCGATTCTCTCTAAAATGTTGTTTTCCGAAACATTAATTAAGAATTATATAAGTCCACAATACAATTGGTTACCTTTCCTTTAGGCCAAATGGTAATTTTAAAAATCTTTAAATTTGAAAATTCCAATGGTAATCCAATAAAATGGTAAAATTGTTTTGTACAGATGTTGCCAATTCTCTCTAAAATTTAGGTTTCAGGAAGATTAGATAGGAATTTGCTAAATCAAACGGCAAACGTTGCTTAAAAACCAATTGACAATCATTACACATTGTCCAGCCTTTTTTACATTTTAGATAAACTGTGTAATGACCAGAAGTTACAGTAGGTCCATCATGGAAAATTATTGCAACTGTTACAAAAGTTTTTCCTGAAATTGATAATTGCTGTCCTGTAAACTTCTTTATTAAAGTATCCAATTTTGAACCATCAGCTCTACATCGTTGCATCATTAAAATTACATACTGTCCGTATTCCTTTAAAATTAACGTTGAAAACATGTCAGATTTACACTCACCGCATTCCATGCTATGATTAGCATCTTTAACTAATTTAGCAAAAGTGACTGTTTTACTCTCTGGCAATGTTAAATAAATAAACCTTTCAGAATCAACATTAGAGCCACATGTATTGAAACAGTTTTCACAACTATGTTCCCATTTATAAGAGAGACCAAACAAATTTTCAATGTGTACACCTTCTTCTTCCAGTACCTGAAGAAAATACAACAAGAATTCCTGTGCGTCTTGCTGTACATTTTGAGAAAACTGTGTACATCCTGAACATACATCTAAAAGTTTTCTAATTTCAGTAGCACTTTCTATTGAGTTTTATCATTACTCAGCTTTTGAAAAAGGAGACTCAACTCAGAACAGAATCTTTTTCTCTGATTTACTATTATCTGCTCTTGCAAACTTTCCAGATAAAATGCAACATTCAGCATTACATTAGCGTAGCAGTTGACACCAGAGCTACTGACTGCAACCTCAAACCCCACTCGGTTGTGAATACTGTGCATGATTCCACAGGATAAGCAGCTGGCTGTGTGCTAAGAGTCTGCTTCTGCATAAAAAAATAGCTCCCCCTTTCCTACTAATGCAACTGTAAAATTACCAGAGCAATACGCAATAAATCTCTGCCTGTAATTCCTCTTTGCACACAGAGTCATGTTTTCATATTAGTCAGAAAACGAAATTTCTTTGCCAATTTGAAAGCACACTTACTACTCTTTTTTTTGGCAAGTGATAAGTACTTTTACAGTCTGACACATTTTGAATCCACTTTTCAGATTGTTAAAAAAGCACATGTCCAAACAGCTTTTTGAGACCAGCAACATGTGTAACCTGGGTGACTGTCTACACTCCAGCAAGGGCAACCAGCCTTAGTGATGCTGAATGTATTTGCATTACTGACTGCAACCTCAAACCCCACTCGGTTGTGAATACTGTGCATGATTCCGCAGGGTAAGCAGCTGGGTGTGTGCTAAGAGTCTGCTTCTGCATAAAAAAATAGCTCCCCCTTTCCAACTAATGCAACTGTAAAATTACCAGAGCAATACGCAATAAATCTCTGCCTGTAATTCCTCTTTGCACACAGAGTCATGTTTTCATATTAGTCAGAAAACGAAATTTCTTTGCCAATTTGAAAGCACACTTACTACTCTTTTTTTTGGCAAGTGATAAGTACTTTTACAGTCTGACACATTTCTAATCCACTTTTCAGATTCTCAAAAAAGCACATGTCCAAACAGCTTTTTCAGACCAGAAACATCTCTAACCTGGGTGACTGACTACACTCCAGCAAGGGCAACCAGCCTTAGTGATGCTAAATGTATTTGCATTACTAACTGCAACCTCAAACCCCACTCGGTTGTGAATACTGTGCATGATTCCACAGGATAAGCAGCTGGCTGTGTGCTAAGAGTCTGCTTCTGCATAAAAAAATAGCTCCCCCTTTCCTACTAATGCAACTGTAAAATTACCAGAGCAATACGCAATAAATCTCTGCCTGTAATTCCTCTTTGCACACAGAGTCATGTTTTCATATTAGTCAGAAAACGAAATTTCTTTGCCAATTTGAAAGCACACTTACTACTCTTTTTTTTGGCAAGTGATAAGTACTTTTACAGTCTGACACATTTTGAATCCACTTTTCAGATTCTTAAAAAAGCACATGTCCAAACAGCTTTTTGAGACCAGCAACATGTGTAACCTGGGTGACTGACTACACTCCAGCAAGGGCAACCAGCCCTAGTGATGCTGAATGTATTTGCATTACTGACTGCAACCTCAAACCCCACTCGGTTGTGAATACTGTGCATGATTCCACAGGATAAGCAGCTGGGTGTGTGCTAAGAGTCTGCTTCTGCACAAAAAAATAGCTCCCCCTTTCCAACTAATGCAACTGTAAAATTACCAGAGCAATACGCAATAAATCTCTGCCTGTAATTCCTCTTTGCACACAGAGTCATGTTTTCATATTAGTCAGAAAACGAAATTTCTTTGCCAATTTGAAAGCACACTTACTACTCTTTTTTTTGGCAAGTGATAAGTACTTTTACAGTCTGACACATTTCTAATCCACTTTTCAGATTCTTAAAAAAGCACATGTCCAAACAGCTTTTTGAGACCACCAACATGTGTAACCTGGGTGACTGACTACACTCCAGCAAGGGCAACCAGCCTTAGTGATGCTAAATGTATTTGCATTACTAACTGCAACCTCAAACCCCACTCGGTTGTGAATACTGTGCATGATTCCACAGGATAAGCAGCTGGCTGTGTGCTAAGAGTCTGCTTCTGCACAAAAAAATAGCTCCCCCTTTCCTACTAATGCAACTGTAAAATTACAAGAGCAATACGCAATAAATCTCTGCCTGTAATTCCTCTTTGCACACAGAGTCATGTTTTCATATTAGTCAGAAAACGACATTTCTTTGCCGATTTGAAAGCACACTTACTACTCTTTTTTTTGGCAAGTGATAAGTACTTTTACAGTCTGACACATTTTGAATCCACTTTTCAGATTCTTAAAAAAGCACATGTCCAAACAGCTTTTTGAGACCAGCAACATGTGTAACCTGGGTGACTGACTACACTCCAGCAAGGGCAACCAGCCTTAGTGATGCTGAATGTATTTGCATTACTGACTGCAACCTCAAACCCCACTCGGTTGTGAATACTGTGCATGATTCCACAGGATAAGCAGCTGGGTGTGTGCTAAGAGTCTGCTTCTGCATAAAAAAATAGCTCCCCCTTTCCATCTAATGCAAATGTAAAATCACCAGAGCAATACCAAACAGCTTTCTGAGACCAGCAACATGTGTAACCTGGGTGACTGACTACACTCCAGCAAGGGCAACCAGCCTTAGTGATGCTGAATGTATTTGCATTACTGACTGGAACCTCAAACCCTAAAAGTATTCCTTATTTATACCAGTACACCTTAATTTATGGTGAAAACATAGTCCATATTATTTTACATGTTCCTCACATTTAAATTTCTCCCAAAACACAAAATGATAAACACAACTTCAACAAAAGGAATTCCAATTCTATTATTCATTTCTTAATTTACCATATACATCCCCTCTCAAACTCTTAACTCGCCTTTAAAATTAGTTAGTTGTGAAAGAAATGTGGCACTCAAACAGCAGATTATCAGAGCCAGGATCTCTGTTCTGTACACCTCTCTCCTCTCAGCAGAACCAGAGAATGGCAAAGTTTCCCTCTCTTTTTCCACACATATACATGTTAGTTTCAAATCTCAGTGCTTCCCCCTTTTTTTCAAATGTAATCACACATTTCTATTGGTTGAAAACCAACCCTTTTCCAACTGTACCCTTCACCCAACTTGACTTCAGCCTAGTACCCTTCCCCCAACTTGACTTCTGCCTGCTACCATAGCAACTGCTCTTGAAACACTGCTGTGTAGAGTTAGGTCAGAAGTTCACCACACAATGTTTCATTTCCAAAGAGCAGGAGTGCTTGACTTTTCAAACCTAACAGCAAATCCATAGTACTGTTCTTTGGTAACACATTTTTCTGTACCAATACAAAACATGCTTCTATAAATTTACACATACAGCCTAGTTTTTAGTGTAGAATGGTATAAAACAGCCAATCAGTTCTTTTTAAAAAAAAAAAAATATGTATGCCTCCATTTCCAAACTGTCTTTCATTTCTTTTTACCATTCTACTGAATTACACCTCCTGAGTGCACCCCGATCTCCTTGGAAGATGTTCACAGTGTGGATTGTAGGACACAGCTATGTCTTCTGGAGTGAAAAGTATGCAGAGAAAACAGGTATGGTGAGAGACCTTGCTTTGCCAAATGTAGACATTAAATGGATTGGTCAGAGAGGGTTAAAGTGGCACCAATTGATGCCATTGGTGAAATCCTTCATGCAAATCCAACACCCTGACCTCATAATAGTGGACTGTGGTGGCAATGACCTAGGCAATTTGACTGGGGTAGGTCTGGAAATGCTTATGAAGGACACCTTTGCACAACTGTTTTCACTTTTCCCTAAAACTGCCTTTGTGTATTCTAACATATGCCAAAGGCAAAAATGGAACTGGTCCAATCAATTTTGTCCGCAGATTGACAAAGCAAGAAAGCACGTCAACAAATCTGTTTCTGCTTTCCTCCGAGACTATGGTATGGGTTCCATTTACAACAACAACTTGCGTTACGACATGCAAGACATTTATAGAGGAGATGGTGTACACTTCACTGATGAAGGAAACAGAGTCTTCCTCTTGAACCTTAGACTCTGCGTCGGTACTTACTTGTAGGTACCACTAAAAAATCAAATCACTTCATAAACACAACGGCTCTTTTTAGAGCCCCCTAATATCTAAACACTTATTTCTGAATTTTATTTCTTTTTTTATTTTTTTTTCCTACCGTACGCGTACGGTAAGCTCACCGTAAGCTTACCGTACGCGTACCCCGCGATTTTTTTTAAAAATTAATAAATGTTTTTTTTGTACTTTTCTGTCCTTCTTTGACCCCCTTTCAAATGTTAGGGGGTCTGTAACTCTCTTCCTTGCCCCCTTTTCAAGTTATCACCCTTTTTTTTCTGAGTGAAACACACAAAATGGCGGCCGCCGCTTCCTGGTTTCGACCGATTCGAAGGTTTACTAAGATCTAACAGCCAATCAGAATCGCGCTCGCGCACGTCACCGTACGCGTACGGTAAGCGCACGGTAAGCGCACCGTAAGCTGGCTCAGATATATATATTGATTTAAAGGCTATTTTCTCAGAATCTACTGAACAGATTTACACCAAACCTACAAAAGGCACTTCCTTGACCTGTAGACTACCTCTCTGCCAAATTTCAAGGAACTCTGTTCAGCCGTTCGGGCTGTAGCTGTGTCTAAAGGTCCTATGGAAAAATGCATGGGAAAAACGCGTTTTGGGACCCCCCTTTTATCTCAGCCCCCGCTTGACGAATCCCCCCGAGACTTTCAGGGTGGGAGCGGAGCGTAGCGCCCCATTAGTTTTGAAAATTTCGCGAGGATTCGTTGACCGGCGCCAAAGTTATTCAAAATAGAATGTTGCGGTTTTCCTATGGAAACAGGGTCCTAACTATAACTACCTACTGGCGACCGCCAGTAGGTAATATATATATATATATATATATATATATATATATATATATATATATATATATATATATATATATATATATATATATATATATATATATATATATACACATTGTACAGCTGTGGTTCTGACCACAAACAGATAAGGTGCACACCAGGAGTATTCAAATTGTTATTTTTCAATAAATCAATCAATCAGGTCATTTGTAAAGCGCACTACACACCCGGGCGGGTTTCAACTTTCAAGGCGCTGGGGGGGAAGGAAGTTACTGGTCGAAGAGCCAGGTCTTGAGTTGTCTCCTGAAGGTCAGCAGGTCTTCGGTTTGGCGTAGGTGGATGGGGAGGGTGTTCCAGGTCTTGGCGGCGTGATGGGAGAAGGATCTGCCTCCGGAAGTAGTTCTCCAAATGCGTGGGACCGTAGCCAGGGCGTGGTCAGCCGAGCGGAGTTTCCTGTTGTGTACGTCGAAGGAGAGTCGGCTGTTGAGATAGGCTGGGCCGGTTTTGTGGAGTGCTTTGTGTGCGTGGATCAGGAGCTTGAAGGAGATTCTCTTGTCGACGGGGAGCCAGTGCAGGTTCCTCAGGTGGAGGGAGATGTGGTCGCGGCGCGGGACGTCGAGGATCAGGCGTGCAGCGGTATTCTGGATTCTCTGTAGTCCGCTGATGAGTTTGGCCGAGGTTCCGGCGTAGAGGGCGTTTCCGTAGTCGAGCCTGCTGCTGACCAGGGCTTGGGTGACTGTTTTCCTCGTGTTTGTCGGGATCCATCTGAAGATCTTGCGGAGCATGCGGAGGGTGTTGAAACAGGTGGAGGAGACTGCGTTGACTTGTTTGGTCATGGAGAGTTTTGAGTCGAGGATGACTCCCAGGTTGCGTGCGTGGTCGGTGGGGGCCGTCCCATGCGGAGGGGTTGGACCAGAGGATGAGGATTTCTGTCTTGTCTGTGTTCAGTTTGAGGCAGCTGTCCTCCATCCAGTCGGCGACAGCCTTCATTCCCTGATGGAGGTTGGATTTGGCGGTGAGGGGTCCTTTGTGAGGGAAAGGATCAGTTGCGTGTCGTCGGCGTAGGAGATTATGTTGAGGTTGTGATGTCGGGCGATGCGTGCTAGTGGCGCCATTTTATATTGCCAACGTGTAAAACACCGCATTTTGGCACGTTCGCCTTCCTCAATGTCAATATGACTTTGTTTTGTTCAGATATTTAAACAAACAAAATAAAGGGGCAGTTCATTCATATGTATCATGAAAATCAACAAGGGGCAAAGGAGTAAAAAAGATCCTGTTTACATGGCGGCCATCTTATAATGGTTATTTTCCATTCAACAATTTATTTTTTATTCATTGGGCACACCTTAATTCTATAAGTTATCTGTGACATCCTCAATAATTTTACATCTGTTACAACAATTGCATTGAGATATATGTAATAAATATATATACATTTTTGGGCAGACAACACTTAAGTTAGGAATAGTAGATCTATACTTCCTCTATATGGCTGGACCTTTCGATTTTTTGGTCTTAGCTATTTTGTCCACGATATTCTTTCATCACAATATCCTTATTGTTGATGCAGTCTTGGCTGGGCATCTCTAGACAGTGCAAACCTTGCCTTATTAGCCTCTCTTCTTTAGACAGTAACATTGATTGTCTATGACACGTGCAGCACATTTGGGTAAGGGCTCATATCTGCCTCATCCAAAGAGGAGTCCTGACCCCAGAGGACCACAAGTCACAGCCACATGCTGAGCTCTTTCTTCAACAAAGTTAACCTGGCGCCTTGCAACCGCTGCCTGCCTGATATTGTGTATGGTACCATAACATAACATAACATGTGCATTTGTAACACGCACATTCACCTCTGACGGGGTATCTTGGCGCTGAATAAAAGATGTTTATTGTTACCCAACTCAATGGTACTCATTTTATCGTCCTCAGATGGATGAAAGGCTGAGTGGACCCGCCGGGATTTGAACCTGTGACCATGAGGTCGAACACAATATCAGTATGACTGATATTGTGGTCCCTCTAATGTCTGGGAGAATGAGCCGTGTTGGGGCGTTTCACTGAATAGTGCCAGATGATGTATGGATAATAGGCTTGTTTCTAAAAGAATTCTGTTGGAAACTGATTAGGGCCTAGTGTTTTCCCTGACTGGTTGCCTTTGAATGCTTCACCAATTCCCTCCTAGATCAGTAGTGCATCTAATAGCTCCTGTACTACTGCCATAAGTGTTAGAAAGAGAGTTTACTGTCCAATGGCATGTTGTGCTCTCTTTTGGAAGGGGGTGTGTGCTTTCTAAATTTGACTATTATAGTTGGCAAAGGCAACCACAATGCCGGTGACATCAGAGATTACTGAGTTGCCCGCAACCCTTATCCTGGCTTTAGTACAAGATGCCAGGTCCTAGCTGGCTAGCCAGAACAAAAGATTAACTTAATTGTCACTTAATTCATAGACTCATTTTTGGGGTGCCAGCTATATGCTAAGAGTCGCTTCCGTCACCAAGTGTTTTCATTTTGTGTGTCCCTTCCTTGGTTGCTCTACAGTATTTTTGAGGTGCTATAATTTACCATTCCAGAATCCTCTAGACCCCACTCCCAGTCCTTCAGATAACCTTTTTCCCTACCAGTCAATGCTGATTTGTAGACTTTACATAGTACTTGTTGCAGTTCCACCAATTCCTTATTCAGTTCAAAGTAACTTTTAATTTCTTTGAGTAAAAAGATGTTATTTGCACCTCTCAGTTTTAATTCCAGTGGGGCATGGTCTGAGGTATCATATGGTAATAGCAGTATCTCATCGACATAGTGCAAATAAGCCAACAGCAACAGAAAATTAACAGTGCACACCTGTACATCACACAGGCCAAGTGGGTCGGCCCAAGCAATGATACAGGATCAACTGCTCAGTGGCGAGAGCCCTTACAACATGTCTCTACTTCACTGTTCATTATGCCATGAAAGTCTTCTCCAATCACTATTGTGCCTTACTTTAATCTAAATAACACATTGTTGAGCTCCCTAAGGGAATTTCTTGTGAGAGTAGGCAGAATGTTGGTCAAGGGCCGTATATGACCCTCCAGTTGCACAAAAATAGTGATGGACCAGCCAGTGTTGTCAGGCTATACTTCAAAAACCACCAGCAGAATGGGTGGGTTTTTATGTCAAAGTGTAACTACGACTTGAAGCCTTTACTGAAACCTGTTCGGTAGACTATGTTGTATCTGAATCTGCCCAAAGAAATTACACTTAGTACCTTATAAGTGTGTGTCTTACAACAGGAGGGCCAATGGGCTGTATCACCTAACATATTGCCAAATGGTACCTACCTTTGTTTTTTATTGAGGCCATTGACATTCCAGAAGATGCATTTGATGGCTGGTTTTCCAAGTGTAGTATTATTAAGGGGTTATTTCCAATCTCTACTGGAAGTGTGATCCTCTGCTGTGTCTTGTTTTGCTTTTTAACGTGTTGCTCGGCCTTAAGCGTAACCCCAAAATGAAAATTCATTCCCCATTACCCTCCTACCAACGCTTCTACCCCAGAAGCATCTGTCACCCATATTTGCTAACCCTGTGCAATTACATTAAACATTTGGGATTTCAGGGGAGCATTTGGATAACTAGCCTGACGCTTTCCATGACACCTCTTCACCCACCCATAATTAATATCTGTGATCACAGACTACAAAACATTGTGAAGTTAGTTTCAACATAATTCAATGGAGGCGCTTCTGAGTGACATTTAGGAATTAGGTACTGAGTCCTTGATTTCAGGCTAAGGTACGGGTACAGGATCAGTCATCTTATGTAGTTTCTGCAGACTGGATTTCCAAAGGTCTCATCGCCTCCCTTCCAACTGTGGGTTGGAGTGAAGGTCTGGGTACATCTTTGCCTCCTTTTCCTTCTTTTCTGGTTTCTTGCAAGGTTCTTCATGTCAGAAGGCTGGGCTGCTGCACATGGGACACTGGTACTCTTCCACCCAGTCCCATGCAGCCTTCTGTGTCTCCAATAAATAATCCTTGCTTTGGAAGCTAACGTTGAGATTTACCGGGAACCTTAGGATGGAGTCTAACTGTACTGCTTTCATCTGTTGTTTGACATGATAAATGGTTGTCTCTGTGTTTGCTCCAAACAGGTGTAGTCCAGGAACAGCATGACTTTGTTGGAGTCAAGAGTTACCCCACCTCCTTATTGGACAGTCTTAAATATTGCATCTCTATGTAGTTTAGGAGATGTATGATGACCTAGCAAGGGAGGCTTCCAGGGGATAGCATTGGAAATAAGGCTTGATGTACCCCCTCAAGAACATAGCAACTATACTGTTCTTCATCGAAAATCTAGGATTTGAATCAGTCTGTAAAGCATTGTAGGGGAATAGGGCCTTCTTCCCCTTCGGGCATGTCTGCAATTCCGAGATTATTCCTGTGTGCTCTTCTGTCAATATCTTCAAATGATTTTTCTTAAAAGCTTGGTGACCATTGAAAGGTGAGACACAGTGTCTCTCAGGAACTGAAGTGAATCTTCTCCATCTGATACTCGCCCATCTACTTATGTGACATGATCTATAGCGTTGCAGAGGTCTTTTTGGGTCAGAGAGACATCTAGGTGAACATCATCTATTTTGCCTTTGAATGATTTATGCATTTTTTAATGGTTCGCTGGTTGGCATCTATTGTGGTGGCTGCGGGGATAGTCTCAATAGCTGCAGTTGCTCTATGAGAATGTACAGCTGCACATGATGTCATCTTCATGTACTTGTCCAGCTTAATTTGCTGCATGGAAGTGGCGCCTTATCTCTGACCATTTTTGCAGAAGCAGGAAGCATGACCTCAGAGTGTCAGGTAATCAAATAGGGCAGGCCATTATTGCTGAACAAGTTAAATGTATTTGCTGACTGCTAGGGTGCATTGGCCCAGTAAGACTGTCAGTGTGGCCCAAGATGTTCTATGTTGTGATGGACAGTCGCTCAGGATTAAGACAATGTTGGGGTCTCTGGAACGTGTCCAAGGTCAGACCGATGACTTCTACTATCATAGTTGCATAAGTGGTTTCAGCCTCTCCATGTATCTCTTTAGTATGTCTTGCTGTCCCTCTCACCCTAAAGCCAGAGTTGTGTGCATTCCTCTTGAGCCATGCTCATCCGCACTCTGGCCTTTCTACTTTTGTTGTCTTGTGTTTTAGATGGCCTCTATTGCATGACAGTTCCTGGTTTGTGATGCGGTGGTTTTGGTCTATAAGACCTCTTAAGCCCTATTTTTCTGCTGGAGATATGTAAATCTGAGTTGTGTGGGAGGGGAGGAGAAGGCTTCCATTGCTCTCTCTTTTATCCTCACAGTGCCAATGCTCCGCTCCAGTCTGCATCTTCTTCTCGGCGCTGATCGCAGTTACTTTGTCTACTGGATCTCTACCATGGACATCATTTAGGGGTCGCTAGTGAACCCTTGTTTGTGGGTTGCAACCCCATACATTGCCTTTGTAACCCCTGGCCTCAGAGGTGGAAAAAACAATGCCAAGAACAAAAAGTAAGCAGTGATGTGATGTGCATTGTTTACTTTTAGCAGCTCCGACTGCAAACTTAAGCATTCATCTCTTACTGATAAAAAACAGAAGAAAATCACAAAAATCGGGAACCCAGTAGGCCCTTGTCAGCTTGGACAGTTTACAATAAGCAGGTAAATACGCCTACAAGGGATTTGTTTCTATAACTCTTCAATACTTAAAAATGATTTTCAAGTAAGTTCTTATTTAAGTAACTTACATCAAGGTCAATCACAAAGGATCGCGTTTACTTATCGATGAATTAATCATAAAAGAAGGTAAAACAAGAAAAGATAGGAAAAAAAGGAAAAACACGGGTGTGTATAATCAAGCAAAATTTAGTATCAATGCAAAATGCATTTGTGTATGGTAAATAGAAAGCAACAACACAATGTAACCAGAAGTAATGTTGTGTGCAGATTTAGATTCCGTATAGAGGTTTCCCGATTTATGCCCTTATATTGGTACAATTCACATTGCCCTTATTTGGACATAGGAATCCGGCCCTTATTTAGACATTGTCCATACAAAGCAAATACAGGCATGGCCACCTACATCCGTCCATCCACGTCACAACGAATTCTTGGAAAACCAGACCCCTAAGCCTTTAGGAATTTCCCTCAGCTTGAATATTGATTTCTCCACGAACTCATTAAGTATGCATGAACATCTATTACTTGGGGGTTCATTCATGATGTTCCTCTGCCCAGCTTTTATGTCAATACTGGCATTCCTAGACACCTTCAAGGTATAAATATACCAGCACTTGCCCTGGCAAATCGCGGTTCCCGGAGGATTCGAGCCAACCCAGACTACGCGGTTCGCCATGGCAAGTTCGGAAGGAGATCGAGTTCCAGCCTGATGCACTGACCTGACGCTGCCATCCTCCTCACAGAGAATCCAGCTCCAGTGCCCTCTGACTTACCTTGCGGGGAGTTAAACTATCGAGTCCAGAAAAGAGATTCCAACCTCTCTCATTCTAAGGTATGGAGCTGACTAGAACTTAGAGAAACTTTTGGCAACTCTTGGCTAAACTAAAATACAGCTAGCTATACTTTAGAAATGGCACCTACTTCAAACCTCGTACTGCACTGAGGTTAGATACACAGGGGTAGAACACTTTAGAAGCATCAGATGAGTATCACATTTTAGCTTATGTTATTTATGTATGTATTTTGATTAATATATGTCATAGCTACAAACCATGCTCCTGAATTATTATTTTATCTTACTGCTAACCTCATACATATTGTACTTCGCAGTTTGTCCTACGATTGTGGCAATTCATATCTCTTGCATGAGAAATAAGACTGTTCAATAAACCCTTTTTATTGAAACGCCCGTCTCTCTATTTCTGTGCAACTCTTTAGAAACGAAGCATGCATGATTGACTGAGTGAAGCAGTTATCTATTGTTTCCACAATTCTGAGACTGTTCCGATTCTAAAGGGAAACAAAGTTGTCATATTTATGCGGTTGTCAGAAACTAATTCCTTCTTGTTTATTCGAGAAGTTTCTAGTGACCTCTGAGTTAGCTGGCATACTCAAGTAATTAAGTTTAATATACTCGATAGAGACATACTGACCTTAGTCCTATGTCAAATCTATAGTGTATGTTATTCCAATGTGCAGGGCCGATCAGGAATATAGGAACTACACTACATGGCGCCAAACGGTTTGGTAAGGCACTAATTTAACGCTGGATACTAAAGTAACTCAGTCGTGCTTTTCTCAGAAACCCTCTACTCATAAAACTCCATAAGACGTCTGGAGTGAGTATAGATATCATCCGTCATAGCTGAGTAGGACGAAAGTCCTATGTATTAGCTGTTTGGTTTTGTTCAACGTTGAAGGATATAGTGTTCCAAAATATTGTGCACCTTATCTTTGTTCCCTTGAAACTTGCTCTGCAACTTTCATTAAACAATGTCGGATGACGATCCTATCGTCGACAACGGTCAAGCTGCGGCTGACCTTACAGGTCTTAATGAAAACGAAGCGGGTGTTATACACATCCCACCAAATTTATGAGAGCCATCACTCTAAAACTTATAAAACATGGTCTGACATCAAGAGGTGGTAGACCAGTTTTTGTGATAGAGGAACATGAATCTCACCAGACAGAGGTATTCTACTCATGGATAGTATTCCCAGAATCAAATCCAGTAACACACTTGTTTCACTTCTACAAAGAAGATGAACCACCTGAGGAATATATTCCTTTCAAGTATATTGAAATTCAAAGTTCAAAGGCACCCTAAAACATTACAATCACATTATCAGGCTTGGTCCACTAGGTAGACCAGGAGCAACATGGCCGATTTTAGCCTGCTATACACCTCATCCTGACATTGAAACTATGTCACATGTAGATTTACTTGCTCAACTAAAGGAGCTAATCAAAATATAGAGACAATTGTTTCAATATGTCATGCGGACTTTTACAGTCCAACCGCTGTTAACAATTCAAAATCCAGCCCCTCATCAGGGGAATACACTAAAAATCACTCCACAGACTTTACATGCAGTCATGGGTAAAATGCCCACAAAACGTGAACAAATTCCATTCTGGATAGCTCAGAAAATTACTCAAATTGAAGCGGTATTTCCCAATACCGGCCCTTATGAGAAACATAGAATTCTAACAATCTGTTTACCAATGGGGATCACACCACATCTGGAAGACTGCACCACTTGGGGCACAGTCTTTGCTGCAATTTACACAAAAACACATGGTGTTCCGTCTATGGTGGTAATACCTGACGTCCTGAAACAGATTCAAAACGAATACAGGGCGGAGCCTGCTCTGAATTTAGGTATGAAGTTACTTAAAGATTTCGACCAGGTCTCAACAATAATATTATCCATTATTAAAGGAGAAGCAGTATCAGTGGCGATCCACCAGAAATTAAGGGAATTTGATGTAACAGAACAACCACAAGAACTTGCCAGAATAATTGAAAAATCCTATTAAGAATTAGGCAGAGACAGTTTGGGAGGGAAACCAGTTAAACCACAGCTGTCTGAAAGTCCTGATAAGGTTTTTACTAAAAACACTCCTACCTCTTCTAAAAAGAAGTGGGAAAATAGCAAACAGAATTCCAAAGAGAAGCGTTCTCATTCCCGAGGCAGGTCTCCTCCACAGAAGGAGCCCTCTGAAAGGAGGTACAACCTCAGGAATAGGGATAATTTGAGAAAACCTGACAGATATTAAGATAATGATACACGTTTCTCTCCTACCTTTCAGATATCGTCACAGAAGAGGACGGTCAGAAAACAAGGAAGAATGCGTGAAGTCCAAAGACGATCAACACGTTCAGAAACATAAAGAAAAACCTCAATTCTCCAAGAAAAAGGTAGCAGGTCTGAAGATCAGACATGCCAAGAATACCGAATAGCCAACTCAGGAACGGAGAACGGGCCGAGACCATGCTGGACTGTGCAGCAGAAGTTACAATAGCTCGCCAGAACCTGAAGGGACTTCTGGAGACAGTGGACTTGAATGAAGACATACGAATTGAGACTGTAGACACCAGGGTTAGTTCTCCACATAGGTTATATGAAATAACACTCCGGATGGAGGGAGACATACCAAGAAAAGTGAAAGCACTTTTTTGGGAGCATCTTTCAAAGGGTTATATGATATACTTCTAGCAGAACAGGACTGGCCACCAGAGTTTGTCAGGGAATGCCCACATGGCGAGGATATCATTATGCCTGCCTTCTCCAACCATGTTCCAGTTCATTTAAAATATGCATTAGCCAGGAAATGGGCAGTAGCCCAAGCCCCAGCACTGTATAAAAATCATGTAGGATGGGATGAGGACTCACCTCATCATAAAATCGAGTTAAAGAATCAACTGACTGCACAAAGGCAGTACCCAGTTAAGCAAGAAGCTAAAAAACAGGTCAGGGAGATCTTAGATCAACTTGAATATTAGGGGGTGATTGAAACATGCACCTCATCAATGAACAATCCTTTGTTTCCTGTTTCCAAACCAGACATAACATATCGTCTAGTTTTGGATTACAGACGCTTAAATTCTTGTTGCAAAACATTTGCAGTACAAAATGCACATAGTACAGCATTAATGAATAACATTGTGCGTAAAAAATATACAACCACATTAGACATTTCAAATGGTTTCTTTTGTCAAAATATTGCACCAGAAAGCAGATATTTGACCACTTTCTCAATAATGGGGACCCTGGGTCAATTTTGTCGACTGCCCCAGGGATTCAAAAACAGCCCGGGGTTATTCTCAGCAAGGGTAACAGAGTTATTACAAACTTATGATGACGAGGCATTGTCATATGTCGATGATATATATCTGACAGACGATGACCTGGATAGGCACTTGAACAGGGTGAGCACCATAATATTGGGCTTCGCCTCAGAGGGTTACAAATTCAACTTTAAAAAGTCAAGAATTGCCCACCTCAACGTCCTGTATCTAGGATATGAACTATCAAGTGAATGCAAAAGCCTGGCAGCCAACTTTTTAGAAAAGTGTGCGCTGCTCCAACCGCCAAAAACGCTGAAATATTTACCGTCGATTCTAGGTTTCCTGAATTCTGGAAGAAATTACATTTTAAATTACGCAGAAAGGGTTAAACCTCTCTACAAATTAATCAAACCTGATTTTAAAATCACACATTGGACACAAAAACACACACAAATTTTGCGTTCACTCCAAACAGACATGTTAGCAACGAAATACTTGCAAACACGCGTAAACGTACGCAACTTAGTGATCCGAATAATTCCGGATCAATGCGGATTCACCTACATAACTTTTAACAAAGGTGAAAAAGTACCAATTGCATACAAATCCCACTTGTATACACAAGCAGAAATGAAATTCACTTCTACAGAAAAAATTCTGACAGCAGTTCAAATCGCTGTAGCAAAAGAAAGAGCCCTAGCATAGGGGAAACGCATTATGGTTGTGTCTCCTGTACCAGCCCTAGAGGCAGTTACAAAGGCTAGCATTCCAAATGCAAAAGCTTTATCCAAGATGGATACAATGGGCTAATTCTCTTGCTGCAACTGATGTAGAATATGTTTTTTATCCATATTTAAAAACACAAGCATTCCTGCAATATGAACACGAATGTCCTCTGCCTACTGAAATTCTCCCTCTTGACCAGCATGAATTTATAATTTATACTGACGGATCTGCACAGCCCGCTACGGGGGAGTAAACAAGCTTACAGTGCAGCATGTGCTATCGTTAAAGGTCGCATGCGAGATGGCAAATTCAGACCAATGGCCACAAAAACCCAATCTCTAGGAGGTTTTACAGCTCAGCGAGCTGAACTACAAGCATTTAAGATGGCACTTGAAAATACAGATCGCGAATTCCCCACACTGATAGTCTGCGATTTTTTTTACTCTGTTCAATCTTACAATGAATATTGACAAAATGGTTTCAAAGATGCAAAAGGTGGCACAATCAAGCACAAATTGCTTTAGCGAACAAGTAGTTCAGTTGCAAAATGGACTACAGAACACTCACGTGAGACACACTCTGAGTCACCAACGTGATGGCGTTCACGTTGAAGGGAATTCATTGGCTGAAGAGGCCGCGAAAGGGGCTGTGCAAACAGCTTCCGTAGCTGCAATCACTCGTTCAAAAACAAAAATAGACCGCGAAATAATGCTGGCTGTCAATGCGTCAAGCAAAGGCAGCGGTGCGGCATTACCTAAAAAGTTTCCACTCAAATACTCATATATAATTGATGCAAACGGCGTTCCGTTTGCTCGAATCCCTGGAGTGGGAGGTAGAGTAATTCCAAACAGGGAACTTAGAGCAGCTTTGATTTATGAAGCGCATCTGGGAGAGGGTCTGATACATCAGGGGATCTCAAAGACAATTTTAGAGTTAAAAGAGATGTACTGGTGGCCAGGGATGAATACTCACATTCACATATTCATTAAAACTGTATAGCATGTAATAGAGATCGCAGTACAGAACGCCACCAGAAACCTGACTACAATGTAGTCAGCCCAGTTCAGACACCCTTGTTAGATAGCATCAGACTAACGATAAGCATGCATCCTCATGGACGAATGCAATCCCAGAAAAACTAAGTCTAGGTTCCTATGGATGTGGCCTCAGCGCTCGGCTGACGCTCGAACTGTTAGAAAAGATTTGCGAGTCTTTATCGGCACATACGCAATAGGCACACTACATTCTGAACAGGGTCCTGCGTTTAGCTCTAGGGCTTACAAAGAAGCCATGGCCAGTCTGGTGATAGCATTACGGTATTCTTCTCCATTCCATCCTGAGGGAAATTCTGTTCTGGAAAGAAAAAAACGGGACATAAAGCAGTCTATAACAAGTAGGGTATTAGGTTCGGGTGATGGGTGGGTCAAACATTTATATGGAGTCCAACGTGCTATAAATAACTTGCCAAGAAGTTCTCTAGGGGGTGTCACTCCATATGAGGTGCTGTTTGGGACTAGAATGTTGGTTCCAGACTTAGATATGAAAGGCACAGTGGTGGAAAACAAACAATTTGATATCAAAGATAGTTTGGCTGTTTTACTGGACTTAAATGATTTAAGAACGCAACAAAGCAACGTGGTCCTGAAGCCAATCAACAGTGAGAAAAATCCAGCCGTCCCAGCAAGGCCTGTCTGGATCCCAAAGCTTGGTGATCTAGTCAGAGAAAAGATCGCGGACAAGAAGGAATTTGGGCCTTCTTACCGACAACCAGTACCTGTCCTAGCAATCCACGGATCAAGAACAGTACTTTTACCGCCCCTTGCTGGTAAAAAGGAAAAAAGATTTGTGTCCATCGACATGATCAAACCACACTATGTGGCCGATACTGAACAGTAGGCCAAGTGGACTCCGCCAGTGTAGCAGACGCACTCCTCTAGCTACAATCCAAGACGTTCAAACTGAGAGACTCATCACCTTTGAAGATTCAACAGTAAGAAATAGAGGACTAAGCAACAATGCTATGGATCTTGTACCTCTTGAGACCCAAATAACAGTTTGTCCAGATACACCTGTTGACAACGAAGTAACAAGTGATCAACTGGTTCCAACAATTTCATCAAATACGGATGCAATTACAACCATTGACAGAACTGCTTCTGGCTATTTCATGAATTTTGATACGTTTTCTGAGGATCCCAGCGAGCCTGAAACAACGCGAGTACAGAACTTTAAAAAAACAAGCAACAAACGTTTTTCAATTCTTGAAAAAGACTTATCTGGTTTCGCCATGGATTGAACTATGGATTGTTTTGGGAATATTCTTCTTTCTACTTTGATTAGCTCTGGTAATAACACTGGGTATGCTGATGAATGGAAGATATATTCAAATGGACACAGCAAGTAAAAGAGTAAACTTACTTCTCTAGCCACACAAATCATCCCATCGTGAAGCAAGAGACTTGTCACAAGTGGACATCACAGCAATTCCTATACCTGATGGTATAGTTTGGGACAAAACCGAGTATGACATTTTTGGTCCATCAAAGCTTTTGAAGATTCCACATTTATTTAAAATTTCATTAAGTGACTTTATTACCTCCAGTACCTTTTCTGATGATTGGGACTTAGAGACTGTTAATAATATGATGTCTGATCTAGAGATCACTAATAATGAATATTTACAAGGTTCATCAGACTGTATTGTTATAACCACTATGGTCATCATTTCTTGCATAAATCTGCAAAACCTAGAAATGTATTTATGTATAACCAATGGGAACATTGTCCTACGCCACCAAAGGGTAGCTCGTAAACATTTGCGATGAACTTTTTATATTTTTCAGGATTTAATATCTCGAATACAGAGACATTTTACTTTAAGAATGTCAATAAGACAGGAATGAAAACTATGTTAACGAATACCAAACATATTTATTCTGCAGCCTTTATTTCCCAACTGTTAATAGACTGGGTTCCGACTTTTGGAAAGACAACATTGAGACGAAAACTATCTGGGGTACTAAAGATTGGCAAGTACAGGGAATAGAAGCTTTGTTTAGAGCCTGTATCATCTCTGAGCAAATTATGTTTTTGAACGACACTGTCCAACAAACATCATGCCTTGGAATAGCCAAGATAAAAGACATGAACACTCCGTCTATACCTGCACCTAGAAGTGAAAGCACTACACAGGGGGAGGTCGACGTACATAAAATTTTGCATCACAACAGATCAGATCCTGAATGGAAAAAATGGTTGCTCTGGCCCTTAGACACAAACAACTGTCACGATAGATTCCTGAACAAAACACAAGGTTTTACTTTTCATAGGCCAGACCCATGTTATGTCCAAAGACAGCATCTGGGGGTAGTAACAACTTACAGTCTAGGGAAACTTTGCCTTGATTGGCTACAGAAAGCTACACTAGAGGATGTAAAACTACACATAACTTTACTTCAAGAAGGCGCAGACCTTAGGGAATTCTTGCTAGGACCAAGAAAACCGCGTGAAAAACGTTTCTTATATGCCGGTATCTACGCTGCTTATAATGAAGCATGGAAGGTCACCCAAGCAGAGACTGCAGAATGAATACGAGAAATTGATCGTATTAATTTAGAGAAATCGCTCTGTCGTCCATGATATATTCTTTGGACAGCATTGTATCCTCTGTCATAGACATCATGGAACAAGACTTGGTCATGTTGCAACATGGTCAGTCACAGCTACGTTCTATCATGCTATTAGGCTTGACGCTTCAAAACCTGCGTTCTGGCTATGTGCCTTGGCATTTAATCAATACTACGTCACCGTTTGCAGAATTCAATCTCACTGATAGACAGATCAAACTGGCACAAAGGGGAGCAGACTATACGGTTCTGAGCATTGAAAAACTGGAGAAATTACCATTCACAGTGGCAGAAAAACAGCTACTGAGTGGATCATACATGGTAAAATTACTCTGCCTGTTATGACTTTCCATTTTCAGTATTGCCTAAAAAATATACCAGCAGGCAAATATGAAAGGTTGGGTAAAGAATACATCAAGACATCCTTGGATTAACCTTACACACACAGATGTTGGAGTGGGGGACGTGAAGTGTTTCTTAGCGGTGTAAACTGTGAACACGCACTAAGCGGTTCTCTCCTTTGTCCGGGTATTAACTTACACAGGTCCTGTGACGGTTCCACTACAAACTTATCCTGCCACCTGCATGGTTCACCGGCAGCAGTGATTAATCCAACTTTTGGTCAACTTTCGAATGGAAGTTACATTATGTTGAATGATGACAGCTGCTGTGGCATGTTGCCGGGCATCCCATATCTAGTAACGGTTACATCCAGGGTCACTTGCTGTATGCAAGTCTTGTTTCCACAAATAGACATAGTCAGGGAGTCACCTTTATGGCCTTCACTGAATATCTCTTCTATACGAGTTGATACTCTAAGCAGAATGAAAGCCATTCTTTTACAAAAAACTGTGCCTTTGACCTCTGCCAAAGAAACCTATGACCTCCAAGTCGCAAGGACTTCTGCAGAGTTACATACCCTTTTGTATACAAACTGCCCTGTGCATTTCTCAGAAATGTTAGGTTGTATCTTAAACATGTCTGATACGAGCGGTATTGTACATGTATTTAAGACCGTGTGTGCAGGACTGTTAGCACCTTTTCAAGCAGTCCTCGGAATTTTTCCAAACTTCGTGCACTCTGTGTTTGGCAGACTGCCGCTCCTTTTAGCACTCGTTGCAGGGATACTATTTTTTCTCCTACTACTACGATATGGCAGGCCAAATCATCATCGACACCCAGTTCACCATGGAAAGAACTCTATTGGAGATCCAGTGTCATGAGGGCATCGTCCAAATTCTGGGTTTACCTCGTATACGAGAATTAAACACCACTTGGTTTCTGTCATTCAGACCAATCTGGCAAGATTGCATCTTACCTGTTCCACACTGCCTGCTATGTGGTGATGAATGCGTGCTGGACATTTGTCTGACACTCCCATCACTCATGCCTATGGATATCGATACTCTGCTGGACCCGATAACGGCCCATGCTATGTGTTGTCCCCAGCGGCTACCAATCCTGATGGCGGCATTCATTGAGATCTCACAGATGCAACATGCTACTGCTGAGGTAAGAGAGGAAACACCAGGTGTGCAGGTAACATCCAATCCGGACATTGCCGATGCTTCCCATGCTGAAGGCGATAGTTCGCATCTATGTGCTGTTGAACTTCTACACAAGGTATTCCAACTCTCACCCACAACGGTAGATGACTTGTTGTCTCCAGGATTAGAAAATGTTATGTTTTCTCCATCTCCACACACTGACTTTTGATTCAAGCACACAGTGTTCCGGAGAGACTCTCAATTTGGCCTTTATTCTTTTTCAAACGTACTACTGACTTTGGAACTTTTTCTATGATTATATATTTTTTTTTATCCCCGTCCCAAAATTGTATTTTTTAATTTTTTGGCACAGTAATCTGCTTATAGTAAAACTATTCATAGAGAACAGAATTCTTTGATAACACTTCCAGGCACAGTATGCCACCTTGTCATGAATAACAATTTGACTTGTGCAACCTGATATGAAATGGTTTCGGCTCCTTTTTTTCTGTGTTTACGAGCCATTTCATCACATGTATATATTTTGGTTCATTCATTTAGCATTACAATGTAATCCTATGCTTAGAATAGAACATTGCCTTTAATATGTACAACACTTTATGCATAGCAATAGTTTTGTAATTTATTTTTAGAAAATATGTGTTAAATATATGTTTTTAGCTTATTTTAGCAAACCCATGCGATAATATGTTTTTAGATATGTTTAGAACATATAGGATTTAGTAACGTCGTTCATACGAAACTGGAGTGGGTGTTGTGTGCAGATTTAGATTCCGTATATAGGTTTCCCGATTTATGCCCTTATATAGGTACAATTCACATTGCCCTTATTTGGACATAGAAATCCGGCCCTTTTTTAGACATTGTCCGTACAAACCAAATACAGGCATGGCCACCTACATTCGTCCATCCACGTCACAACAAATTCTTGAAAAAACAGACCCTTAAGCCTTTAGGAATTTCCCTCAACTTGAATATTGATTTCTCCAAGAACTCATTAAGTATGCATGAACATCTATTCCTTAGGGCTTCATTCATGACGTTCCTCTGCCCGACTTTTACGTCAATACTGGCATTCATAGACACCTTCAAGGTATAAATATACCAGCACTTGCCCTGGCAAATCGCGGTTCCCGGAGGATTCGATTCAACCCAGAATACGCGGTTCGCCACGGCAAGTTTGGAAGGAGATCGAGTTCCAGCCTGATGCACTGACCTGAAGCTGCCATCCTCCTCTCAGAGAATCCAGCTTCAGTGCTCTCTGACTTCCCTTGTGGGGGGTTAGACTATTGAGTCCAGAAAAGAGATTCCAACCTCTCTCATTCTAAGGTATGGAGCTGACTAGAACTTAGAGAAACTTTTGGCAACTCTTGGGTAAACTAAAATATAGCTAGCTATACTTTAGAAATGTCACCTACTTCAAACCTCGTACTGCACTTAGGTTAGGTACACTGGGGTAGAACAATTTAGAAGCATCAGATGAGTATCACATTTTTGCTTATGTTATTTATGTATGTATTTTGATTAATATATGTCATAGCTACAAACCATGCTATTGAAGTATTATTTTATCTTACTGCCAACTTCGTACATATTGTACTTCACAGTCTGTCTTACGATTGTAGCAATTCATATCTCTTGCACGAGAAATAAGACTGTTCAATAAACCCTTTTTATTGAAACGCCTGTCTCTCTATTTCTGTGCAACTCTTTAGAAACGAAGCATGCACGATTGACTGATTGAAACTGTTATCTTTTCTTTCCACGATTCTGAGACTGTTCCGATTCCAAATGGAAACAAAGTTGTCATGTTTATGCGGTTGTCAGAAACTAATTCCTTCTTGTTTATTCAAGAAGTTTCTAGTGACCTCTGAGTTAGCTGGCACACACAAATAATTAAGTTTAATATACTCGATAGAGACATACTGACCTTAGTCCTATGTCAAATCTATAGTGTATTTTATTCCAATGCGCAGGGCCTATCAGGAATATATGAACTACACTACAGTAATATTAAAATGAACTCAAAAATCTTTCACAGTCACATTTGTGAACACCTTTTCACTGAGATCTATTTCAGGCAATCTAAGAAATGTATACAAAACTAATATTGCCTCTCTTTTATTTGAGCAGGAAATAGGTGTAAAAGTCAACGTTTCGGTCTAATTGTGGCTTTGTCCGTTAGACCATCTTCAAGACGTAGAGAGTGTTGATTAAAAAAACCCTGTATGCACATGTTTTTAAATTAATTTAAAGCTTATACACCTGTGTGAATTGAGTCAAAAGACTTTTGACTGAATTCTACGGTTTCAGTCACAATCTTTTTCTAGTAATTCTTTCACACGGGTGTATAAGCTTTAAATTAATTTAAAATCTACATGACAATTGATGGTTCCTTTTCATGTACATACAGGGGTCTTTTTATTCAACACGCTCTACTTCCTGAAGATGGTCTAACGTCATCAACGTTGACCCATTATAATATATCCTATGTAGTACTTTTAAGCCTGGATGAGACATCCGTTTCTCTGGGGGATGCCAGCGCTTCTAGCCATTCCCCATCATCCAACCCCGCAACATCGTGGTCCCAGCGGACACGGAGTCGGAGAAGGGTGTGGGGGGAATTGTTTATTAGTTTTTTATATATCATGGAGATTGCTTTCTACAGAAGATGGTCATCTAGTATTCTGTTCTCTAGCGGTGAGGACTCTGGTGGACTATCACTCCTGGGTATTACGGCTTTCAGCGCGTGTCTTACCTGAAGATATCTGTAGTGTTCTGAGGCAGCTAGGCCATATTAGTCTCTTAACTGGTCGAAGGAGATTACTCCACCATTTCTCCACAGGTCCCCCGCAGAATATACATCAATTAGGTCCCATCTGTCAAACCCTTTAGTGAACCTCATGTTCCCAAACTGGACTGAGTCCCAGAGTGGGGTAGCCAGTGTGATTTTGTCCTTCCAACCCAAACTCAGTGTGGCATCTCTCATACCTTGACCGAATGGTTGGTGGGCCCTGTTACTTTTACTCTAAACGGATTGGCGTACATAGCTACCCTGTAACTTCCTCCGGGTAACAGCCACCTATCCGTTTTGAAGCCAGGGTTGTTCTGCGGTCCGTACATACAGTGATTAATGGCAGGGAGATGAGCTGCTCAGTAGTACCTCTAATATCGGGGAGTGCGATGCCACCATCGTACCACCCCCTAGTGAGCTTAGATAGAGATATCCGTGGAGGTTTCCCATCCCAGAGGAGCTCCCACAATGCTGAATTGATTATTTTAAAATATGCATGTGGTCCCGGGAGAGGTGCATTTTGGAGCTCATAAAGAAAACGAGGAAGTGACATCATTTTAAACAAGGTGGCCCTCCCTAGTAGGGATAGAGGGAGCGATCCCCAGTGTGTGACATCACTCTTGAAGTGCTGCAATGGGGGAAGGAGGTTCTTCGCATATGAGAGTATCAGATCTTTGGAGACATGAATCCCCAGGTATTTAAAACTGTTGGAGGCGAGTGTTATGGCAAAGCCTCTGGGCAAAGTCAGGGCCGTCCCGCTCAAGACATAGAGGACCGATTTAGACCAATTGATGGTGTAGCCTGACAATTCCCCAAAGACCAGGAAGATGTGCAGCGCTCCATTTAAGGTGGCTGCCGGCGAAGCTAGATAGTGCAAGATATCGTCGCATAGAGTGATATCCGGTCCTCTCAGTCTGGTGCCCATCTCAACCCTCTAATTACCGGGTCCTTCCTTATCCACATCACCAGTGGTTCCAAAATGAGGGCAAAAATGTATGGAGAGAGGGGGCAACCCTGACGAGTGCCCCTACCCGGCTCAAATGGGGAGGACACCCTGTTGTTAACCAGTACTCGAGCCATGGGGCGGCATATAGGAGGCGTACCCAACTCAGGAAACCAGGGCCGACTCCTAGTTTTTGCAATACCGCCAACATATATGGCTATTCGATTGTATCAAAGGCCATGGCCGCATCCAGCGAGACCACCACCGCATCTTCCCGAATAGTGTCGCCCCTTGCTAGTACTCCGTGTAGTCTCCGCAAGTTCAGATAAGTATTCCTGGCTGGCATAAAACCTGACTGGTCAGAATGAACCAGATTAGTAATCACTGTCAAAAGGCGGGTAGCGAGTATATTCTCCAGGATCTTGGCCTCCACGTTTAAAAGTGAGATCAGCCTGTAGGACGAACACAGGTGAGTTGGCCTACATTCTTTGTGGATTACCACAATATTTGCCAATCTCTGGTCCAATGGGAGCAATCCAGAATCTAGACTGTCCTGGAACATTCTAACTAGAAATGGCATAATTTTACTCGCTGTCAACTTATAGAGTTCGGCCGGTAAGCCGTTTGGACCGGAGGCCCTCCCCATGCAGATCGTGAATAGCTTTTTCCACTTCTCCAGCTTCCAGTTCTCTATCCAGGTCAGATCGCTCCTCGTCAGAGAGCCTAGGGAGGGAAATGTCATGGAGCATAGAGAGTGCATCGGTTTCAGTGTACTTCTTTCAGGAAGTGTATACCTCTTTGTAGTATTCAGCGAACTCCTCTGCAATGGCCTGCGGGTCGGAGGTCAAGCCCCCAGTTTTAGTAGCGAGTTCCACCACTATGCGACTCGCCTTATCCCTACAGTCGAGCCACGCCAGTAGCTTGCCTGCTTTGTCACCCAACTCGTATATTCTACACTGTGTGGCTCTGTGCTGCGTCTTGGCCGCAACCTTCAACTCAGCCCACATCTTGTTCTGCTTGAGTAGCCAGTCATGTATTTTCTTCTCTGAATCTGACTCCTGAAGACTATTTTCTATCGTTAATATCTCCATTTCCAACCGGTCTGGATCCTCACGCTTCTCTCTCATGGAGGTGGCAATTTGGGAGACCGTGGCCCCTCGTATGAACGTTTTATAGGCCTCCCATAGCACCACTGCCGAATCTACCGAGTTTTCATTTTCATGAAAGTAGTGCTCTGGGTCGCAGATAATACTCTTGCGTATCTTAGGGACCTCAAAATACCAGGGTTTGATTGGGGCTGTTCTCCCTACCAACGGTTCCCCCACTTCTACCCGAGGCCATAGGGGTGCGTGGTCCGAGATACCTCGGGCTAAGTGAGTAATTTCTTTAATGTGACCCAGCTGATCTGCAGGTGTGATTATGTAGTCTATGCAGGATTGCGTTTTTGTGGGCCCCCGAGTAGAACGTATATTGTCTCTCCGTGGGATGAAATGCACACCAGGCATCTATAAGGCCCAGTGCAGTCAGAATTAATCTGTGTACGTCTTGGGCGGCTATCTATCCAAGCTATCCGACACTATGGAATTGAAATCTCCGCCAATAAAGCACGTTCCATCAGGTAGAGAGCAAGAAATTGCCCGATCTTTGAAGGCCAGACTCTGTAGTCCAGGAGGGATGTACACCGACACAAGGTTAAGTGTGCGCCCTTCCCAACACCCGGTAACTGCCACGAATATGCCCTCGATGTCTAATTTTGTGGAGTTTATTTTCATTGGAAACATTTTCTGGAGCAATATTCCCACACCGCGGGATCCAGAACCAAAGGCTGAGTGTGCCACCAATTTGAAACCCCATCGAGTCAGTGCCTGACATGTATTACCCAAAAGAGTGTGGCAGGTGTCTTTTAATATATTGCAATACAATGCCTCGTTTAATCTTGTCCCCGAGACCGTTGACGTTCCAGGACAGCAACTTAAATCCTGCTATATGTGTCGTGTCCCTGGATTAAGGGTATATAATTGAGGCCATCCGCATGACTCATCAGGGGAGGAACCCGCCCAAACCACCCTTCATCCCCTTCAGTCTGGGTGCTCAGCAAGGATCCAGTCCCTGCACACAGGAACGTTGGTATGTTGAGACTCATCCAGGGGATCCCATCCCCGGAGCTCTTCATTAGATTGGAGCAGGGCCTGGTAGGAGACATCATATCAATGCACCAATAGAAGCGCAGTGCTCTGGGGGCCACCCTTTTGGACCTTCATAGAGAATAATGCGCAGAATTTTACAGTCACCAGCATGCAGTGGAAATCAATCAACCTTTGTCTGTAATGCGACTAAATCAAACAACATAGAATGTAACCCCCCTCCCCGCCTTGCACCAATTAATACCCAACTGGGATATGATGAATGCAGTTATGAACTAAGATGCAGCGTGCACAGGTATCACGCCCTCCCAACAAAACAAACCCAACCCCCCTCCCTGCATGGCGGTAATAAAACCTCCCGCCTCCCCAAACATGCAGAGCGCCTTTCACCCACCCCTTAAACTAGTAGGTGCGTGCAGCCAAACTGGGCGCCCGCTTCTGCCCCAAAAGTAATCTTTTAGACATTTAACTCAAAGCACTGTGGTCCCACCAATATCATATCTTGCCATAATCAACTGACCAACTAACCTGAATGCATCCCCCCCCCCACTCAATACTGCAGCATTCGCTACCCTTGATAGGACTAGGAGTCCATAGTCTCTGCCCAGTCCAACAGTTCAGAGCGGCTACATTAACCCCCTCCCTCAGGAGAGTCAAGATACAGACCAGACTATCTGGTGCCCCCATTTGGCCCTCCGGCATCCGTCGGAGTATCTTACTCAGCCCCGCCACGAGCACCCTCCGCTCTGGGCCTTCGGTTACGGTCGTTCCTCCCTTTGCCCACCAAGCGCCAACCATCAAGCCAGTCCCAGGCGTCCTCTGGGGTGTTGAAGAACCAAGCTTTCCCCTCTGATTCCACATGCAACTTGGCTGGGAATAACATGGTGTATTTAACATTTTTATCTCTGAGTGCGCGTTTCACGTCCAAGAAGCTACGCCGTTGCCGCTGCACTTTGAGGGTGAAATCCGGGAAGAAGGTTATCTTGCTGTTTTGAAACTCCAGCAAGGGTGAAACTCGGGACGCCTGGAGAATGGCATCTCTGTCCCTATAGTTGAAGATTCTGGCAACTATCGGGTGAAGTGGGACTCCGAGCTTTGGTCTGCCACCTGGCACACGATACGCTCTCTCAACGGAGAAGTAATCTGAGAGTCTTGTTTGTTTTAGGTGGCTTGTGACCAGTTACTTGACAAATAACTCGACTGCAGGCTCCTCTGCTCTCTCCGGGACCACCAGTATGCGAACGTTGTTGCGCCGGGAACGTCCTTCATATTCATCCAGCTGTGCTTCCATTCTCGCAGTTACGGACTGCAGGTCCTCCACCTTCCGTTGTAGGTCGGTCGTGTCGGCTACTAGTGAGCTTGCCTTGACTTCCACCTCTTACAGCCTGGTTTTCATGGAGCGCATGTCTGCTGTGATGAGGGGCACTTCCGACCAGACGGAGTCCAATGATGTGTGTACCGCCGTAATGGCAGTAAGGATGTCCTGCAGCGTCGGCTCTTTAGATTCTGCGGCCGGTTTTTGTGTCTCCGAAGGGGCTTCACCCCCTTTCTGTTGGCCCCGGGGCGTTTGTCCCAGGTGTATTTTTCCACCTTGGTCTG
This sequence comes from Triturus cristatus, assembly GCF_964204655.1. NCBI lineage: Eukaryota > Metazoa > Chordata > Amphibia > Caudata > Salamandridae > Triturus > Triturus cristatus. The sequence continues at coordinate 950,482,563 of NC_140584.1, forward strand.
AGTGGCCTTGGAGTGACGACCCATCATGGCCTGCACTCCTTCAAAGCAGTGCGTACGAAACGGGTGGGAAGATTCCGACCATACCCTACCCCGCGGGAATCCTCTGCAAGGGGCCGATCTGTATCCAGTAAGCACCGTTCAGCCAGTCCCGGGGGCTGGGGAGGTGCGATAGTGGGCCAAGCAGGCACAGGAGGCAGTCCACAGGGCCTGCAGTACGGACGTTCAGTTGTGTGCAGTCCTCAGGGCAAAGTCAGCCTCGAGATGTTTCCCCAGATCAGTCACAGGGGCGTAACACAAGCCCCCGCAGTGCGGGGGGGCCCCGAGCTGCAGGGGGCCCCTCAGCACACAATACTTAGGTTTGAGAGCTCCGGATCAAATCCGGAGCGAACGGGGCCCCCTCAACTGCTCATATAGAAGCATTGCACTCACTGTTCATTCAGGGCTGCAGTCACGGGGGAGCCTACAGTGGCCAGGACCCTCTTAATGTGATTGTGGCCCCCTGAAACAGGTTAAGTTTTCAATTATTTGAAAAACAGGACTTGGGCTGGCTGAGTTGAAAATCAGTCTTTTCCCTGGTATGCCAAAAGACATGCAGGATGGTTTCAGCTCCCCTGACACCCCCTCCCTCCCCCCATAAGTTATCTAAACACGCAATTACAGTGTTGAAGCGGGCTTTGTGTTTCGCTTTTCCGGATTCCTTGAGCTGGTTCGACTACACATGTCTAACGTGTGCTTGCGCTGGGAAAGTGAAAGCATTGTGCACATCCCTCCTGAGTACCTCAGTAAATGTGGAGAGCTGGCATACCGGCATGTGGAGAAGACGTAGTGTTCTACTGTGTATCTTGTGCTTGAATTACAAGCACAGGTTGGCCCAGTGAATGATGATTATTAGAACGAACGCCCCAAAGGCAGAGCACTGCCTCAGCAACCAAGTTTTGGACAAAGAACGAGACAGTGAGTTAGTTTCTTTTTATTGTTAAAAAGGTTAAGCAGAGCTCGCTGTGGAATGGGATAAGGGGCCTGCAAGTAAGGGAAGATTTCCTCTGCTCAGTGGGCCAGCAGCTCCTTTCTTCTGCAGACGTGTTTGTGTAATGTAGTTTGTAATCACTTTGCCATTTTTTAGAACTTTTGATTTTTCCTGTTTCATGATAGAAATTGTGTGTTCCCTTGTTTGGGCGATATATTGTTGGTAATTTTTAGTATTTAGTGTGTATCCTTGACTTGGGATGGTGGCACTTTGTTTGTGTGGCCGGAGTACATTTGGGTGCTGGATGAAACCTGCAAACTGATAGTAGAGCACCAGCCATGCAGTTACTAAAATTAAAAGCTTGTCTATCAGGTCAAAATTATTTTGTTTGAAGAAAGTGATCAGCTTACCTTTTGGAGAATTCTGATTATTATCTTAAAATTATAAACATGTATTAGCAAAATTCCTGATTTTTTATGAATTGTAAACCTGATGTTTTGTCACAAAATGAATACGTGTCTGTGTGCACACACAAATACACAGAAACACATATTTGTGGAATAATCAACAGTGCTGTCTGCAGCTCTGCTTTCTTTTGCTTGACATTGACAAATTTGTGTATTTTGTAATTTCCTTACTATGCATTTTCAAATGAGAATTCCAGTTATAACATGTGACTTGGAATCTATCTAGAAGGAGCAGGAAGGCAAAGTGTCAGGAAGTAGGAATGCACAAGGTAAGAATGTTGCCAAGTGAAAATCCATTTACTGAACTGTCTGTATTATGTTTTGCATTTTAAATCTTAGAGTAATTGTGCTGAAAAAAACACCACTTCATCAACAATTCCTTAAAATATTTTGGAGTGGGTGAAGCCGGAATATCACTTGGGTGGGTCAGCCTTCTATGGCACACTAGGAAAGTAGTGGACTATTGTAGGAGTCCACTATCAGAACCCGTTTTGTTTTTCCATGTATTTGAGAATAATGTTGTGAAAACTCCATTTGGACTAATGTTTTCTAACCTTTCTGCGTGGGACAACATCTTCATGTACTCCAGTGGAAGTTAGCCTTGCTTGCTTGCCCAGTCGGTCCAATTCAGGGTTGATATTTACTTCCAAACACTTTAAAAAAAATCACCAGCCAACACTGATTAGAAGTGATCCCCCAAATACTCTGGATGGCATTGGATTCACTTGCTCTGTGCAGTGTACGGCTGGTATAAGACATTTTACTGGGGATGGTTTTAATTCCTAGTCTGGCCCTGCCTTCAGATGCTAGGGACTGCCGAGTGGCCAGGTCATGGTGCGATGGTATGCTTGTCAAGTCAGCTAGGGGTGCAGGTAGGCAGGAAGCTTCCTTTAGACGGGAAAGAAAACTGACCAGAGTGAGAGGTGGAAGCTGAGTGCAAAGCAAGTGCCTGCCTAGACATGCACCAACTCACCTCTACAGACAGGGTTATCATCTATAATCAGTAGAGAGGCTGCCCATGCTCCATGCCCATGCCCAAGATCGAGCTGTGCACATAAATTTGCTGTTTGGGCATCATCAGCTTACTTTCTTCCCCTGCAGCCACTGCAATGTGTTGCGCAGTGCAGGATGGTGATGCTGCAGCAAATGCAATAAGCTTTCAGTGCAACTGATGCACCATGCGCTACCACCTACCAGTGTCTTCTGACTCAATCTTGAAGCTTGTTTAAGCCAGTGTCATCCACCTGCAGAGATGCAAGTGTTACCCACGTGTGGGTCCACATGCTGACAGCTATCATCATCCCTGACCGGAGTGTCTTTGCTCTGCACCGTTATTACACCATGTGCAGCCAACAGTGACAGACACAGGTTTACCCTCTCTGCTTCTCAGCCATGCAGGTCAACAGCATAGCAGGAGCTACCCAAGGGCCTATAGTCAAACAACTCACAAAGCCTGACCACCACCGCCTAACGAAGGGGCCGCTGTAACCCAAGGCTGCCCTTCCTGCATGCAGTTGAGTTCATACATCTGAGACATGAGTTGGAATGACTGTTACTCTCCAGTACATGCAAGGAGGACTGGATACCACCATGTAATAAGAGATGTGACCCAGTAACTGCTGCCCACAGCCAGACTAGTTAAAGCTGCGAGTAAATACCGGTGAAGTAATTCCTCACTATTTTCCTACTACATTTGGCCTCTTTTTGGTTCTCATAATCCAGCTATGGTCTGCTTTATTCCCTATCCCTTTCCTGACGCTACATTGGATTTAACCTACCACTAAGTTTTTCAAGCTAGCCAATTAACATGATTCTGCTGTTTGTGTGTGTTACGAAGAACTGCATTCTTGAAATGATAGACCCTTTAAAGACATCGAGTGCTAGGCAGTGCCTAATTTATGCAGTGACATACAGCACTCATTTTAGGGCAGTGGGGCTTATATTTCATTACAAGAATTTAACCAAGAAGAAATAAGAAGGTCGAAAAAGAGCATAGAGCTGCATGAGAAAGATTGGCAACACTGCCAAAGGGACAGGCCAGGAATAAACAAGGACCTCTAAGAGTGAGACGGAGAAAAGATGGATGATGTGGTGGAAGAATGAAGCATTAGGTGGAATCAACATGAAGCATCATTGGTATTTAGCATTCAGCAGCACTGGCTGTAGGCTCCAAGGAAACAGTCTGTTCACTGCACTTATTTTGTTATAAATTAAACACTTCTGATAAGGGAAGACTAAATGAGCTTGAAACCTTCTCACATAATTTGTCCAATTTCATGTATGGAGACCCTGCTTTTAATAGTTAATAACCAGTGGAACACACGATGCACTTAGTGCTTCTGTAGAGTGCATATATTTCCTGTTTGGCACATACATGATGTTTCGTTGTTGACATTTGTGTAGCACACAGTCTGCCATTATCAAGGTCTTTCAGCACTTTCATTCATTCAGCATGCCCTGCACACATTGCTTGCTGCTGTGGAACAGTGATGCCCATATATTTGAAGAATAAAGATAGAAATGTACATTTTTGTTCCATTTAGTAACATTTTTAATGGGGGATAATCCGAATACCCCGACCATCCCTCGAGGATATGGGCTCATATTAGCAGCAATGTTATGCAGATATATGAGCTCCTGTGCCTTAGGTATCATTGGCTGGTACCTACCATAAGGGTCTCTGCTTTCTTTGGTATTGAAAGCCGAACAGGACCCTACACCACCTGCTGCTTCCTATGGTGGGTTGGGTGTTCAACTTGCACTTTTTACACCCAATTAGTAAGGGGGGAAGTGAATCAGGGTAAGTGAAGAAGAGAAAAAGGTTACAAATAATTTGAGAATATCTTGGGAGAGGGTGAACATAAGGGGAGAAAAAAGTGAAGAATAAATGAGAGAACCACAAGGAGAAACAAATGAAGGGGAGATGGATATAAAGAAACATGTATAAAGTAACATCAAATTACCAACTTTCAGTGGGACAAGGTCTATGACAGTTTTTTCTCAATCAATCATATTGTATTGTATTTAAGCAGACAATACATGTATTGACCTTTCTTAAGCCACCTAAAGTTTTCCAAGATCTTTCATGAGTTTGAATAGCTAGCTGGGCTAACTCAGCCTTTTATCCTTTTCAGGTTTATAAACTGACTACAATTAATTGAATAATAATAATGTGTGTAATTTACAACCATTTGAACGTGTAAAACTTTTGTACTATCTGCTATTTAAAAGCCAAGTTATTATTACAATTCAGTATTAAGAAGTTTTGGGCTGGAATCACCCTGCTTGTAAGTTATGATACTGTAATGTAAAGGGGCATGGCTAGGCTCATTTTGTAAAATATTCTCAGATGGAGAGCCTCCTTTCCTAGTACATTCCTGGGGAACATTGAGCCTGCTTTATCTCCCACACTCTGTGCAATATGAGGCAAGAGTATTTACACCACCCACTATGAAAGGTCAGCAGTGTGAGAAAGTGAATTATTAATTGGGGGTGCATGGTAGTCCACCACAAGTAATGAAGTCACTAACTTGTTAGGTCTCGTCAAAGGTTTCAGTAATGTAATCTTGAGCTCAGTCCCTGGTAGCTATGGTTCAGAGCAGACAGGCTCAACTTAGAGAAATTGTGTAAAGCATTTAGAAGCACCAAAACAGTTTAAAAGTCGAAAACAAAAAAGGATAAATCCCACAATCCAATTTATAAAAATAGGAAAATAATAATAAGCAAAATTACAAAAATCCAATAACATAGATATGAATTTTCAATGATCTAAGTGAAAGTCGAGACAAAAGGGCAAAGAACCAATGTTCACGGTAGACGGGTACCTAGGTGCAATTTGTGGCCAAGCACGATGGAGAGCGTGAAAGATATAACAAGCAGATTGTCCCTACTAGAGCCTGGAAGAAGAGAAGATCAAAAAAGTTCCAATCTGAAAAAGGACTTTGTCATTTTTCTGAGGAAAAACTCTCCTCTGTGCAGGACAAACCTGAAACTCAATGTGATGCTGTGGAACAGCCAGAAGGATACCCTTTGCAGTCGATATCCTTGAAGCTCTGAAGCAAAACTTATTAAAAGTTCACAATCTTCTTTTGGTGCCCAAACAACCACAGAAGTACACTTCTAAGGCTCACAGGACCTCAGCGGGAGCACTTAGAGAGTCTCAGAGTACCAGGAAGAGGGCCTCATCAAAGTCTGGCACAGGTCCGGTGCCATTGGTCACTGGAATTCTTCTCAGGAATGCCCCCTTTAACCTTTTCTGTTCCTGGACCCAGCCAAGGAATCAGCCCTATGATCCTTGAGATCGACTGGTAGGAGGTCCAACCCTCTCAGGTCCTTCTCACAGATCACACATGCCAAGTGCAGCAAATTTGGTCCGTCTGAAATTCTTTTGCAAGTCCAGCAGTGTTCTGAGGAAGGCTGGGCAAAGGTCCAGCTTTGTAGGGTTCACCAGCCTGTCTGAGTGTGTGTGTGACACCCCAAGACATACGTAGTTCCTCTATGACCAATGCAGTAAAGCCTCCTAAGCCCCTGCCTACCTACTTTTGCAGTCATTTCTGTTTGCTTTACTGCAAACGGGCCCAAAATGCAATGTGTCAGGGCAAATCCAAAATGGTGTCTTAGACTACTCTAAACTTGGCCCTGAGGCTGGGATGTGAGTGGGGAGTGTACTATGGCAATCAAAGTGCCCACCCGCATCTACCATGAAAATCCAGTTTGAGGCAGGCACTGTACCCACAACCAACCCAGAGACAAAACTCTGGTAGGGCATAAGCTAAGCCCTACAGCAACCAAACAAAGGATACAAAGGAAATGCCTTGACATCCTGCTCTCTCCCTGTCCAGTGTGCCCAAAATATTGCATGTGGCTCAAAAGATCTGTTAAGCTGGATTTGACAATTTGGTGTAATCATGATGCCCACAGATCCACCTGGCATATTCAGTTGAGCTCTGAGGTGTCATCTATGCCCATTCAGGTCAGTCTACTGCTTGTTTATTGGAGGCATTTTACACCTTTCCCAGGCTTGAGCACAGGCTTTGGCTTATGCAAATTAGTCTTCTGACAGTTAAGGCAGGTAAAAGAAAACTTTCTAAAAGTTACCTTCCCTATTTATTAAAATACTGACTTCACCATTGGGTTTTTAATAACTATTAAAATAGTTGTTTACTTTGTTTGTAGCTTGTTCCATTCTAGAGATAGCAGTATTAGTATTTTGATCTTTACTATGGTTTTCTACGTAGTACAGCTAGACCTGCCACAGTGAAATAGTTGTTAGTCCTTGTAACTTTTAGGAGATGGTAATGTTTATTTTCTACATGTCCTTCTTTTAAATGCTATGCACCCTTCCTTGTGGGCTACAATGCTATCATAATTAAAAAAGAGGTTTCTATTTATCAAAAAAGCTATTTTATTAGGTCTCATTGCAGGTTTTACATTGCAGCAGTCTGGCAACTGCAGTAGGCCTAAAACTATGCATAATATGTGCTGCAGTCTACAGGTGACATTCAACTTCCAATGCCGTAGGTATATTCCCACACGTTGTACTATGACCTTATAGACATAGAAAGGTTCAATAAACCAATCAGGCTTAGCCAATTTCAACATGTTGTGAGGGTCAGAGCACATACACTGGGCACAGAACCGAAATGCCACAGTGTGCAGAGTCTTATAACCCACAATACATTTCAGGAAACAATGGGGGTAACCATACAAAAAGGGCAATTTTTTCACATCCATTATCCCTTTTCTAGCATTTTGGATTAAAACATTTTCTGTTTTCAGTACCATCCTTAAACTACCGCTCTCTGTTGAATCTTTATTCCAACTATTTAGAAGATTGTTATATCGAGTGCACCGGGTTTGTTTATCAGTTTGGTATGCACTTCTTACAAATAAAGAGGAATGAGGAAAGATAAAAAGTGAGAACATACAAATAGTATTTCTGTTTGTGGCTATTTTGGAGCAGGCCATAGGCCTTGCATTTTTATATTTGTGCAGCGGGTGATCTATTGGGTACTGATCGGGCTCTAATTTATTGATGAGTAGCACCTTTTTTCGGAATAATAATGATAGTTGCGGAAAGGCACAGATTTCTGTTGCTGTTTGTGGACTGGAAATGATTGTTCCTACTGGCTTTTTTACAGACATTTTGGTCACTGAGCGTCAGTGGGTAGCTGGCACTAATGTGAACTACATCCAAACATTTCATTTGTTGAACTCAGGGCTTGATATTAAACCATAACCAGTGTGTATTGACGCTTTTTGACAAAATTGCTTACAATACTCAATTTGACTTATATTTTACTCTTAGATTCCTTGAAGTACATGCTAACTGAAACCCCGAACCTATGAAGTTATGTTTTCATTTAGAGTTTTCATCAGTGTTACTTACACTTTGCACTTATAAATGTGCCTTAAATATTCTCAAATAACATTTTGGGGATTCTGCAACTGTAAAGCTGTCTTTGAATTCATCCCAAATTCATTTGAACTAATTTGACTGCTTCAATGAGCTTTGTAATGTTTTATATGCCAGTAAGTATGACATAAGTCTATTCCAACTCCCATGCAACGTTGACTTCAAATTCTGGTTAATTGTACTCCAGTGTACTAGTCCAACATGCTATATATGCAACACCAGAAATTCCTGTTCCAACAGATTCCATGGCGAATATTGTATCCCTCATGTAAAGATGTGTTTACAATAAGTGCAGTTTTGACTAACATACTTTAAAATGCAATATTTGTCTCCAACTTTAACCTCTTGGGCTAACAGCATAAAAAGAATAATTCGGTTTACCACCCACATCACCAATTGCACTGCATTTTTTCGCAAGCTACCACATCCAACTTGTCCCTACTCCACCCGAGAACATTTCCTTGTCAGTTCTGGGGGGCGTGCCCCCAAAGTATACACTCCTGGCTAAAGCCTTGTGTTTATTTGGCCGCATACTCTGAGAATAATTTGATAAAATGGCCATCATGGTCCTAGAACTATATGCTTCAGGTGCTCCTTGCGACTTCAGCCTAGAGCGAAGCATAAAAATAGCTCGGCCCAAGAGAGTGACGTTGAAGGGAAATTCAATTTTCATAGTTAAGTGTTCACAAAAGGAAATGGTTTTAACCCATGCCATGCTAGCGTAAGCTACAAACCAAACAAAGGGCCCTTGTCATGTGCATGTTCTGTAAAGTATGTTGCGAGTCTGATTTTGCGAAGTATTTTTGTGGCAAAAAAGGAAAAGAAGAAATTAACTACATTTTCTGTAACTTTAGGTCTAAGCAGTGCTTTTGTGTGAGAACAAAAGTAATGCATCTAAGCGGCTAGGGGGCATTAAGTAGTTGGGGTACACCAGGTAGCCAACGGGCATGGCTAACGGTTGGGCATGTAATGGAATTTAAAAGTTTTTCTATGAGTGTATGCTCTTTCTTACTGCTTGTGAAAGACTTGTGAACCTAGAGTAAGTCGTCTTTTTGGCCTTGAGTGTTCAAAATGACCAATTTAATATTTGTTTACCCTCCTCTGCACAGGGGCTCACATGCGCAGTAAACCTCGTTTCTCTGCCTGCAGCCATCTTCATTCATCATTACCAGCCTCCTTTATAAATCATTCATTCACCTGTTCCTCGGTGGCCCCAACTGAGTTGTTTACCAGGTACAAAATAAAAGAAACATACAGCGAATCTGAAACGTAGATTCGCCAACAAAAGAATCGATGAGAAAAATGGCATAAACGTAACACACCAGAAGAGAATGTAAAAATATCCTTGTGGAGATGGTGAATGGCAGGTTTATTGTATAGCTGAACCTAGTTCTAAGGAAGACCACGATTCAGCGGATGCCAGGTGAATCCTTTGCTTATGTGGAAGTATGTTAAATATTTGGTACACTAATACACCAGGGGCCATGTCACGTGCATTGCCTGCTAACTTCTGATCTGATGAAAGAGCACATTTGGACTAGCATTTGCACCAATCAAACTGTGCAAAATGACATTTACCTTGAGCAATCCCTGCAAATGTGACATAAACACAGTGCGAAAATAGCACTTTCACTGAGTCAGCTGTGTGATTGCTTGCACCTGAGGGTGCTTGTGTATTGTGCTATCTAATTTTTGCCATCATTTCACAGATATGAAGGTTCGCTGCCTCTGCCACATGCCTTCAAACCATCAGACCCTCCTGTTACAGGAGATAATTGGCACAAGTCTTCTGGCAACTGCCTTAACATAACTATATTGTGCTGCTCACTAGCAGAATTCCAGACTGTTGTGGCTTTGTGGTGACAACAGTGGTACTCCTTTTAATGCAGGTGACTGCTGTCCCCATACCCAAGCATTGACAGTACTAATGATTGGTGGCAGATGATTCCAGTCTTACAGTACAGTCTTTTTTATCTTTTTAGCTGAACTTACCTTAGTTTGGGGTGTTGTCTTCTAGCTACATTTGTGAAGAAGGTCATTATTAGAACCCACACTCTGCCTGAGTGCAAGTTAGTGCTTGCCTACATGTGAGGAGGCCATTCAATATAATGGGGTTGCCCTGTGTCCCTCAGAACCTGCGTTTACAGTTATAAACGCGTAGTTTATACATATCAGGAGGGACAGTGACGTAACAATAGCCCCCCCAGAGTTCCAGGAGGCCCACTCTGGCACTATGCACTGGCAGGCCTGAGAGCTCCTCACTGGTTCTGGATCCTGGGGGGCCCCCCTCCATTCACTTTGCAGGGGGGCCCCCGCAAGTTTCGTTACGCCACTGATCAGTCACAACCGCTCTGCAGGGTGGGCCGCAATACTTCGAGAGCAGCCGAGGGGAGTGGGGGGCACTTGCTCTCCAGTGGTATAGATAGGCCCCCATGGGGCTCGCCGCACCGAGGATCAGGTCGGAGCCAAGCAGGGCTCAAAATGATGCCCCTACAGTTCTTATGCCCCTGAGGTTATTGCGAGCTGAGACGGCCGCCAGGGGCGAGGCTCCAGCTCAGCTCCCCGAGTCCAGATGGCACGATCAGACCAGGGATGTCCGGTTCTTCCCAGGTGCCATGGTGCGCTCTGCACTGGCACCGACACACCAGTCATGGAGGTGTCCTTGCCCCTGCTCCCACGGCTGGGACACAAGGTCCGCCTCCCGCCAGTCTCCAGATGTCTCCTTCAGTTATCAGCGGGTAACAGTCTACGGATCGCCTCAGCGGAGCCGCCCAGCCACAGGGCTCCTCCCAGGCACAGCATGGTTGGTCAACGTCCTCGAGCCCCGGGGAGGATCCTCGACGTTCTCCCCTGCCCTCGGCACATTTCAGGCTTCCACAGGCTCTAGAGGATTTTCCAAGGCTGGCAAATGAAAGATGCCAAGGCCTCCGCGTGTCGGACCTGCTCGCCCTTCCCCCACCTCAATCACCACTTGGAGGTGTGCCGGGCTCGCCGACGGCCAGCTTCAGCCCCGCCAGCCGGATTCAGGTAGGCGAGGGGTCACTCAAGTCAGCAGGTTATTCCAGACTCAGCACTGGTGGTATTTGACAGTTTTCGTCCGGATAATTTAGTGGATTAGTTTAAAAGCGGGCGCACTCAGTTGGAGCCACCTTAGAAAGCAGTCATGTTCTTCGGCGGTTGCCCATGCCCCTGTTTTACTTTCTTTGAGGATTAATTCATCGATAAGTAAACGCGATCCTTTGTGATTGAGCTTAATGTAAGTTACTTAAATAAGAACTTACTTGAAAATCATGTTTAAGTATTGATGAGTTAAAGAAACAAATCCTTTGTAGGTATAAAACAGAAGAGGCAATGCATAGTCTACGGAATAAAATACAAATATACTCATTTTTAAACAAGATGTTGCAGGCTTGTATCATTGTGAACACATGGAAAATTGTTTTTCAATAAAAAAAACGTCTCCATGATATAGTGAATGATAATGCCTCCTTATAAGTGATGCTAATCAAATTGTATTAACAATAATATGGAACAATTTATGCCAGTTACATCCTTCACATTGGGCTGCATGAAGAAATACTGGTGGACAAAACCACTGTTGTTTCTTAAATCTTTTTCTGTGTCTTTCAGTAATTTCCAAATACATTTTATGCTTGAGGAATACATTAGGGAAGCTAGTAAATCACGACAGCTTGAGGTATAAATAATTTGGCTTCATGTGTTATTTTGTGTTTAATGTGGCACTGCATTCTCCTTTTTCAAAAAATACATATTTTTTTCATGCAATAAAAAAGAAAAATGGGCTGGAGTCTCGAAACTGGGTAAGGAAGACGATGGGTTGACTCGCTCCGATGCAGGTGTGCTCTCCTCCGTGCTCCTGACCGCCACCGGATTTACCAGTTCTCAGTTCCCAGCTCAGCTCGGCAGGTGCATGCCATTCAGTTGGGAGAATTCTTGCACATAGATGCCTTGGCCCCGGACCATTGTTACGCTTCTCTGGTTTCTCTGGTCCCTGGTGGGTGTCTGCTCCAGCCCGCGGATTGACTCAGGCAGGTGTGGGCGGCGTGCGCTTCGTTGTGCTCTCAATCACCACTGCGGGAACTCTTGTCCACCAGGTGCTCTGTTGGCCCGGTGAGTGGAACAGAGTGCTCTCGGCAGGGAGGGGCCCCCCACTGAACTTGCTGTATATAGTCGCAGGCATCTAGCAGCGGCACCTGTGTTTATGTATGGATGCTGTTGCTTTGCATCAATAGTGCCCTGGGGGGAATAAGGTTTTTGGAGATTAATTGGCTGGCCACGAGAATCTGCAGTTTGCTCTATCTATCTTCAGAACGGTTTAAGTTTATTCAACAGCATGGCACCACAAAACAGAAATGTGATGTGTGGGGGGCGAGGAGCCTGCGGAGCTACTAAGGGACACAATCTGAATGCCCAGGAACAGGAGAGCAATAAGGATGTAGAGGTCAGCTCATAGGTAACAGGTCTCTCTCCAGTTAAGTTGCATGTTGGGCACCAGATTTTGAAATTGCTGCAATCTGGAGCAGTGGAGGATTATCTACAGCATGCAGAGAAAGAACAGCCGGCTGTAGGAGGATCCCCACTAGTTGATGCATTGATAGCAGTAGCCATGGCCAGAGGGAATGTTTTAATCTCTTCCAGTCCCTTAGATATTGATAAAGAATATGGCAGTTGCGAGACAGAGCCTGTGGATTTATTTGCTGTCTCTCAAGCTAATGGCTCCCAGCCCCAACATGGATCACATAACATGTTATGCACCATGCCCCCTGACTCGAATGATGATTTTATCCCTGTGGCAGATTATCAGGTGTTGGATTGTACTGCAAAATCTGTGAGTACTGTTTCAGATTCTGTGGCAGATTAGGAAGTGGTGACTGGGGGTTTAAATTGTGATAGTAGATCTAGCCTGCTGGAATCAAATGCCTGGTGGCTAGGGCGTCAGCCCGGCGACTTGGATATACAGATATGTGTCTATGAGCCCCCCCTCAATTTGTCTACTGTTAGCCCTGGTGCCGAGGATGGTGCTGGCTGCTATATAGGAAGGCATGAGGAGGGGGGGCGATTCTGGCTAGAACAGCAGGGGTAATAGTAAGCGGAATCTATGGAGCCACACAGAATATACCAAACTGGCAAAACTTTGAGGCAACAGCAGACAAACAAGATAGGAGCCTCCAGGGCAAAGGGTAGGCCACTCAGGAACTGGGTTACATCTAAGGGTGAGATGAAGGCACTTATCTCCTGTTTGTCAGCAGTTCAGGCAGGTGCTGCTGAGAACAAGCGACCTCTAGAAAAACAATCCCCTCTTATTTGCTATACTCCTCATCTACAATCACCCTCAGATGCAACTTGTGGCACTTTCTCCAAACTTTTTGCTGCTCCACTTCATAAGGAAACCGGCACAGAGGAAAACCTTCAAGAACCATCGTACCAGAAATTATGCAGATACTACAGATTCAGCATCCAAGGTACAGTCATACTACGCTCAGTCGAGGGCAGACAATCTGATCAACACAACAAACACCACAGAGATTACTGAGCTACAACAATGTATCTCCAACACTGAGAAGGTAGGACAGCTACAGCTAAATCAATTGGCAATCACGATTGACAGTTGGAATACCTTCAAAATAAGGTTGAAGATATAGAGAACCAACAGAGGAGAAATATCTTGAGGATATTTGGAATACCAAAAGGAAGGGAGGGGGGTCACCCTCGTCAATTCATCTTGCAACTATTTGGCAAAGCCTTCCCAGAACTAATGGACTGGGACTCTCAGATTCAACATGCTCACCTCTTTAGCACAATGTGGATAACTCCAAGCCCATGGCGCCTCATCCAATTTTTATCTATGTTGAAAACTTTCTTCTTAGACAGGCAATCTCTCTTAATGCGTGCCCTACTATACCTGTCAAGGTAGATGCAACATTTATTGTAGCCCGTTCAGATCTCTGCAAATCCGCTATGGATCGACGGTGGAAGCTGCACCAATTTATTGATCCCTTTAAGGCCATCAGGGCACAGGTGTTGATTTTAGCCCGTTGAGATCTCTGCAAATCTGCTATGGATCGACGGTGGAAGCTGCACCAATTTATTGATCCCTTTAAGGCCATCAGGGCACAGGTGTTCCTCCAAGAGCCGGCCTGACTCAAGATCATTAAGGATGGCAGAGTACTGATGTACTACTGTGAGTCTGATGCCTCGCAGGCTCTGACCCGCCTCAAGGGTTCTTCCATTTAGAATTGTTAACAATAGATATCTTATGGATGTACTCTACTTGATTCTTTTGTCCTTTCCCACTACAACCTTTCTTTCTTTCTCTATGTGTTTCTGTTTGCATATCTGGTATTTGATGTTTTCTGTTTGTCTTACTGCTGTTTAGGTGCTGGGGCTGGTGAGAAACCAGGTGCGGCATTGATCCCACGCCCTCATCAGAGCTATCAGGGCATCAACAGCTCAGAGGGTTGGGATGATTGCATTTCACTATTGTGGGGGGTGGGACTCGGGGGGGGAAGAGGTGGTCAGGGAGGGCGGTAATATTATATCCCTCAAGGACAGAGGGAACAGCTTATATTATGATCAAGGGTGGGAGAGGGAGTAAAATAAGTCTGAATTTTCTCAAATCTCTTAAAGTATACACACCAATTTTGTTTTTGTTTTTTGTGTGGCTCTGAGGTTGCAGGACTAGGCAGTATAATTTATTAGAATAATAGCTAGGATAAAATGTATGAATTGGAATGTTTCAGGCCTTAATTCACGATGTAAGCTGCAGTTGGTCAGGGAGGAAATAGCGACTTATAGACCACATCTTTTAGCCTTAACTGAGATGCACTTAGTGTATAAGGATCATCTCCTACTAAAGCAACTGGGCTATGACATAATTAGCACCACCTCCCAAACGGTTTCCATTCGGGTGTTGCTTTACTATCTGCAAAGAATTTTCAATGTAACATTTTGAAAACTGCAGCCTATCCAAGAGGGAGATGGTGCTTGCTCAATTATTATTGTATTCCCAGAGATTTCTCATATGTATACTTTATAGGCCAAACAATAAAGATCCGGAGATATTGGACATGCTCTCTCTAGAGCTCTAAGACTGGGTGGGGGAACTGATTGTTATGAGGTGGGCGGAATTCGCGTAGTCGCGCTCCGCAAAGCTCCATGAAACGGCAAAAACACTCTGAATTGCTTGTTTGTGATGCTTTTTGCCTGTTCACGATCGCTGTTTGCATGCTCGGGGGGAAATATCTCACTAACACACATTTTGAGAACGCGAACAAGCAAACAATTCCGCGAAATCGCGGAACGCATAATTTTGGGCTACTCCGTGTTCTCTGCGGAACGCGAAATTACCCAAATACCGCAAATTCCGCAAGCAGAACCGAATTTACTGCCGAGGCCCAGTTATGAGTGATTGTCACTGTGTAATGGATTATAGTATTGACTCATCCAATCACAAACATATCGCCCATATGACTAGGACTAGGGCACCAATCAAAGAGCTGATCCGGCTTCATTGGCTATGTGGTGTATGGAGGGTTCTATATCCAGCTACCCCTGGGTATACTTTTTAATCATGCCCACATAAGCAGTACTCCAAGATCGATAAGGTTCTCACCAGGAGACCTTTATTAGGAAGCGCAGAAATAGAAGTATGCCCCAGAATCATGTCATATCACAACCCACTTATATTTACATTCTGTCTCATCAATATACAAGCTAGGCAATCTAAGTTTTCATTTCCCCTTCAATTGCTGACTAATGATGATTATCTGAGTTCATTACAAGTTTATTAAGGGAATTTCTTAGCAATAATATAGGTACAACAACACCCCCTACTGTTTGAGATACCATGAAAGCTTATATTCGTGGTATCACACTACAGTATATCATTAAACAAAACTAAACTGGTCTGGATGAAGCACGTCAACTGCGGCAAGAAATTCTACAGCTCAAAATTTCTCATGCCCAGGAAATTGTTCAAGGTGGCATTGACGAACATGTAATCTTTTTACAACTAATTGAAAAACGGTCTGTGTTAGGGCAGGTACTGAACGAGCAGATCACAGCTAAATATGCAGAGAATAAATATGCCAAGATTAAAGCATTACAATATGAATATGGTGATAGGGTTGGGCGAGCTTTAGCTCACCAAATCTCGGATCGGCAGTCCAAATGTACGATACAATGTATCAAAGGTAGAGAAGGTCATTCCCATACAAACCCTGATTCCATTACTGAGCAGGTCTCCCTGTTTTATCAGGATCTTTACTTCTAGCCTTATGCAGATTGCCAATCGGAGTTTATGACATACATACAGAAGTGTAGGCCGCCCCACCTTGGGGAGTATTTTACGAATGAGGTGGAGGCAGCCTTGGCAGCTCTCCCCTCAGGCAAGGTGGCAGGGCAGGACGCTCTTCCCTTACAGTTTTATAAGGTATTTAAGGACCTATTAGCTAGGGGATTTTTAAAGCTCGCACAGCATATTCATGATGGTGGGGAAATCCCTGACTCCTAAAAGAAAACGAACTATATGATATCTCTAAAGAAAGGTGAGCCATCATCAGAGGACATACCAACCAATTTCCTTGATCAACTCAGATGCTAAATGGTTTGCTACGTCCTAGCGATAAGACTTGCCCCTTTCGTTCCAATGTTAGTCTCTGAACAACAACATGGCTTTGTATCAGGAAGGTTTGCTATCAAAAAAACTCTTGTCTGACCTAAATTTGTTTTTAAGCGGCCTCCAATAGGCTCATACTCAAGGCAGATCCACAGCACAAAGCTTAACAACAACCAATTATTCAAAAATACATTTATTTTTCTTTAGTACAGATTATTTTACATTCATTTTTTTAAATAGTTTTTTTCTAACTTTTTGTATATTTTGTTCATACCAATTCAATCTGGACAGAATTGAACATTTAATTCACATTATTTTAATAAAAAAGATAAACACCATATAATATTTCACAAAAGCAAAACAACATTGTCTGCATGGAGGTTCGTCCTAAGTGAGAAGAATAAATTAACATAAAAAATTCAATAATAAACATCATAAGAATTGACTGTAACCCCACTAACAACCATCAAGCAGTTACTCTCACCAATCAGAACATTCTCACACACGCAGCACACTCACACACAAAAAATCAAATTCCGTGGGAAACTTCTGTTTTCTTCATATGACATACACTCTTTTACAATTATGTGGTTTGTCTTAATCTCCAGGGCCCGATTCACAGAACTAACTTAAGACAAAATCCTAAACTTACTACCATTTTAGTATTCACAGAAGGCACTTACTCATTTTGGTATTCACAGAAGGCACTTTCTCATTTCGGTATTCACAGAAGTTAGGAGTCCTAACTTTAGGACTCCTAAATGCCTTCTGTGAATACCGAAAGTCTTAAAATTAGGATTTTTCTGTGTTTAGTAGTAGTATAGTTAGGACTCCTAACTTTAGGACTCCTAAATCCCTTCTGTGAATACCGAAAGTCTTAAAATTAGGATTTGTCTCAGTTTAGTAGTAGTAAAGTTAGGACTCCTAACTTTAGGACTCCTAAATGCCTTCTGTGAATACTGAAAGTCTTAAAATTTGGATTTTTCTCAGTTTAGTAGTAGTAAAGTTAGGAGTCCTAACTTTAGGACTCCTAAACTGAGAAAACTCATAATTTTAAGACTTTCGATATTCACAGAAGGCATTTAGGAGTCCTAAAGTTAGAACTCCTAACTTCTGTGAATACCGAAGTGAGTAAGTGTCTTCTGTGAATACCAAAATGAGTAAGTGTCTTCTGTGAATACGAAAATGGTAGTAAGTTTAGGATTTTGTCTTAAGTTAGTTCTGTGAATCGGGCCCCAGAATATCCACTGGTGTGTTGTCTTAGGACGGTTTCCCATATGGTCGGTCAACGCATGTTTCAGTGGATAGGAATTATAACCACTTTCATCAGGACCATATTGATTGAGAAATAAATCACAGGGGTGGGCAGGGGTTTGTTAGACCCCGGATCCTTGGTTGGCTGAGGTAGGTACCTTAGGCCAAATAGGGACCCTCGGTTCTACGTCAGGGAAAGAAAGGACACCTTCTGAGATAGCCCCTGCTCACCCCCTTGGTAGCTTGGCACGAGCAGCCAGGCTTATCTTCAAGGCAAATGTGTAAAGTATTTGCAATCACGCTCACAGCAACCCAATGATGACACCACAAATGGACTCCACACGAGTTTCATAAAAACGAGTATAAATTTATATAAAAAGATATACGATAAGACAACACAATATAAATCCAATGTATGCGTATTTGTAATATTCCTTCTGGACGGTTGTTAGGCCAACTAGCCCTTGTAAGTTCTGGCGAAATTAATGAGCACTTTTAAACGTTACACTACAGTCCTACTGCAATGCTATGCAGTTCGTAATGCTAGAATCAGGCACTTGGCAATATAAAAATAATGCAGTTCCTAACACTAGAATCAGGCACTTTGCAATGTAAATATAATGCAATGCATAACGCAACAATCAGGTACCTCGTTATAAAGAACGAATGCAATGCGCAATACACTAATCAGGTAGTTCGTTATGCAGGAATAATGCAATGCGTAATACCATAATTAGGTAGTTCGGTTTGCAGAAACAATGCAATGCGTAATACGACAATCAGGTAGTTCGTTATGCAGAAATAATGCAATGCGTAATACGACAATCAGGTAGTTTGTTATGCAGAAATAATGCAATGCGTAATACGACAATCAAGTAGTTTGTTATGCAGAAATCATGCAATGTGTAATACACTCCAGCACCGATCACGGTGCCTTCGGCGGTCTCTCCGCCACTCGTGATGACTCGCAGTCAGCCTCTGTCAACAGTTGCCCCCAACACGGGTATGGTGTAACAAAAAGTGCCGCTCTGCACTCCGGCCCCGGTACTGCCACTACCTTGGCAAGTACGGGCCATGATACGAGCTGAAGCAGAGGCTCGTGCTGCCGGAATGAGAGAGGTTGACAGTGTCTCCCTCCGAGCCCGCACCCCGCCCCAGGCGTCGACACAAGTTACCTGGGGGGTGCGGCCTGGGCCTCCGATGCAATCTTTGTGGATTCCAGGCAGTGGGACTCGGCCCTCCCTCGACAAGGTTGGCTCGAGGTCCCGCTCTGGCAACGGCGGGCTCAGGCCGGCGGCTCAGCTCCTCCTGGGCTGCCGGTCCGGGCCGCTGATGCTACGCAGATCTCAGGCTGGAACAGGGCACACGCACACAGCTTCGCTGAGACTCACTTGAGCTTTGGGTGCACGATCACAGGGTACTCCTCACGAAGGTCTCAGGCTGCACGAAGCACACGCACACAGCATCGCTGAGACTCACTTGAACTCCGGGTGTGCATGATAACAAGGCAATCCTCACAAAGGTCTCAGGCTGCACAGAGCACACGCACACAGCGTCGCTGAGACTCACTTGAACTCCGGGTGTGTATGATAACAATGCAATCCTCACAAAGGTATCAGGCTGCACAAAGCACACGCACACAGCATCACTGAGACTCACTTGGACTCCGGGTGTGCACGATAACAAGGCAATCCCCACGAAGACCTCAGGCTGCACAAAGCACACGCACACAGCACTCACATGGACTCCGGTGCACATGATCACAGGACATTCCTCACGATGGGCTCAAGCTGCAAAAAGCACACACACACAGCGTTGCTGAGACTCGCTTGGACTCCAGGTGCCCACGATCACAGGGCAATTATTACGAGGGTCTCAGGCTGCACAAAGCACACGCACACAGCGTCGCTGAGACTCTCCTGGAAACTTTTGTGTTCCTGTTTTTCCGCAACAGGGAGCCAGCACACCTCGGGCCCTTGGGGATAAGTTACTTCTGGACACAGCACACAGCAAAGTCCTTTCAAGCAGGGGGACACAGCACACAGCAAAGTCCCTTTAGCCTCTCCTTGTTTAAAGCAGCAAACTGCAGGCCAGCCCCAGAACACACAGCAAGGGTCAGTCCTTTCCTTCAGTTTCTTCAGCTGTTTCTTCCTTGGCAAAGGTTCCTCTTGACCACGAAGTAGCTTCAGTCTTGTTCAATCTTGATCAATCCATTTCTCCAAAGTTCAGGGGCTTCAGCTCTCATAGTTATACCCCTAAATGTCTTTGAAGTCCTTGTGTTCAGGGGTCACTTACCCCTGTTCAAACCAGTTCTGGGTGCCTCCCTGCCAGTGACACCTTCTTCCTTTGATTAGTGGGGGTCGGGATTCTCAATCACTCAGCAGGAGATGGGACCATTGTTTTATGGCAGCAACCCAGGCCTCTTCACCCCTAGGGGCTAACCTCTCCCTACACTCCAGATGCAGGTCAGCCGCCTGTTGCTGTCTCACCTCCTCCCCTGGGGCATGACATTCCCCAGATCCTATCACTTTCAAGTCTAGACAGTCAATCCACAACCAGGCAGACACACACAGAAAAGTTAGAGAACAAAAACCCTAAACACACAATGCAAAAACCACCTTCATAAAAAGATGTGTTATGAATTTGTGAGTTCAGGCACACTACACTTCACCTCTCCATCTTAAGCCTTTGGGAAGATAGGCTGGAAAACATATTACACAGCCTCCCCATTCTGTCCTATGGGCAAGATGGCCTTTCCACAGTGAAAAACTAAATGGAGATTATTTCACTGTCAGGACATGGTACACACCTTAGTACATGCCCTACCTTTCACATGCACTCCACCCAGCCCAGGGGGTACCTTGGACCTACCATAGGGGTGTCTGATGTGCATAGAGAGGGAAGGGTAAGGTCTGGCAAGTGGGTACACTTGCAAGAACAACATGGCAGTTTAACAAACTGCGTGCAGGCACTGCAATGGCAGGCCTGAGTTCTCTCTTTCAGGTTACTGCAACATGGCAAAGGCAGCGCACTCGACCACGCCAGCGTTAATGTCTCAGGTGTCTGCAACAAGCGCGAAATCTCAGAATAAGTCCTGTAATGCGCGCCTCCGCAGCAGGTTATATGACGCCATGTTTGAGATGTACCCCGTCAGTATGAGACAGGTGCAGGAGGCTCCCGCACCGCAGGGAAATCCAGCTAGCCTAGCAAGGAGGCGAGGGAAGTGGTCAATGAGCCAGGTCGCATCCTCCGCAGGCACCAAAGCCCAGGGCCGGGGGGTACCCTATTCAATGTCGGACGCCCCCCTACCAGTCTCATCTTTCCGCGTCGGGGAGCGACGCTCCGTAGGTGCCTTGGGCAGCGTTTTGATGAAATCCTGAGCGTGTTGCTGGTTGGTGAATAAATGGTGTTTTTCCTTGGGAAGTCACCTTCAAACGAGCCGGGAACAACATGGCGTAGGGGATGTTGAGCTGTTGCAGTTTCTTTTTTACTTGGAGGAATCTGCGCCTTTGTTCTTGCACAGCCACAGTAAAATCAGGATATAGGGAGATCTCTGTCCCCTCATGCAGGAGGCGTCCCTTCTCCCTAGAGAGCCTTAGTGCCGTATCACGGTCGCGATAGTTCAATATTCTGGCTATTATAGGGCGTGGGAAGGATTCAGGGGGGGGTCGGTTCATAAGAGATCGGTGGTCCCTCTCGACCACAAACACCCCCGAGAATGCCTCCCTGCCAAAAAGCGCGACGAGCAGACGCTCCATGTACTCCTCCATGCGACCTGTGGCCGTTGATTCCGAGATCCCTAAAATGCGGAGATTGTTCCTCCGGGACCGCGATTCCAACTCCTCATTCTTTGTGGCTATCACCTTCAAAACTTTGTCCATTTCGAGCGTGTGGGCAGAAGTCGCAGAAGATGTGTCCTCCAGGTTCGAAACTCGTCGTTCCGCCTCATTCAGGCGATCGTCGTGTTTATCTACTCTGCATTTCAGCCCATCCAGTCTGGCCGACATGGAGTCCATCTTGGAGGCTATTGACGTCAAACTCGCCTGCATAGTGAGCAGAAGATCCTTTAGTTCCGCCGTGGTCGGGGTCGGAGGCTCAGCCGGATCATCGTCCGGTCCCACCTGGGCGCGCGGAGTTTTCCGTGTGTCGAAGGTAAGTTTGGACTGTTTGCCGTCCGATTTCCCCATGATCTCCCAGTGGGGGGGGGGGCACCTGCGCAGCAGAGGGTCAATGGGTGCGCGGCGGTGACTCCTACAGGGCAGTCCTGCAGATGCGCAAGAGGCCGAGGGGCACGGGTTGGTATAGCCAGTAGTATCACCCCCGAGGGACACCCCACAGCAGGCGCTGCACAGTCGCAAAGAGCAGGGGAGACCTTCTCAGTCGTCCTGTCGGTGTCGCAAGTCCGGCGCACACAGCTATGTTCACGGTCCCAAGATGAAGCTCCAGTGTGACAAATCAGCGATCCCTAGGGAGCCGACAGCTCGGCATTCATTGCCCGCACCCTCTGTCACCAGAGCCGCCCCAAAGGGAAATGCAAAGCCGCATATCTCCTCTGCCACCAATGCGCCCCCCCAGGGACTGGTCAGGAGGGTCCTCGCCAAAGATCTCCTGCAAGAGGGGCCAGAGATAGCTGCAGATCACGCCATGTTCACAGCCAGGCACAGGGTCACAGGATGTCTGAGAGCGGGTTCAGCGTTTCCACTCCCGCAGTGCAGGCCAGGCTCCAATCCGCAGCTCCGCAGGAGACACCCGCAGGCCGGACCCGGCCGGACTCGGCGCGACAGTGCAGGCAGAGCCAGGCCACAGTACCGCCGAAGGGGGAAGTACCTCGGCGCCAATGCGCAGGCAACCCCCAACCGCGGGCCACGCGTACAAACCTCGGCCCCGCCGCAGCCGCCAGTCGAGACCCCCATCCGCCCGCACCCTCCAACCACGGCAGAGGCGGCAAGGCAAAGAACCGGTGGAGCACCCCTGAGAGCAGGCAGGCAGGCGCTACACCGCCTAACAGACCAGGGCCCCCCAAGAGCGACCCCGCCAGCAGCGCACGTCCCACCGGCCCGTCCCCAGCTGTAGCAGGCCCCCCCAGCCGGCACCCCTACCTGGAAGCCGCCAAAGTCCGCCGCGCCGGGCAGCCGCGTCCAGCTCTCCGCAGCTCGCTCACGCCGTGACAGCCAGCCGCCTCCGTCTGCAGGCATCACATGGCACCAGTCGGAAAGCCTCCAAAAAACCATCAGGAGGGTCGCGTGGAGGTCGCCGGCACACAGGCACAGGGCACGGGAGCTGCTCAGCGAGAAGCGACCTCAGCGGCAGCAGCCGGAGCGCTCTCTCTCAGCAGGGCATTGTAGGAATCCCGCCCGGCCGCCATTTTGTCCAGCGCGATTTCCGGAGGCAGGTTCCAGAACAGCCGCCAGTGCAGGTGAAAAGCTCCGCAGGACTATCCCCGCAACATCGCCGATTCTGTCCCATGCAGGGGGCTTGCCGCGACAGAAGAATTCACCAGGATGGTAAGGATATTGAGCAGATTGGCGCCCGATCCGCAAGAGCCTCACACGGGTGCGGCCATCTTGCTCGGCGCCCTCTAGCGCCCCCCTCTCTTTCAGGCTACTGGTGTGGATGGCACAATTAGTACTGCAGGCCCACTAGTAGCAGTTTCATTACCAGCCCTGGAACACATAGTACACTTTACTAGGGACTTTACTAGTAAGGCAAACATACCAATCATGGACAACCAATTACCATTACACTTTATACAGGGAGCATTTGCACTTTGACACTGTTCAGCAGTGGCAACACCATGTCAGAAAATACGTCTAGTTAGAAAGCCTAAGTTTAGGGAACTTTAGTTAAAAAAAGGGCCAAGTCCAAAAGGGGTTCTCGGTGAAATAATAGAAAAATGGTTGTATTCCAATTACACTATGCTGGGAAAACTGCCAAGAAAAAACATATCAAAACGTACAGTCAGTTTGGCAGAATTGGCATGCTTTGGTACAACCCATGATGCATGCAACCACTGAAATCCTAAAAGTAATCACCAAATTTGTGAGTACATTGCTCTGTTTCCCAGAGCAGGACATATAAATGTGCTCCATAGTGCTACTAAGGGGTCGATTCCGATCTCGCTCGGAAGGCCTAAGAATCGTATATTGCTTTTACGGATCCGATTCGTAGCCTTTTTTTCCGACTGAATCGCACACTGGTCTGAACGACCACGTACGATGCGAAAGATCACGTAAGCGTCGAGCGAATCGTCTCCCAACACGATCCGGTACATCCGACTCGTATGCAGACGCTTCGTACAGTGCTATGGAGTTTGTTTCTGAGCAAGCAAGTACGATGCACAATTCGGACAGCCTTCACTATTTGGTATGTCCGGATCGAAAAAACAGCCGTAATCGTTCTTTTGGGGCCCGTAGCAGGCCCTCCTTCACCTGGAGCCCTCCAATTCGTACCCGTGGGGTTATCCATGGGTCCCCCCTTCCCATGCATGCACAGCGTGGCAGGCACCGTGGGGTGTCCGCCACAGGATGTACGCTTTTCCCCACCCGCCCCTTTTTGCTATAGGAGCCTGTGCACGTGTCCAGTATACAGGCTCCCATAGAGTTCAATGGGAGTATGAGCGAACCAAGTCCGTCAGCATGCAAATGCATCGTACTAGCTCGCTCAGACTCCAGGTGCACGATTTGCTTGTAAAGCCCTACGGATCCGAGTCGTACGGAGGGCTTTACAAGCGAGATCGGAATCAGGCCCAAAGTGTTTAAAATCTAACCATGGGAAAGACCCATGAGCAGAAGAAGGAAAGCCTCAAACCTAAGTTGAAAAAGGAAAGAGGCAAAGAATACCCGAAAGAGGGTAAGAAGAATCAAAGAAGAAAAAAATGAGGACACATCGTCTTTCATAATACACCTTGTTTGGGTCACTTCGATGTCACAAAGAAAACTATACTTACCACGGATGCAAGTTTACGTGGTTTAGGTGCCGTTTTGTCTCAAATCAGTGATGGCAATGAGAGAGTTATTGGTTTTGCCTCCTGTTCTCTCAAAGGGGCAGAGGAACGCTACTCGGTGATGGAACGAGAGGTATTAGCTTGTACTTGGGCGATCAACCCTTTCAGGTTTTACCTCTGGGGTTTACCCTTTCTTGTCAGGTCTGACCATAAACCACTTGTCCATATTTTTGCGTGTAGGAATGTTGAGAACACCACTCCCAGAATTAAAAGATGGTTGGAGGGACTCTGGGAGTACAATTTCACTGTTGAATATTTGCCATGTTTAAAACATATTACTGCTGATTATCTTTCCAGGATGCCACTTGACAAATGTGCTACTAAAAGCAACAATGGGATTGTTACATGGGTCAAATAACCTGCTCTAAATAGAGCTGAATGGGAAGCTAGTCTGCTTGCGTACACATCCAGGAATACTGTTATGAGTTATGTTGTGAATGGTTGGTCTGTTCTTGAGGATGTTCCTCAGTGTGTCAGAGGATTTTGGAATGTTGTGATGAGCTTAACATTGTTAATGGTGAACTTTGTTATGGCCGGAGGTTAGTTCCTCCCTCTGACATGCGTGGAAAGATTATCAATCTCACGCATGAAGGTCATCTTGGCGCAGTTTAACCAAAGCCAGAGTCAGAGAAAAGTATTGGTGGCCTGAAGTTGATCACCACGTTGAAGCGGTGGTTAGAGTGTATTTCTTGTGCTAGCAATGATAAGTCAAAGAAAGTCAGTTTAGCCCCGCTTTCGCCTGTTGCTTTGCCTGAGCGGCCATGGCCGTAGACATTGTGGGACCTTTTGAAGCTCTTTCTCCTAATGAGAGGTTTGTTTTAGTTCTGATGGACTATACTTCTAAAAGGGTCTCAGCATGTTGTATGAGCTCCATTATAACTAAGAACATCATTGGATTCCATAAGGATGCATTTGCGTGTGAAGGTATACCTCAAACTTTGGTGAGTGATAATGGTGTCCAATTCACCTCACAAGAAATAGAAGTTTTTCTTAAAGAGCTCTCTGTTACCCATCATTACGCTGCTCTTAATGATCCACAAGCCAATGGTTTAGTTGAAAGCATGAATAGGCTTGTAAAGGCATTTTTTGGCCCAAAACGTATCATCAAAGTTTATAAAAATGTGGTGATTTTGGATGATGGCAATAATTGGAGCATGTCTCGACTTTCCTTATGCAACAAGGAGAAGGGCAGATGGGGTCTCAGTCAAGACAGTTATCTCACAGCCATCCTGCACGACAGTCTGAGTTCTCTTGTCGTGAAAGGAGAGTGAGAGGTAATCCTTTTTATCTTAAGGATTTTGTATTGCAATAATGTTAGTTTTTACTTCCCATTTTGCTGAAGATTGTCAATACATGAATTGTTCATGAATTGTTCCTTGGTGAAAATTGTCTATTCATTAATTTCTCCTTTTCTAATTGTTATTACTTGCGTTTCTTCTCTCATGCAGTTTTTTCCATTTTTACTGTTCTCTTCTTTATTGTAGTTTGCTTGTTTTATTTCCTTCCTTTCATGTAATGTGTTGAAGGGGAGATGTGTTGTAATTTCTCCGTTAATTGATGATGCATGTAAAGAATGTAAGTGCATCATCAGAACGCTCTCAGCAGATGTTCTGAGAAGCGACTATTGAGAGGTCACGGTTGAAACTACCTCCACCGGTGGTGGAAACTGGATGTTTCTTTATTTACAATAATATGTATGATCCTATTGGATGCAGAGAAGACCTTTGATTGCGTGGCTTGGTATTCTATGTGGGCTACGTTGTGTACTTTCAGTGTGGGTGACAAATTCTTACAAATACTACAGACAATATATAAGACCATGCGTGCTAAAGTGATATACTCAAGGAGGTACTCAAGCACATTTCAGATATACCATGGAACTCGTCAGGGATGCCCGCTGTCTCTCCTTTTATTTGTTTTATATATTGAGCCATACCTAAGATAGCTGTTATTGAACCCTGGCATTTCGCCACCGAGGTTCAGTGACTATGAACTCAAAATCACTGCTTATGCAGATGATGTGGCTGTTTTTACATTAGATCCACTGATAGCTCTGGGAAAGGTCGTCAAGCAGGCTGCGAATTTTTGTAAGTTTTCAGGGTATAAGTTAAATATTTCTAAAACACAGGTCCTTATAAATTTTGAACCAGATGCCTCAATGGTAGGGGTAGTCTTGACTGCTGTATACCTCGGTGTTAAATTGGGCCCTAAGGTGGGGTAAATAATTAAATTGAACTATGAGCCCCTGTTGATGTCGGTCATCGCCAAAATGAAGGTATGGAATACACTACCACTTACTATAATTGGAGGATGCAATAGTGTTAAAATGAGAATCCTTCTGAAATGTCTTTATCTTTTAGGTGCCATCCCTTTACAGGTCCCGGACTCTTTTTGTAGGCCCCTTAGAAGGAGCTATTGGAAGTTTTATATGGGGCTACAGGCGAGTGAGACAAGCAATCCGACTTATGAAGCTTCCATATAGATGAGGGGGGCTTCAATTTCCTGATTTTAAGTTGTATTTATGGGCTGTGTCTTCTGGCGTTTGCATGGTCTATTAGTCCCGGCCGACCTAGATCACATAGGGCCCGATTCACGGAACTAACTTAAGACAAAATCCTAAACTTACTACCATTTTGGTATTCACAGAAGGCACTTACTCATTTTGGTATTCACAGAAGGCACTTACTCATTTCGGTATTCACAGAAGTTAGGAGTCCTAACTTTAGGACTCCTAAATCCCTTCTGTGAATACCGAAAGTCTTAAAATTAGGATTTTTCTCAGTTTGGTAGTAGTATAGTTAGGACTCCTAACTTTAGGACTCCTAAATGCCATCTGTGAATACCGAAAGTCTTAAAATTAGGACTTTTCTCAGTTTGGTAGTAGTATAGTTAGGACTCCTAACTTTAGGTCTCCTAAATGCCTTCTGTGAATACCAAAAGTCTTAAAATTAGGATTTTTCTCAATTTAGTAGTAGTAAAGTTAGAACTCCTAACTTTAGGACTCCTAAATGCCTTCTGTGAATACCGAAAGCCTTAAAATTAGGATTTTTCTCAGTTTAGTAGTAGTAAAGTTAGGAGTCCTAACTTTAGGACTCCTAAACTGAGAAAACTCCTAATTTTAAGACTTTCGGTATTCACAGAAGGCATTTAGGAGTCCTAAAGTTAGGACTCCTAACTTCTGTGAATAGCGAAGTGAGTAAGTGTCTTCTGTGAATACCAAAATGAGTAAGTGCCTTCTGTGAATACGAAAATGGTAGTAAGTTTAGGATTTTGTCTTAAGTTAGTTCTGTGAATCGGGCCCATAGATTTCTGTTATCAATTAGCACTGGGTGTAGACTAAGTGCTTTTTTTTATACCGGTTGGGACATCCAAACTTCTATAAGAGGGTAAGATTTAAGGTCATGAAGGTCACTATTCGTAGTTGGCAGAAAATGCATAACAAATATTCAATTTCTTTTTTAAATAAAGAAACGCCATTGTGGGACAATCCTGCCTTCCCGTTAGTGTTTCAAGATGCACACGGGAAGGCCTGGAGTTGGTATAGAATACAGACCATAGGACAGGTATACGATGTGAATGTTTTTTGCTCTTTTTCCGATTTACAGGCTAGCTATGGGCTCCCGCTTCAATTTTTCTTTGAATATTTACAAATGAGAGATTAATTCTTTTTTTTTATTATTGAAAAATAGGCATGCATACAATCAAAGCACAGCATTGCTCAGATGGTCCATAAAAACACATTCTGGTAAAATATCAAAGGCTCATTGCACAGTACAATATAGGTGTCAGCGGGAGTCACCTATTAACCAACTTCAACAGCGTTATCATCCACGCTCCCTGTTGCCTCACATATATCCCCATGAAATGTGTTCCAAGGCCCCCATACGTGTGATCATTTCTTCAGACACCCCCTGGAGACATAAATGGGAACCTCCGTCACCATACACCAATCCATGTCCCTGGCCCAGTCTGTAATGCTAGGGGGGTTCGGGGCCCTCCACAATCGTGCGATATTCCGCTTGGCCACCATGAAGCCCAAAGCAACCCAAATTCTCTCTTTGGCGCTGAGGTCCGTGGGATCCCATATATTGAATAAAATCAATTTGAAGAGAGATTAATTCTGGACACCTTGCAATTATCCGATGGATCTTGAAGATGCTGATTTAATGGTGTGTCTTTATAATGTTGGTAGGAAACCAACAATAAGTTTGGTATATCAGGCTCTTTGCCAGTATATAACTGATGATAATTTGCTACTTGCTTCAAAATGGAGTCTGCAAATTGAGACAGATGTTTATGTCTCAGATATACAGAGGGCATTGGGGACTGTCGACAGATCAGTCCATTCTATTAACCTGAGGCTGCAACAATTCAAGACTATCTGTCTCTTATATTATACACCAGAAATATTCTCTTAATGAGGTCCCAATGCTCTTGGGGATAAAACTAAGAGGTCCATTAGGATGGCGGGCGGAAAAGCACCCCGACCACCATGGAAGCGGAAAACAACCGCCCGCCGGCACCTTGGGAAAACCGGCGGCCAAATTAGGATTAACCGCCCAAAAAATCCAACCGTGGCGGAACGAGGCCATGAAAAACCACCCGTAGCGGGCGAAGATGGCCAAAATCCGTCCGCAGCGGTCGAAATCGCAAAGGAAAAACACCAACCCGCCGCAAGTATAGCGGAGACACCGCACCGGAAATTAGGATATCCCCACGGTCTCGCGGTACATACCGCTGTCTCCGACCGTAAAAAATATGGCAGACAAAGCCAAAACCCCACAAGAAGGCCAAAAAGTGCACACAGAAAACTAGCCATGTCCCCCAAATACACAAAACACACCCCAATGACACAACCACATGGCAAAACGATAAAAATACAAATCCCAGGATAACACACCTGTCAGCAACACCCCAATTGGACGCACCCACATAGCTGAGTAAAACCAGTCCCTTCCCTGACCACAATCCCTTGCAAAACTCCAGAAGAGAAGGGACACATACCCCAGCTGACAGGAGAGGCAAAGGACACATCACTAGCCACACCACACACAGCACCACCACCACCTCCACAACAGCACAACTAACCCCCAGCACAACACACACCATACACAGCACAACCACAACCACCACTCACACTCCTGCACCTACAACCACTTTGCACACCATGGCCACACAGAAAATGCCCAAATTCACTGAGAGTGAGTTGAAGGTCATGGTAAATGAGATACTCAGAGTGGAACCACAGCTTTTTGGTACCCTGGTCCAACAGACACCATTAGCCACAAGGACACGATTGTGGGCAAGGATAGTCCAAAGGGTCAATGCAGTAGGGACCACTCCAAGATCAAAAAAGGAGGTCATGAAGCGTTGGCATGATCTGAAGAGGGTGCTCGAGGAGAGGAGGAGCAAGAACTGTGAGCTGGCTCAGAGGACTGGCGGTGGCCCTCCCATTCCACCAAAACCATTCACACAATTCGAAGAGAAGGTGCTTGCCATACTGCATCCAGAGAGTCTCAAAGGAGTAGCAGGGGGAGTGGAGGCTGGTAAGTACAAACAAATGACTACCACCACTCTGCTATGGAATGTCTTGCACAACTACAAAGCTACACCACCTAGGACACATACCATCCATTTGCACCACACACTCACAAAAACATGGCTCACAGATCCAACATTCACCCACTCCCATTCACCCCAAACGTAGCTACCAACATTACCATGGGGGCATGTGTGCAGACAGACAGCACTGCAACTCCCACCAGGCCCCCTGGCCCACAGCATCAGCAAGATGGATCCCTCCCCCCACCCCACCCAGAAGCATGTGTCAGCCATTACACAACCCACATCAAACTTACAGGTAGGTAGCCATCTTCCCTGGGAGGGTGTCTGGGGCTGGGGGGCCTGCACCACTACTCCCACCATACCCCCTGTCCCACAGCCTACCAAGATGGATCCCTCCCCCCACCCCACCCAGAAGCAGGTGTCAGCCATTACACAACCCACATCAAACTCACAGGTAGGTAGCCATCTTCCCTGGGAGGGTGTCTGAGGGTGGGGGGCCTGCACCACTACTCCCACCATGCCCCCTGTCCAACACCTGAGCAGGATGGAGCACTCCCCCACCCAGGATCAGTTGGAAACCATTGCAGTACGCCAAACAAACTTACAGGTAGGTAGCCATCTTTACAGTGAGGGTGTTTGTGGCTGGGAGGCCTGCACTACTACTCCCAACATTACCTCTGTCCCACACCTCAGCAGGATGGAGCCCTCCCCCACCCAGAAGCAGTTGGAAGCCATTGCAGTACACCAAACAAACTTACAGGTAGGTAGCCATCTTCCCTGGGAGGGTGTCTGGGGGTGGGAGGCCTGCACCACTACTTCCACCATGCCCCCTGTCCCACACCTCAGCAGGATGGAGCCCTCCCCCACCCAGAAGCAGTTGGAAGCCATTGCAGTACACCAAACAAACTTCCAGGTAGGTAGCCAACATCGCTGGGAGGGTGTTTGTGGCTGGGAGGCCTGCACTACTACTCCCAACATTCCTTCTGTCCCACACCTCAGCAGGATGGAGCCCTCCCCCACCCAGAAGCAGTTCGTAAAGGTAGGTAGCCATCTTCCCTGGGAGGGTGTCTGGGGGTGGGAGGCCTGCACCACTACTCCCACCATGCCCCCTGTCCCACACCTCAGCAGGATGGAGCCC
The DNA here is from genome assembly GCF_964204655.1 of Triturus cristatus. Taxonomy (NCBI): domain Eukaryota; kingdom Metazoa; phylum Chordata; class Amphibia; order Caudata; family Salamandridae; genus Triturus; species Triturus cristatus. The sequence goes on from NC_140584.1 coordinate 950,514,010, forward strand.
TCCCCCACCCATAAGCAGTTGGAAGCCATTGCAGTACACCAAACAAACTTACAGGTAGGTAGCCATCTTACCTGGGAGGGTGTCTGGGGTGGGAGGCCTGCATCACTACTCCCACCATACCACCTGTCCCACAGCCTACCAAGATGGATCCCTCTCCCACCCCACCCAGAAGCATGTGTCAGCCATAACACAACCCACATCAAACTCACAGGTAGGTAGCCATCTTCCCTGGGAGGGTGTTTAGGGGTGGGGGTCCTGCACGACTACTCCCACCATACCCCCTGTCCCACAGCCTACCAAGATGGATCCCTCCCCCACCCCACCCAGAAGCATGTGTCAGCCATTACACAACCCACATCAAACTCACAGGTAGGTAGCCATCTTCCCTGAGAGGGTGTCTGGGGGTGGGAGGCCTGCACCACTACTCCCACCATGCCCCCTGTCCCACACCTCATCAGGATGGAGCCCTCCCCCACCCAGAAGCAGTTGGAAGCCATAGCAGTACACCAAACAAAGTTACAGGTAGGTAGCCATCTTTCCTGAGAGGGTGTCTTGGGTGGGAGGCCTGTACCACTACTTTCACCATGCCCCCTGCCCCACACCTCAGCAGGATGGAGCCCTCCCCCACCCATAAGCAGTTGGAAGCCATTGCAGTGCACCAAACAAACTTACAGGTAAGTAGCCAGTACGTGCACCTACCCATTTTTCACAAATTAAATGGTGCCATATGACAACACCAGCCCTCTCATTGCAGAAAGAGGCATACCTACCCCACAGTGTGCACACAGGTAAGCTAAGGAAACTGTCACAACTACCAAAGTGTGACACACCAATGCACAAGTAAAAGAAAGTCAGGGCACAATCATGCACAGCACCTAGTTACATGTGCATCGCCAGGGGGCAAGTGCAACAAGGACCATTCGAAAAATATGAAAGCACGTGTGGTGGCACAAATCAAGATATGCACATGACAGGACAAAGGTATACAGGAGATGACAATGGCCAGTCCATGGCCAGATGTGACGTCTGCTAGGTCAGACAAATTAACAATGAGTTCTCAATTAAACACATGTTGTGCCAGGCCCTAGATAGCAACAAGTCCCTGTAAACCTTAATTGTGCACGGGTCGCATGGTATGCCTTGACACCTCACACCATGGACAAGTACTGCCTGTACCACTGCATCATGTCAGGAAGCACAGTAGTGTACATAGTCAACAATGTGATGAGATGTCAGTTGTGCAGTGTACAAAAACTGAATGACACACAGCTAACACAAAGCTTGCCGGTTGCACTGCAATGACCATTTCACATCTGACCCACAGGTGACCAAGAACTCACTGCAGAGGACAACACCAGCAACCTGCAGAGCCAGTCTCCACTCCCGGTACAAGGACTCTTGGATGTTGACTCCCGGGATTCCATGGACGATGAGCTTGAGGCCGGCCCATCTGGTGTGCCAGGGAGCAACAGCAAGTGGCGGTACTGAGGGACAGGCATGTGCCACTGACAACACCTCCACCTCCCTCTGGTGGGTCGCACAATGACAGTTCACCATCCTCCCCTGTGCCCACAGAGAGGGGTGAGTCCTAAGACCCCACTGCATCTGCAGCACGGAAACATTTCCAACCACCACTGAGTCTACAACTGGCTGATGGTACAATTCTCACATGCCCCTTCACGACAACAGCAATATCATCAGACAATTGGTATGTTGCACATTGACACCCACCATCAAGTGAAGTAGCGGGTGATGAGCTGTTCACGCAGGTCAACACTAAGGGTGGGCGTAGTGGGCATAGTGGGGCTACGTGAAGCAGCACGTAGTGTGCCCAAATCTACGCACACTACGTGCTTCGCGTAGCCCCACTACGCGCCACCCGCCTCCCGCCCGCCCTCCTTTTAAATCAAACCCCCGCATTTACAATAAATACTAAATTAAAGAAACTTACCTGAAACGCGGCGTCTCCGGGGCTCCCTCTTCCATTTCAAACTTCTTCTGACAAATGAGCATGCGCGGAAGCCCGCGCATGCGCATTTCTTGCGAGAGCATTTTCCTTGATTGCGCTGGTCGCACCTTTTGAAAGCTTATGTAATATGGCCCCAGGTGTGCTTCACCCCATTTTAGAATGCCATCAACCTGCACTCCAGGGAGCTCTAGTGTTGACAGCAACCTATTTGGCTATTAATTCAACCTATTCAGCACTCCAGTTTGGCTATTCGTTAAACCTATTTGGCTCTGCAGTGAGTCCGGAGCTCTGTAGCCGCTCCACAATTGCAATTTTGCCATCTCTTTGCAGTTCATAATCACATAACTATGGATTGTTAAGGATAATTATGGATGTGTGGGGCTGCAGCCCTCATGGATGTGTGTCCAGTACGTTGGCATGATGGCTGCTATACTTCCTGACTCTTTATGCCATTCTTGCAGGTTCTCTTTTCATCCTTTTTTAGGTCTCGCCTAGTGACGCAGCGCATGCGTTGCTCGCTTGCGAGATCTGTTGTCGTCGGTTTTGCCTCCGAAGCGGGGTGGAAACTCCATCCATGCTTTGCATTGGAGCGCGTCAAAAGTGCGCGCGTTTTGATTGGAAGGGAATGTGGTATTCTCTCATCCCCAGTCTCGCACCCCTTGCTTTCCACTATGCCCTTCCCCTCGCTCATAAAGCGTAGCCAGGGCTGATGGTACCGCCGGTTAATGATTGTGGCACCTTAAGACATGGATTCTTTGTGCTGCGGCTGAAGAAACACTGACACACATACCCCTCCTTCAGATGCGGAACCCATTCACTCCTCGCTCACTCCTTCCCTCCCCTCGTCGGGCCCCCCTCCCTCCATTGTGTGCTGGTGCTGGTCAGTGCCTGGCTCGTGCTATGGACGGAGCGCAGAGAGCTGGAAGTCTGAGATGGAGACCATGCTGGTCCTGAAGAAACACTGACACACAATCCCCTCTTTCAGATGCGGAGCCCGTTCGCCCCTCGCTTACTCCTTCCCTCCCCTGGTCAGGCCCCTCCTCCCTCCATTGTGTGCCGGTGCTCGTCAGAGCCCGGCGCATGCTATGGACGGAGCGCAGAGAGCTGGGAGTCTAAGATGGAGATCCTGCTGGTCCGGAGGCTGTGCTGTAGCTGCACCTATGGTAACGACCCCCTGCCTTGGCTTTCACAGACTCCCGCTGCTGCAGCGATGCGATTGTTATTGGCCATTTTCACTGACAGTTTCTACGGTAAACTCCAGGAGGCTAGACTCCTGTGTGCTTTAAAGGGATTCAAGAGAACAGGGCTGAAGGAGAGGTTTGCTAAGCATTGTTTCTGTGATATTACTGCTAGCACTGGAAGCTGTAGGAAGGAGCGGCGAGGGGGCGTGGTTTCTCATCTAGCCCCTATATTCCTCTATATTCTGAGGGCGATCGCATGAAAAGGATGACCAGGTTGCATGGCTTGGAGAATATCTGCTGACCTAGTCAATTGGGTCCTGCAAGTTTGAAAATAATTGTGGCACGCTAGCACTTGCAGGTGTACACTGTGCGCTTCAGACTGGGAACATGCACAGCACCCTGTTCGTACATTCAGCCTCTCGCTCTCTTCATTAAAGCAGCAGCGCATCTGCTGTCAGAGGCAATTTTGTAGATTATTTATTTTTAGTGTATTTTTCATATTAGGTTTTTCAAGGTGACACCTTATAATCAGTGTAAAACTCTGCAGTGTTGTCGTTCGGATAGTGATGCACAGACAGGTGCCACGGCACGAGGACAGGAGCCCCCCGTAGCTGTGCACTATTCATATCTGGCACATATGGTGGTGTGAAGTGGCAGATTTCTGACAAAACCCCAGGGGCCTTATTTATGAGGCCTTGCAACAGTTTTGGGCTTCAGTTGTGTCACTTTTTGTGATGCATTGGCAGCGTAAAACATGCCTCCTGTTGCGCCCTATTTACAAAGTGACGCATCTAAGCAGATGCGTCACTTTGTAAACCCCTGTGCTACATTATACCTGCGTCAGGTATAATGTATGCTGGGTGGGCGTTCCCACGTATGTAAGCCTCGTAGAAGTGATGCAGTGAAATCTACGAGATTTCACTGCGCCACTTCTAGGGTGCAAATGCGTCAATATCTTACGCCTGCCTCACAGCAGGCGTAAGACTGACACAGGCCCTTTCACATGGGGCTTGCCCCATGTGAAAAGACACATTGCTGGAGTTGCGTCACTTTTGTGACACACTCCAGCAATGCGTCACTTTTGCGCCTACAGATACGTCAGAAATACTGACGTAGCTGTAACTCCTTGCGACATGATGCGTCATACAGTAAATATGACGCATCAATCATGTCGCAAGGAGGGCGCACTGAGAAGTGACGCATCGCTGCTTTCACGCAGCGATGCGTCACTTCTCATAAATGAGGCCCCAGATGTCCAGTGCGTCTCCTCTATGTTGCAGGACCCTAGAAAACCCAGGTCTTTGGCTGCGCTCTCACTGTACTGTGGTGCAGCTTTGGAAGCGCAGATGACGCTGTACGGGTTTCAAGTCACTGTCGGAAGTGTCCGCGGCTGGCGGGAGGATGCAGGAGTGGCTTTCTGCAATTTCCTTCCTTCCATGTGAAATACATTCACTACACTCCAAACAAAACCATTAAGCAAGATTGTAATTACAACCCCAATAACTCTAACTCTAACTAATGCGAGACCTGTTGCATTGCAAATGCTTGTTCTCCCATTGTCACCGTTCTCATGTCTTTCTCTTTATCTGGGTCAAAGTTCAACGATCATAAATGAAGTCAGGAGCACCAAAAATAAGTGCTCGTCTCCATCATCTGCAAAAATCAACCAATGTGTGAGGTCGAGCAAACTTCAGCAGTTACTTCGAGTCCATGCTTCAAGAGCCATGCGCGCTCATGTTTCCCTGCTCACATACTGAGTGAACTTGGTAAGTCCCTTTTACTTCTTCCCTCTGCACCGAGTGTCACCCACAGATGCATACGGGGGCTCTCTTCTTTCACATACGCCGCTGCCAAAGCTTCATAAATCTATCTCAGATCCGCATTGTTCCCGATCCTGTTTCCACCCTTTCATGCCGTCCGTCTTTCAATATGAGTGCGGGTGATTTTATCAGCCGCGTGTCCACATAGGTGGAACACGCAGCCTTCTGTAGTCCTGTAACCTACACCAGCAATTACTTCTTATCGGACGGCTGTGTGCAGATGTTGGTCTCAGATCTCGCGAGTGTTGACATTAAGTAATTCCAGACACATCATATCCCGCCGAGGTCCAGTACCGAGCTGGCCTGTTCATAAATCACCGCTCTCTTTCAATGGGCTCCGCTGCCTGCCAAAAGTTGGTTGTGTTCAAACAGCTGAATTAAGCGTGATTTAGTGTGCGAATTACCTGAGCATTTCTCACATTTTTAATTTAAAACTTCCATAAGTTATCCACGGGCTGTCCACACGACTTTCACCTCGTCACCCTGCCTTTCAGTGTAATCTTCTATTACAAAGTCAGCAGAAGTGGTGGAGCTATGAGTTTACACAAAGGCCCCGCTGTGCCAGTCTGCCATCCCTGGGCTGAAGTACCGCTCAGGAGTCAAGACCTTCCTTCGAGGAGAGGGGAGGTCGAGGGCATTGCGTGGCATGAACTGAAATACATATATTTTTCAATGTTTGGCACCATCGCTTTTACTTGTGGTGTGGGAGCCGTCCAGACCGTTGCTGCCCCCACCCTCCCACATGCAGGTGTGGGGCCAGTCCGGTTCAGTTCACCAAATGCTCCCCTAGACTTATGATTCTAGCTTGTATCGTCGTTTTTAGGGGATGATGAGTTTCATGTAGAGATTTTCAGATAATGCCAAAATATCCCTTGTACAATCCAGCGGTGCGAGGCAAGTTATCCGCATTTGTGTTTCTGTTCTAGGCCAGTTAGGACATTCGACCACAAGCAATTGTCTCATTGAACAGAGGGTAATGGTGGGATATTTGACTAAAACAGTTGCATTCTTAACACGTTTTTAAAGGTCATGTAATCATCGATTTTCCTAGCAGACGCTTGAAGACTGTTCTGCAAAGTCACACTAGGTGGGGGTGTCTTGTTACACCTGCTCCCATGATGCTGACTCTCGTGTGAAAAGCACAAGCATTTTCACAGCGAGCTGTAAGCTTGTGTTTATGTGTGTGCTTTTATATGGCGCTGTAGACCGTATGGGCAGTGCCCCTGTCCTTAGCAGGTTGAGATGGACGATTTTGGATGAAGAGACAGACAGTACTGGGGACAGAAGGTGATACTCAAGAAGTATAAGAATATTATGTTATGCAAATTTGTAGTGCACACTATCACCCGGGAGGGTATCCTGGTGCTGAGCAGGTGTGAGGCACACCTAGGGCCTAGTGGGACAACTCGAAAAGCCAGGTCTTCAGCTTCTTGAGGTATTCAAGAAGTGAAGGGAGGTTTTTCGTGTAGCAGCAGGTTGGCCCAAGCTTTAGGAGCGATGTAGTAGAAGATTCGGCCACCAGATCTGTTTTTTTGTACGCGTGGGATTTGTGCAAGTAGGAGTCCATGGGGCAGATTTACAAGCCCTTTGCATCACTTTTGCACCGTTGTTGCGTCACTTTTGTGACGCAGCGGCATCGTAAAAGTTGCGGCCCATTTACAACGTGACGCATCCAGGGAGATGCGTCACGTTGTGAAGCCCTGCGCCACATTAAACCTGCGTCAGGTTTAATGTAAGCAGGGTGGGCGTTTCATAGCAGGAAGCCCCGTAAAAGTGACGCAGTGAAATCTACAAGATTTCACTGAGTTACTTTTACGTCCATGCTGCGTCAAAACCCTGCACCTGCTTGAAGCAGGCGTAAGGAGTGATGCAGCATGTTAGGCATAGGGTGCCCCTGAGCATTGCTGGAGTTGCGTCGTGCTTGCGACACGACTCCAGCAATGCGTGACTTTTCCGTCAACAGATGCGTCAGAATTTCTGACGCATCTGTCAATCCTTGCGCCATGTTGCGCCGTATTGTAAATACTCCGCATCCACGGTGACGCAAGGATTTGACCTGTTGGCGCAGGGAAAGTGACGCATCTCTACAGATGCGTCACTTTCTTGTAAATCTGCCCCCAGGTGAGCAGATGTGCCTGGAAGGTTCGTGAAAGCAGATGTGGTTGTTGAGGTATGCTGGGCCAGTGTTATGTAGTGCCTTCAAAGCATGGGTGAGGAGTTTGAATTGTGCTCAGTCATGAATCGGAAGCCAGTGGCGCTCCTTCAATTATGGTGTGTGATGTGAGTACGGCACGAGATGTTGTGAGTTATTCTGGCCACCGAGATCTGAATAGTCTGCAGCTTTCTGATGAGTTTTTTGCTAATCACGGTATAAAGGGTGTTCTCATAATCCATGAGAAATCTTTCTCTTTTGCAAAAGAGATGGGCCTGTGATAAAGGTGGTGGGTCAAGGATTGGTGAGGTGAGCCGCAAATAGGCTGGTTGGAGTGTTGGGCGATCATCGGGAAGCCGGAAAGCATTTTCTCTTTAGTCCTGGTTGAGTGTGAAATTTTATTGAGGAGTGTAGACTTGGGTGTAGACATATGGTTTGAATACTTTACTGGAGGTCAGTAAAATCAGGTAGATTGCAGCGATGGATGATGGGGAATTCTAGAGGAAGGACAGGACTTCTGGAAGACCAGCATCTTTTAGAGGTTAGATTTTGGGATACATTGAAAGGAGATTGCGAAGATCCATTTTAGGAGAGGGGTAGTTAGGGGCAGTGGGGTGGTGTTTGTGATATATAATGGTTTTCCAGAGTGACAACTCTTGTCAGTGATACACAGGTATTTTAACTGGAATAGAATCAGTTCAGTTTGATGAGTGTGGCAGATGTGATTCCGCCTTTGAAAGTTGGAGTTTCAGAAAACTTAGACGAGAGAATCACATTAGTCGAATTTAGTGAGAATGGGGTTTTGATTGTGGTGATTCGAAAATGGCCTGGGAGCACGTGCTTTTAGTTTGTGCATGAAGGATAAGGTGTGAAAATGGAGCTATTATCTTTATCATATTGGAGATAAAAGAGAATTCAGGGAGCACTGCAAGTAACACACAGGTGTACACGGTAAATCATAAGCATTTTGAAGGCCTTGCATATTAGCAAGACGGCCCGGATCCTGGTCGCATGGTAAGATAAGGCATACATTCATCTTACAAAAATTGCAACATGACTTACAGTATAAATTTGCAATTTGTATATCCAGACAGGTAACTACTATACTAATAAGTGGTATCTTGTGCAGTACCCATTACACCCCCCTCCCAAACTAACCCTCCCTAAACAATACCCCAACAAACAAGTAACCTAAGTGCCGCTATACAGACTACACACTTCGCTGATGTTCCTGCGTCCAGTGCGCCTCCAGTCTGAGAACCCCGGGAAGGGGCGTGCACCGAGGAGGGGGAGGAAGGGGGGGAAGAAGAAGGAGAGGGGAGAGAAACATAGAGAGGAGCAAGGAGAGGGGGAGACCCAAGGGGACAGAGACAAAGGAACAGGGCCGGGGATAAGGAAGCAGAAGGGAGGCCCCCTGTTAGTGCATGGGTAAGCATGAATCCACCAGCTCCTATGACACTGCACCACTGTCCCGCCTACTGTGTTGCAAACCCGAAGGCTCGACATCTTCCATAGCCTTGAATTGTTCCACTAGGTGCGCCCAGTCCAGTGAAATCGGTCGCTTCCGCAGTCCCCTGTATTCTTCACGGTGTAAAGCCTCCCTTTCTGCAACCGCCCATCTGCCCACTTATTCACGCCAATCACCCACTCGCGGCGCCAGAGTAGACTTCCAGCGTCGTGTTATCATACGTTTTTTCCAAAATCAGAGCCAACCCTGCAAATCTGCGTAACAATTTAGCCTTCTTAGGGAGGGGGAATAACCCCAAAAGGCAGGCCTCGATTGTGTCCCACGGCGCACGCTCTGTCAACACCTCCAACCCCCGGACAACCTCTGACCAAAACCCCCGCAGCACCCGACAGAACCATATCATATGAAGAAAATCAGCGTCATGCATCCTACGCCACGGACATACCGCGGCTGTCGTGTGAAACATTTTCCGTATCGTAGCTGAGCCCAGGTATGCTCTATGTAGTAGAAATAACTGAATCGTTTTTAAACAGCAATTCCGAGAGACCCGCCGGGGATGTTCTAGCATTTGGGCCCATTCCCTATCTTCCAGCTCCCGCTCCAAGGTCACGTCCCACTTCTGCCTAAGAGGTATTAGTGGAACATGCAAATGTTCTCTCAAACCTCAGTAAAGACATTGCACCAAATATCGGCCATGTCCCATAATGTGTAGTGATCTCAGTAATTGAAAAGTTGTGGGTTCTGTTTGATCTATATACCAATAAGTGCGAATGAAATGCACTACAGCTGCGTGAATGAGAAACAAGGTGTCAGACAGCGAGTTAGCCCGTACAAACTCGTCATGGGGCATCAAGCAGCCCTCGAAAAATAAATCCCCGACTGTCCCCACCCCCTCTCGAGTCCAGCCCTGTATTTGGGTCATCGATAGCACGCCACGCCTAGTAGGCAATCCACATATGGGGATATTTGGGGCGTACGGAAATGGCAACCAAGCCAACCTCTTCGCCTGTGCCCAATAATGCAATGCCACATGCAACAAGTATGGAGGATCCCGCATTTTCCGTGCATCCGGACAGAGCTGGGACTGAAGAAACCCACGTCTCAAACAACCCAAGGAGTATCCAATTTCGAATAAATTCTTACCGGCCAACCAATATGCCATCCACTGCAACTGCCCCACTATACAATACGTCTTAAAATCAGGCGCCCCCATGCCCCCCGCTGTACTAGGTAGCTGCAGTTCAGCCAGCGCCAACCGATGTCTGCCCGCCCCCCATATCAGAGATGTTAATAACGTGTCAAGCACTTTAAAAATCCAAGCCGGCAGGACCAACGGCAAGTTCACGAAGTAATAAAGAGGCGGGGTAGCATAACCATTTTCGACACCGCCACGCGGCCCGCCACTGTCAACAGCAACGAATTCCAAAAGGCAATCTGGGAGCGCAACGAGTTAATGGTACGTACTACATTACCGTCTATAGTATCAGCGTTCGATCTGTAAATATTAACCCCCAAGTATTTAAAAGTAACAGGCTCAACTCGGAATTGCATGTGACCAAATTGTAGAGTAGGAGACGCACAAGTATTATAGAAGGCGAAGGCCACCGATTTAGAAGCATTAAGACGTAAGCCAGAAATGTCCCCGAATCTATCAAAGGCAGCAGCTATCCCGTGTTTATCAACTTCCAAATCGTGAAAATATAACAGCATGTCATCCCCGTATAAGGATACTGAATGTATCACCCCACGCAACTGTATACCATAAGGGATCATAATCTGACGCAGGTACTGCGCAAGAGGCTCTAGTGCCAACACAAAAAGCATGGGGGGTAAGGGGCATCCCTGGCGTGTACCCCGGGATATCAAATAAGAGGAAGAGATGGTCCTACCCTTCTTAGCGCGTGCCGTGGGACTAGTATACAACAATTTGATCAATACACAATAGGACTGGGGCAGGCCAAATTTAGACAGCACCACAAGCATATACGGCCAGCTGAGAGTATCAAAAGCCTGACGTACATCTAAAGACAAGCAACCAGCAAGTGGGGAAGAGGCGGACGCCGCATGTATTAAGCCATGGAGCCGATGGATATTCAAAGAGGTACTGCGTTGGGGTACGAATCCACATTGGTCCGTATGGATCAAACGGGGAAGGAGTGGAAGGAGTCGTGATGCCAATACCTTACTCAGGACCTTGTACTCTGTATTCAGAATAGAAAGTGGTCGATAAGATAAAAGATCAGTTGATACCTTGCCTGGTTTCAATAAGGACGTGACTATCACCTCCCTGGTAGTAAAAGGCAAGACCCCACTCTCTAGGGAAGTAGTATAGAGTTGCAACAACATTGGAATCAACTTATCGGCAAACGTGGAATAAAACTCCACAGGGAAGCCATCGGAGCCTGGTGTCTTGTTGCGGGCCAACGCCTTAAGTGCCAACCGAATTTCTGCAGCAGTAATCAGAGCAGCCAACTCCTTGGCCATTGAATCAGAAACCGTGGGAAGCTGGACCTCGGACAAAAAGGAAAGCGTGGAAGCCATGACATCTAAACATGGGGCAGTATACAACCGAGCATAATATTCCCGAAACGCAGCATTAATCCCCCCCTGAGACGTAACCAGTACATTATCAAGCGTGTTTATTGCTAAAACTGGGGTAGGACTCATTGTGGGCTGGATCAGTCTTGTCAATAACGTACCTGCCCTATCCGCCTCCGAGTGTGTTTGCAGTGTGTAAGCATCAAAATCCAACAGACACAATCGGTCTAACAACTCCGCATACTTAATCCTGGCGGATTGAAGCAGCTCTGCACCGTCCTCACCCCTCTAAGCCACCACCTCTAAGGCCTGCAATTCCCCTTCCAGGTCAGTAATGTCCCTAATCAGGGTCCCAACCGCAGGCTCATGTCAGTCCCAGCTCGCCCCTGGTCCCAACTCCGCACCAGGAACCACCAGTCCGGGCAGGGCACCGCAACTGCCAAGCGGCGTGAGAGGACTCTCTCGGGGACACTGTCGCCGCTGCTCCATACCGCCCAGCTCATGTGGCAGGACAAGGGAGGCCACCCCAATTAATTTGCACCGTCCACACCTCCAGAAGGGATCTCTAGCTACCACCCTGCGCAGGGGGAGGGGGCACAGGTTCCAAGCCCCAGCGCTTATCCTTAGCACCCTTCACGGCCTCACCTCAGCAGCAGGGGGGCACCACTCCAACTCCTCCAGCCACTCCTCCGATCCGCATGCAGTATGTGGCGTGCCAGGATCCGCAGGGGAGCCGCCACCGTCCAGCGGCATAATGCGGGCCACAACCACTCGGGACTTCTGCTGGGGAGCCTCCCCCAGTGACGGGCACAGCAGCCTCCACGCACCGGCGCAGCACTCGTCCCCTCAGGCGGAGGCAGGAACCCGACGCCTCCCAGCACGCCCGGGCAGAGCCCCACTTAGAGGACACAGCAGGTATGACGCCGTGTGGGCCCCAAGCCGGGGACTTGCGTGGGCGCCGCCGCCAGGCCCAGGTGCCCGCAGCCCTACCAGTCCTCAGGATATGACGCGGCTCTTGATGCACAGCAGGCCTCAGGAAGGCCAGGAATCGCCGCCATCGCCAGGACCGCTCCAGGGGTCCCCAGATATCCAGAAATCGCTGTTGAGGCAGCCCCGCTGTCTGTGATCAACAGCCGCTCCCTATCCACCATCGTACAAGGTAGGGAAGTACGGATAATTGCTCGGATGGAAGTCCCAGGCCCGGAGCTCGTCGTCTACACGACCACCATCTTGGGCTGCAAACCACGCCCCCGAATTCGGTGTGCACATAATTACTGGGAACCTGATTTTTCACTGAATGTGGGGTAGTTGGAAAAGTGTGGGTATTTAGTGAATAGAGCTTGAGGTAGCATGCCATGTTGTGCAGTCCAGTAATTCGGAATTTAGACAATTGAAGGACTTCTACTCTTGTATCACATTTAGACAAGAGGGCATCCTCTCTGGCACTGTTGATCTACAGGACGAGATGGTGCCATCCTTGTACTGGCAACACTGTGAGACTTGAACATTATACCTATGCACCTCTTTCCCCATGAGGGCACTTCCTTGGCAGATCCACAATTCAATGGCAGAGAACGACCAAGGCCGTCACCTCGACACAGTCGCATAGAACAGGCATCCAAGAATCATTGTCAGGGCTTCACTTTTCCATGGTCTCAAAGCGCATCCTGCGTAAAAAAAAGTTCATGCACTACCCTGGGTCTTTTGCAGTGTAGTGCCTCATATTAGTTCCAAAACTAAGAAGCCTCTGGCGCGCAGATCTATTTATCATGGAACTGCTTTGGGCTTTGTGTTAACTTGTTCACCTGACCACACCTCACACATTCCATTTCAGTTACCATGGAAATCATTCCTCTTGCTACGTGTTTCATAGTCTGTATCAAACGTCCCCTCTTCTTCATTCACAACCTCTAGTTCAGCCGTGTGAAACGCTTCACATAATCGATAAAAAAATGGTACCCTCCACCATTTTTAATCCACTCATGGACCAAAGTTTGTTTCGAAAAACTTCCAAAATCCACTCCCATAGAAAAGTAGATATAAGGGTACGATGAAACAAGCATAATGCACGTATTCACGCTGCCAGCACTTCAGTAAACAGTAAAGCTGTATACAGAGGCCTGGGGGCATGTCAACAACAACCGCCGATAATTATCGCTGAGCGCACTTAGCGCTCGGATAATTATCGCCGGCTAGCGCCGATTTTTATCGCTGAGATAGCGTGCTATTAGCAACGCTTATCTCATCAGCGATAAAAATCCTAGCGCTAACTGGCTAACGTGAGATTATCGCTGGAAACCCAGCGATAATCTCACGTTAGCTAGTTGATAGGGACTCACAAACTTAGCCATGATATCCACCTTCCAAAGGATATCATGGCTAAATCAGTCCTGAAGCAGGCGTAAGGACAGTAGCGATAACAGGGGTTATCGCTACTTTTCCTGACGCTATGCTTCATAGCGTTAGGCTTGCTGATAGGAGAAATGTCGCTTAGCGACATTTCTCCTGTCATGCCACGTCAGGAACGCCCACTTTGCATCTCATTAGAGATGCAAAGCTGGGCGTTAGGAATCCTGACGCTAAAGCAAGGTTTCACGCGTTAGCGTGACCTTGCTGATTAGGCGATAAAATTATCGCCGCTTTTCGGCCGTAAACGGCCACAAAGGCGGCGATAATTTTTTATCGCCTGCTTGTTGATATGCCCCTTAGTTTGTCCATGAGTTGTATAATTGGCTGTTAAGAAGCAGTAACCTAGTCTGATTGTTTGAATGGCAGCCTATCAGAATTGCAGAAACAGCATGTTCCCTTTCAACCAATATTAACCGGCTAATTTAGTTAGGCAATTGTCATTGGCTGCTGGACATTCTTTCAGAATGGCACTGTTTCTGTTCCTGAACCCGTCTGCTCATACTATCAGTTGCTGTCGGGGGCCGTTTATGATGGGATGGGCAAGTTGGCAATATTGAAGGTATCTGTGACCCACTGCTGGATATTGCTTATCTTCGGTTGCGAAAACCGATCCAGCAAATGGTAAAATCAGCTGCTGATTTGTTTCTTATTATGTGGATAACAAAAACCCTATTTTGCCCAACCTAACTTCTCTTATCCATAGTACATGTGGTTCAGCTCTGTACCAGTTTAGTAGCTTGTCAGTCAACCTTTCATTCTCTGCCTTTAACATCTCAGGTGAATAATTCGGAGCTCTTACTCTAATGTACTCTATTGCTGATAGGGTTAGGATAAAATGTGATCCAAATGGTCCTTTTGCCTATTTCATAAATCCATAATGTGACTTACCACAGACAAAGGGATTCTGTAAGTATCACAAATGGGGAAAGTGGAGAACTTTAGACTAGAGCTCTGGTATTCTGGTTCAATGGCTAAATAGCAGTCAGAAGTCCATGGCACAGATTTAGCGGGTTGCTTGGGTGTTCTTGTGGTGCTGCATCCACTGACTTTTTTAATGGTAAGTAAATTAAAACAATGCTTTGTGTCATGCGAGTGCTTAGATAAAACATTAGTGAATAAACCCCCATTCGTGTTGCAGCCCAAGAAGCCGGCAGCAATGATCTTACGTTGCGTTATCTCCCCACGTCACAGATGCGCTCCTCGTCGGGTTATTTGAACAAAAAGTATGACCTCTCTCTTCCTTGGAAGGCTTCTACAGCAAGACCTTTGAAAGCGTTCACTCAATATACCGGTGGTACTCTTTCGCTGCAAGTTGTAAAAACGCATAATGTAGACGTTCCATGACTTCTGTCTTGTCCCAACGATGACAGAGCTATCAAAGGGGGTGTATCTTACTCTACGGGAAATGGGAATCCCACTGCTCAAATGATCCCAACCTTCACCACTGTGTGTCCTTGTCCTTCAAGCGGGCCTCAGAGGATGACAAGCGGACATCAGAAGGGTGGTGGCTTCGGTGGTTAAGCCTGTTTGGTGGAAGGAGATTTCCCTATTTTGAAAACCAAGCAGCATTCTCTTGACCTCCTCTTGAGGGTATAGAGCAGTCCCATGGGGGTCACAAAAAACAACAAAAAGCACAGCAAATCCTTAAGAACAGTATTTTTCTAAGTTCGCGTTTATGGTTGTTGAGCGCCGGTAGGGGCGTGGCGACGCCACCTCCCTTGACCTGGATAGAAGGTGTGCTTTTGGGGGGGCAAAGGATGGGCAGTTAGGGCCACCCCTTTATTTGGCATGGGCAGAGAGGAATACTTCCCTTCTGAATAAATAAACTATTAAGCAGCACTCCCTGTTACAACCTTCCTCCGTTTTGCAGCCCTGTTTTATTTATAGCCTTACACTTGCTGTGGGATACGATCTGCAGATTTAAACTCCTTTAAATATTGTTTGTTATGCTTCCTGCTGTGTAATCTGCCAAATAATTTAGGTTAACCAAGCCACAAAATGTAGTTAACGCTGCTGCAGAAATTAGCCCCGAGGAGCAGCGTAGTCCTAGGGGCACTGATTATAGTTTGCTGAGTAGTACACGGGATTTTAATGAGATGGACAATTTTATTCATTTAATAGTTATCTATTAATGAATGTCACACTGTATTAGGAAAGGATAAAAGCCAGAGCCAAAAACAAGCCAAGGTTCTGAAACAAGAGTGTGTTTTAAATGAGTGTTTTTCAATGAATTTCTCTCCTCCTCTCATGCAGTTAACTCTTTCCTTCAATCTGCCATGCCCCTTTCACCTTCCCGCTCTGTGCGTCCTGCTAGCGGAAGCAAGTTCAATTTAGCAGACAGCCCAAAAAACACGTCCTTTTGTGTGGTGTCGCACATGCTAAGACTCGGACTGGGAAGGAGAAGAGACTATTTGGAATCTATCTGCTAACTGAGACACGCCCACATACTGAGGTCAATCGCAGGTACACGAATTGATGATGCAGACTACATTTGGGGACACTTTTTTCTTTATTTCTGCTTAATCGTCTCTGTAGCGTGTTCATCTAAGTCTGGTGGAGCTGGCCTCACACCATGTTCCTGTTGTACTGACATAAGCCCGAATGTCCCCTTTTTAGGTCAAGCCTGGGCAGCGCATGGGTTGCTCTGTGAGACATGCTGTATTAAGGTAGGGAACTGAAGTTCCGCCCACTCTCCACCCATATTTTTCACTGGCTTGTGTCATTGTAAACTGT
Organism: Triturus cristatus; assembly: GCF_964204655.1. Taxonomy (NCBI): domain Eukaryota; kingdom Metazoa; phylum Chordata; class Amphibia; order Caudata; family Salamandridae; genus Triturus; species Triturus cristatus. The sequence goes on from NC_140584.1 coordinate 950,530,280, forward strand.
GGCTGCTCATTAGTCAAAAGGCTTAGTAATCCCTCCTTAGTAACACCTTGTCTCATTTTGTAACCTCCCATTGCGACACCCCCTGTTACGTGTGTTGTTGCTTGGTAGGCTTTAATTACAGCCTCTGAGCACTATTTTCTCAAATAGCGTTGTCCTGCCTGTAACACACTCTCACCTAGCGCTTTTTTTATTTTTATAGCACGCATTTGCAATGCAATAGGTTTCGCATTTGTGAGAGTTTAAGCAATCAGCATTGTGAATGATAATGCCTTTTATTTATCTGATTTAAAAACAACACATAAACAAAAGGCATTCTCATTTACAATGCCAATAGCTCAAACTCTCATACATACCAGACCTATTGCATTGCAAATGCTTGTTAGCTTCACTTCCTGTCCAGCCCACTGCAATGTCCAAAAAGGTGTCCTAAGTCCAGCTCGTCATTAAGGTGTTCCCCAGCTTCCTAGTTGCCTCCTAGTTTTCTGAGCTGTGTGTGTTCAAGAGCAAGGCATATGCCTAGATGCCAGTACAGCACTTAGGGGCATATGTATCAAATTCTCTATTTGCGATTCTCAAATAGCGATTTTTTGAGAATCGCTATTTGGGAATCGCAAACTAGATGTAAGTAAAAATTCGCAAATTGTTAGCGATTCCTTGGCATTCCTTAATTGCGATTTGCAAATTGCGAATCGCAATTAAGGAATACCTTCCCATACATTCCTATGGGCCAGGAGGCCCATAGGAATGAATGGGAAGACATTCTCAATTAACGATTCGCAATTAGAGAATCGCAAATTGAGAATAATTTCAAGGGTGCAAGGGTGTCATAAGGACACCCTGATGCACCCCTGAAATGAGCATGTGTGCGCATGTGGCGCACATACATGCCCTAAGGGCATGTATGTGCGCCACATGGCACTTTAAAAAATGCCAAAAAGTGCATCTGTCAAAGAAATCGCAAATTACCACCAACTTGAAGTTGGTGGTAATTTGCGATTTCTTAAGGAGAAAATGCACAACTTGTGTGCTTTTTACATCGCATTTAAGGAATCGCAATTTGCAATTCCTTAAATGCAATCGCAAAATAGAGAATCGCAAATTTGCGATTCTCTAATTTGCGATGCCCTTTTGAGATGATCCATCCCAAAAGGCCTTTTCCCGTTCGCAAACGGGCCGATTCTGAGAATCGGCCCGTTTGCGAACGGGAAAAGGGCTTGATACATATGCCCCTAGGGATCCTGCAGTTCTCTTCAAAACTCTGATGCCCGACAAGGCTCATGATGTGGGAGTCCTGCGCCTCGTGCTAAAGAAGAAGGAGTAAGAATTCTAAGGATAACTCAAAAGGTCTCTAATCAACTGAGAGTGAAAATCCTAGCTTCTATGATTGTATGCTCACATAACCAGTATGTAACTATCCTGCCCGAACCCTCATTTACCTCTGAATGAGCACCTTGCAAACATGGAACACATATTGGCAGCCCCACACCGAAATTAAAGGGCTCTACCCTTAGCACATGTGGCCTAACCCCGTAACATGCAAAAAGTCTGGCTCCGGAACTGAGCTAACCAGTGCTTAACAGAACTACAACATATATAAAGTAGGTACTATAATGAGACATGGGGTTCACAAGCGTATTAAGTCTGAGTCCTTGAAATAGAGACGGAAGCAGTTGAGATACAAAAAGCTGGTAAAGTTCCAAAAAACGAGGTTACAAATAGATCATGGCTGCAGGAACAATTTTTAGAGTGGAGTTGCTTGCTGGCCAGTGGCCTTAATGCTCTAAAATAACAGGGGAATCGAAAAAATCCCTGTTACTAATAAAAACAGTGTGGCATATGAACCAAACACGTGTAACTATATTTTCTGCGGGTCTCACAAAGATTTTCTTTGTAAAAACGGGTGCGTGTAGTTCATTTCGACAGGCATATTCCTATCTTTATAGAAAAAAATATGTGGTATGATAAATAGCGAATATGTACGTCATCAAAATGCCATTCTGCTGTTAACACAAACACTGTGAAGGCACTTCTTTCGGAAGAACCTGGTCTTAACTGTGCTTTTGAGCCTAAGATGGTCTGAGAAACCTTTTTAATTAATCTAATGCATCGCTGTGCAAAACTACCCTGGTTTAGTAGTTCTTGCTAGGTCAAACAAGCATTGGCATAGTCAATAGGTCTTGCCTTTGGGACCTTATAAGTGTTTAGCCATGCAACGCTTGATGTTGTTGCACCAAGGATATTGTGCTGGATAACTAAACACTTATAAGGTCCCAAAGGCAAGGTCCATTTAAAACGGGGGAGTTCGATGTTGCCAGGTGGTCCGTCCTCCAAACATCAAACACTCAGCAGCTGATTGGCTGTCTACGTCACGATCCGAAAGCCTGCTCGAGTAAGATTTTTAATGAGCATGCCTGAGAAGCCACATGTACAGAACTGAAGTGATGGATTCTCAGACGCAAGAACACTTCATGCACAGACATCCCTTCGTGGCATGCAGCCTGCAAGCCACTAGACTACAAACGCAGCCGCGGCCAGTGGAGGGAGTTCCGTGGGGCGGTAAGGCGGGGCGGGGGTTCTAAAAACCTGAATATGGATAATTGCAGGTAAGTAAACAATTAAATAAATAAAACGAATTTCGTAGCACGCGCTGCATCGCATTTCGCCTTACCGCCCCACGGAACTCCCTCCACGGGCCGCGGCTGTACAAACGTCACTGCGTATTTAAAGCCTCGTGTGCCACACGGCGATCACTTCGTACACACAGGCGGCCACAGTCTGAGGAGCTCACACTGTCAGTAAACATTATCTTCTAGCAACTCGTACCGGCGCGCGTGGGATCTTTGTACCACATTGACAACGGACGCTGTGGCAACAGCATCAGCAGACGCAATGAATACAGTCAGACAACTCTGAGGCAAACACGCCAAAAGTTCAAAACAAAATTATTAAACGCCTCCTTCTTCAGATAGACCACTGGCTCTGGTTTGCAGCAAAAATGAACAAGCCCTGTTGTTTGTGCCAAGGCATAGATATATTTAGCAGACTTGGGGGAAAGAAACAGATGAAAAGAGCACACTGGGCAAACTGGCATTTAATAGACCCCACAGCGGGTCTCAGGAAGTCTCTGGGCTGTTATGTAACTTTTGTTTCCACCGAAGAAACACTCTGTCTATTTAGCTCCGCCTCGGCATTGGCGGAGCAGAGGAGGTAATTGTCGCCCTGAAGACCACAACAGAAACACAAATACCAGGCACTTTAAGATGTAAAAGTTTCCCAACAGCAGACGCCCCCGAATCACCCAGTGTGACTCACTGCCATAGAGAGTGAAAGAAAAGCGCGTTTGTCTCAGACTAAGAAAGAGATAGAAAAAATGAAAAGTTGTCGTTAAACTAGTCGAGGCATCCCTCGGCACCTCTTCAGACTGCACTAAGCATTGCGACCTGGCTATAGGAGAGAAGGTGACGTTTACACGTGTTCCGTTTTAGAAAAGGAAAGTTAGCATGACCGGTAGAAACATGTAGGAGAGAGGTGGGGGAAAGAAAAGGAGATGGGAGAAGGAGACGAGAAAGAGCAAAGATTGAGTGGTGCGCGCGCACGCCATAGCGAGACATTTGTTTTGCATTATCGCGCACGCATCTGTGCACGATAATTGAAAACAGATGAGCCCATGCGGGTAACCGCAAGCAATAGGCCGTGGGCGGAGCAAAAGCGGGACATGCACCCGTCTTTGCCCAATCGCATGCTGTCTTTCTTAGAAAGATGCACGCAAAGCACAATAGCCTACGAGAAAAACAAAAATACACGCACGAGCGTGTGGTAAGTATGGTGAGCTTTCTGAAGCCCCTTACTAAAAGTCTCGCAAGCAGCGCATGCGCGCTGCTCTAGGCTCGACCTAAAAACCATATGTATGTATCTCACCTACATGATGTGCCCTGGTAGACTCATTGGGGATAAATACGAGTTTGAAGTGCGGCGGCGGGTCCGCCCTGCCGCCGCACCGCCAAAGCCGCGTGAGAACTTTCAGCCGCATTATGACATATTTAGTCACTGGTGGGCGGTTTTCTGGGTGTTCCCATGGCGGTACCGATAAAATAGGCACCACCATGGGAATGGCAAAAACAATTCCAGCCTGAAAAGTCCATGCCGGGCTGGAACGTCTATGCATGCACACAGGGAGGCATATGTTGTGCCCTCCTGTGTGCATCCACAGGTTGGGAGGCACAAAGGGGCCCTGCCCTGTAGGGCCCCCTTTGTTTCCTCTCCGCAAGGGTTTTCATGGAGGAGGAACCACTATGAAAATCCTGGCGGAGAAGAAACTCATAATATGCTTGGCGGGACCACAGCAGTCCCGGCAAACATATTGAGGCATCTGGACAGCCATACCACGGAACAACGGTTCCCTGGCAGTGTTGCAATTACCATGGCTGCACGAACACTAGGGTCGAAATGTGGCGGTCGTAAGACCGCCACCCCTGCCCCACCACAAGTCTGGAGATCCTTGGACTGCCAGAATCGTGATCAGGCCCATAGAGACTCAACAGAAGTATGTTTGGGGAAGAACTGAACACGACCGACCTAAAACAATGAGCCACAGAATTATTAAAGTTCATCACAAATGCAGTGATCAGATACATACTGAGCATCTGAAATGTTGTGTTTTGGTCAAAAACACTATAAGGGCTACCCCTATCTCACCTGCTGTGTTTCTTCTTATTTACTTAAAATTAATATTGCAGAATACATGGCTATGGTAACAATGCTGCTCACAATGTGGGACCTAGATCACACCCACAGGTTACTTGGTCACATACTTTTGGCCTCAGAATATTGTACTATACAGTTACATCCTCATCACAAATATCTAATCAAAGATAGACAATTGTGTGAGTTCTTTGCAACATGAATCTCAATCGACCATCCTTGTTACCTGATAGCATTTAATGAAGTTTGGCATATTCTGTGAAATTTTTTAGCAAAGCTATTTTTCAGCGGCGGCTCCTCCGCTAAGGCGGAGGAGCATCACCGCACTGCTATTTGAGCAGTAGAAAATGAAAATAAAATGATTATAGCAATAGGTTATTATCATTTACTTTGCGACTCCGGACGGGACGGGGCTGGCTCGCCGCAGAGGGAGCAGGAGTGGTTTCACTGTCCTTATATGCACATGATGCTTTGACCAGCCCTCTAGGGCCGGCCAAACAGTCATGCGTAGTTGGCATGTTCTCCATTGGGCTGTGTTGCACACAGGGCCAGCTTTAGCACTGGTGGCGGCCTGTGCGACAATGATTTTTGCCGCCCCCCTCCCTCCCAATGACCACCTCCGCAATGGATTCCCGCACTACCACCCTTTAACTGTCTTCATAACCACTCTCTCTCAGACGCATTTAATTAGTTTTATAGTGTCACTCATAAAGGTGAAGGGTGTCAGAGCACTTTACATTGCACACACATTACAGAGACAATCAATACACTCTAATCTATACTTGACATCTGCATTTTAGTTCTTTAATGACAGTTAGTAGCTCACTCTACTACATTAGGAGTTTAACTTGTAAACTGCAAGTATCAAAAGGAAGTCTCTGACGAAAGCAGTGACCCACTGACCTATTTATGTTATATCCACTTAGTGATTTGCATGGTACACATTCTTTGCAGCAGGCATATTAACCCTCTGCACTACCTTATGAGGAATCAACACTTCGAGCAGTCAAAACTTCCACTAGACAAAATTACGGTCTCTCTTCGGGAAGAACCTTAATCACCGGAGTTAACTTGACATTTTTATTATTGGCTCAAAATTGCCGGAGGCCAGGAACGCGGCAGCGTGTGCTTTAATAAAAAATTATAAAGTGGCAAACAGGTGCCCCCACGTGAAGTCTACACCCAGTGCGGTGGCACCAGTCGCACCGTCCTAGAGTTGGCCCTGGTTGCACAGCCCCGTGGAGAACATTCCCAGCATTCCCAGGCACTGCCTGAGCGGCCAAACAGGGTGCTCAGACCAATCACTGCGCTGCTCCTGCAGCGTCCTGAGTGGCTGGCAGAGTCCGGAAGCCTGGGTGCTTCCAGTGCAGGCTACAGGCAGCAGCCAGCAGGAGGACAAGAAGACGGAGGGGAAGCGTGCGGTACGGGTAGCAGCAAAGCAGGTAATTTTTTTATTTTTTATCTTTTCATCCCTCCCCGCCTCACCACTCCGTTCAGAGGCAGTCGCCACAGCTATTTTAGAGGTTTGTTTTTACTACGTAGGCTCGATGGAATAGACATTTCCTGTACAGTAAGAGTATGATGTGCTTCTGTTTTTTTTGCTGAAAAATACTACAGGTTCAGTCAGTGGTGTAGCTGGGGGGGGGGCGGTCCGCCCCAGGAGGCACTATTTTGAGGGCGGACAAAGGCATTCAGATAAGGCTCGGCTTGCTTTCGTGGACGGGCAGAGAAGGAATAGGACTCGGGCAATGTCCTCTTCTTTTTTGTCTGGCAGCGGTCCACCCCTCTCTTCCTATTACTCCCTCTCTTTCTGTCTTGCTCCTCACTTACTGAAAACCATAACTTGATGAAACGGTTCACAACCTCTCTTTCCTTCTTTCATTTAGTTGCTTCCCTGTGAAATGGATCCAAAAAAGAAAAACACTCTTGCCGGAAATGCCCTTTTTCTGACATTTTTCTAGTGCAGCGGGATGGAGAGAAATAGAAGGTTTTAAATATGAAAAATAAATACATAACTAAATAAAGCAAGGCAGAGTGGTTGCAAAGTGGCCAGATTGGTTTTATTCACATCCAAACACATCAGCCTCACTTTACAGACTTTGCAGTGAAGCGTTACTTTTGTTTTCTCGTCTTTCTTTGAACAGCATTGTTGTCCCCAGGTGGGGAAGTGCACCATTCCTGGAGGTACTGCAGTACCTGATTGATGGATGGATTGGAAAACAAAATGTGTACCATGGCTCTGTTTATGGATGTGGTCTTTTTAAACCATACTGCTTACGTTTATTAAGGATATAAGCAATGGACATTGAAACGGTTCCCTACAGGGCTCTGTAGTCATGTCCTTAACTTTTCAGGTAAAACCACTCGCTGATTTTTGAATAGTGAGTGAGAGATCGTTAAGGTAACCATGTTGTTTCTGCTTACATTTCACATGCTTTACTTAATCTTGCATTCCCTATGAGTGTTTGCTTTTACTTTTTTTCTTAGGCAGCATATTACTCTTATCAAGTGCATAATTTGAATTGAGCCACATCCAATTGTTTATAGCGGTCACAATTAGGTTGTAGCTGAAGGCAGTGTGAGTTTCTCTCAGAGGGGCAGTATGGTGTTCAGTGGGGGAGAGGATGTGGCACTATGGCCAGAGCTGTCGAATTTGGAACTGGGGAACTGGGTTCAGCATTCATGACCAGTCCACCAGACCACTCTACTGAGGGAGCATATTCCCATGCTAGACCTTACAAGACCCCACTAGACCTTAGAAGGCTTGATGTCTTAGCACAAGCAGGTGTGCCCAAGTGGTGTCAATTGTAAGTTAACCTTGAAGGCCTGTCCACCACAATCCATACTGAAGTTCATCTCCAGTCTTGCAGGCAGGCCTACGAAGCAGCACACCCTAGAGCAACAGTGATCCAGTCACTGTGAACTTGCTGCCACCTTCCTGGCCTCCAGCAATTTTCAGAAACTATACAAATGTCATGATAACTTCGGCGATTAATGTTCTTCCTAGAGAGAGATCCAGTTTTGTCTAGTGGAAGGGTTGACTCCTGGAAAGGTAGCACAGAGGGTTAATATGCCTGCTGCAAAGAACATGTACCATGCAGATCACAAAGTGAACTGCTTTAATGGGGGGACCATGATGAATGGTCATTTAATGTCAGCTGTAGATGATGGATCCCTGAACAGTGTCATGTATGGGCATGTATGCATTGTGCTGAGGGGATTACCAGGTAATTGTTCACGCAGCTCTCTGATGGATGTCACGTGCGGTTTTTCTGAGTCCCCAGATAGATCATGCAGTCTGTGTGTTCTCTTTTGTACTGCCAGTCACTGCCAGTCACCGGTGTATTTAACTGTGTAGCCTTGGACCGTGTCATGTGTGTGCATGTAACTTGCATGATCGAGGTAACTATTAGCGGCGATACTACGTGTCTCTCGGTCCTCTTTCAAGTGCTTGCCGTCCTTTCTTCCCAGCAACCCCTCCCACCCCCCCCCCCCCCCCCAGGGCGGCAATCTGAGGGATAGCCCCGGGCACCACAAGCTCTAGCTATGCCTCTGGGTTCAGTCTTATTGAAACAAGAGTCACTAATAGCTCTGGTCTTGATTACACCCATAATTGCTCAAAAGGTCCTAAATTGCTCAGAACCTTGCCCCATGTAATTCTAAGAATCACAAAGAACTATGTTTTTATTAATACCCAGAATAACTGAATGAGACAATACACAGACTCACTCAGAATGCCTTACATACAGCAGAAACTTGATATGGTACCGATTGTATATAAAGGCACCTAATCCATATTGGATCATCATCAGCACTCTGCTAAGTTGCAGTGGCGGCTCCTCTGCTAACGTGTCGCTTTTAAGCAGTGTAATTAAAGGAAAAATAAAATGATAATAACTCAAGGTTATTATCATTTTATTTGTTCCTGCTGCTTTGCGGCTGGGGCGGGCAGGGCTGCTCTACTCTCACAGCAGGACAGGGGAGGAGTGGTTTGCCCACTTAGCTAGCCATCTCGGGCTAGCCATGCAGTCATGCTCATTCGCATGTTCTCTATGCAGGCTGCATAACAGCCTGGGTGGAGAACATGCCCAGGCGCCCAGGCCTCCAGCCCCCATCTGAGCGCTGAACCACAGTTTTCAGACCAATCACAACGCTGTATTGCAGCGTTGTGATTGGTCGGAGGAGCCCGAGTGCTTCCTGGGTGCATTCTGCTTCCTGTTCCAGCCTGAGTCCGACGTGGAGGAGAAACGGAGAGACGCGGCGATTATGTAAGTTCTTTTGATTTACATTCCCACCCCCGTTCCATGCCGGCTGCCATCGCTAAGTAGCAATTGATTACTAATTAAAATTATGATAGTTTTTTATGTTCATGCTTCTGTAGTAGAGGCCCCAAAAGCCTCATAGTAACAAATACGTTCCACATATGTAAATCTGGTAACACAGCATACCAAAGCATTAGACCTGCTTATTGTGTCATAAATACACTTCAAGTTTGTTTCTGTCAGCTGAAAAAAGAAATAAATAAAAAAAATAAAAAAATAAGGCAGAACAGCTTTAACCTTTTTCACGTCACTTAATTTAAAATTAATGTCTTGTATTTATTTTTTCACTCAACCCAAAATATTTGTTCCTTGCACACCCTGGAATTTAGAGATGGCGTATTTGAAAACTTTAGAAAGGGTGTTGGCAAATATTTTTTGCAACTGCGCATCATAAAAGAACTTTATCACAGGTATTTTGGTTTCAGCTTATCCTGAATACCAGCAAGTGTTACAATTTATAAATTGGCAACACTCTCCAGCCACATTTAAAGGTAGACGTGATCATTAAAGCAAAGTAGTTCGGGTAGACTGTTCCTCTCTGGCTTAACTGCACTTAACCTTTGACCTACTACGAACAGACTAAAGGGCCGCAGAACAAAATAATTTAAAGGCCCTCCTTTTTGCCCTATGTCTTATTGAACTCCCTCGAGCTTACCTGTGGGGGTTTTAGCACCTGCCGCAGTGCCACAGTGGCAACCAATTAACTAACTACTCAGAGGCGCTACGAGCTATCTCCTTTTCACCACTGCTAGAAGTCCCAGGAGGGGGAAAGGGATTGATGGCCGAGCATGGCCCATTACATATCTCCATTGCCTCCCAGGACACAGTGGGAAATCACTCGTTGCTGAACCCTGATGTCCTGTCCATGTTGAGGAGTACATCCTGCTCGGGGAAGGCCAGAGTTAATCATGCCAGATAGACAAATTCAGGGAACTTTATGGTACCTGACAGAGTGTGAAATTCCCTGTATTCGCCAGACTTAAACTGGCATAATTAAAACTTCAACCACCTCTTCCTTAAAGTAGGACTGACAAAAAATATTTGTAATTAAAAACTTGAAAATATGCCTTTGGTAATAGTCTAACTCATAGAAATAACGAATCTATTTGAAAAGAGGTCCTAATTCAGAAATATCAAAATAAAAAAGTGAGACATCTGCTTTCGCAGGCCGACTTTTTCGTTTGTAAAATATTTCTGTCTTCCAGGCACCACAAAGAGTAACTTAAGAAATCTATGACAATACTAGAATTGTAAAGTAATCCAGTGTACAAAAAAGGTGGATATATATCTTCACCGGTCATTCTGGCACATGTAAAAGTTTTATTTCTCCATGGTGAAGTTTTTCTTTGTCACTGAAAAACTGCTTCTCCTTCACTCACATCACAGGAGCAAATTAGCAAAACTTTCAAATACACTTTTAAAATGTAAAATTCGACCAATCCTGATTCTGTGAATTGGGATATGACGTGTATGTTTTTAAAGTGCTTTCTTCGAGTCCATAAGCTCCACTTAGATGTGCTTCAAAGTCTGTGGGCCCGATTCACGGATCTAACTTAAAACAAAATCCTAAACTTACTACCATTTTGGTATTCACAGAAGGCACTTACTCATTTTGGTATTCACAGAAGGCACTTACTCATTTTGGTATTCACAGAAGTTATGAGTCCTAACTTTAGGACTCCTAAATGCCTTCTGTGAATACCGAAAGTCTTAAAATTAGGATTTTTCTCAGTTTAGTAGTAGTATAGTTAGGACTCCTAACTTTAGGACTCCTAAATGCCTTCTGTGAATACCAAAAGTCTTAAAATTAGGATTTGTCTCAATTTAGTAGTAGTAAAGTTAGGACTCCTAACTTTAGGACTCCTAAATGCCTTCTGTGAATACCGAAGGCCTTAAAAATTAGGATTTTTCTCAGTTTAGTAGTAGTATAGTTAGGACTCCTAACTTTAGGACTCCTAAATGCCTTCTGTGAATACCGAAAGCCTTAAAATTAGGAATTTTCTCAGTTTAGCAGTAGTTAAGTTAGGAGCCCTAACTTTAGGACTCCTAAACTGAGAAAAATCCTAATTTTAAGACTTTCGGTATTCACAGAAGGCATTTAGGAGTCCTAAAGTTAGGACTCCTAACTTCTGTGAATACCGAAGTGAGTAAGTGTCTTCTGTGAACACCAAAATGAGTAAGTGCCTTCTGTGAATACGAAAATGGTAGTAAGTTTAGGATTTTGTCTTAAGTTAGTTCTGTGAATCGGGCCCTAAGAATCTGGCCCTGAAAGACAGGTCGTCATGTAAGCCAATGGATTGTTTAATTTTCTACCAACATTGATAGCATGTATCAGTCTCTCCCAAAACAGGTTTCCTCCCCATCTCATGACAGAAATAGAAGTAAGAGAGGTACTTCAGGATATAAGAGAGGCAAGTACTTGCTCCAAAGAGCCCACAAAAAAAAGTCCTAAAAGAAATACTCCCTAAAGTCCCATAAACACATCACAGGCCAACTACCACCTAGACCCACTTTAAAACATTCAATTACACAAACTAAAAAATCTATCAGCGATACCACTCCTGCCCCTGGAAGATACCAAGATATAGAAATACCCGGACACGTAAAAATTACACATAAGACGTCACTGTGCCCTAAATACAGTTGTGTTTTGTAGTCTTTGTGCCGGACCTATTCCTCTGCAGACCCTCAAAGCTGATTGCTTAGCCCGTACCCCAACCTTTGTTACCCTCCCACCCCTGCCTTCTACTTCTGTGACATGTATACTTTTCTATTGGTTTGAATTCAATAAACAGACATTACATTTAAAAAAATACACATAAAGAGTAAACCTTCCCGTTATATGACAACCTAAACAATGATAGATGAATCCTCAATTTTTCTTCAGCAGATAACTTACGACAACTAAGCCACTGTCATACTTGGATGATGGACAGGAGCTTCAAAATGTGTCTCAGCCCATTCACTCAGATGTACACCATACATGGTGAATATTAAGACCCAAATATCCCTTTTATATATGCCCTACTATCAAATAAACAAAGTAGCACTTACTACAAATTCTCAAACCTTATTAAACATAAAACAAATGATTAATATCCACATAAAATAATCATAGACTTTTTCAAATGTGTACTCACACTAAGCCGTACAAGGCTGTTACTAACTTTTAAATCAAAGCATATGGAGACACCTCCAATATGCTCCACCAAGTGTGGACTATGCTAAAAACAGTAACTTTGCCTTTGAAATAAAAAAAAATGATAGCACTAGCCTTTGTCTCTGTCACAGAAGTAGCTAACCACTACAATTTACTAATAGAAAGACCTTTCTACCAACAAAAAAAAACACAATCTAAGCAACCTAATTGATTATTTTGAAGATAATTGGGTTTGTAGACTACATTGCGCTGGGCACAGACGCCAACCCAAAATCTAAATGCCACGGTGGAATGTCTATGACAGCACCTTGGCACAGGAAGAAAAGGTAAACAACGCAGTGCAAGGATGGCACCATGCCTTCTATTCATAGTGCACAGTATCCCTCTAGACCTATATTACTTTAGTTTTTGTGGGTACACATAGAGAAAACACAACAACCTTATATATGCATTGTTTTTGTGTCTTTTTTATTTAATTTCTTTTTTTCCATTATTTTTGCGTACAAGTGAAATTCATCTCTTTTTTTAAAAAAACATACAAAAAAAGATTTTTATATGTGTACAAAACTGTCTGAGCTTTACAAAAGTATATAACAAACTTTACATATACTTTGACTTTGGAGAAACAAAATTGGTGCAAAATAAAGAGAAATATTATTTGTTGGCATTAATTCAAAGAAATCCCCACACCATTTACACCTCTGCACACTTCTCATACATATCACTATCATACATCACATACATACTACCCACCCCAGAACCAACCAGCATACACAGAAAGACCAAACAGGGGTGAACCGCTCAACCCTCTGATGCTGTGCTGAACGCTGGGGTGTGTCATACAAACTGGTCGACGCGCGTTTCGATGGCTTAATCTTCTTTAAGTGCCATCTTCTTCAAGACCTGTTACTAAATGATTTTGTAACGGGCATGAATGGGGGGATACATTTTCTTCTCAGAAATACTTCTAAGTTTCGAAATAGGAAGGAATTGTTTTACCACACCATAGGTACTCTGAATCCTATCTCAAAGGGTGCAGCTTTAGGTACCAGCCTTCATATTGTTGTCTCATATTTAGTCATGTGAATATTTTTTGAATTTCTCCTTATTTTCTTCCTTTTATTTCCTTCCCTTTGTGGGCCACAACGTTTCTGATGTCGTCTTAAGGGTCCGTGATTCCCTTCTTCCAGGTGGTCCTTAAAAGGTTGACAATTTTCACACGGAACGCCGTCCCTACGCTGTGTTAAATCTTTTTTTATATGTTTTTAAAAAAAAAGAGATAAATTTCACTTGTACGCAAAAATAATGGAAAAAAGAAATTAAATAAAAAGACACAAAAACAATGCATATATAAGGTTGTTTTTTTTCTTTATGTGTACCCACAAAAACTAAAGTAATATAGGTCTAGAGGGATACTGTGCACTATAGCTCATTGTTCTTTTTCCCCCTGTTCCCTGACCTGAAATAAATTTTGTAGGGGGTTGCCTTATCTCACTTGACCATGCCTTCTAGTCCACATTAGGCAGAACTCAACGTACACTACACAAATGTATAGAAGCATTACAAAAAAAGCAAAGTTACCAGCAACAACGAATGGGGCAATTCATAACCAAAATTGCATCTAAACTTAACAAACACACCAAAAGAATGTACGAAATGTTAAATTTCAAAGTAAAACTCTTCATAAACAGCAAAGTAGTAGCTTATCTAGCTATAATAGCCAAAAGCATGTTAGTAAATTAATCCTAACCTACAAAACTCCCAATAAAGCATAGCATAATCTTAACCAACATTACAAATCAGTTTTTATATAAATAATAAGCATAATATTTCATTACATCAGTCAAAACTTTAAATAGAACTTCAATTTGAAATAAGAGTGATAAAATAAAATATATAAATCATTTATATAAAAAAATCAAACCTCACCAACCAAAAACCTCGAAGAATAAACTCAATCCATTATGTAAAATAATTACAACACATACAATACCAAATAACAATCACATGACACATAAATAATAAAATATAACATTTCCCACCCAAAACAAATAAATTAAATATGTTGTACTGTTCAGAAGCTGCAGATCTTCCTGTGTATCCATGTACTCAAAAAGTATCATCCACCAAAAACTGTAAAAATATTTTCTAAAAAGCCCAAAAAAATACAAAAATGAAATCAATTCAATAGAGATCCTTCGAAGCAATCCAAAGTATCTAGGAACCATAAGAAATGGAGAAAGGTGTTGTACAAAAAAGTACATTCATGGAAACAAGAAAACAGGAAATCATAGGAAAAATATTTGTTTTTTATAAACCAAAGCAGATTTCCTTTTTTAAAAAAAAAGGTAAATCCAAATGCCTATATGACACGTTTGTAAAGAACAATGTGCACAGTAAAACAGAAAACACACCCTCAAAAACATTACATTACCAAAACTACATCTACATTACACTTAAACATCAAAAAGCAAGTAGCATAATACAATATAACATATCAATACATTACAAAAACACTGTATGAAAACCTAAATTGATAAACTAGTGAAAGACACTACAATTCGTACAACTAAGGGGGCGATTGCGATCTCGGTCGGAAAGCTTCCAACCTTAGGTCGGAGGCTTTCCGACCGAGATCCTTGGCTTCACTTCTGACCCTTCTGGAGCCTCACGTAAACCAAGAGTGAAAAACACTGCCATACCCAAAGTGTCTAAGAAAGGTGCATTGTGTGCCCAGTAAGTGAGTCTCCTCTAATAAAACGACTGCTGGTTTGCACCGCTTAATGTACCATTGTGTTTGATCTGGCCCAGGAGGCCATTGATGTTCCAGGAGAGAACAGTTAGTTTAGGGAGATGGGGGCCATGGCAGATTGTGAGGGATGTGAGTGGACCCTGCCAGAAACTTTGTAACTAGAATATATATTTTACAAAAAGTCAAAAATATAATACAAATAAATGTTGAAAAATAAAAGCAAAATGAAAAATGTGCTATACATCTTTATTTTGCGAAAATATGTAAATATTGATGTTATTTATTACTAAGATACAACCCTTGTTTAATTATCTTTCTAAACACCAACAATACTAATTAAATTGCATATTCTACTCTTACTACATACAAATACATTTTTACAGAGGAATTTAACACTAAAATTCTTAAAATAAATATTCACATTAGAAAGTAAACCATTTTGGAAAAGGTTTTGAACACTAAAAGGGTGACTTATACTATTCCCAATCCAATGGAAACCAAGTTGGAGAAGGTGTGGGACACAAAAGGGGCAACATTTATTCTTCTCACTACAATCTTAACCCTTTTGTGGAAGGTGTTGGACACGACAGGGTTGCATTTACTATTCCCATTACAATCTAAACCAATTTTTGCTAGGTGTTAGATACTAAACGGGTAACATATATTCCCACTTCAATCTAAACCAATTTGGGCAAGGTGTTGGACACTAAAGGGGCAATATTTTACAATTCCCTTTCCATCCTAAACCAATTTTGGGAAAGTGTTGGACACAAAAGAGGCAACATTTACTATTCCGACTCCAATCTGAACCAGTTTTGAACACTAAAACATTTATATACATAATCAACACTCCATAATCACACATAGGGCCTCATTGCAATGGCGGTGGGACCACCACCGACAGAACGTCGGTGGCGGTCACACCACTGACAGCCCTTCGGTCCGACCGATGGACAAGGTCCATCCCCTGACCCTTGTCTGTCGGGGGATGGACCGCCGCCTCCGCCACAATTGTGATCCCGAATGGAGGCGGTGCCGAGGACAGCCATGAAAAGCCTATCGGAAAAGGACTTTGGGGGATAGTGCACATGCGTGAAGGCCTGCCTGACTCTATAATAGGGTAAGGCATGCGCATGCAGTTCTTCCTGTTAATTGAAATCTAGGAGCCAGCCGGAGCAGTCAGAGACGAGTGCAGCCAGCAGCAGGAGCAGGTAAGTCCTAAACTCCTGTCCTCCTGGCACCGGTAAACTCCATTCTGCAACGAGTGAGGAGTTAAAAAACTTCACAAACTCTGCTGTCTGAGCGGAATTAGCCGCCCAGGCTTATTCAAAACAACACTTAAAATTATATTCTTACCTTCAATTTTCATGTACATGATATTTTTGACATCCTGAGATTCGTGACACCATATTTTGTATCAGGATATTTAGTTCTTCGGTATTTTGTCCAAACCCCAATGATCTATCCAACTAAGAATGTCTCTAACTTCAAAAACAAAGCACAAGTTATGGAAAAAAATGAGACAGTCAGCTGCATGCATACGATAAAATACTTTCTCTCATACAAGACCAACAATCAGGATTTAACCCAAGCAGAAGTACAGAATCAACACTACCAACATACATGAGAATATTCCTAGGTGCTCTTGTCACCACAACCTATAGCCTTAATCTGGTTTGGACTCTCTGTGGCAGGGGTGTAGCTTTGGGGATGGGGGTGTTTGGGATTTGACACCCCCCAAATAAATGTATTCTTGGCTTGGTAGTAGGGTCTGCTGTATTCTTGGTCCTGAATTGGGTCTGCTATCTCTGTGTCAGTTTTTCTCATGGTGAGCCAAGAATGAAAAATAAAACAGTGGACTTTGATAAAGGGTAAAGAGAGACAGAGATACTCATCTGATGGCTAAATTTAAAAATGTGTAACCAGATAACCTGAAATCTATACCAGATTCCCTGCTTGTGCAAATTTTATGACCATACTCAAATAGTTTATTTCACAGAGCCTACTTTTTCTTTATTATTACATATTAGCACATTTTTAAATACTTGAGCTGTAGAGGCACCCCATATGTTTGATTTAATAGAAAGTAATGGTGCTCCATCTGTAATAAGAATCTATGCCTTGTTTAGGGTTTACATGACTACTGACTTTCTTCTTAGTTCACTAATGGCACCATCATTGGGGGCAATTCATGAACTCTTAATAAATGTCTGGCAATGCAGTGATATAATCTGATGTACGGAGATGATATGCTTCCACATGTTGAATAAATAAACTTTTTTGAATTCTGAAGAGATTTTATCATAATTTTACATTAAGTTTGTTGCATGGCATACATCCAAACATTTTCATGGGTCAGCTTGAGAAATCATTTTAGTTGAGAAATGTGGAATTCACACCCCCTGAATCTCTCTGACTAAGCTATGCTCATGCTCTTTGGTGTATGACTCTGTAGATCACGACAATCTGGTATAAATTTCATAGGGATTAAGATTCGTGCCCTAGCATGGATGACATCCTGGCTTCAGTATCGTGCACAGCAAGTAACAGTGGGGCAGATCACACCCTCCACCCAAGAGCTCGCAAGGATCAGTATTATCCACCTGCCTCGTTAGCACAAACTTATATCATCTGATTGATGTCATAAATTTAAGATTTCATTTCATGCTTATGGCGATGAATCACTGATCTTGACCACATAAGTGAAGACAGTGGTAACAGTACAGACATTACCTCATCTCTCCATCTCGTACAGGAATGCACGAGGGAAACACCCTTTGCTTCAAAGGTTCAACAACAGAAATATTACTGTTTGTAAAACTCAAACCAAGGCACCTACCTTCCAGTAGCCCCTTCCAGGGGCGAGACCCCTTCCCCAGTGTTTCCGATGCTAGGAACCTAGAGGCCATGTTTGATCATGTTCACTCGATACATTAGTGCAGTTACACAGAGTGCGCACCTCTACTGTAACATGTTCGGCAAAGTGACACTTCTTTCATTCTTTCACCACAAAGTGGACAGCATTGTGGACACCGTGCCTAACAAAAAGTAATGTGCCCGTCTGTAACGGAACTGGTGCTCATGTAAAGCGCTCTGATACCATCGGGTCTAGTTCGGGCTATATAAAACTCCACACACTAGAGCGTGGCCTGGGGCGTCAAGATGGCGGTCGCACTCTAAGAGTGCTCTGGACCCCTCCGTCATCCGCCTTGAATCCGGCCCATATCGGCATCCTTTCGCGTGTCCTACCTGCATCTGGAGAGTCCCTGACATGATGGCATCTTCCTCCTGGGTCCGGCGTTTTGGTGCGGAGCCCGTGGAGGCGGTGGTGACCTGCGGCGGCCTGCTCATCCTGCAGTGGCGCCCATTGTGTGCTGGAGCGGGCCGGAGCCCTGTAGGCGGTGGCGGTCGGGATGCCGCTGATACCCTGACCTTGGTGGCAGTACAGGCGTTAGGGGAGCAGAAGTGACCCTGAGGAGCATCGGGGGTCCGACCGCCTGTGGAGCTGGTGGTGGCGTCGGCAAGCCGCTTATCCGACATCCCTGGTGATCGTCCAGCGTCTCGGCTGGTGGGAGGAGAGGTGCGGGGCGCCTGCGGATCCCGATCACGGGTTGGCCCCAGACTGCGGGCAGCAGCTACGAACTCCAGCGGTGAGTGGGGCTGGGATCGGCTGTCGGCTCGGGCAGCAGGGCGCTCTTCCCCCCACCCGGTCCAGCGAGGTGCTCTCTCCGTCCTCCCCTGCTGCCGGCTCTGCCACGCATCTCCGCGGGCGGCCTGGAGTGGTGCACAGATCTCCAGCTGGGACTGAAGGCACTCTCAACCCCCGGAGTGCAGTGGGGATCGGCTGTCGGCTCGGGCAGCAGGGCGCTCTTCCCCCCCTCCCGGTCCAGCGAGGTGCTCTCTCCGTCCTCCCCTGCTGCCGGCTCTGCCGCGCATCTCCGCGGGTGGCCTGGAGTGGTGCACAGATCTCCAGCTGGGACTGAAGGCACTCTCAACCCCCGGAGTGCAGTGGGGATCGGCTGTCAGCTCGCGCAGCAGCATGTGCGTGGAATGCATGCCCCCCTCCCCCTCTGGGCCTGGAACTGCGGGGCTAGCACCAATAACTCGCTGCAAGATGGTGGCCTCTGGACTTGGTGGGCCCTGGCGATTCCCGCCGCGGCTCGCTGTGGGGGTGAGGCTGGCCCTGAAGGCTGACTGCGCCAGCGATCATCCTACTGAGACTACGGGCAGCCCTATCTTCCAGTGGGTAGGGGTGGGAACCTGCTGTCTGATAGGGCAGCAGCGCATATGATATCGCGTGCCCCCACGGGTATGGCGCAGTGCGGCGTTTTGCGCCCCCCCAACGCTGTGTGTTGATCTTGGGGTTCTGAGGACTGGAATGAGGCCTGTTGCATAGGAGGGGCCGGGGCCTTTCCCTTTTCTGCGGCCTACCTCCTAGGGTTGGACTCCTAGCCTCCGTCCCCCTACGTGTGGGGCAGGTCATCAACAGCGGTGTGAGTGGGGCGCGGCCCGGGGAAACCCCCCCAATCTGAGACTGCCCCAGAGTTGCGGCGGCTGGATAAGCTGCATGAGCCCTCCTCTCACTGGCTCCCTGAGGTCTAAATGCAGTCTGCTGTTTCAACGGAGGGGGCATCCTCTGGCTGATTGTTGAGCAGGTGCCTCCCGGGCCAGCTGGTCACCCGGGGGATCCCGTGGTGGACACCAGAACACTTCCATCTGGCGAGACCCTCGAGTCGCTCGTGGATTTCCCACGCATCTGTGGGTCCCTGGCCTCCTCCTCCACTTCAAACTTTCATCCCCCCGGTCTCCTGCGGCCACAGTGACCTTGGAACCAGCCCCTGGCCATGGGGAGGGATAGGGGCCCTAAACCTACATCAGCCTCCACACAGACCAAAATGGACCGGTTTACTACTTCCGAGTCGGAGCCTCCCGGGGAGGTGGCGGGGTGACCTCCCCCCCACAGGACATGGATCTGGCCACCATCCTCCAGGCTATCAGTGCCTCTCAGGCGTCTGTTGAGGGGAAGATTGGAGAAATCATGATGGATGTGTCCCTCCTCAGACAGGACCTTCGTAACACCACCACGAATGAGATTGACAGAGGCTGAATCCCGCATCTCCACGGCCAAGGACAACATCTCCCAACTTAAAGATCAGGTGGCCCAACTTTGTGCTCGTACCGGGGAGCTTCACAGGCGTGCCGAAGATGCTGAAAACCGCGCACGTCTCAATAACCTCCGTCTGGTGGGGTTTTCAGAGGGAGCGGAAGCGGGACAAACGGCCTCCTTCGTTGAAGATTGGTTCAAGTCATGGATGCCGGAAGATGCCCTGTTGACATGGTTTGTTGTGGAGAGGGCCCACAGATCCCTGGCGCCCAAGCCTCCTCCTGGTGCACTACCCCGCCCCATCATCCTGAATGTCCTCAACTTCAAAGATCGTGACGCCATCTTACGGGCGGCCAGGGCGAGAGGTCCCCTCAGGTTCCAAAACCACGTCATTATGATAATCCCAGACTATACCAGGGAAGTCCAAGACCGTCGACGCTCCTACACAGAGGTCAAGAAGAAGTTGCGCACCCTAGGCCTGCAATATCAACTCCAGTTTCCGGCACGCCTTCAAGTCATTTTTCAGGGCAAAACACATTTCTTTGATTCTCCCCAGGCGGCATGGACATGGCTGACAGAGGAACGTCCCCTCCGCCCCGACAAGAAGGCACATCGGAACACACTGAGTCGCAGCTGGTGGGGCCGGGATCGCCGGGACGCCAGCACCGGCGTCGCACAATGTCTCATAAGGGGCACCAGTCACGTGCTTCGACATCCAGATCCCTCAGTGTGGCGGCTCCCGACTGCAGTGACTCCTCCAGTCAATCAGGCTCTCCGCCGCGCGGCAGGCCCCGATTTGCTGAAAACTCACTGGGATTGTCCCTACCACAGGCCCAGGTGGACTCAGACCTTTCCCACACTCCCACTCTCTAGTAGCCAAGTGTTCAGCTTTGGACAAATGACTGCCAATGGTGTGCGGCGCTTCAACGGGGGGGTCGTCAGATTCTGATGGACTTCTCTGTTAATGTACATTGCTTCATACCGATGCACTGCTTATCCGTTCTTCTGGAGGGGTCCTCCACGCTACCGATCCAAGCGTTTTAGTTTGGTTTAATTAAATGGGGGGTCGACAGATGCTTCCGTTCTCGAATTGTAGGGTGGGGGAGGGGGACGGGGGTAGTGGTTTGGGGTGATTTCTTCCCCAGTTGTTGTTCTTTCATTTGTTCTGTTGCTTCAGCTCCCACGGACAGGTATATACCTCACCTGCAAAGACTGTACTATCTCTTAATGCGCGCGACCAACCGCACACATATCGGCCCCAGCTCGCACTCACACCACACAATGGGGTGGCGCAGCCTCGTCCCAGACACCACCCACCATGACTGGTGACACCACGACCGGGGCTTCCCTCCACGTTCTGTCCTGGAACGTTAACGGTCTCCTGGACAGGCTGAAGCGCACCACGGTCCTGCGCTATGCGCAACGCCTCCATATTGACATTCTTCTTCTCCAGGAGACTTATCTTCTGGGTAACTGCTGCCCCTTTCTTGTCCAGTACGGGTACGACAGAGTGTGGCACTCCGGCTTCTCCAGGGGTTCCCGAGGGGTGGCCATCCTCATGAGACGCAACCTATCCTTCGTTCTGTCCCGGGTGATCCACGACACTCAAGGCACGTACTTGACGGTATGTGGCTGTCTGGCCGGCTCACCGCTCCATCTTGTGTCCATATATTCGCCTCCCTCTATGCTTACCCCTACACTGACACAGACCTCTGCCCTCCTCGCCACTCTCCCCCTAGGCGTCATGGTTTTGGGAGGTGATTTCAACGCGGTCTCCAGCCCACCACTAGACACAACAGGCCCTCCCTCCACTGTCCGCATCACGCAAGCAAAACAATTGAGGTCTTGGTCCGAGTCATTGGGCCTCTGTGATGTGTGGCGCACGTGGCACCCATGGGCCACCCACTTTACTCACATCTCCGCAGCTCACCACACGCAGGCACGCATAGACATGATCTTTTTTTCCCTGCAGCTGACTGCTCAACAGTTGTAGACACTCGTATCCTACCCAGGGGAATTTCAGACCACTCCCCAGTGCTCCTCAGTACAGGGACTCCTCCCCCCTCAGCCCGCCAAACGTGGAGGATGAATCCTCCAAGATAAAGATTTCAAGAAGACGGTAGGAAAGGAGCTCTAACAATATTTCCTCACCAACAAGGGCTCCGTATCCTCGCCGGGGACCCTATGGGGGGCTGGGAAGGCAACCATTCGGGGCTTCGCAAAGGGGCAACTCAAGAAGCAGAGGCAAGAGCAACATTGAGAAATCACCGCAAAAGAAGCGCAGGCGCTTCGTTTGGAACAATCCCCTTTCCTGCTCAACGACGCCGCCCAAAGCCGACAACTAGCCCTTATCCGGTCCGAAATTAAACAACTATCTCTAGAAGCATCCAAGCTCCTATGGAGGTCCTCGGTGGCAAGAATTTATGGCTGGGGGGACAAAAATGGCTTGATTTTGCACAGGCTAGCCACGTTTCCCAGGGCGAACCGTATAATTCCGGAAGTGGTGGACGACCAGGGAACGGTACGCAACGCCCCTTCAGCGATGGCACACGTGTTTGCTAGCTACTATCGGCACTTGCATGCTGCACAAACTCCTGGATCATCGCTCCGTGGTCTCCTCGGAAGGAGTCGCATCAGTCTCCCCCGGTTGGAGACAGCAGCCTAGAAAGACCTGGACCGCCCCATCTCTAGGAAAGAAATTGAGGAAGCCATTTCTCTTTCTCTTACGTCCCCGAGTAAGACTCCAGGACCAGATGATCTTCCCCAAGAATACTACGCGGCTTACCACGACACACTAGTGCCCCACTGGGCTGGTCTTTTTCAGGAGGCCCTTGATCAGGGCTCCTTCCGCCAGAGAGAGACATTGCCACTATTGTGGTCCATCCAAAATCCCAGCCCCCCTCCCATCACTGCGCAGATTACCGGCCCATATCCCTTCAAGAGATCAAACTTTATACCACCATCCTGGCCCAATGGCTAAAGCCGCACCTGCCCACGCTGGTCCACTCGGACCAATGTGGCTTTATGCCCACACACGCGACCCGTCATTGCCTCCGGAGGGTGCAACTGGCTCTGGCCCACCGACACATACTCACCCCTTATTTGGCCCTCCTCCTTATAGCTTTCGAAAAAGCTTTCGATTCGGTGGATTGGGCATATCTCCAAGATGTGTTGACGGAGATGGGATTCGGGCCCCAGTTCCGGGCTTTGGTCCGGGTGCTGTATGTGCAGCCGCGGGCACGGGTGCTAGTGAATGACGTCCTGTCCGAGGCCTTTCCCATTGCTAGGGGCACGTGGCAGGGTTGTCCCCTTTCCCCCCTGTTGTTTGCTCTGGCAATGGAACCCCTGGGGGCCCTGGTGCGAGCTGACGTCCGTGTTAAAGGATGGGAATGGCCGAACGCCGACACAGACAAGATCGCGCTTTATGCGGATGACGTCCTGCTCTTTCTGGCCGAGCCCACTTCCTCGGGACCGCACTGTCTCCGGTTGTTGCAGGCGTTTGGGCAAGCATCAGGTATTAGGCTGAACCCCGGGAAATCAGTACTGGTCCCACTTCACCTGTCAAGGGACTGTTACGATTGGCAGTCCAATATTCCGATCCGACACAATTCCTTTAAATATCTGGGAATATGGATTACCCTGCTCCCGGAACTGGGCTGGTCCCTCAATGTGACCCCACTGGTCAAAAAGGCCAAAGAAGACCTTCAGAAATGGAAGACACTGCCCTTGAACCCTCTAGGCCGGGTCGCCTTCTTTAAAATGCTGATCCTCCCAAGGTTCCCCTACGTCCTCCAGAACACGCCGTTCTGTTTCCCCAGATCCTGGTTTAAGGAGTTGGACGGCTTACTTACCTGATTTTTATAGGGCGGCGGGAGGCCGCCTCTGGCTCTCTCCACATGCAGGAATCCTTCCTTTGATGGGGGCATGAGCATGACGCACCTGTACCTCTACTATATAGCCACACGTTTGCTGATGGTCCATGATTGGTTCAACGGGGGATGGTCTGACCCGGCCTACCGGCTGGAGTTGTCTGAATTGGGATTTTCTAAAGTACAAGCCATGTTGTACAGGGGACTCGTCCCGATCCGGCTGCCAGACGTGATACGTTCGGTATTCCTGGCTTGGCGGGCTTCGCTGCCCCATACCGGCTGGACCGGCAAATTGACCCAATGCACCCCCCTCTGGCATGGGGCTTGGCTCCGGGAGGTGAGTGGTCTGCCAGGGTTCAGAACCTGGGACCTCATAGGCATAACACAGCTTGGGGACGTCCGGGCGGGGGGCCACATGCTTTCCTTCCAAGATATGCACAACCGTTATTCCCTACACCCATCCCAACTCTACAAATATTTACAGTTAAGACATGCCCTCCACACACACATCACAGATGACAATCAGCTCCCGGAATACAGTCCCACGGAGGCCCAGACGTTATTGGGGGACTTGGGCAGAGGGGCATTTCCCGTATATACCGCATCTTAATTAACAATACTCTCACCTCCTTGGACAAACTGAAGGACCAATGGACAGACTGGGTGAGGCCCCTGGACGAAATGGACTGGCGCGATGCGCTCATGGCGCCCAAAACAATTACCGCCTCTGCCAAACTTAGACTAATCCAATTATACTATTTGCACACCGCTTACCTCACTCCGGTACGACTTCACAGGGCGGGTCTACACTCTGACGCATCTTGCGCTAGGTGCGGCCAGGCCCCAGCAGATTTTTTCCACTTGGTCTGGACCTGTCCCCGGCTGGCAAATGTTTGGGGAGCCATTGAAGAGGAACTTACGGAGGTCTTGGGGTGGACAGTTCCTCACGCTCCACGGCACTCACTACTGGTGATAACAGATGGGCTAGATGGGTCCCGGAACGATAAGACCTTCTTTAACACAGGTATGATAGTTGCCAAGCGCGACATAGCGGCAGCATGGATTTGTCCCGATCCACCAGCTCTGGAAAAGTAGCGCAAGGGAGTGGACTGGTGCGTGATACAAGAGAAAGCTCTATACACGGCACGTGGCTGCCCCAAGAAACACCGGAGGGTGTGGGGTAAATGGATGGGTGCTGTTGAAGAAAGCGAATATTACTCTAACTCTATTTGTGGTTGTACGCCCCACAGGGTGCAGAACCAGGGTCATATGGACTTTGATGATGTAACTGAATATCTACTATCCGTGATTTTGCTGATTTGTTTGTGTGTGTTGAAATTCAATAAAATTTGGATATAAAAAAAAAACTCCACATAATAACGGACAGCACATATTATTGGGGTCTGTTTACGCCCCAAATACAGGACAAGGGGCATTCCTGGAGCGACTGTCCTGAGTGTTGACTCCGTATGCTGGTCTCCCCTGGTTGTTGGGTGGGGACTTCAACTCTGTCCTCGATCTTCACCTGGATAGATCCTCCCCCCCCCTCAGGGTCACGTCAGCGAGGTCCAATGCACAGGCACTGGCGGACTGGTTCTCGAACTGGGCACTACTAGATATGTGGCGGGCCCTCCATCTGGTAGACCGTGTTTACTCCTACTACTTCGCTCTGCATGACCAGCACGTCCGACTGGACAGGGTGATGGGGTCACGGTCTCTCTAGCCGCTGCTGGAAGCCTCGGAATATTTAGGTCAGACACACTCCGATCATAACCCCCTGCGGGTTTGCGTCAGCTAAGAAGCTGATAGGCCCCCTATTCCCACATGGCGCCTACAGCCTAACGCGCTGGAACACCCTGAGTTCCGCTCGTCACTAGGGACGGCAATCCTGACATACTTAGAAATTAACGAAGGCACGGCTAGTGACGTGCTATTGGAATGGGACGCCCTCAAGTCGACAATCAGAGGCTATTGCTTGGGTGCCACCTGGAATGTTTGCAGGCAGCTGTCGGCGGCTATCTCCCGAATCGAATCCCAGCTGCTGCAGTTTGAAATGGGGGAAAGGGGGGAGGTAGATAGGCGGGTCGCCTGGAGGACCTCCGGCCGCAACTAGCGGAGCTGTTGGAGCGACTGCACTGCTGCAACTATGCAGCACACACGGCCCGCACGCATGCTGCAGCAGACAGGGCAGGTCGCTTACTAGCATGGCTGATGAGACAAGATACTAACCGTGCGCCGATAGCAGCGATGCGCACATCGCCGGGAGATCTGGTATACACGCAACGAGAGATACATAAGGTAATGGTGGACCACTACACGCAGCTGTACCGGTCCCAGGTCCGCTGTACTGATCTCGAAATAGGGAGATTCCTGGAGAGGATCCAGTTGCCTGCGGCTTCAGCTGAGCACCAGGAGGCGCTTAATAGCCCCCTCACCTTAGAAGAGATAGGTGAGGCAGTTGCATCTCTGGCATCCGGGAGAACTCCAGGGCCGGACGGCCTAACGGCCGAATTCTATAAAGCCTATCGGGAGTCCTTGGTGCCGCACTTACACGCCGTCTACTCAAAGGCACTGGAGGAAGGCACGTTTCCCCCTTCGATGCGTGAAGCGTACCTGATATCCCTGCTGAAGCCAGACCGCGACCCGACAGTTTTGGGGTCTTATAGACCCCTGGCGCTTTTAAATGCCGATTACAAAATATTTGCCAAAGTCCTGGCGGAGCGTTTGGCACCGGTGGTCTCAGCCCTTATTCACAGCGACCAAAATGGGTTTGTGACTAAGCGGAGTACGTCCCTGAACCTGCGGAGATTCTTTAGAGTCGCGGTGGAAAGTGTAACTGATTGGCCGAATGCGGGCTGCTTAATACTAGATCTAGAAAAGGCATTCGATTGTCTGGAATGGAGGTACTTATCGATGCTGCTGCGGCGCTATGATTTAGGGGAGGAATTTTTGCAAATGATAGGCCTATTATATAGAAACCCCACGGTACGGGTCAGGCTGGGTCCGTACATGTCGGAAGCGGTACCGGTGTGCAGGGGCACCAGGCAGGTGTGTCCGCTGTCGCCATTTCTATTTGCGTTAGGAATTGAGCTTCTGGCGGCGGCACTCTGCACACTGGAGGGGGAGGGTTTACCGTTGGGTGATGCAACACATCAAGTGTCATTATATGCAGATGACTTGCTGGTGTACGTGAGAGACATACAGAGTATCTCGGCCCAGCTGGCCCTTATATTGCGAGACTTTGCAGCTGTCTCGGGGCTTCGGGTAAACGCTAGCAAATCCTGCCTATACGCATTTGAGGGGGGAAGGCAAGATCCGGGATACACTCTCAACGGAACACGAGTGGTGTGGAAAGAGGATACCTTCAGATACTTAGGTATCCAGATATATCGTCAACCGCAGGATATATTGGACTGGAATGTGGGTCGATCGGTTGCGGCACTCAAGTCGCAGATGCGCTTCTGGGGTACGCTGCCGCTGACAGTCATGGGTAGAGTGGCATTGGCCAAAATGGTGATCCTTCCCAGGCTGCTGTACTACTTTGGCAACCTGTCAATATACATACCAGCGGCCTTTTTTGCTGCGTTCTCTAAGTTGATCCGAAATTTCATCTGGGGGAGTAGCCGTCACAGGCTGTCACTGGCGAAATTATACCTACCCACGGATCAAGGGGGACTAGCGGTGCCCTGCTTCGAGCATTACTATTTGGCGGCGCAGCTGCAGTGGATAGCCCGCTGGTTTGCAGACAGAGGTCGGGACGACACGGTGACGTTGCAGCCCCCCTACTCTCTGGAACGGCTCCTCGTGCTCTTCCACCCGGCGGTCAAACACGCGACACCGACGCCACTCCTCCTAAAAGTGGCGTACAAATGCTATCGTAGAAGTTTATTTATTACTAGAACCCTGATACCATACGCACCTGTGTTACCCTTAGAGGGCTCCCCCAGCGGGGTGCGAACACTTACCCCATCAGCATTGGAGTGTTGGAGAGATGCAGATATACAGACCCTGGGAGACCTGTATCGGGAAGGCGCGTTAGAACCGTATGACTCGTTGGTGGTGGAGGGGAGGCTGCCACCAGGACAATTTCTTGTGCACCGCTCTTTAGTTGCAACGCTGACGGCCATATGGGGGGACATGTCTACATAACCAAAGCAACATCTCACTATACAGTACCTCCATGTTATGGGATGAGGCAGGCACCTGGTACGTTGGTTCCCAAGGTCTTTACGCAGTCATGCAGCGGTCACATTAGAACCGCTCCGACGCAAGTGGGAGACAGATCTAGGGAGGCCCTTAGAAGATAAGGAATGGGAAAAGGTACTGAAAGGCCCAGTGCGTATCCCCAGGAATATGAGGCTCCGACAGATCCAGTTGTTCATACTACACAGGGCATACCTTACGACGGAGGCCATCAACAGGTACTTTCACCGTATAGATGCAGTGTGCCCCAGATGTCTGGAACCTGGGGTGGGGCTGATTCACATGCTATGGAGTTGCCAGAGGATATATACTTATTGGAGTAGGATAAGCGAGCTGCTACATATAAGTACTGGCCGTAGCTTGCCATTCGAATAGGAGGTATACCTATTACTAGGCCTGGGCGAAAATTTCGTTCCGTTCGCGGAAATTGCGATAATTTGACATTTTCGCGTTCCGCGGAAAGCGCGAAAATGTCAAAATTTCCGCATTCCGCAGCTTAGCGATAATTTGGTTCTTGCTCGCGCTGTAAAATAATACATTCTCGCGCGCGCGCGATCGCCTTACCTGAATCCCTGTGTTCGCCGACAAGTTTTCTTGAGCTGGTCGCGTTCTCCATAAGATGTTGTATTGTTTTTAGCCATTTGCGCAGTCTCGCGACAGTTCGCGCCCGCAGTGACGTCCTGCGTCGCGCGATCACGTCTTTCTTCTCGCGATCATGCACCGCGAGACAACTGAAAACAAGATGGCCGCGCCCGCGAGCAACCACATGGGTAAGTTGGCGAGCCGCAACCATGCAGAAAATCTCGCGAACATGCGGGAAAAAACTTCCACATCTTCGCGATATTTCCGCGTGTTTGCGATAATTTTCAACATTTTCGCGATAATTTGCGAAAGTGGATTTCGCAAATTCCGCCCACCCCTACCTATTACACCAATTCCATAGAACGCCGGCCATGAAGGTGACATTCCGGTTCCTAGACCTGGGAATAGCGGTTGCCAAACGGTTGCTCACCAAAAGGTGGAAAGCGCAGGAGCCCCCACATGTACAGGCGTGGAGACACTCAATCTATGCCTGGACGAGGCCTGAAGGGACGGCCATTAGAAGGGAGGAAACGCTGGGCCTAAGGAAGGAGCCAATAGCCACTCGCTGGGAGGGTCTGCTCCAGGCACTCCAGGGGGTAGAGGAGGAGCATACGAGGGGACAATCTGAGGGGAGTGGCATGGGTTTAGGGTAAGCACAGAAATTTGCAATTGGGTGTGTCTGTGTGGTTTCATGTGTTACGGTTCAAGTCCCCTGCATATATTGATTTGCGTCAATAACAATGGGGGGGGGAAGACGTGTCTCGCTATGAAGGGACAACAAGCTCTCTATTATGCTGGACGAGGTCAATGGAAAAGGCAAAGTGAGGGGGGAGGGGGACGCTGCCACTATCGCCGGGCTGAGTTGGGATTGTTGGGACTGTTGGGGATTAACTGACTTCTTTAACTAAATATGTTAGACAGTCCATATGGCAACAATGGAAGGACTACACCCTGAACTTCTGGCACTAAGCAGCTCCTGAATAGAGACATATTCTAGACGCAATCAGAACTGAAAACTATTTCTATGTTCAGTCAGGCGCTGCGGCTGTGCCTAGGGCGAGCGCAGGGTCCACCATGCAAGTGGCGAAAATGTGTGTTTAATGTGTCTAGTCAACATGTATGGAAAGTGCGCAAGTAATGATGTCTTTCAAGTAAATGTAATTCTTTGAAAGTTAAATAAAAATAAAAGCAGATTAAAAAAAATAAACTCCACACAAAAAATACTCCCTAGTTCTATTATGCTTTGACTATTGTGATTAGGGCTGGGCGTAGTTGGCGAAGGTCCACTACGCAGAATTTTGGAAAAAATGTGTGGAAAACGAGTGCACGTCCTGAGGGTCCGTGTGCCCGGAACAGGGGTCCCTCGTGCCTTGGCAGGCTCCCCGATCATCTGGCTAGGTTGAGAAGCAGGCACTGTCCCCGGGGCCTGGGTTTCGGTCAGGGCCTGGGGTTTGCGAGCCCCCGTCCTGTGGCCTGCCAAGTGTCCATCTGCCCAGGACAAGGGTCCCTGGTGCAGAGCCCCGGAGACCTGCAAGGCTCAATGGGTCTCGGGCAGTCCTCCCCAGGGCGGCTGGGCCCCAGGAGCACCTGAGGGCCTCCCCATGCCTGAGGCCTAGCGTGGGGTCTCCGAGCCCCCCCGAGCCCTGCAGCCCTGGAGCCCAGCAGCCCCGGAGTCCTGCAGCCCCCGAGCCCTGCAGTCCCCGAACCCTGGTCACGCGCAATGCTTTCCAATGGGTTCGACCAGATGTCCGGGCCGGCCTGGAAGTCCCGATGAGGGCTCATTTGCCTCCCGGATCCCAGCCAGGGCTCCAGGAGGTCGGGCGCGTTCACGCCTAGGGTCCCCCGTCACTCGGAGTGTGCGGGTTACCAGAAAGGGGGGTAGCCTTCCTCCGGATTACTAGGGACAGGGTACTCTGGGACCCCTCTCGGCCTAGCCGGCAGCTGGACGGGCCAGGATACCGCCCCAGCCCTTGGTCTGTCCTGGGGCCTGCTGAGCTGGGTCCAGGGGCCCCGGGGAGGGCGGCCTCCCCACCCCAGGCTCCGTCCTCAGTCCTGCCGTGTGGCAGGGTGCCCAAACGAGGTCCCACGGGCCTGGGGAGGCTTCCCCTTTGCCTCCAGGCCCGGTAGGCCCGGCTGGGTCTTGGGGACCCGCCGGGCCCCGGCTCATGTGCTCCGGCCCTGGGCCCTGTCCCCTGGCCTGCTGCCCCGCCAAAGACCCGGGACGGGGTTCCATTGTGCCCAGGGAGCCTCCCCTTGCTCGGCTCGGTTCAAGGGCTCCCTGCGGCCACGGGAAGGGTGGCCTCCCCACCCCGGGCTCCGTCCTCAGTCCTGCCACGTGGCAGGGTGCCTGGGATGGTGTCCGGCGGGCCCGGGGAGACTGCCCCTGTGCCTCCGGGCCTGGGAACCCCGGCTGGGTCCAGTGGCCTCGCCAGGCCCTGGTTCGGGTGCTCCGGCCCCGCCCCCCGGCCTGCCGGCCCACCAAAGGCCTGGGACGGGGTTCTGTCGTGCCCGGGGAGCCTCTCCCTGCTCAGCTGGGTTTGACTGCTCCCAAGGTCCCCGAGAAGGGGACCTTGGTCCTGCTGCATGGCAGGGTGCCCTGGATGGGGGTCCAGGAAGGCTTCCCCTGCGCCTCCGTGCCTGAGAGCCCCGGCTGGGTCCAGGGGCCCTGCTGGGCCCCGGGTCGGGGGCTCCGGCCCTGGGCCCCGTCCCCAAGCCTGCTGCTCCGCCAAGGGCCCAGGACAGTGTCTGTCGGTCCTGTGCAGGCCTCCCCTGCTTGTCAAGGTGTCCGCGTATCCCGGGTCGGAGGGCCCGTTGGGTCCCCCTCGCAGCCTCCATCTCTGGGGCCCAGCTGGGGCCCTGGGCCTCCGGTCCCCCATGCCCCGGCACCGCTCACTCTTTCGTTGGGGCACAGAGCGACCAGATGGCTTCCCTTTCGAGCCCGGCCATCTGGTCGCACCTTTCCCCTCAGCCATCTGGTCGCGCCTATCCCCTTGGCCATCTGGTCGCACCTTTCCCTTCGGCCATCTGGTCGCGCCTATCCCCTCGGCCATCTAGTCACGTGCAATGCTTTCCAATGGGGCAACCAGATGGCCGGGCTTGCCTGGAAGTCCCAATGAGGGCTCATTTGCCTCCCTGCGCCACCGGGCCTGGGAGCCCCGGCTGGGTCCAGGGGCCCTGCTGGGCCCCAGGTCGGGGGCTCTGGCCCTGGGCCCCGTCCCCCAGCCTGCCGCTCCGCCAAGGGCCCAGGACAGTGTCTGTCGGTCCTCTGCAGGCCTCCCCTGCTTGTCAAGGTGTCCGCGGACCCCGGGTCAGAGGGCCTGTTGGGTCGCCTTCGCAGCCTCCATGGCTGGGGCCCAGCTGGGGCCCTGGGCCTCCGGTCCCCCATGCCCCGGCACCCGCTCGCTCTTTCGTTGGGGCACAGAGCAACCAGATGGCTTCCCTTTCAAGCCCGGCCATCTGGTCGCACCTTTCCCCTCGGCCATCTGGTTGCGCCTATCCCCTCGGCCATCTGGTCGCACCTTTCCCTTTGGCCATCTGATCGCGCCTATCCCCTTGGCCATCTAGTCACGCGCAATGCTTTCCAATGGGACGAACAGCTGGCCGGGCTTGCCTGGAAGTCCCGATGAGGGCTCATTTGCCTCCGTGATCCCAGCGAGGGCTCCAGGAGGTCGTGTACATTCGTGCCTTGGGTCCTCTCTGTCACCTCGTGTGCACGGATTACAAGGAAGGGGGGTAATTTTCCTCCGGATTACTAGGGAGAGGGTCAGTCAGACCTCCGTGAGGTCCAGCGATTCGGAAACAGGGGAAGGCAGCACCCGGGCCCGCCTGCCGGGGTCCCCAAGGGCCCGGGTACGCACCTGCCTCTCAGCCCCTTCCTGATGGTCCTTTTTCTTCCGCGAGGTCTGGCGATCCTGAGACAGGGGAAGGCAGCACCTGGGCCTGCCCGCCGGGGCCCCCGGGGGCCCTGGTACGTACCTGCCTCTCAGTCCCTTCCCGATGATCCTTTTTCTCCGAGTTTGCTCGGTTAGGCCTCCGTGAGGTCCGGGGATTCTGAGACGGGGAAGGCAGCACCCGGGCCCACCCGCCGGGGCCCCCAGGGGCCTGGGTCTACGCCTGCCTCTCAGCCCCTTCCCGAAGGTCCTTTTTCTCTGAGTTTGCTCAGTCAGACCTCCGTGAGGTCAGGCAATTCTCAGACAGGGAAAGGCAGCACCCGGGCCCGCCCACAAAGGCCCCCAGGGGCCCGGGTCTGCTCCTGCCTCTCGGCCCTTTCCCGATGGGCCTTTCCTTTGAGCCTGCTCACCCCAAGAGCAGGCAGAGATGTGAAGCTGGTATACCCCCCGCACAGGGCGGCCTGCCAGGGGATGCCTTGGCCATACCTTGATCGATTGGGCACTCTCGGTCCATTTAGGGATGGACTGCTTGGCCAGCCTTGTCTGTTGTTTCAAGCAAGGAGCTTCCTCCCCGCATGGACTGTCTGACTCGAGGGCCTGCCGCCTGGCGGGTGGCCCTTCACCCTACCCAGCAGAGCAAAGGCCGAGCGGCCCCTGCAGCTCGTGTCCCCCAGTGGTCTGACCCAAGCGGAAGGGGTCGGGCGGCGCCAGGCCCTTGGATGCTGCTGCCCAGCAGGTTTGTAGGCCCCGTGCACCACGCCGTCACCCCTCTCCGCCCAGCACATTTCCACAGCAGCTCAGAACGATTGTTCCGAGGGGTATCGCCGCCGCTCTGGCACCCCTGCGTCTCCCTCAGGCTGCGCCTCGGCCTGCCTCTTCCTTCCCAGGGGAGATGGCTGGGCTTGCCAGTGCCCATGCGAACGCCCCTCTCCACCCCTCCAGTGAGCCCTCCCGCCCAGGCAAGTGAGCTCCTTCCCCCAGCAGGCTCCCGAGAGGGAGGGGTGCGCGAAGGTTGTCCGGTCGGGGAAATGGGCACGTGGCCTCCCGAACCCACCCCGCCAGCAGATGCGGCTACCTGGTTGATCCTGCCAGTAGCATATGCTTGGCTCAAAGATTAAGCCATGCATGTGTAAGTACACACGGCCGGTACAGTGAAACTGCGAATGGCTCATTAAATCAGTTATGGTTCCTTTGATCGCTCCATCTGTTACTTGGATAACTGTGGTAATTCTAGAGCAAATGCATGCTGACGAGCGCTGACCTCCCAGGATGTGTGCATTTATCAGACCAAGACCAATCCGGGCTCGCCCGGCCGCTTTGGTGACTCTAGATAACCTCGAGCTGATCGCACGTCCCCGTGACGGCAACGATACATTCGGATGTCTGCCCTATCAACTTTCGATGGTTCTTTCTGTGCCTACCATGGTGACCAAGGGTAACGGAGAATCAGGGTTCGATTACGGAGAGGGAGCCTGAGAAACGGCTACCACATCCAAGGAAGGCAGCAGCCGCGCAAATTACCCACTACCGACTCGGGGAGGTAGTGATGAAAAATAACAATACAGGACTCTTTCGAGGCCATGTAATTGGAATGAGTACACTTTAAATCCTTTAACGAGGATCCATTGTAGGTCAAGTCTGGTACCAGCAACCGCGGTAATTCCAGCTCCAATCGCGTATATTAAAGTTGCTGCTGTTAAAAAGCTCGTAGTTGGATCTTGGGATCGAGTTGGTGGTCCGCCACGAGGCGAGCTACCACCTGTCCCAGCCCCTGCCTCTCGGCGCCTCCTTGATGCTCTTGACTGAGTGTCCTGAAGCGTTTACTTTGAAACAATTAGAGTGTTCAAAGCAGACCGGGCGCCTGAATACTTCAGCTAGGAATAATGGAATAGGACTCCGGTTCTATTTTGTTGGATTTCCGAACTGGGGCCATGATTAAGAGGGACGGCCGGGGGCATTCGTATTGTGCCGCTAGAGGTGAGATTCTTGGACCGGCGCAAGACGAACCAAAGCGAAAGCATATGCCAAGAATGTTTTCATTAATCAAGAACGAAAGTCGGAGGTTCAAAGACGATCAGATACAGTCGTAGTTCCGACGATAAAGGATGCCGACTAGCGATCCGGCGGCGTTATTCCCATGACCCGCCGAGCAGCATCCGGGAAACCAAAGTCTTTGAGTTCCGGGGGGGGTATGGTTGCAAAGCTGAAACTTAAAGGAATTGATGGAAGGGCACCACCAGGAGTGGAGCCTGCTGCTTAATTTGACTCAACACAGGAAACCTCACCCGGCCCGGACACGGAAAGGATTGACAGATTGATAGGTCTTTCTTGATTCTGTGGGTGGTGATGCATGGCCGTTCTTAGTTGGTGGAGCGATTTGTCTGGTTAATTCCGATAACGAACGAGACTCCTCCATGCTAACTAGTTACGCGTCCCCCAGCGGTCGGCGTCCAACTTCTTAGAGGGACAAGTGACGTTCAGCCACACGAGATCGAGCAACAACAGGTCTGTGATGCCCTTAGATGTCCGGGGTTGCACGCGCGCTACACTGAACGGATCAGCGTGTGTCTACCCTTTGCCGACAGGTGCGGGTAACCCACTGAACCCCGTTCGTGATAGGGATTGCAATTATTTCCCATGAACGAGAAATTCCCAGTAAGTGCGGGTCATAAGCTCGTATTGATTAAGTCCCTGCCCTTTGTACACATCGCCCGTCGCTAATACCGATTGGATGGTTTAATGAGGTCCTCGGATCGGCCCTGCCGGGGTTGGCAATGGCCCTGGTGGAGCGCAGAGAAGACGATCAAATTTGATTATCTAGAGGAAGTAAAAGTCGTAACAAGGTTACGTAGGTGAACCTGCGGAAGGATCATTAATGGCAGAGCAGCCAGAGCGACCAACGGTGCCAGCCCGAAGCCCTCGGCCCGGCTCCTGCAAGCACGCACCGTAGGCACAGGGCCTGGCCCTGCCCTGGCACGCCCCGGCTGGTGGAGCGGTCTGCGGCTGCATGGGGTGCTCGGGTGAGGACCAGGACTTCGGCAGGCCCCTTCGCCCTGGGGAAGGCCCGACCAACGCGCAAGGGACCGGGGACGGGGGGTGGCCCCCATTCCCTGTCCCGCTCCGAGACGGAATCCAAGCTCACCCAGCACGACCCCCCCAGCAGTGGGGGGGAACCGAATGGCAGTGCATCCCCTGGCTGGTACCACCCCTCCCTCGAAA